>NC_053112.1:9194402-9827491 GCF_010015445.1 Perca fluviatilis | reverse complement strand
GGTGTGTCCAAACTTTTTGGCCTGTACTGTATATATTCTTCAAAGCTCTGTTCCTCTCTTAGAGACCTGAGAGTATTTTAACGTTAGCTGTTCCTGGGACTGCGCTCTTCTGGACAGAGATCTCAGATACACACACATAAAAAAGAATCTGCTTTGCTTGGTTTGCTTTTTGACGGTGGTCAGGCTGCTGTAGAACGGAAACTGTAAAGAGATGCAGAACACTGAGGTGTGAAAACTCACACATGGCTGTTATTGTTAACCAAACACGGATTGTAACGCACATAAACAAGCAGACTGGTAACATTTGGTGTAGGCACACAATGTTGATAATGATGTTGATTAGAAAAGTACTTTTATAATGTTGGCTTGTTTAGGTGTCTCCGTTGGATAAACTGTGTGCAGAGATGTCCTCTGCATGTTGACAGAGAGTGGTGCTCCGTCACACACACACATACACACACGCAGAGGTGCGGACGGAGTGAAGCTACGATGACTCGGCAGTTTCTTTGAGTCACGGCAGTTTTTAAACTCCACACGTACAGCGTTTGCTGCAAAATAAAATAACGGCGAATAAGATAAGATTAGAATACATGAACAAATGACAAATTAATTATTGAATTATTACTTTTGTTTAACACTTTTGTTTCTTTTAAACTATCCCTATTATTTGTTCCGGCAGTGAATGTATGAATCCTACTATGGCCTAAACCTGTTGGAGTCGTGACTCACTCGGCTCTCTAACTCAAGTCTTTAAATTAACTCATGAGTCGTGGGATCTCTAGTATCATTAACCCGGTTCAGTTGAGTCCTACTACAATTCATTCTAAAATGATAACAGCGCCGCACACAAACCTCTTGCAACATTAGCTACTACTAGTCCTAGCCATCTTAGCTGCCAAAAGCTTTATAACTTACAATTTCGTAGGCAACAACAACTCCACAAGTCAACTCAAGCGACTGAGTGAGCAGAAAGAACTTCCGACCCGCAGACTCAGAGCCGGAAACATGGCAAGCTCGCAGACCATGGGACACACTCGAGGACTCATGAGACTCATGAGTCCTCGAGTGAGTCAGTCAGTCGCGAGAACCAGCCGGTTACGTTGTCATGAGTGGATCTGAGCAAGTGAAGTCTCCTCGAGTCGGGGTGAAAAGCAAATCAACAACAAAAGCCATTCTTTGACTTCTGAAATAACATACAATGTTCTGCGATAAGCCTAGCTAGGCCTAGTGATGGACAATTGAAGCTATAAACCAGTGTCTTTACTTTCTGAGCTCACTAGATGGCGCTGTCTGTTCAACAAAGGGTATGAAAACCCATTGAATTGCCATTCCTTTAACCTTTTCCTTTGAACAGAGAACGCCATCTAGTGAGCTCATAAAGTAAAGACACTGGTTCGCCAAGCTTCATTTGACCATCACTAGCTAGGCCTAGTGTAGATGTGGTGTATAAATGTAGTATGTTAAAATACACTTAGGTCGAGCACACAGTCCAAAACATTGGAAATTTGCTAGGACTGAGTTTCCTTGCCGAATTAGCAATACCGACTCAAGTGACTTCGCACAACCCGGATCAGTTTAGTGACTCAGAATAACACAAATCCTTAAAAGGAATCGAGGTTTGCCAGACCTATTGTATGGCCACGCCAAGAACCGCCCTTCAATAGCATTTATTGGCCAGGCGTCCATGCTACGCAAGGTAACATAACCCCATTTGTACAGGTCCTATCCCTGACCAATCGGCTATCCTAACCTTTAACCATTCGAGGTAAAATGCATAACCCCAACCAATCGAGCTGGTTCATAGGGCGTGGCCATAGTAAGATTCGTAAATGTGCGTCCCGGCATCTGTCCAGAGTGCAGTTCACTCTTCTGTCATCTTTTGTAAATAATTCTGCCGATTACTCTTGTGGGTGAGGAGTGAAGCTTGAGTTTTATTTTGGAAAATGGCTCTTATTAATATTTTTATTGGGCCTTCCCCATGAAATAAAAAAATACAACAAACTACCTCCTAATATTTCTTTCTACTCACAGCTGTTGCATCATTAACTACACACGTGTTCTCTTTACAAGAATGAACATAAATATTCAGTCTTGTTTGTGTTCAGATGCTGTTTTAGTTTTGTTGTTATAGTTTGCAAATGTTACCGGCCAGTTTCAGATTATTTTATCAAGTCCCTGTGGTTATGGTAGCAGTCAAGTTGTGCATTCTGTTGAGTCAGTATCTGTTCTCTGTGAGATGACAATAAATGTGAATATAATCAAATGGTTTTCAGATTTATCCTTACTAACATAAATTATGTCTGAGTAAATCTTCAGAAACTCCATTTTAAAGTTTTTAAATCAAATTTACAAGCTGACAGTATGGATTCTGTTTCAGTCCAAAACTGTTCAATTAACTGCAGTTTAGAGCTTTTGGCCATGACATCATCAATCATCTAGTAATGGAGCATCTCAATAACAGAATTATTAAACATAAAATAAAGCAACAGCATATTTTACAGTTCAAATCGTCCTGAAATAATAATAGGAAAGAATTTTGAAATGTAACGTCAGAACATAAAGTATATCTGAATATTTCTACTACTGGAGTGATTTTTGTTTCTATGAATAATCCTGCTGCACCTACATTAAGAATCAGAAGACTCCAGTGAGATTACGTCTGAAATTGTCATTGTATTGTAATGTCAGTGTGTTTGTGTCCTGACACAGTAAACTCACACACTGAAGGAGAGGGGAACTTCTCATGTCCTTTCAACCCACAGGAGAAGACGTCTGTGGGATTAAACCAGGTTGTATAAGTAGATGTCTCCACCGAGGTAATGTGTTCTCTGTTCTTGAACCAGACGTAGGAGAGACCACCAGCTGGACTGCAGCTGCTGTGACACTTCAGCTCTGCCTCGGTAGAAGACTGCTGGACTGTTACTCTGATCACCTGCACCTGCAGAGCTGGACGGGGAACAATAAGTTATATTTTATCACAGGTTCTAAAAATGATATTAAAAAAGTAGATACATGTCACCACAAGTTACAATTCCTAGAAGTAGCAGCGAGCAATTAGTAACTGTATTTATTTATTAACTGTAATTTTTTGTTAAAATTAATTTAACAAACTGATTGATTGTTATCAACATGTTCAGTGTTTTTAAATGTACTGTGTTGGTGTATTTGGAAGTATTTAGCATATTAATGAAAATATTACCTGTGACAGACAAAGTGACTCCAGGTGAACCGGTATATCTTCCACCTTCTTGGTTTGTTGTGAACCTGAACTTGTACACAGCTGAGTCTCTCTCTCTCAGGTCTGAGATTCTCAGAGTGCAGTCCTTGTCATTAGAACTGTACTGCACACGACCTGAATATTCTGAGTCTGTTGTCAGATCTACAGGTTCATTATTATTCTTTTTAGTAAACCATAATGTTCTCTCAACTCTAGTATAACTGCCTTTCCTCAAGTATGGGTATGTGTAGCTGCAGTGTATTTCCACTGTTGATCCTTTAACAGCACAGATCTGAGTAGAGGTGTAAGTCACTCCCCAGCCATCCTGACCCTGTATCACTGTAACACAGAGCACACCAGGAAACACAATCAGACTCAGAACTACAACAGGAGACAGACTTACATGTAGTGAAGGCTCTTCAGTGTGTGAAACTACATTTCCCAAAACTACTTCTGCTCTCTTGCCGTCCCACTTTAAGTCAGTGTTAGACAAAGATAATCTGATAGTACCAACGTGTTTTTGGGAGTGTGGGCCAACTTTAGACTAGTTTTACTGCAGTTTTATCTTAACTAGAACTGAGCTTAAGACTTATTCTGTATCACACAGATTTTTTCTTACAGACCTTTTCAATGGAGTTCCATTGCTAGGCAACAGACTGGCCCCTTGTTAACTTCCTGTCAGCTGATGTCACTGCAACAGGTAATCAACTTGGGGCGATTCAGGATGTTTATGTTTATATCTGTGAAATGGTCTATATTTGTCCTTCTTTGTTGGGGACTTCCTACGTCTGATTTTAAAAATGGATATATAAATCAAGAATTAATGTTATTTCTGGTTTATGCTAAAGTGAACAGAGGAATGGAGAAATATGCATATCATTCAGTTTTAAAAAGAATCTGCTTTGCTCGGTTGCCTTTTTTGTCAGTGGTCAGGCTGCTGTAGAACGGAAACTGTAAAGAAATGCAGAACACTGAGGTGTGAGAAACTCACACATGGCTGTTATTGTTAACCAAACATGGATGTGTAACACACATAAACAAGCAGACTGGAAACATTTGGTGTAGGCACACAATGTTGATAATGATGTTGATTAGAAAAAGTACTTTTAATAATTTTGACTTCTTTAGGTGTCTCCGTTGGATAAACTGTGTGCAGAGATGTCCTCCATTTAAAATGGGATGAAAACACAGGAAACTAGAAGGGCAACTCTGAGAGCACAGACCTCCAAACACCAGACAAACAAATCAAGCCACAAACATCACCTTCTTGGCAGAGAAGACACTTAACATTTGAAAAACCACTCAGACCTCACAGTATCAATCTATAAATTGGGAACTCTCTGAGCGTGTCTCCACACATGCGCAGTACGAGCAAGCATTTCTGTCCTCTCTGCATGTTGACAGACAGTGGTGCTCCGTCACCAACGCGGTCTCACGGCAGAAATGGTCATTGTGATTTGTGTTCACGGGGACGTTTTTTTCGTTGTGGCCAGCACGAAATGTTCTATACCGAGATTGCGGGAGAGGACGCCTCAGACCCCGGGAGACGTCTCCGGCAGACGCACAACAATAACGGGATGGCGGAGGTTGGGTTTAGGAAAAAAACAACAGGGAAAGGACGCCTCACACGCAGAGAGACGACCGCAGGTAACACGTGACAATAACGGGACGGTTAACGGGGAAACAAAACGCCACACGCGGGACGCGATCCACGGCCTCCGGGGTGAAAGTCCTGAATTGTTTGACCCATCCACCACCCAACCAACCTCCTTACGCGGATTTTCGGCATTTCATACTACTCGCTACCGTAGTCGTGCTGTGACCACGACATATGCTTCCCATTTAAATCCATTCATTTACATTTTCGTGCTGGCCACCACGAAAAAAAATGTCCCCGTGAACACGAATCAATAGATTAAATAACGTGACCATTTCACGAACTGCCATGAGACTGGGTTGCTGTCACAAACATACACACACGCAGAGGTGTGGACGGAGCGAACCTACGATGCCTCGGCAGTTTCTTTGAGTCACGGCAGTGCCGGTAAAGTGGTACCAAGTGTTACATTTTTTGAACTCCACGCGTACAGCGTTTGCTGCAAAATAAAATAACGGCGTTAAAGTGTCTCTTTCTTTGAGTTTGTGAACATCATGACATTTGTTTTGTCAGGATTCAAAATCAATATCAGCTCATGAAAGCTGTGTTGTAGTATCAATAATAAAAGCTGCTAAATGCCTTACAATATACTGTAAATGTAGATGTGCACTACAGTACCTTGTACAGAAAGAAGGAAGACAACAAATCCACTCGCTGCTGCTGTTAAACTCATAGCTGCTCCTCTGGTCTCTGTTAAATCAGCAGGTAGATCACATACATGAGAAATACTGTGTGGCACTAACTCACAATAAACATGTCTACATTAGAGAAGGGACGATGTGGTCTCTGAAGACAGAGTGTTTGTTCTGGGGTTGGTACATTTGTATTTAACATATATCACACTGTTAAAAACCGGCCTGGCTTCCTTCCTCTTTAAATCATTAATATGCATGAAAAGATGTATGGCTGTAAATCTTCAGCTTGAAATGAAAAAACTGATACTGTTGTTTTGCAAAGAATTCACAAATTAGACAGAGACGAACACTAAATGTAACATGGCACGTGTGATCATGGTAACATTTTTTCCATTTGACCACAATTTCCAAGACCATGTTTAATAAATATATTCCAGTCATGAAGTACATGTACACCAATTTAACTTATATACAAATAACCATCACTATAAACAAACATTAAAAAAATGTAGTTTGCTGTAGTTATGTTACCCATCTTTACAGTAATTAAAGGTAATGTGTGGAGTTGACTGTATGACCACTAGTAGCACTATGAGTGTGTTCCTGTTTAGTTTGTAGCGTACAGGGGGAGGACCAACATGAAGGTAAGGCATTCCATGTTCCCACTGACTGACAGTTCCTCTGTCACTCTGTTGCAGGTTTGACTATAGACACCTGAAAGATAAAAGGATTTTAAAACAGCACTGGTACATCTTTTTACATGCAGTAACACAGAGCAAGTAGAGATAAATGACAAATGCATGTTGCTCATACAGAAAGAGGAAGTGAGGTCACACACTCACTCACACACACACACACACACACACACACACACACATACAGAACTCCCTCCTGATTGGACTGCCTGCATGTGCCACTCGGCCACTGCAGCTCATTCAGAACGCAGCAGCTCGACTTGTGTTCAACCTCCCCAAGTTCTCTCACACTACACCGCTCCTCCGCTCTCCCTTCACTACAACAATATGAGGGAGGTGTGGACAGGGATGAAAGAGATCCCCGGGTGTGGTGGTTGAACTAGACAAACACCAGGCAGCCGTGAGAAAGCAAACAAGCTGAACTATTAATTTAAAGGCCGGGACACACCAGGCCGATAATCGGCCATTGGACAGTCTGGCGAGGTCAGTGACTCGAGTCTGTTCGGTGTGTCCCGTGCCGTCGTCAGTCTGGAGGGCTGTCGGCGTTCATTTTGGCCGACCTGACATGTTCAGTCGGAGGCAGGGCAGTCGGGACTCACCCGGAAATGGCGAGCGGAATGGGCGTGACTAGAGTCTCTCAAAATCTGATGAAAATCTTTTAAACTGACCTTTGTTGATCTGAAATGAAGACGTTTGAAGATGTTTCAGTGAACTATTTTAGTACAATATGAGATTGTATTCTGAACAAGCCGCCATGACAGTCTGGCATTGAATTTCCGGAGAAAACAAACCCATGTGACGCGTCCGTCCAATCAGCTGCCGGTTTTCATTGCTCGGGCAACAATACAGAGTAGCGCCGCCTGCTGCTATGGAGACGTATTACGTTTCTCAAGTCGGTGTCGCCTCAGTGTGTTCCGAGGCAGTTTTTTGGACCTCGGGGACCCGACTGATCATTTCGACTGGCTTTTCTGTCGACGGTCGGCCGTCTGGCTGGTGCGTCCTGCCTATAACAGGTTTAGCTCACAGCCATCCCCTGCCTCCTCTACCACCTTACCAACCCTCTCCCCCACTGCCTCCCTCTCTTTCTATCACCCATACCCCCTCACCCCACTGTGGTCTGCCCACTCCCCCCACCACTACAGAACATTTCATCTCCCCCCACGGACACTTCATGAACCCCCCCTGCTTTTCTTTCACACCTGGCCAGGTGAGGAGACAGCTGGAGAGGATTCACCAGCGCAAGGCTGCCGGCCCAGACGGCATCAGCCCCAGGGTCCTGAAGACCTGCGCCAGTCAGCTGTCTGTTGTTCTCCAGTATCTCTTCAACCTGAGCCTGAGCCTGCAGAGGGTGACGCTGCTGTGGAAGACGTCCTGCTTTGTCCCGGTCCCCAAGAAGTCGACTTCATCTGGCCTCAAGGACTACCGCCCATCCCATGTGATGAAGGTGCTGGAGAGGCTGGTCTTGGCCTACCTGAGGCTGCAGGTGAGATCTTCTCTGGACCCTCTACAGTTTGCCTACCAGCCTTGTCTGGGAATGGACGACGCTGTCATCTATCTTCTGCAGCGAGCTCATTTGCACCTGGATGGCGGTGGCAGCACTGTAAGAATCACTTTTTTCGATTTCTCCAGTGCATTCAACACCATCCAGCCACTGCTACTAGGTGAGAAGCTGCAGGGGATGGGTGTCGCTGCGTCCACAGTGTCCTAAATCACTGACTAACTGACAGACAGACCACAGTTTGTCCGTCTGGACCATGTTCTGTCTGATGTGGTGGTGAGTGATACAGGGGCTCCACAGGGGACTGTGCTGTCTCCTTTTCTTTTCACCTTATACACCACAGACTTCCAGTACAACTCAGAGTCATGTCACCTACAGAAGTTTTCTGATGACACTGCAGTTGTTGGGTGTATAAGGGATGGACAGGAGGGAGAGTACAGCGCGCTTGTGGACAACTTTGTGGAGTGGTCATCACTGAGTGACAGATAAGACTCATCAACATCACAACTGCACTAATTGGCAACTTGCACAATAGGTTTGTTTACCTACAGCTTTATTAATACTATTTAAACAGTTGTACAGTTTTTATTCCCAACTTATAGATATTTTAAACAATTTGTTCTTATATTCTATCCTATTATTGTATTCTTTTAATTCATGTATATTCTGTATGTGATGTGTGTCTGATATTTTTTACTGCTGAAACACCGGAATTTCCCATTTTTTTGGGATCAATAAAAATCTATCTATCTATCTATCTATCTATCTACCTACCTACCAATTGCAGCCCGCTTATTTAAAGCTAATGTACTTGCACTTCTTACTTGTTGTCTGGAGTTTGTACCTTCAGGGTTGAAAGCACTTAATTGGAAGTCGCTTTGGATAAAAGTGTCAGCTAAATGACATGTAATGTTATGTAAAAAAGTGTGTATATGCAACACCATCAATACATTTTAATTAATGCAGAGTTTATTTAACAGCATGGCTTAAAGTCTACAGCAACACTAGCAGCCTCATGAGGCAGTAAGGCTCATTTAAAGGTTCCATGGCATGAAAATTTCACTTTATGAGTTTTTTTAACATTGATATGCATTCCCCCAGCCTGCCTATGGTCCTCCAGTGGCTAGAAATGGGGATAGGTTTAAACTGAGCCCTGGGTATCCTGCTCTGTCTTTGAGAAAATGAAAGCTCAGATGGGCCGATCTGGAATCTTCTCCTTATGAGGTCATAAGGAGCAAGGTTACCTCCCCTTTCTCTGCTTTGCCCGCCCAGAGAATTTGGCCCACCCATGAGAGAGAGACATCATGGCTTTCAAACAAGCAAAGTGGCAGTTGGTCAAGGCCACACCCCCACCCTCCACCTTGCCCCCCCTCTCTCCTCCTCAAAAGCATTTAAAGCTACAGACACAGAAATGGTACATCCTAAGGAAAGCTCATTGTGGGACTGGCTTTCAGGAAAGAGACTTCAGATACAGTATTAGGGGACCACTAAGGCCTATATAAAACCATCCAAAAAGCAGCATGTCATAGGACCTTTAACACCAAAGTTATCTGATAGAGCAACAATTCTCTTTTTAGTGAGACAAAAAACAATTTGCTCCAAATGTGGCGACACTGTTACCTCAGTAAATATGTAGACCATTTTAGGACATCTCATACTCAGCTGGTCAACTCTATGAATGAAAACATATAATATGATATATAATATAATATTAAGACTTTTACTGCAAAGTAAATAGACTATAGCATGAAATGAGCACTCAATCAAATATCTGCAGGGTAAAAAGAGGAGCGGGAAATTTGCTGAAGGACTGTGATCCTGAGGTTTGATATCAGTCTGTTTTTTGTTGAAATATCACCTCTTCATACTAGCCATTAATTAAGTAATATGAGACTTTAGCTGTTCAAGTTAAACAAATCAAGTGGACATCTAGAATGTAATTAGCTCTTTCCTTGAAGTGTTGAGCTGCAGTGGAAGGACAGAGTCAGTTTGATTCCATCAGGCAGTTGCTGTTTTAGGTTGTTCACCAGAGTAAACGTTTATTACACTGTGACGTTTTACAGATGGACAACATTGGGCAAGTGAGAAATACATCAGAGCATACCAACTGATTTAAATTTTATTTGCATTCATATCAATAAAAACTTCATTCTGAAGAATGAACACAAAAAGAGTTTGTTTAAAGCTGAAATCAAAAGCTTGCACCTGAACACTATCTCCCTCTGCAGCAGTGAGAGGGAACTGGCATCATGTTCACACTACAATACATGCAATACAATACAATTCATTCAATACAAATGAACAACTAGCAAAGTTTGACAGAGCTGAGCTCATGTTTTTCAATGTGTAAAAATATACCATATAAGATCTACTGTACATGCTGTGGAATAGTTGGACTTTACTGGCTTTCTCTGCCAGGACAGGTGTGATGTGAAAGGGTGAACAATATTTCTTGAAATTATTTTATTACATAAAATATCACTTTGCATACCAAGTCAAATCCTGAACTGAGTTCAGTTATGTTATGTACCTGCACAGGTACAAATAAAGCTGTATTCTTCTCAAATCTTCTGCTACCTGCTGCTTCATAAAAACTGAGAAAACTGAGACTCAAAGCTGTCTGACCTTCACACCAGGTCTTCCTGCTCCTCTGGGTCTTCTGTCTGTGCTGCAGTCTCTGAGATGTCCTCATACTCAGGACAAGAGTCTAACTGATGGGGAGAGACATTAAGATGAAAGTCAATTAGATTTTATAACAAAAGAAAGACTGTTTCCTTAAATTGCTCTTTGGTTAAAAAGGACTTCTGTAAGAAATGGGGTTGGGAAATGTGTGACGGTAAAGACACGTCTGTGGTTTCTATGACGAAAGATTGAACTAATCAGGTTATATGTGAATTGTCTTTATGAACTCATAAACAACAAATGATGACCCTTTGGTAGAGTAAGTTCTGTCCCAAATCTCTCTCTCTCACCTCCACAGTCTCTATGGGTTCATTTGGTTCAGTGGTGGAGCTCAGAGCTTTCTTCTTCCTGAATGTAATCCAAAAACCAACAAATAAAATGTTTAATGGGAAACTGCAAAACTATGATTATGAGTTGAAGTAATAGTAAAAAATCAGTGATGATTCATTTTTATAGTTTCACCTCATCCTCCGACAAAAAAGAAGCAGAGGAATCAGCCCCACAACCCCCACCAGAGTCAACCTGATGCTGTTTGTTATCAGTGTTATTGTTGATTTATCTAGAAATGGAGATAGACAGTCATTAGATCAACAGTACTGGACCTCATTGGGGGGGTTGATTCATAAATCAGTTTGCCAGGTGATACTGTCTGTTAATGAGCCAATTAGTGTCATGGAGAATCTTACCTGCTACAACAGTCAGATGTAAGGTGGAGTTCTGACGTCCTCTTCTGTTCTGGGCTTCACAGTAATAATTCCCACTGTGTTCAGCTCTGAAGTCAGTGATGGTGAAGATCTGTCCTGATGCTTTTGGTGGGTCTTCATTCTCCTTGTACCAGGTGTAGTTAGCTGCTGGGTTAGCATCACAGCTACAGGTCAGATTCACTGAACTGCCCTCCACTATCTCAGCAGAGGGACTCACTGACACAGAGGGAAGCTTTGGACCATCTGGAGGAGATGTGTTAACAGAGATTACTGAAGAAAGTAGTTATGATCAGTACAAATCCTTTCCTGTAAAGACTGGACAGATTTAACTTCACTAATTTTAAATAAACTGTTTCACTGACATTTCACATCAATAGAGATGGATCTAGATGTCCTCCCCAGCTCATTCTCAGCTGTACAGTAATACTGTCCAGAGTCAGAGGACTGGATGGAGCTGAAGACAAGCGGTGTATTTTCACTGAGAGGTTGAAGTTCTGGATTTCCATTCTTCTTGTACCAGGTGTAGTTAGCTGCTGGATAAGCATTACTTTGACAGGTCAGAGTCACTGAACTGCCCTCCTCGATTTCACCAGAGGGACACACTGACACAGAAAGCTTTGGAGCATCTGGAGGAGAAAACATAGGTAGGCAATAAGTGGTCATTAGTTCTAACAGATGTTGAACAAGTGACAGAATATAATAGCCCCCTGCAATTTGTGCAGCTCTGTAAGGCTTTTTAAAAAACGTTTTAAGATATTTTCATTAGGACCAAAGTGGTGGACTGAGCAGCTGATATTGCTGTTTCTACATTCTATACACTGTGTTATTTTGAAGGTTTGACACTTGGTTTGAGACACAGTGGAGTAAACAGAGATGTGATTTTATATCATTTTTTTCTCCTTTTCCTCAACCAGACTGGAGTTGCTGCATGTTTGTGTGTGTTGTGTGTGGGGAGGGGGTAACAAGCAATGAGTATTTTACATTTGAATGTACTAAAAAAAATAAAAGTGGTTTCACTCACATTTCACTTCAATAGAAATGGGTTTGGATGTGTTAGACCCCAGGCTGTTCCTAGCTCTACATTTATATTGTCCAGAGTGAGAGGACTGAATGGACGTGAGGACCAGCTGTTGTTCTTCAATGGGAGGTCTGAGCTTTACATTGATCTTGTACCAGGTATAAGTAGCAGTATGGTTAGCATCACTGCTACAGGTCAGAGTCACTGAACTGCCCTCCACTATCTCAGCAGAAGGACTCACTGAAGCTTTGGAGCATCTGTGGGACAAAATGTGTAAAGACACATTAGCCTACAGTTTTTTTTTCGATTGCTAAACGACAGTGGGCACAACTGAAGCTACATGTGCAAAACTCTACACACTTATCTCATGGCTTTAACCGCAACGTGCACAACACTCTGGATTTACAGCACTTTGTTCAAATGCTAACACACTGCTGTCAACACTGTTAACCACACATTCAAAACAGAATAGATTTCAGTCTGGTGCTTATCAAACACTGCTGATCGCTATTTTAGCTGAAAGCCTAAGCAGGTGTCTTGTTTTATACTAGTTAGTGACAGAGATGGGGACTCGAGTCTGAGACTCGGACTCGAGTCGCACTTAAGTAAGTCGCACAAACAGCTGACTTCAGACTTGACTCGGAGTCGACTCAAAAGACTTCAGACTTGACTCGGACTTGAGCTTCGAGACTCATCAACAACCTGTTTTCATGCAATTATTGCTTTTTAAATCAAAATGTATTCATGTATTTCTATTTTCTTTTATTGGCGCATATACAGGGAAACGTATGACGAGCTGCACGTCCCTAACGCATGTGCCTTATGTGCGCGCACTCACATATCAAAAAATGCATTGCCGATGGCGACACCAAGTCCTCCCGGAGTTGTGCCTTTTGTCATTAGTTTTGCTTTCAATAACTTTATAAACAGTGGCAGTAAGCGAACAGTTACATGCAAAGAGTGTGGCACCAAGATAAATGACTTCATCAGAAACGCATCCAGATAGGTCAGTCACTTGCTAATGTGAAAGAGACGTTACATTTAGCATATATCGTCACAGGTAACAAGCTAACCATCGCAAAGTGTTGTAGTAATGCTGGGAAAAGGCACATTGTATCTTTATAGTTAGTAGTTGCTGAGCCTCAGACATCCATGGCGCACAGGAGGCGGGACGCACAGATCCATCTCCCCAGGAACAAACGCTGTGTTGGGTGATGCGTAATTGATCCCGTGGATGATTTCTAGGCTATTAAGTGAACAAAGTGTACCCGGTCCACCAAACACTGGCCCGTCTTGACTGTCTTAATTTTGCACATATTTCCGTTACTGTAGTCCTATTTACTATTTCATTATTTTATCCATGCAAGGCGCAGCGGATCTGTGCACGCTGTCACCTGCCGTGGAGACGCTGGCCTCACTAACCTCTTCTCCTTATAGTCGGGTCTCCCTTGCGCTGGACTCAGTTTCACTGAGCGTACTAACACTTAGAAAATAAATGGCATTACATCAGTGAGTTCAAACTGCTTATTATATGTATTTTGGACTGACGGTGAGCTGCATGTTGTTCTGTAACTGGTGTTGCACTGCCACTATTCTCTTGATTTCCACTTCGACATTAGACATTTTTTTGAATGAAAGAGACGTTATATTTAGCATATATCACAGGAAACAAGCTAACCATCGCAAAGTGTTGTGCTAATGCTGGGAACAGGCACATTGTACCTTTATAGTTGTATCCATATGATGTGACAGACTTAGGTTAATATTTCACCAGGTCCGAGGGCTAGAGGGATGTGTTAAGTAGACCCCATAAAGTTATCCTACAACTGATTTTGATACTGTACTATATGGATGGTAGCTACAGGACATGCTTTGAATTCATAAGATTTAACAATACAGTGTGAGGGACAGATCAGATGGCCAGAGACTTGAGACTTGACTTCGATTCGAGCTCAAAGACTTGAGACTCAACTTGGACTTCCAAAAAATGACTTAAATGACTTGTGAACATCTGTGGTTAGTGAACATACAGTTTTTTTACGATCGCTATGACACTTTTTTAATACTTTTAACAACTATCCTAAACTCTTAACACAGCACAACATCCGTCTATGTAGGCTATACAATTAACACATTTCTTGTTGCTTTAACACAAAATGCATACAGTTAACACAAATTTAAAATGCTTGAACTTCTTTTACACACAAGCTCCACCAGGACCAAAACAATGGATCTTTACTGCCAAATTTACAAATGCTTTCACACTGTATGTCAGAAGAGATAACATCATGTTCTAAACCTAACTTATAGGCTAAAGTCAAAGTGAACAGCTGTTCATATTGTAAACTGAAACACAAATATATCCCCTGCATTTTATACATGCATTTATTGAGAAACAGCTGATTGAAATTATGCAAATAGATCAATCACAGCTGATTCCCTTCTAGGAAACACATTCAGGTATGGAGGTTCTTTCAATCGCATGATCATATGGTAGTACAGTAAAAGAGGACCTATTTGAACAATATACTGTAGATGAACACAGAAAATAAGACAAATGTCTTCACGAGAGAGAGGAAGAGGAGTACCAGGACAATTCTGTCTCTGTCTCCTTTTTTTTCATAAACCGTACATTCTATAAAGCTACTCTGAGATAGGTCATTCATTTTTTTTATTGAATCTCTGCAGCAAAAGAAACAAAATGGTGGCTGGGTTGGCTCAGTGGTAGAGCAGGCGCACAAATACTTGGAGGTTTATGCCTTGACGCAGAGGTCCAGGTTTCAAATCCAACTTGTGACTATTTTCTGCATGTCTTCCCCCTTTCTCACCTAGCTGTCCTGTCAAATAAAGGCGGAAAAGCCCAAAAAATAATCTTAAAAAAAAATATGCATGCATTTACTAGACCCAACAAAACAAAAACTTAGAGAGGCTTCAAGAGAAACTGCAGTGCAAAACACACAATCTATGACCATTGCAATCACTATTGTCTGTTATATATGGGCAGACCTGACACATATAAAATAATGCAGTTTCTGTAATTCCATGTGATGTTACAGTAAATGGTATTTGTATAGAGAAAGCTCAGAAAGCCTTTTTTTGTATACAAACACAAAATAAGAAGGAAACAATTATACACTGTACCGTTTGAGAGAAACAGGTAAAAGAGCAGAGATACCATTATGTCCAGGTAAGATGTCTGAGACATCCAATGTGATGAAGAAAACTTGCTGCATGATGCTGGAGAGAGGCAGGATTAGTCACACTATTCTTTGTTACTGTGATGTACCTTTAGTTGTTTTTTTTCATTACTGTAATTCCATAAATTACTAGAGACAAAATACTATATTGAAGCAAACTGCTGATTTTCATTCCTTCTTGTTTACCTTACGTAACATTGGTATATTATAAAATCGATATCTTTTCTTTAAAGAAACTATTGAGTAGTGTAAAGTCACTCAAATTGTTCAAACTGTAAAGATGAAAAGTTAGTAATTTCTGTATTGGTGTTTGATGCTAGTGTGTGTTTACTCTCAGTGTGTTCTGAGTGCCAGTGTGTGTTATCTCAGTGAGGATTGTTCTGAGTGTTTGGCTGCACTGAGCCTGTTCTGAGACGTGTGTTAAGAGTTGTGTTGCTTGGAATGAGTTTTGCAGCTGATGTGAACTGTTTAGTTCAGGTGACTGTTGGTGGTGCAGACTGGAGTTTGAGTTTTACCCAAACTTCAGGGCTTCAGTTGTGCCCACTGTCGTTTAGCAATCAAAAAAAACTGTAAATGAAAAAATATATATTGCTTTATGGAAAATCATTGGTATCATGAACAATGTAGAGCAGATGAATGAGTACATACTGACATTTGGTTGCTACTGTGTGTTATATTTAGATCACTAAAGGCAGATTACTGTTAACCATACAGAGAAGCAACACCTCACACCATCTGTTAGCTAACAGAATGATGTGGTACAGTTTGGTTCCTATTTGTGAACTCTTAATAGACAGACAGATTAACTGTTACATGACTGAATCCTTCAGATGAATCTCTAACATCTCCAGTTATACAGGTAATAAAAACGGCACTACTACTGTACAATGATACACACCAATTAAATGTTCTGATAAAAGGGTGTGGGGAGATGAGTGAAAACATTAAAATGATGACAAATCATAGAGTAGTTTTGTTTTGAGAAGTCAAACTGATGCCGACAGTGACTAAAAACGACCTTTTCCTCATCCACTGCTGTTCAGTGACCTACAGCTGTCAATGTGAAGGAGACTGAGCCGAATAAAGGCAGGAATGATCAGCAAAGTACTCCTACAAATTCAGACAGTCACTAGCTGTATGTTGCTTTTTAAAATGGAGCTGTTTTACTCACATTTCACATCAATAGAGATGGAGTTAGATGTCCTCCTACCCAACTTGTTCTCAGCTTCACAGTAATAACGTCCAGAGTCAGAGGACTGGATGGAGCTGAAGACAAGACCAGGTGTCTTTTTATTGAGAGGTTTACCATCCTTGTACCAGGTATAAGTAGCTGCTGGGTTAGCATCACTGCTACAGCTCAGAGTAACTCTACTGTTCTCTCTGATCTCCCCAGTGGGAGTCAGAGACAGTAGACCAACCTTTGGAGCATCTGGAGAAGATAATATGAAAACAAATTAACTTTAATCATAAATTGTTTCGTAATAATGTGTGTGTGTGTGTGTGTGTGTGTGTGTGTGTGTGTGTGTGTGTGTGTGTGTGTGTGTGTGTGTGTGTGTGTGTGTGTGTGTGTGTGTGTGTGTGTGTGTGTGTGTGTGTGTGTGTGTGTGGGTGTGTGTGTGTGTGTGGGTGTGTGTGCGTGTGTGTCAATCAATTTGCTATTATTAAATGAGCCGTTTCACTCACATTTCACATCAATACATTTGTATTGAGACGTCTTCATCCCCAGCTCATTCTCAGCTGTACAGTAATACTGTCCAGAGTCAGAGGACTGGATGGAGCTGAAGACAAGCTGTGTATTTTTATTGAGAGGTTTACCATCCTTGTACCAGGTGTAGTTAGCTGCTGGGTTAGCATCACTGCTACAGGTCAGAGTCACTGAACTGCCCTCCATTATCTGAGCAGAGGGACTCACTGACAAAGAGGGAAGCTTTGGAGCATCTGAAGGAGAAAATGTATGAAGAAACATTTCTTTAAAAACAATAAAAAGTCACTATACAGAAAATCATTTATACCATGAATAATACAGTGGGTCATCTGGTGAGGAGAAAATGTACACGTGGAAATCACGTTCTTGTTAATACAAAAGTTGAATGAGTGACTGAATATAAGTTCACATATTACACATAATGTCTTGAGTTTCTCATATTAAAATCTATAGTTTTCTATGTTTGCTCTTTTATTAGTGACACTGGAGTAAACTCACACACTGGAGGAGAGCGGTAATCTTCATATCCTGTAACAGCACAGGAATAGCTGTTGTTATCTTCAACAGAGAGTCTGAGAGAAGAAGATGTTGCTCCATCCATTTTCTGTCCATTATTGAACCAGACATATGAAGGATTATCAGATACATTACAGCTGCTGTGACACCTCAGCTCTCCCTGGGTCCATGATCTTGTCACCTGCACCTGGAGGTCTGGAACTGTCAAGATAGATTAGAAATGTCATTTCAAACTAAACCATTTCAGTACATGCATGCAAACAGACAGACAAAAGATTCACAAGAAAAACAGTTGGACAAAATATTCCAATGAAAATATTACCTGTAACAGACAGAGTGACTCCAGGTGAACCAGTGAAACCACCATGGTTTGTTATGAACCTGAACTTGTACTCAGCAGAGTCTCTCTCTCTCAGGTCTCTGATTCTCAGAGTGCAGTCGTCGTTATGAAATAAATACTCAACACGACCTGTGTAGTCTGAATCTGTTTTCAGATCTACAGGTTCATAATGTCTCCCTTTAGTAAACCAGAATCTTTTTTCCACCTGAGTAGTTTGAGACCTCATTGCGAATGGGTATCTGTAGGTGCACGGTAATTCCACGGTTGATCCTTGTAAGGCACAGATCTGAGTGATAGTGGAAGTTACCCCCCAGCCATACTGACCCTGGATCACTGTAACACAGAGCACATCAGGAAGCCCAATCAGACTCAGAACTACATCAGGAGACTTACATGTAGTGAAGGCTCTTCAGTGTGTGAAGCTACATCTCCCAAAACTACTTCTGCTCTCATGCCGTCCCACTTTAAGTCAGTGTTAGACAAAGATAATCTGATAGTACCAACTTGTTTTTGGGTCGGGGAGCGTGGACCAACTTTAGACTGTTTTACTGTAGTTTTATCTTAACTAGAACTGAGCTTTAGACTTATTTTGTATCACACAGATTTTTTTCTTACAGACCTTTTCAAAGGAATTCCATTGCTAGGCAACAGACTGGCCCCTTGTTAACTTCCTGTCAGCTGATGTCACTGCAACAGGTAATCAACTTGGGGCGATTCAGGATGTTTATGTTAATATCTGTGAAATGGTCTATATTTGTACTTCTTTGTTGGGGACTTCCTATGTCTGTTTTTAAAAATGGATTTATAAATCAAGTATTAATGTTATTTCTAGTTCATGCTAAAGTGAACAGAGGAATGTAGGAATATGCACATCATTCAGTTTTACATGAGAATTTATAATTCTAAGGAACAGTCGCAGCTGAACGTGATCTCTGCTCTGCAGTTAATCTCTAGGTGCACTGAGGCAGGACATCATACAGAGGGTGCAGTGAAGGAACAGCAATGTATTGAACCTTTGAACAAAATAAAAACTCTGTACAAATCACTGGCCCTGGATCCAGCAAAACAGCCCCAGCCCATCATGCTTCCTCCTCCATGTTTGACAGTTGATGTCACACACTGAGGAACCATCCTTTCTCCTACTCGACGGCATCCAAAAATCCTGCGTGATGAACCGAAGATTTCAGTTTTTGTCAGAATCTTCAGTTCATCATGCAGGATTTTTGTACAATGAAAAAAAAATTATGACGAATTGACAATTCGCTTCAAAGTTTTCGGAGGTGAGAAGCTCCTTGAAGTGAGGTGACAGCCAGCAGGCGCCTGCCCCAGCCGCTAGCTCGTCACTTAGCCAGTCATGCTCAGAGACCCCACTGTAAGCTGGAGGTCTCTCAGACCGGTCTCGTAAATAAGAGGTTTGTTTGTTTAAATATCACAACACATGTCCATCATAAGATTAACGAGAACCTGTGGTTAACTGTCTTTTCAGAGTTAAACTCCACAAGCGTGCCCTGCGGGCTTGACAACCTTGCTGTCCGGCTGTCACACACACTCACACACACACACACACACACACACACGTCCACAGTGCAGCAGGCAGAGGCGGGGGAGAGAAAGATACCCGTTTCTCTTCGGGAGACTTGTTTAAATTATGACAAATATGCTATATACATTGGATTTAGTATTTAGTTCATACTTTTTTTGGTGTATTTGTTTTCTGATTTCAACACTATAAAGACTGTTGCTGTGCTTTCATCACTCCCTTACCCCTCCTGTAGTCCCTATGGCAACTTGGCCAGTGCGAATGCAAATGGAAAAAATGGTTTTGGGGGAGAGTAGTTAGTAGAACTGCTTAGAAGTGGACTTCTCCTATAACTACGTTCCTGTGACTACTTGGTGGGAAAGCAGCTATCGTGTCACAAATTCCCCATACAATCACCTGCACTCACAATCTGTGAAGTGGATGTGCGCCAGCTCTTCCAGATGGAGAAGACCAGGAAGGCTCCTGGCCCAGACGGTGTATCACCATCCTGCAGACTAGCTGACCCCATCTTCACTCAGATCTTCACTCAGATCTTCAACAGATCACTGGAGCTATCTGAAGTTCCCTCCTGCTTCAAACGCTCCACAATCATCCCAGTCCCCAAAAAACTCCATCTCTGGACTAAATGACTACAGGCCTGTCGCCCTGACATCTGTAGTCATAAAGTCCTTTGAAAGACTGGTGTTGGCCCACCTGAAGGACATCACAGTCCCCTTGCTGGACCCCCTACAGGGCTAACAGGTCTGTGGATGATGCAGTCAACTTGGGACTGCATTACATCCTGCAACACCTCGACTCTCCAGGGGCATATGCAAGGATCCTGTTTGTGGACTTCAGCTCGGTGTTCAACACCATGATCCCGGACATCCTCAGCACCAATCTCACCCAGCTCACTGTACCAGCCTCCACCTGTCAGTGGATCACAAACTTCCTGACTGACAGGAGTCAGCAGGTGAGGCTGAGGAACATCACATCCAGCACCCGGACTATTAGCACTGGTGCCCCCCAGGGGTGTGTGCTCTCCCCACTGCTCTTCTCCCTCTACACCAATGACTGCACCTAAGGAGACCCATCTGTTAAACTTCTGAAGTTCGCTGACGACACAACAGTCATCAGCCTCATCCGGGATGGCAACCCGATCTCACTCGAAGGCATACAAATAACACGGGTTTCTACCTGTGAAATACGTGCAATGTGTACGCAAAAGTGAAATTCTACGTGCATTACATACGCGGAGTGCTCCAATTGAAGTAATGGGGACCGGTGCGTTTTATATGCACGCAGCTCGCGTCACCACGTTGTGTGTTATCGCGAGAACAGCATCACACACAAAAACATAGATATGGTTGGGTTTAGAAAAATAATGCAGGGAAAGGCTTTAGGAACACAACAAAGTCACAAAAACACACTAATAAACGGTTGGGTTTAGGGAAGAAACATTGGGGAAGGCTTAACAAAAAAACACTACAAAGTCACAAAAACGCGCCACATAAACACGCTAATAAGCGGCCTAACATCACCAAAAAAAAACACATGCTGAAAATCGGCAAACACGGGATGCTGAAAATCGCCAAACCCCGGTCTCCTGGGTGAAAGTCCTGTGTTTTACCCATCCACCACCCCAACAACCAACCTCCTTACGCAGTCCCACGTCCCTTTATACTATAAGCGCAGTGGTTTCCATTACTGTAATTGGAGCGCTCCACGTATCTACTGTACGCACAATTTCACTTTCGCGTACACATTGCACATATTTTTACAGGTGGAAACCCGTGGTATTTGTACGCTTTTCAGTGAGACTGGGCTGGGGATGGTGATGAGTCGGCCTACAGATGGGAGGTTGATCAGCTGGCTCTCTGGTGCGGTCAGAACACCCTTGAGCTTAACACGCTCAAAACTGTAGAGATGATCGTGGACTTCAGGAGGAGCCCCTCACTCTTCCCCCCATCACCATACTCAACAGTAGTGATGGTCAAATGAAGCTTCGCGAACCAGTGTCTTTACTTTATGAGCTCACTAGATGGCGCTCTCTGTTCAACAAAGGGTTTGAAAACCCATTAAATTGCCATTCATTTAACCTTTTTCTTTGAACAGAGAGCGCCATGTAGTGAGCTCAGAAAGTAAAGACACTGGTTTGCGAAGCTTCATTTGACCATCACCATACTCAACAGCCCTGTGTCTGCTGTGGAATCCTTCAGGTCTCTGGGATCCACTATATCCCAGGACCTAAAGTGGGAGCCCAATACTGACACCATCATCAAGAAGGCCCAGCAGAGGATGTACTTCCTGCGCCAGCTCAACCTAAGGAGCTGCTGATCCACTTCTACAGAGCCATCATCCAGTCTGTCCTCTGCACGTCCATCAATAGCTAAGTTTCCATCCACTTGTCAATCAAATTATCTGAAGTTCAGTGATGATGATGATCAATATTGCACAAGTTGTAACAGTGCTTATGTGCCAGCTGATAGCGACATATCAATCTATAATAAGAAAACAACGCTATCACCACATTGCTATGATGATGCAGATGCACATTTCTTAGATTTTTGCTACCTAAAATAGCCGTTATGTTTTGCTTGTGAATTAAATTTCAAAAAGTCTCTTGTCTCCTCGTTCGTCCACTTAATCTGTCTTTTCGTTTCCATCAAGGTTCATGACATAAGCCGTATATATATCACGATAAAATCCGATGAGACCGAACGCATTTCCTCTGAGTCGATATTCATGAAATTCAATCGAATTCTACTGTTTCCATAAGGCATTTTTCATTCGATTTCACTTAATTTGGATAAAAAGGTGTGGATGGAAACATAGCTACTGTCTGGTTTGGATCTGCCACCAAAAAGGACAGGAGCAGACTACAAGACTGAACAAAAGATCATCGGGGCCAACCTGGCCTCCATTCATGACTTATACACTTCCAGAGTCAGGAAACGGGCAGGAAACATCACTGCAGACCCATCTCACCCCGGACACAACCTGTTCTCCCCTCTGGTAGGCGCTACAGAGCACTGTGCGCCAAAACCAACAGACTTAGGAACAGTTTCTTTCCACAAGCCATCACTCTGATGAACAGCTGACTTCTGACTCACAGTGTCAGGTTCAATTCCTGTGCAATAACCCAGCAACACTGTCTCTAATCAGCCCCTGTTTACTGGTTCCACTTATTATTTATTCATCATTCTCTATTTCAGAGCTGTTCATACTGTTCACATTGTAATATAATACTTATATAATAACAAAATACTTATTTATTCCAGCATCTTTTGCACTATGCTCCATAATTAAAATTAAAATAATTTATCATAAAAATAATTTACTCCTGCACACTTTGCACTTTTCATTGCACTACTGCCTCAACCTGTCTATATTGTTTCTGTTTATAGTGTGTATATATTGTTTGTTTTTGTTGTTTGTTCTGTATGAGTAAGCACATTGTTAGCATTGTATAATCCAAAGCAAAATTCCATGTATGTGTCCTCATACCTGGCAAATAAAGCTGATTCTAATATAAGTCAAGTTTGAATGTTATTTCTGGTTTATGCTTAAGTAAACAGAGGAATGAAAAAATATGCAAATCATTCAGTTTTACATGATCATTTATAATGTAAAACACTGCAGTCACAGCTGAAGACATGATATCTGCAGTTAATCTCTAAGAACAGTGATGTATTAAACTTTAACATAGTATTTACTGAACAAGATAAAAAAAAGCTCAAGATTAAATTTTAGAAGGGTGTGAAAAAAAAGAATCTGCTCTGCTCGGTTGCTTTTCTGTCACTCAGGCTGCTGCAGAGTGTGAATGGAAACTGTAGAGAAATGTAGAACACTGAGGCGAGGACAAATAGTGTGACATGTAGTTAACCAACCCAGTATCACACCTAAGTGTGTAACACACCCACTGGTTAGGTGTGATACTGGGTTGAGTTAACACCTACAGACTTGTTCTACAGAGAGAAAAAAATATAAAAAATTAAACTTCATTATTAATTTGTCACATACACAAAGTACAATGTAGTTACATTTAATTCTTGCATTGAACCCACCATAAGTATTAAAAGCAGTGGACAGCTATAAATAATGCATCTGGGGAGCAACTTGGGGTTCAGTGTCTTGCTTAGGGACACTTTGACATGCGAGCGGAGCAGCGTAGGATTGAACAACCAATCTTGAAAATCCCTCTTTAAAAATAAAAAATGGCTTCCAGAACTCTGACACAAACATGCACAATTCAGATTTGTCCTAATCAAAATTAAATGAACACCTGGCAGTGAATCTATGGAATATAACTAACTGTAACACTGTCCTAATCTCATTGTTAGCTTTGTCTGAAGATCTGTGAACATCCTGCATGTTACACCTACATGATCCTCTCTGATAGGTGAAAGAAAAAGAAATCTGGCTTCTCTGCACGTGTATAAGTTTGTCAAAGCTACAACAGACACACACAGACATTTTGTCTCCTTATAGAGTTGATATGGTGAGAGTGTTAGCAAACTGTTGCTCATTAACACATCCAGCAGACACAGAACATTATTTTAGAGTCATGTTTCTGGACATCTGATGAATTTAATTCCAATATTAACTCTTCCTTTAGCAGCTATGTGCCACTGTGGTCACCAGCTAGTCACACATGTTATTTTCATGTTGTATTTCTTGTAGTATTATGATATCAGAGAGCAAACAGCCTCTAAATTTACTGTAATGCATTCAAACACTGGCTAAAGTTGAGTTTGGAGGACTGCAGAATGATAGAGGAAGTTCCTGTCAATTAATTTTATTCAAAAATTATATAGATTTTGTCTTTGTTATTGTGTGTACAGTCATTACTGTACATCCACACTTTAATGGTGCACAATACTTCAGTTTATAAAGTTTATAATGTTAAGGTTTAACTGTACAGAGATGTTGCTGGTGTAAGAAACACACACATAAACACACACACAAACACACACACACACACAGCTCTGTGTTGGTAATACTGTAAAAACTTAATTTTACAGTAAAGAAAGAGAAGTGAATGTCTAATGTTGAAGGGATCGCAACAAATTGTATAACATCAAATCTTTTTATTTAATAAAAAAAAAAACCTTCCTCTGTATTTGTGAAGTGTGTATTAAATACGTTACAACACAAATGTAGATGTACATTACCTTGTACAGAGAGAAGGAAGACAATAAATCCACTCGCTGCTGCTGTTAAACTCATAGCTGCTCCTCTGGTCTCTGTTAAATCAGCAGGTAGATCACAAACATGAGAAATACTGGGTGTCAGTAACTCAAGGGGGAAGGGGATGGTAGTGAAACTGAAGAGGTTTTGACAGTATACCACATCAAGGCTAGTAACGTGACCATGTACAGCATAGATGAAGAGATAGTCATCCACAGAGAAGAGCCTATTAAAAAAGAGCTAAAAGTAAATGGCCAACATGTAACATTTGAAGTAGATACAGGTTGTGGATATACCATTTTGTCAAAGAGGGCATTTTATAGGTTATTTAGTGACACCCGAAAACCCAAGCTATCCAAGTTTAAGATAAAACTCAGAATATATGGTGGCCATAGAGTGCCAGTGATGGGAGCAGCTAAGGTTAAAGTGGAATGCGAAGGCATTACCAAGATGTTAGCAGTAGTGGTTGTCAAAGGTTCTAGTTTAGTAGGGCGAGGGTGGATAAAAGATCTCAAAGTAGATTGGCAACCTGTAAAATAGATGGAGGAAAGTGAGTACTCTCTACAGGAGGTGCTTTCAAGGCATGAAACAGTGTTTAAGGATGAACTAGGGATGTTAAAGGGCTTCACAGCAAAATACATGTAGTCTGTGACGCAACACCCTGCTTCTATAAGCCAAGATCAGTACCTTTTGCCATGAAAAAGAAAGTAGAGCAGGAGTTGGAGAGGCTCTTACAGGAGAAAATTATAGAGCCAGTGAAGTTTTCAGAAAGGGCGGCAACCCTTGTACCAGTCCTCAAACCAGACTCCAAAGCAAGAATTTGTGGGGACTATAAACTGACAGTGAACAAAGTGTCACCCATTGAACAATACCCCATACCAAGAATGGAGGACCTGATGGCCTGTTTAACTGGGGGAGAGAAATACACCAAGTTGGACATGAGCCATGCCTATCAACAGATTGTATTGGATGAAGAGTCAAGGAAGTATGTCACTGTGAACACACATAAGGGCTTTTCACATACACAAGGCTACCTTTTGGAGTTAGTTCCAGCCCAGCCATCTTTCAGCGTACCATGGAGCGAGATAAAGATCACCTTCAGACATTGGACCAAGTGCTGCAACGATTGCAGAATGCGGGATTACGCTTGAAAAGAAGCAAGTGCCAGTTTAGGGAGAAGGAAGTGACATTCTTAGGTCATTGGGTGGACAAGACAGGGCTGCATCCACTGCCAGCGAAGGTGAAAGCTGTAAAGGAGGCACCAACACCCACCTCAGTGACTGAACTCAAAGCTTATTTGGGACTTTTGAACTATTACAAGAACTTCCTACCAAAGTTGTCCACAGTACTGGCACCGCTGCATAAACTGCTGAGAAAGGATGTACCGTGGTTTTGGGAAACAAAACAAGTCAAGGCTTTTGAACAGTCGAAAGAACTTCTGCAGTCCAGCAGTGTGTTAGTACACTATGATGAAAAAAGAACTGATTCTGTCATGCGATGCATCTCCATACGGGGTAGGAGCGGTGCTAGCTCACCATATGGCAGACGGAGAGGAGAAACCCATAGGGTTCGCATCAAGAACACTTTCAGCTGCAGAAAAGAACTATTCCCAGCTAGATAAAGAGGGATTAGCTGTCATTTTTGGAGTACAGTATTTTCACAAGTATTTGTATGGAAGGAGATTTGTGATTTACACAGATCACAAACCATTGATAAGCTTATTCCATGAGATGAAAGCTGTACCAAAGATGGCGTCACAGAGGATAATGAGATGGGCTGTACTGCTAAGAGCATACGAGAAACTCCATGCCAGACGTCCATCATCAGAAGAATGGGTGTTAATGTTGGACCAGGAGCAGAGTCCACTAACCACCTCAGACCAGATGCAGAAGTGGACAACCAAAGATCCAATACTATCAAGGGTACGTGAGTACAGTATGTACAAAAAGAGGTTGGCCACACAATCTGGACAGAGATTTCATACTCTATAAACAGAGACAACAGGAGCTGAGTGTGCAGGATGGATGTGTGCTTTGGGGAGCCCGTGTTGTGATACCTGAGAGGGGACGAGTTCTCATGATGGAACACCTGTATCAGTCACATCCAGGGATGAGCCGCATGAAAGGCCTGGCAAGGAGTTACATGTGGTGGCCTCAAATGGACACAGACATTGAGAACAAGGTCAAAGCATGCATCACATGCCAAGAAAACAGGAAGGCACCTCCCTGTGCGCCGCTCCACCCATGAGAATGGCCTGAGAAACCTTGGAGACGACTACACATAGACTATGCAGGTCCTTTTATGGGCAATATGTTTTTAGTGATAGTGGATGCACATTCAAAGTGGATAGATGTGTACCCAGTGACATCCGCTACATCGGCAGCAACAATCAACTGTCTCAGAAACAGCTTCAGTGAACAAACAAAAGACTTTATGACACGTAATGGGATCAAACATGTCACGGCCGCGCCATACAACCCCTTATCTAACGGCCTGGCCGAAAGAGCTGTACAAACCTTCAAAGACCTCATGAAAAAGAGTACGGGTGATACACTGGAGACAAAGCTAAACAGAGCTTTATTCAGCTATCGCATAACTCCACAGTCAACTACTGGACTGTCGCCTGCTGAGATGATGATGGGTAGGAAGTTGAGATGTACACTTGATCTTATACACCCTGACCTAAAGAGAAAGGTGGAAGCAAAACAAGCAAGTCAAAAAGCCAAGGAACGCAACTTTGTGGCAGGAGACCATGTCTATACCAATGTAACCGAGCGTTTCTTAATTGTCTAACCTCTCAAGTATGGAACGCCAAAAAGCTCACATAACGTCACTTTCCTACCTGTTTTGAACCGTCAGGACGTCGTTTTTTACGTCTTTTAATGACAAAACACCGTAAAAAACGCCGTGGAATGCTCATCTAACGCCGCTTTTTACGTGGCTCAATACGCGTACCATGCAAAACGCCGTAAAAACCACCGTGGAATGCTCATCTAACGCCCCGCTTTTTGCATGGCTCGAGTACCACGTAACATAACGCGTCAGAAGACATGTAGTATATATGATAATGAGTTCCACCCTGTCTTTTCCAAAGCCAATACATTTGTACTGTTATCAACCAATCAGTAAAGAACAACAACAGACCACATTAATCCAACCCAGCACAAGTATGAACAAAGCTTGGTGGATTTGGGAGAGATTTTCTTTTTTGTACAGTTTATTTTTCTATTAGTTTGGCAATCGGTAAACTAAAATTGTAGGCAGATAAACTGTATTGTGTTATCTTCAAATAGGTTATCATTTGTGGAAGGTTTGCTGCAGATATAATTATATAAAGGGGACTGATATTGTCCTAACTCGCTCTTGGTAAAATAAGTGCACCAACCTCCAATAATTAAAACCACGGACTTTCACCTAGCAAAATGAATGAGCTAGTTTTGATTGATATCCCTGTATTGTAGCTACATATTAAGTAAATAACGTCTGTGTTTCCCCCTACTTTTATTAATAGAACCAATACAACCATCCAGTTGATTTGAAGAGCCACAATCCAAACATAATGCAAGATATCCACTAGGGGGCACTCACACTATAGAAATTCGTTTTTAACAGGCTTTAAAGACTTGAAGTGTATACATCCATACCAACTATTGATGTAACAAGTGCACAAACATTTTTTTTTAAGCCTTTATTTGGATACAAGTCTACCAACATGCTTAGGCCTACTTCCTACATTATTAGGTAAAAGGAGATGTAGGTAACAGTACAAGTAAGTGGCCTAATGATAACGTAAATAGTGAAATTGTAGGCTTTCAACTGGGAGTAGCCTATATTGGTGTGTGCAACTGACTGTTCAGCAAATGCACAACTTGTGTGTAAGCTTTCATTCAGCAGGTCTTGGTTTGGATGCAGCAGCACAGACGATTGGACCACTGGAGGCAGAACAGCAAGTCTGTTCCTACACGATGCACCTTGAAACCTGGTCTGGTAGAACTTCTCCACAAAGAGCAAATCTGATTAGGTTTTCAGCCACCTTCATGACATTGTGGATGGACTTACTTTTTGTTTTAGTCTTGATGATTAGCTCATGGAAATGAAAAATCCGTATCTCAAAATATTATAATATCACTACCGGTCAAAAGTTTTAGAACACTCCAATTTTTTTAGTTTTGTATTGAAATTTTAGCAGTTCAAGTCCAATGAATAGCTTGAAATGCTACAAAGGTAAGTGGGGAACTGCCTGAGGTGAAAAAAAGTAGGTTACCCAAAACTGAAAAATAATGTAGGCTACATTTCAGTATTTTACAAAAAGGCCTTTTTCAGGGAACAAGAAATGGTTAAATAATGTAAAGCTGTTCTACAGCAATGGAGGTTGATCAAGCTTTGAAAGTTGGTGCTACCAATTCCCACATGTGTTCCAACTTGTCTGGATTACCAAAACCCCTCTGTTTGTATAAAAGTATTGTTGGAACACACTGTGGTACCTGCCGCTATGCCGTGAGCATTATTTGAACAGTATTGTACTGCAGAAAGTAGTGTGTTGCCATAAAAATGACAGGGAAAAGGCAATTAACAATGGAAGAGAGACAGACCATCATAACACTTAAGAATGTTGGTCTTTCCTACCGAGAAATTGCGAAGAAAGTTGAGGTGTCAGAGAGTACAGTATTCTTCACCATCAAAAGGCACTTAGAAACTGGAGGAAACTCTGACAGGAAGAGGTCTGGCAGACCCAAAGCCACAACAGAATCAGAAGACAAGTTTCTGAGAGTCAACAGCTTGCGTGATAGGCGGCTCACAGGACAACAGCTTCAAGCACAGCTTAATAGTGGTCGTAATAAGCAAGTCTCAGTTTTAACTGTAAAGAGAAGACTTCGAGCTGCAGGTTGGATAGGTCGAGTTGCAGCAAGAAAGCCATTGCTAAGACGTCAGAATAAGAAAAAGAGGCTTGCCTGGGCCAATAAACACTGCCAATGGACTACTGAAGACTGGAAGAAGGTGCTATGGACTGATGAATCAAAATTTGAAATCTTCGGTTCATCACGCAGGATTTTTGTACGCCGTCGAGTAAGCGAAAGGATGGTTCCTCAGTGTGTGACATCAACTGTCAAACATGGAGGAGGAAGCGTGATGGTCTGGGGCTGTTTTGCTGGATCCAGGGTCGGTGATTTGTACAGAGTGAAAGGCACCCTGAACCAAAACGGTTACCACAGCATTTTGCAGCACCATGCAGTACCCTCTGGTATGCGCCTAGTTGGTCAGGGGTTCATCCTACAGCAAGATAATGACCCAAAACATAAGTCCAAGCTATGTCAGAACTACCTTAGCAAAAAAGAACAAAATGGTAAGATTAAAAACATGGTGGCCAGCACAGTCACCAGACTTAAACCCCATTGAGCTGGTTTGGGATGAACTGGACAGAAAAGTGAAAGCAAAGCAACCTACAAGTGCCACACATTTATGGGAACTTCTGCAACAGAGTTGGGAAGAACTTTCTGAAGAATATTTGATTTCCATTGTAGAAAGAATGCCACGAGTGTGTTCAGCTGTTGTATCTGCCAAAGGGGGCTACTTTGATGAGTCAAAATTTAGAATACATTTTGGTTTATAAATTGATTCCATGATTTTTTTTTTTACTTTCAATTTTTCATCTTTCATTTCAGAGTACAATAACACATTGAACTGCATGAATTTCAATAAAAACCTGGAAAAATTGGGGTGTTCTAAAACTTTTGACCGGTAGTGTATAACAAAGAATGTATAATACAGAAATGTCGACGTGAGAAGAATCAATCAAGATTTAAAAAAAAAGAAGCCTGAAATGATAAACTTCATGTGATGAATCTAGAATATAATGTTTCACTTTTTGAATAAAGTTACAGAAATAAACTTTTCCATGATACTATAATTTTATAAAATGCACCTGTATCGCTACACAATGGCTTCATTTAAAAGCTCAAGTAAAGTTGTTGGTTTAAAATTAAAAGTTAACAAAAGAACATATCTTAACCCCAGTTGTCCATAAATGGTACAAGGGATATGTCCAACAACAAACTGTTTTAACTTGGACTTTTAAAAAAAACCAATCAGTAGTCTGTAAGCTGCTGTCATTTTTGACTTTTGAAGAGTTGAGACTGGGTGTAGGCAATTGTCAGGCTATAGCATTAAACAATTAAAGGAAGTGAAACACTTATTCTTTGAAATTCATTTAGGTGGTTTTCTGTTAATTAATTCCCACAACTCAAGCAGGTTGTTAGAGAATGTTTAAATATGATATGTATATATATATATATATATATATATACAGTACAGGCCAAAAGTTTGGAAACACCTTCTCATTCAATGCGTTTCCTTTATTTTCATGACTATTTACATTGTAGATTCTCACTGAAGGCATCAAAACACATATGGAATTATGTACTAGGTGTGAAATACCTGAAAACATGTCTTATATTTTAGATTCTTCAAAGTAGCCACCCTTTGCTTTTTTATTAATAAGGGAAAACATTCCACTAATTAACCCTGACAAAGCACACCTGTGAAGTGAAAACCATTTCAGGTGACTACCTCATGAAGCTCATTGAGAGAACACCAAGGATTTGCAGAGTTATCAAAAAAAGCACATAAAATAAAGAAACACATTGAATGAGAAGGTGTGTCCAAACTTTTATATATATATATAATATATATAAATATATATATAAAGATATATATATATATATATATATATATATATATATATCTTTAAATAAGGCTTTTTGGAAAATGTATGGGAAATTTAATTCGAACCTGAACCGCTAAATAAGGGGTGGCTTCTGAGCTCTATTTAAGGATGGGCCTACAATCTGTTTTTAATCAAAAGAGAGGAGAGAAGAACAACGGCGCGGTGACTACTAGCTACTAGCTACTACTATCCTGCTTTTTTTTTTAAAGATGGCTAGGATAAACTTTATTTCACAGTGCAAGTGGACATTGGATGACTGCACTCGTCTTCTGAAGACCGATGTTGTCGGGCCTTCTCTGTTGGAATCCACATTAACAAGGTGAGAGTTTGAGCTGAGAAATGCAGTGAATGTCAAGTTGAACCAGTGTCTGGGTTGGTTTTGCTCTAACCGTTAGCCATGTCAAAGCACCTGGATGTAATTTAGTAAGAGGATGACTTCTGTAGCTATTAGGATTAACTTCAATGTAACGTGCGTAAAACCTGGCTCATTCATTCATTCTTTTCATTCAAACCTTTATTTCACCAGGAATAAACTCCTTGAGATTACAAATCTCTTTTACAAAAGAGTCCTGGCAAGTGGCAGCAGCTTGGTTTCAATAAATGCAAAGACAATATCATCATATTCAAACACCAATGTCATCATAAAGAAAATCTGGGTCCTAAATCAATTTAAAAACAATGACAGACAGGTCTTTTAGAAAGCCTTTAAAAGAATAAAGTGAGACCAACTCCTTCAACTGTAGCTCATTCTGAAGCTGATTCCATGCAGGTGCTGCAAAATTATCGTAGCTAGATTTTGTGTATCCATCTTATTCTCTGTAAGTTAACTGGGAAAGTAACGTTAACAGTTTGAGAATTCATTTCAAACTAAGATCTAAAAGATTAACGTTAGCTTGGTAGTTTTAGCAGTGTGAACAAAACATGTTGGGCTAAAGTTATATGGCTGTTGTGGCGAGCAGTTATTGTAAAACTAACGTTTAGCCAGCTAACGTTCTATTCCTAATGCATTGCAGATACATTTGTCGGAAGGTTAATTTATGAGTGCTTGCTTGTATAGGCTAATTGAATCTGAAAATCAATGCACTCGAGCCGCAGGTGATTCAACTGGATCTCAAGGAAAACCATAAACAACTTGCTGTTGTCTTTCGAAGTTTTTATTTTTGCTCTCTGGGACACATTGTTGCATCGTTCTTGCGCGTTAAAGGAGTTAATGATCAGGATTAAAAATCGAACTCTCAGGTGCGGGCGGGTTAGTTGTAGTGACTATAAAGTCATAAGGTATTTCAATTGTCCGATCATCTGTCCCATACATTTAATTGTTGACACCCCTTTTTCCTGTCTAGGATACTTAGAGTGCATGTGTAATGACAGATGCTAGTGAATCTTAATGGGAAACGAAATGTTCTCTCCCTTGGTGTACAGCATTGTATAGCCTAAATCTTGTTCCTGATTAAATCCCGTTTTAAATTGTCTGTTTCTGCAGTCCTAAGAATTCCTATCCCAATGCAATTCCCCTTCCCAGTTATGCAACAGATTGCTTACTTGGAGACCTAGCTCAATATATCAATGAAGTAACTACATGTAGATGGTATGAACAACAAGGTAAATTAAATGGTATGATGGTACGTTTGTAGCTAGATTGCTTCATGTCTTCCCACTCTTGCTTCAGTATTCTCAAATTAAAATGGTAATGGTTCATTACAATACCGCTGAACATCAATATCAGATCCTTCAGACATCCACACAAACTGCAATTCTAACAAATTCACTTGAATGACATTGTGTGTTATTCTGTTGCAGCCAGTTCATCTTACCAGGCTCCACTGGCTTGGACTGGTGCTAGAGGTCTGCCTCACTTTTCCATCTCTCCAGAGCAACTATCTTTCCTGAAATCATGTGGCTTTACAGTGTCACAGACTGCAGATATTCTGCATGTTTCTCCAGCTACAGTCAAACGACGTTTGAAGTAAGTTGCATTAGGACCTAATATTGCGGTGATATCTTGCTGACTTGACAAGCAGTTGATGAATTACAAATGTGTGGTTTATGTGACACTTTTAGTTTTCTTTATTTTATTAAAGGTCCTATGACATGGTGCCTTTTGGATGCTTTTATATAGACCTTAGTGGTCCCCTAATACTGTATCTGAAGTCTCTTTCCCGAAATTCAGCTTTGGTGCAGAAATACAGCCACTAGAGCCAGTCCTACAATGAGCTTTCCTTAGTATGTGCCATTTCTGTGTCTGAAGCTATTGAGGAGGAGAGTGGAAAGGAAGGTGGAGGGTGGGGGTGTGGCCTTGACCAACTGCCACTTTTCTCGTTTGAAAGCCATGATGCTCTCTCTCTCTCTCATGGGTGGGCCAAAATTCTCTGGGCGAGGCAGAAACAGAAAGAGGTAACCTTGCTTGTTATGACCTCATAACAAGCAGATTCCAAAACGGCTCATCTGAGCTTTCATTTTCTCAAAGGCAGAGCAGGATACCCAGGGCTCGGTTTACACCTATCGCCATTTCTAGCCACTGGGGGACCATAGACAGGCTGGGGGAACGCATATTAATGTTAAAAAAACTCATAAAGTGAAATTTTCATGCCATGGGACCTTTAAAACACACACACACACACACACACCTTGGACACCCCTGAATACTAAATTTACATTCTGAAGTTCTTGCATACAACTATAATTAGTTCCTTTTTAACAGCCATTTGATTGTACTGTGTGTCTCAGCAGAAGAGGAGATGGATATTTCCTTCGAGGAGTTGCTGGTGTTTGTGACAGGGGCCGATTCTATCCCCCCTCTTGGGTTCCCGCAGAAATGCCAGCTTGACTTCTATAATCAGGAGGATGGGAGCTGCTGCATTCCTTATTCATCAACATGTAGCCTTTGCCTTTTCCTCCCGAGGGGTTACAGAAGAAGAGGAGTTCACAAGACTTATGTTCCTTGCCCTGAAAGGGTCTCTTGGTTTTGGGAAGGTGTGTGGTAGAACAAAGTGTTCATTTAATGGGAAGTAGGCATTGGATTGTTTACACCAATAAAATATCTGATTTGAAATCTTATTTATTTTAACTAGCATGATAAACAAATTGAAGTGTGTCGTGATCGTGTCTTATCTAACTTTTGTAGCTAAAATAAACTATGTATGCCTACTTATTTAAGTGAGTGTCTTAGTGCCACGTAGAGGTTTGATTAGGCTAATGAAAGGAGGAACAACACCTCAGATGTAGTTTATTACTTTAATATGCTTTAGGATTAAATCACAAAAGCATCCCCATTTGCATTAAACGGTCTCATAAAATCACCTAATCTTTGGTTTCTAGCTAAATCTAAAAAGATAAGATCTGGACTTTTTCCTTATGTGTAGAAAGTAGCTGAAAACCTAGCTGTGGTAGTGCTGCGCCTTTCCACAGGCCAGGAAGTCCATCCACAATGTCATGAAGGTGGCTGAAAACCTAATCAGATTTGCTCTTTGTGGAGAAGTTCTACCAGACCAGGTTTCAAGGTGCATCGTGTAGGAACAGACTTGCTGTTCTGCCTCCAGTGGTCCAATCGTCTGTGCTGCTGCATCCAAACCAAGACCTGCTGAATGAAAGCTTACACACAAGTTGTGCATTTGCTGAACAGTCAGTTGCACACACCAATATAGGCTACTCCCAGTTGAAAGCCTACAATTTCACTATTTACGTTATCATTAGGCCACTTACTTGTACTGTTACCTACATCTCCTTTTACCTAATAATGTAGGAAGTAGGCCTAAGCATGTTGGTAGACTTGTATCCAAATAAAGGCTTAAAAAAAATGTTGGTGGACTTGTTACATCAATAGTTGGTATGGATGTATACACTTCAAGTCTTTAAAGCCTGTTAAAAACGAATTTCTATAGTGTGAGTGCCCCCTAGTGGATATCTTGCATTATTTGGATTGTGGCTCTTCAAATCAACTGGATGGTTGTATTGGTTCTATTAATAAAAGTAGGGGGAAACACAGACGTTATTTACTTAATATGTAGCTACAATACAGGGATATCAATCAAAACTAGCTCATTCATTTTGCTAGGTGAAAGTCCGTGGTTTTAATTATTGGAGGTTGGTGCACTTATTTTACCAAGAGCGAGTTAGGACAATATCAGTCCCCTTTATATAATTATATCTGCAGCAAACCTTCCACAAATGATAACCTATTCGAAGATAACAATACAGTTTATCAATACAGTACAGTTTATCTGCCTACAATTTTTGTTTACCGATTGCCAAACTAATAGAAAAATAAACTGTACAAAAAAGAAAATCTCTCCCAAATCCACCAAGCTTTGTTCATACTTGTGCTGGGTTGGATTAATGTGGTCTGTTGTTGTTCTTTACTGATTGGTTGATAACAGTACAAATGTATTGGCTTTGGAAAAGACAGGGTGGAACTCATTATCATATATACTACATGTCTTCTGACGCGTTATGTTACGCGTACTGAGCCACGTAAAAAGCGGCGTTAGATGAGCATTCCACGGCGCTTTTTACGGTGTTTTGTCATTGGACGACGTAAAAAACGACGTCCTGACCGTTCAAAACAGGTAGGAAAGTGACGTAATGTGAGCTTTTTGGCGTTCCATACATTTCCGCACTTCAATCGCCGATAGCTTCGCTCCCCAGCTTCCTACCTGCTTGTTGGGGGCGTCATCGTATTCCCTAGCTTCTAAGCTTTCCATTGGTATCTCATATTAGCCAATCCGTTCAGGTTTGCCTCTGATATGGCCAATGGAAGCGGACAAGCCGATGACACCATGTCAGGGACCACGTGGAGACGAGCGACATTAGGCTCATTCGAGATGAACTGCGCCTCGCCTGTAAAGTAGACGAGAGCAGGCGGCAGCAGCAGGGGGCGGTGACAAAAGTCCGCTCTCAAGTCGGACAGTTTTCCAGCTGACTCCAGCAGCCTTCAGGCTGAACAGGAAGTGACAGAAACACGGTGGTCCGATTCCGATTTAATAAAATGTTATCAGACCCCTATATCAGCTCCTACACAGTCTCCAGTTGTTTTTATTATGACAAAATAGCTGTCAAAATTCTCTACATGCGATCTGTTGCTGATTTTAATAAACAGACTGTAGATGATCCGTAATCTGAACAGATTTAGTCTCTCTGACTTTTAAACACAACTATCAGCCACACAACATGTGTTCTGTACAGAATAAGCTTTTAAATCAGACAAATCACAGTTAAAATCCCTCCGATTGAAAATCAATAAAAAGTTTATATAAAACGTCATCATGTTGAGTCGATTCTGAACCAATCAGCTGTTTGATCAGCTGAGAGGCCGGCGTTTCCCAGCATGCCCTGGGTCCACCTGCGTCCGCCTGGCTCTTGCAGTTGGTGAAAAGCAACTGCGCTACCTGCGTCTCAGAACTGCGGCCGCCTTGGTCTCGTGAGATTATCGTTGCCCACGTGTGCATGACGTCAGAGCAAGTCGGGATCAAGTCGGACACAAATCTAACCGGCATGCATTGGGCGCCGATCGCCGGTGATCGATTCTGCGCAGATCTGGCTCATCTCGAACGAGCCTATTTACTCGCACCGCTTAGAATTAAATGCAACAAGACCCATCTAGCTTTGTAGCCAATGAGCAGACAATTCGAATGATACCAAATATGGGCATGACATTTTAACCCTGTATTGGCAGGAGCTCTGTCAAAGCAAAAATTGGGCCTATCACCAGAATATCACAGCCTATGGAATTTGTAATTACTTATATCTATATATTCATGTATATAGTTATTTCTAGTATGTGTGGGATTGATGTGGGTGTGTTTGTGTATTTGAGAAGTGTTTTGTTATGTATTTATACGCTTTTTTCTTTGAACTTTTCAAACTAAAATAAGAAAAACGGACAGACATTTCTGTAGAAAAAATTCATATAAAATCAAATTTTAAGTCTTTTGGCTTCTGGGTTTTTTCTATAGTAAGCTGAGACATGTGGTTATGGCATGGGTGTATCTGTATCTTACCAGATGTGTTTACAGTATTTTATTTTAATCATTTAACAGATGTATGACTTGGACGGAAATAAAAACCCTCCATTCTAGCCTCTGTAACTCTGTGTAAGTAAGGCCTAGACTCACCCTGACACTTTTAACAAAACATTTAGAGTGTTTCCTTTCCAATGATGTCAGGCACACCCCAGAGTGTCAAAGTATATGGGAGCTGTACCACTTTTAATTTGGGTATGTCGTTTAGACCAAAAAGCATGAAATTTCAGCCGAATCTTAACAGGCTAAACTCACTGTTTGACTCTAAAATGAAGACACGGGCTTCCAATGCCGGAACCAAGACGGCACTGCACGTCTCACTTTATTTTTCAAAACCAACACAGACCAAAACCAACGTCCGAAAGTACACGCTTTTTTCACTTCCGTTTTCCCCTTCAAAATAAAAGCTCATGCTTACTTCAACTTCCTCCTAAGCTTCAACTACATAATAGGTTACACATAGGTTAGCCTACATAATAAAATATCTTACATACCTCCCCTCCTCCGAAAAGAAACGTCCCCGTTTCTAAACAGTAACAGCCATAATATGAAGAACAAAAATAAACAGCATAAACTCCATAACCATAGAAGAAAACAAAAATAAAGGCAAATCCCACCGCTGCCACCAATGTAACCGAGCGTTTCTTAATTGTCTAAACTCACTGTTTGACTCTAAAATGAAGACACGGGCTTCCAATGCCGGAACCAAGACGGCACTGCACGTCTCACTTTATTTTTCAAAACCAACACAGACCAAAACCAACGTCCGAAAGTACACGCCGTTTTCCCCTTCAAAATAAAAGCTCATGCTTACTTCAACTTCCTCCTAAGCTTCAACTGAGAGGTTAGCCTACATAATAAAATATCTTACACCAAACACCATGGATGGGGACCTAAGTGGATCCCAGGATTGATTCAGGAGATGACTGGGACCGTTTCCTACAAAGTTGCTGGGAAATGGTAAAGTGGTGAGGCGGCATGTAGATTAACTGTTCAGCAAGCTGGAGCAGGAGGTGCCAGTTTCAACGCTGGAGCTCACAGAGGAAGAGGAGTGTGCCGCTGTACCCCCAGTGACCAGCATAGAGACACAGGGCACAACTACGACACAGAGGGATGACAAAGTTGTGCCCATGGTGACACATAACGAAGAGGACACTGCACCTGGTGGTTCGCCAACTAAGGTGTTGATCCGACCTCACAGGAACAGGAAGCCACCAGCTTTTATGAAGGACTATGTAAAATGAGGGTCACGTTAGTGATGCAAAGATGAGACGTTATTTGGTGTAAAGCGTACATTTGCCGGATTTACCTAGCATCACGTTGTTTTCAGGATACTTGTTTTGGGACTGAAATGTTTGAGGTTTCCAAGTTTATGTTTTAAAGTGGCTGTGTTGTCACGGAAACTGACTGTTGATAAGAAAAATGGGTGGGGGAGGAAGGACACACTGATGGGTTTTTCAACATTGAGTCACCTTTGTTTGTTGTTGTTTTCTTACGTGTGGGAGGAAAACCAAGTTTTGAGTAAACAGAGTAGTTCCCATTTAAGGGGGGAGGGATGTTACGTAGTGACTGTTGAATGCTATTACAGTCTACGACCAGTAGGGGGCTCCATCGTATTGGGTATAGGGAGTTTACATAGAGCGGGGAGCGGCAGTATAACATAGAGTAAATGTTCCATGTTGTAACATTGCCAATGTGTTGCCTGCAATAAAGTTAGCTCAATGGAAATTGAAGTGTCTGCCTTCTTAAGGGATATCTGAAGATATCACAGTAACAATTTTCTTTTTGGTGAGACAAAAAAAAACATTTTGGTCCAAATGTGGTGACAGAAGAAAGACACTGCTGTTACCTCAATAAATATGTAGACTTTTTGTCATGGATCAGGGACTTAGAGGACTCAAACGCAGAGAGCAGGCAGGAGAAAGTTTGAAGATTTATTTGACCAAAAAATTAAAAACTCAACAACAAAGGGAGTCCTGAGAGGAGCAGGCAAAAACTAATCCCAGAGTGTAGAAATCAAGAACAGGGAATCCAAAAATCAAAGGAAGTACAAAAACCAGGAATTTGAGACAAAAGGAAATCCAGGAAGCAGAGAACTTGACTTGAACTGACACGGGGAGCCACAACAGGAACAAAATGATCTGACACAAGACAAAGGGAACACACAGGCTAAATACAAGAGGTAAGGGAGCAGCAGGACGCAAAAAACGAAAATTACTGTGGCACTAGTCTGGACATCTTACCGTGCCAACGTTGCAATAAAGGTTTCCTAAATGCCACATTTGATGTCATCTTACTAATTGATTGCAGGTTTTGTGTAGATTTGGACTTTTATACGTTTATTCCACTTTGTTGAAAGTGGAGGAAGCCTAGTGAAGAGTCCATAGCAACCAGTTTGTGTGTTGAATGTTAGCCAGTGTGCGTTGCTTAATGGTCTCACTGTTTTATTGTTTTATTTCATGTGAATACTAGTTTACTAGAGGAGTAACTTAGTATTTAAAGTAATGCAGTAATGCAGGAAGTGTGCATTTAATTTCCATGCTTATTGTGTTTCTACAACAACGTTAGTGAGTAAAGCTACTGAAATGGCCACCACACCATAACAGAGGAGTGGGATGCATCAGATGAGAATGCAGAGGTTTAATCACATAAGTCATGGCTGTAAAAGAACAATGGTATATGTATATATCTGCCAAGTGCAAACCATTACAGAAGGCATTGATAAATTGTTGGGGAGGGTCATGCCTTTTTTCCAAATCATTTTGGAGGGTCATAGAAAAATGATTTCTGGCAAGGAGAGTGTCAGGTCTATTATGACTAAAGATCCCAGAACTCCTCTGATGGCCCCTTAAATAAATAACGAACAGTCTCTAATGATGAAAAAAGGGACAGGAGATACAACAGGTGAAACACATCAGGGTGGTGCAGAACAATCAGACAGGTGGGAAAACACAGGAAGCAAAACTAGCAAAACTAGACAAGACAAGATATAAATAAATATATACTAATACACATGCAGGCCTACATGTGGGCTACACAACTGACCCCTCCTTGTGTCTCCCAGTTATGGGCAATAGTTACAAAGTTCCACTCCTTTTTATTCTCTCTGGGTGTAGTCCTTCCTCTGTGTCCTCAGCATGCCTGGGCGTTTACTCCTTGAATCCCAGGAAAGCAGGAAGGTCTGTCTTTACTCCAGTAAGAGTGAAACAGGAACCCCTTCATTATGTCTTCCTTATCTCCTCCACTGTCTTCGTGACTTGGAATACACATTGTTATGGGCTATTTCCTGATTAGATAATCAATGGTGCTCTGTGCAATATGTCATAAAATGCATGAAATACAGTATATCAACTTAATCCTAATACTCATAAATGTGTGTTCAACCTGCTTGAACACGCTCTAAAGTAGCGAGGAAGGGTGCACGTCTGTGTGTGGGGGGGAGCCCAGAGGGCAGGGGGAGGGGTTAGACGGAGCACCGAGGAGATGCTTCCTTCAAATCTTGCTAGTTTTTCAACATTACCAACCCTGCCCTTTAAAGAGACCTCAGATCTGTGTTGTGTTCAAACTCTTGGGTGTTTGCTGACTGTGCTGTACAGTTCAGATAAATCCTCCGCAGCCTTTTGATTTCCTGATCTGTGAATGAAAAAAAACATACTTAGAGAATGAAAAACCCCCAATATAAAAAAAACGTTAAAACATTTTCTGATGGACTCACTCTGTAGTAGCACTGGAACTCTTAAAGTTGACAGCACTGTACGTCACATCCTCGTCCTCCTCTTCCTTCTTGTGTCTGTGGGGCTGAGCTAGCCTGATGTTGGAGTAGAGAGCATCTTCCTGGTTTTTAGAGAAGCTAACGCTGGCATAGCAATTGTCTTCGTGTGGCTCTGCTGGAGTTCTCTGGACTGGAGCTGAAGGACTGTCATACACTGAACCCTGAAGGTGACATAGGCAAGTTAACATAGGCAGTTTAAAGGTCGTTTTTAGGTTCATACTTGTATTGTGGGGTTTCTTCTAGAACATGTTTACATTATATGTAAAGGGATATTTCTGGAAATATGAATATGTCTTTAAATTGGGTCACTTATGTAGTAGAAATGTGACTTTGTTTTTTAGAAAGTGGTGCCTTCTAGGCCGAGAAAAGCCAGAAAATGTGTTTTTGGCTCATGTGGATGAAAGACACCAAATCTCAGAATGCACTTGCTTTGTTTCCACCCACAAGCCACGCCTACCACTTATAGAGAGGCAGTCAACTGAGTCAAGTCTATTGTGTTTTATTGTCATTTCAACCATATACATGAAACAACGTTTCAGTGTGGCTCAAGTGGTGTTACATATTTAAATAAAAATTACATTATATAAAAACGACATACGAATGTGCGGTAGTTTGAATGCACATAATTGTTGTAAAAGTTTTCTGCTGAAAAGACAGAGCCAGTTTAGCAAAGTTTCAAGATGGCTGACACTCGGCTCCTCTCGGCTAGCATCGGCCAGTGACAGTCCCAGCCCCTATGGACGGGTTGAAAACATGCAGAACTACCTGGCTGTAGTTCATAGACTCTCTGCAACGATGCCTCCGATGACACTAAATGACGATTTTTGCGTCATCAGAGGCTTTTTTCCAGACACACAATACAGAGAAGTCTAGTCTCAGGGGGACATGAGAGAGGGAAGCACGGTCATTCAAAAATACTACTGGGTTTCTACTGATACAATGCTTAATGCAAAATATCCTTTTAATTCTAAAAAGACAACCTTATTTTCCTCACACTGTCTGTCTGATTATACCTGTATTCAACCTTTGTCTGAAACGCTCCGTTTTAGCGCCTGTCTCTTTAAGCCCCTCCTGAAAAATAGTGATGGTCAAATGAAGCTTTGCGAACCAGTGTCTTTACTTTATGAGCTCACTAGATGGCGCTCTCTGTTCAAAGAAAAAGGTTAAAGGAATGGCAATTCAATGGGTTTTCAAACCCTTTGTTGAACAGACAGCGCCATCTAGTGAGTTCAGAAAGTAAAGACACTGGTTCACGAAGCTTCATTTGACCATCACTCCTGAAAAAGCCTTGTCTGCTCTGATTGGTCAGCGTTTCCAGCTCTTCTGCATCTGCACTCTCTGTGTCTCTGCACCATCATTGCTGCCAGAAAATGACTGTAACGGCACTGTAGAGGCACTTTCTACCTACAGTATATATAGTACAGCTGTGACATCAGAACCATAGTGGAGTCCTAACGGCTCATTTAAAGACAGTTTCCGTGTGTGTGTTTCTCTGTGGATTGAGCATTTATATAGCACCTCGACCTGCTTTATAATAAAAAAGACATGACTAAATATGGGACCTGTTAGTATGATTTGTAGTGGCCTGTAAAATAAAATCCTCATATTGTAAAGCATCTGCAGGGTTAAAGGTGAGCGGCTTGTTCTGCAATTCCAGTGAATTTACAAATACTTCACCAGGCGTTCCAAATTCCTGGTTTCAACATTTATTTCATGTTCTCTGTTTTGGGATCAAGTCTCGTTTTCAAAGCCAAAAGTGAACCACAGGTTTGAGGTCAGTTATATTTTTGTCGGTGTAATGCCTACTGATCACCAGCAGAGGGAAATATAATTCAAGTATTGCCTAAATCCTCTTTATTTACAAACCCTATCATGTCTGTTTATATTATTTTATACAGTGTCCCTGTCTCAGCACCTTATAATTTAGCAGAGGACATGAAGCATTATTCAAATGTTTCCAGGTGAGAGAGGACTCTGACTGAACTCTTCTTCTGACCTGAGCTTGGTTGTCTGGTCTCTCTCCAGGCTCGCTGTTTCGTTTCCAGGACCTCTTTCTTCTGGAAAGGAGAATGAATGAACAATCAAATTAATCATCAAAATACAATTCTAACCAAATAAATGACTTAAGGATGCATTACTGAATGTAATCAGAGTAAAAATGAACTGCTCACCTAATAAATAGGAAGACACAGAGGAATATGATAGCCAGGAAAATAGCAGTGATGGATCCAGCAGCTACTGATTTCATTGAACCTGGGAAACAGTGATGAAACCAGACGATTCATTATGGAATTACAAGTTGTTTGGGTCCTTTAGCAACTGATAATTAGACATAAGATCATAGATCCTCAGAAAGATGCATTCTACATAATGACTCATGTGTACTGTAGTTTTGCTTGTGTTTTTTTCTCCCTCCTAAACACACACTAATGGAAGGATGGCTGCACTGCTTTTATTTGTTCATTAGTTTTGTCCTGCAATGTAAAAATTATCTTTCCAACAATGTGTGTTGATGTGAGTTTTTATGAATGTCAAACCTCTGGATTAATAATTATTGTTTTGTGCAAACATTTAATTTGCAAATGTATTCATGTTGACATGTATTTGTCATCAGATAGGTAGATAAAGAAGTGGAAGGTTAAGATCATGTGGGAGTAAATGGGTGAGTATGACTTAACGTACCTGCTACAACAATGAGATGTAAGGTGGATTTCTGACGTCCTCTTTTGTTCTGGGCTTCACAGTAATAATTCCCACTGTGTTCAGCTCTGAAGTCAGTGATGGTGAAGATCTGTCCTGATGCTTTTGGTGAGTCTTCATTCTCCTTGTACCAGGTGTAGTTAGCTGCTGGGTTAGCATCACTGCTACAGGTCAGATTCACTGAACTGCCCTCCAGGATTTCAGCAGAGGGACTCACTGACACAGAGGTATTCTGCGGACCATCTATAAGTGAAAACATCCGTTTTAATAAAATATGACTGGTTGGATAACTGATAATTATTAGAAATATACATTAGACATACAGTACAGTAAGGTGGGTTAGTAGAGCCCGTTTCTCTTATCATCTGTAGAATTTTGAAACATGAACTCTAATTTTACAGCTGTGATGTCCATCTCCACCTATTGGCTCCTGAACCTGGGAGCCAAACCATAATCTCACAACGGCAGTGGAGAGGAACATCAGGTAATGGTCTAGTGGCTTTGACCTCAGCCTCTTTAAGTGGCTTTATTACTACAATCTCATTCTTAATGTTATATTTCAGATTACGTTCATTTTAATGTGTAATGTGTGATATGATGTAAATTTACCTCGAGCAAATGTTGGACACTTTTAGTGACACAGAGTAAACCCACTGTGAATGAGTTATCCTCATGTCCTTTAAGAACCTATTTTCTGACCAGGTTGCAGGCTTCAGCTGAAATGTGAACTCTTTACAGATTCATTTTACAAGGAAGATTTTGGATTTTCCAGCTACAGGTCAGATTGACTGAACTCCTACCACTATCCCACCGGAGGGAAGCTTTGAAAGAGATCTATTAATATAAATTGACTTTAAAATATAAAAATTAGAAAATTCTTCATTGCCAAGTAAGTTGTACTTACAAGGAATTTGCCTTGATTATTGGTGTATACATTAGCACGTTAAATATTAAAAACAAACAATGATTACAGAAACAAATAAGACATAGATATAACTATGAATATGATAACAAAATATGGGTTTGTGACTGGATTATGAATATTTTGACAGCCCTTAACCACAGGATTAATCTTGCTGCCAAACAAGACTGTAACTACATATACAGCAGATGTGGTCAGCAAAGCAAGCCTTAAAGGGCAATCATCAGCTGAATGTGGCTTTTTAAATTAGGATTAATACTCACATTTCACATCAATAGAGAAGGATCTAGATGTCCTCCCCAGCTCATTCTCAGCTGTACAATAATACTGTCCAGAGTCAGAGGACTGGATGGAGCAGAAGACAAGCAGTGTTTTTTTATTGAGAGGTTTACCATTTTTGTACCAGGTGTATTTAGCTGCTGGGTTAGCATCACTGCTACAGTTCAGAGTCACTGAACTGCCCTCCACTATCTCAGCAGAGGGACTCACTGACACAGAGGGAAGCTTTGGACCATCTGGAGGAGAAAATGTGTAAAGACACATTTCATTAAAAACAATAAAAAGTCACTATACAGAAATTTATTTATATCATGAATAATACAGTGGGTCATCTGGTGAGGAGAAAATGTACACGTTGAAATCATGTTCTTGTTAATACAAAAGTTGAATGAGTGACTGAATATAAACTCAAATATTACACATAATGTCTTGAGTTTCTCACATTAAAATCTATAGTTTTCTAAGTTTGCTCTTTTATTAGTGACACTGGAGTAAACTCACACACTGGAGGAGAGCGGTAATCTTCATATCCTGTAACAGCACAGGAATAGTTGTTATTATCTTCAACAGAGACTCTGAGAGAAGAAGATGTTTCTCCATCCAGTTTCTGTCCATTATTGAACCAGACATATGAAGGATTATCAGGTACATTACAGCTGCTGTGACACCTCAGCTCTCCCTGGGTCCATGATCTTGTCACCTGCACCTGGAGGTCTGGAACTGTCCAGATAGATTAGAAATGTCATTTCAAACTAAACCATTTCAGTACATGCATGCAAGGAGACAGACAAAAGATTCACAAGAAAAAGAATTGGTCAAAATATTACAATGAAAATATTACCTGTAACAGACAGAGTGACTCCAGGTGAACCAGTGAAACCACCACGGTTTGTTATGAACCTGAACTTGTACTCAGCAGAGTCTCTCTCTCTCAGGTCTCTGATTCTCAGAGTACAGTCGTCGTTATGAAAGAAATACTCCACACGACCTGTGTAGTCTGAATCTGTTTTCAGATCTACAGGTGCTTTATTACTCCCTTTAGTAAACCATAAAGTTTTGTCCACCTTAGTTTGATACCTCATTGTGGATGGGTATGTGTAGCTGCAGTGTATTTCCACTGTTGATCCTTTAACAGCACAGATCTGAGTAGAGGTGTACGTCACTCCCCAGCCATCCTGACTCTGTATCACTGTAACACAGAGAACATCAGGAAGCCCAATCAGACTCAGAACTACATCAGGAGACAGACTTACATGTAGTGAAGGCTCTTCAGTGTGTGAAGCTACATTTCCCAAAACTACTTCTGCTCTCATGCCGTCCCACTTTAAGTCAGTGTTAGACAAAGATAATCTGATAGTACCAACTGGTTTTTGGGTCGGGGAGCGTGGACCAACTTTAGACTGTTTTACTGCAGTTTTATCTGAACTAGAACTGAGCTTAAGACTTATTCTGTATCACACAGATTTTTTTCTTACAGACCTTTTCAATAGAAATCCATTGCTAGGCAACAGACTGGCCTCTTGTTAACTTCCTGTCAGCTGATGTCACTAAAACAGGTAATCAACTTGGGGCGATTCAGGATGTTTATGTTTATATCTGTGAAATTGGGCCGTCCCCATGAATTAGAAAAATACAACAAACTACCTCCTAATATTTCTTTCTACTCACAGCTGTTACATCATTACCTACACACGTGTTATCTTTACAAGACTGAACATAAATATTCAGTCTTGTTTGTGTTCAGATGCTGTTTTAGTTTTGTTGTTATAGTTTGCAGATGTTACCGGCCAGTTTCAGATTATTTTATCAAGTCCCTGTGGTTATAGTAGCAGTCAAGTTGTGCATTCTGTTGAGTCAGTATCTGTTCTCTGTGAGATGACAATAAATGTGAATATAATCAAATGGTTTTCAGATTCATCCTTACTAACATAAATACTGTCATAAATAAATCTTCAGAAACTCCATTTTAAAGTTTAAAATCAAATTAACAAGCTGACAGTATGGATTCTGTTTCAGTCCAAAACTGTTCAATTAACTGCAGTTTAGAGCTTTTGGCCATGACATCATAAATCATCAAGTCATGGAGCATCTCAATAACAGAATTATTAAATATAAAATGAAGCAACAGCATATTTTATAGTTCAAATCGTCCTGAAATAATAGTAGGAAAGAATTTTGAAATGTAACATCAGAACATAAAGTATATCTGAATATTTCTACTACTGAAGTGATTTTTGTTTCTATGAATAATCCTGCTGCACCTCCATTAAGAATCAGAAGACTCCAGTGAGATTACGTCTGAAATTGTCATTGTATTGTAATGTCAGTGTGTTTGTGTCCTGACACAGTAAACTCACACACTGAAGGAGAGGGGAACTTCTCATGTCCTTTCAACCCACAGGAGAAGACGTCTGTGGGATTAAACCAGGTTGTATAAGTAGATGTCTCCACCGAGGTAATGTGTTCTCTGTTCTTGAACCAGACGTAGGAGAGACCACCAGCTGGACTGCAGCTGCTGTGACACTTCAGCCATGCATAGGTCTGATGGACTCTGGTCACCTGCACCTGCAGAGCTGCACATGAGAACAAGAAATAATATTTCATCACAGGTTCTAAAAAAAAAAAAAAAGTACATACACATCACCACAACAGTTGCAATTCCTAGAAATAGCAGCGAGCAATTAGTAACTGTATTTATTTATTAACTGTTTGTTAAAAGTAATTTCACACACTTATTATTCGTTATCAACATGTTCAGAGTTTTTAAATGTACTGTGTTGGTTTATCTGGAAGTATTTATTAATGAAAATATTACCTGTGACAGACAAAGTGACTCCAGGTGAACCGATATATCTTCCACCTTCTTGGTTTCTTGTGAACCTGAACTTGTACACAGCTGAGTCTCTCTCTCTCAGGTCTGAGATTCTCAGAGTGCAGTCCTTGTTTTTATAACTGTACTGCACACGACCTGAATATTCTGAGTCTGTTATCAGATCTACAGGTTCAGAATAATTCATTTTAGTAAACCATAATGTTCTCTCAAGTGTAGTAACACTCCCTTTCCATCTGGATGGGTATCTGTAGCTGCAGTGTATTTCCACTGTTGATCCTTTAACAGCACAGATCTGAGTAGAGGTGTAAGTCACTCCCCAGCCATACTGACCCTGTATCACTGTAACACAGAGAACATCAGGAAGCCCAATCAGACTCAGAACTACATCAGGAGACAGACTTACATGTAGTGAAGGCTCTTCAGTGTGTGAAACTACATTTCCCAAAACTACTTCTGTTCTCATGCCGTTCCACTTTAAGTCAGTGTTAGACAAAGATAATCTGATAGTACCAACTTGTTTTTGGGTCGGGGAGCGTGGACCAACTTTAGACTGTTTTACTGCATATTCATCTTAACTAGAACTGAGCTTAAGACTTATTCTGTATCACACTGCTAGGCAACAGACTGGCCCCTTGTTAACTTCCTGTCAGCTGATGTCACTGCAACAGGTAATCAACTTGGGGCGATTCAGGATGTTTATGTTCATATCTGTGAAATGGTCTATATTTGTACTTCTTTGTTGGGGAATTCATATGTCTGTTTTTAAAAATGTGTATATAAATCAAGTATTAATGTTATTTCTGGTTTATGCTAAAGGGAAAAGAAGAATGTTGAAATATGCATATCATTCAGTTTTACAGAGAATTTATAATGCTAAGGAACAGTCACAGCTGAACACATGATCTCTGCTCTGCAGTTAATCTCTAGGTGCACTGAGGCAGGACATCATACAGAGGGTGCAGTGAAGGAACAGGTTGTATTGAACCTGTGAACAAAATAAAAAGGCAGAAGATTAATATTAGAAGGGTGAAGTGTACAGAAATAAAAGAATCTGCTTGCACGGTTGCTTTTCTGTCTGTGGTCACTCAGGCTGCTGCAGAGTGTGAATGGAAACTGTAGAGAAATGCAGAACACTGAGGTGAGGGCAAATAGTGTGACATGTAGATAACACACACAGACTTGTCCCAGAGAGAGAAATAGCAAGATACTAATATACAGTGTAGATATATATATATATATATATATATATATATATATATATATATATATATATATATATATATATATATATATATATATTAGAGACCTGAGAGTATCTTAATGTTAGCTGTTCCTGGGACTGCACTTTTCTGGACAGAGATCCCAGATACACACACATAAATATAGAATCAGCTTTGCTTGGTTGCTTTTTTTGTCGGTGGTCAGGCTGCTGTAGAACGGAAACTGTAAAGAAATGCAGAACACTGAGGTGTGAGAAACTCACACATGGCTGTGATTTTCAACCAAACATGGATGTGTAACACACATAAACCTGCAGACTGGTAACATTTGGTGTAGGCACACAATGTTGATAATGATGTTGATTAGAAAAAGTACTTTTAATAATGTTGGCTTGTTTAGGTGGCTCCGCTGGATAAACTGTGTGCAGAGATGTCCTACATTTAAAATGGGATGAAAACACAGGAAACTAAAAGGGCAACTCTGAGAGCACAGACCTCCACCAAGCCATGCTCTATTTCACAATGCTAATGCAGTGTGAATTTTCCCATCCGCCCTGTGATTCAGATCAGCTCTGAAAAGTGAAGTGTTTTTTTCTGTAATCCTGCTAAAAGACAGTAACCTGACTCCGCCAGATGGATTGCTTTGCATTTGCTCGGCATATCCATCTGGGAACTTTCCGTTGGAGAACTTTTGAGAAGGGGCGAAAATACTGGTTAGCTGATTGGATAAACCATCTGTCTATCACCTACGTTGGTGATAGATGGGCCAAATCAACCAATCAGATCCACGAAGCGTATGAAAATACAACCACAAGCCCGCCCCTGCTTCTGCAGGCAAAGCATAGCTCGTTAGCTCAGCAAGCAAGCAACATGTTGGTAAAGGATATGTGCCGTTTGTGTAACGAGAATTTCTGAATAAAAGGCACCATTTCAGGTTCCCGGTCCATATTCCAAAAGAAGGATTCAAGAGAAAAAATCATTAGCAAGCGGCTAACAGAATTAGGGCTACCGCTTTCTGAAAATACTGGTTAGCTAGCTGATTGGATAAACCAACTGTTTATCACCACCTAACCCGCCTCAAAACCAACACTGATTGGCCCAGTCGTTTGGCGAACTGCTCCAAATTTTCTCTATCTCAAGATGCCAGACTGATCTGCGAGTGGAAAACTGGAGCTCACGAGGCTAAAAAGACAGACAAACAAACAAACCAACAGACAAACAAATCAAGCCAAAAACATCACCTTCTTGGTAGAGAAGACACAACATTTGAAAAAACCCTCAGACCTCACAGTATCAATCTATAAATTGGGAACTCTCTGAGCGTGACCCCAAGTCCACGCGTACAGCGTTTGCTGCAAAAGAAAATAATGGCGAGCCAAAAGTGGCCGTGGTGCGGATACAGACAGGCAGGCAGGCAAGCAGAACAGGGTTCTTATTGCCCTGGGGAATGACTGACAGGCTGGAGATTGTAGGAAAAAGATAACTTTATTTCTATAGCACATGAAAGCAAAATGCAATTCAAAGTAGTTTACATAAAACACTAATATACATATGTAAATATAAAGGCCATGCCAGTGATTAAGTTTACGGATGGACAAAGCAGGCCAACCAACCCTAGCATACAGGGATCAATGGTGAGTTAGGGCCTTAAGATTTGTTATGGACCTCAATGCTCCATGGTATACAGTATCTAAGAAGTGAAGGCATTAGGAAGATGCATATATTAAACAGCACCATAGTCAAACACAGACATAAAAGTAGCAGCAACAAGTTTCCTTTTTGCATCAAAAGAAAAGCAAGACTTATTTCTGAAATAAAAACCCAGCCTCAGCTTCAACTTCTTCACAAGTTGCTGAATTCAAGGTTTAAAAGAGAGAGAATCGTCAATTAAGAATTTTAGGTATTTATATGAAGATACAGACTCAGTCACATTGCACTGAAACGTAAAAAAAGATGGAAGGTTCAGTGGCTCTTTCTTTGATTTTGTGAACATCATGACATTTGTTTTGTCAGGATTCAAAATCAATTTCAGCTCATGAAAGCTGTGTTATAGTATCAATAATAAAAGCCGCTAAATGCCTTACTCTCATATCAAATCAGTGACCAAATCCTGTTTTTTCCATTTACGCAATATTAGCAAATTAAGGGCTGTGGTCTCTCAGTTAGAACTGGAGATGCTCATCCATGCTTTCATTTCCTCCCGTATTGACTATTGCAATTCACTTTTCTCCTCAGTCAATAAATCTGTCATTCATCGCCTGCAGTCCATTCAGAGTGCTGCTGCTAGGCTTCTTACAAGATCAAACAGGTGTACCCATATCACCCCTTTGCTCTGCTCCCTTCACTGGCTTCCTGTAGCTTACAGGATCCAATTCAAGATTCTGACCATAACCTACAGGGCTCTACATGGTCAGGCCCCTGTCTATCTTGCTAACTTAATTCATTTACACACTCCATCCCGGTCTCTCAGGTCTGTTAATCAAAAATCTGCTTGTCATGCCACGACTCGTCTGAAAACATGTGGGGACAGAGCTTTTAAGGCTATGGCCGCCCAGACTCTGGACTGCTTTACCAACTAGCATTAGGTTTGCGGAGAATGTGGATTGTTTTAAGGGACAAGTGAAGACTCACTTGTTCAGGCTAGCTTTCGGGTAGCCTATGTCTTTTATTTATTTGAAAATTGATTCTGTTGTACTTGTATCTTATTCTATTGACTATTTTTACCATGTTTTATTGTTTATGCACATTGTAAAGCACTTTGTGACCTTGTCTGTGAAAAGCGCTGTATAAATAAATTTTACTTACTTACTTACTTACAATATATTGTAAATGTAGATGTGCACTACAGTACCTTGTACAGAGAGAAGGAAGACAACAAATCCACTCGCTGCTGCTGTTAAACTCATAGCTGCTCCTCTGGTCTCTGACACATCAGCAGGTAGATCACATACATGAGAAATACTGTGTGTCAGGAACTCACAATGAACATGTCTACATTCATTGAGGGAGGATGTGGTCTTTGAAGACAGTATGCGTCTTCTGTGGTGTCCTGACTTCCTTCCTTTTTACATCATTAAAATGCAGACTGTGAGCAGACAAATGTCTGTAAATCTCCCAGTTAAAATGAGCAAATTATTCTTACTGTTGTTTTGCAAAAGATGCATTAAGTTCTTAAAATATGGTTTATGAAAATTAAGGCTTGGGTATGAGAAGACACTAGGCCAAGATTGAATATGTCACTTGTACATACGCTACCGGTAAAAAGTTTTAGAACACCCCAATTGTTTTTGTTTTTTATTGAAATTTTAGCAGTTCAAGTCCAGTGAATAGCTTGAAATGGTACAAAGGTAAGTGGTGAACTGCCTGAGGTTAAAAAAAAGAAAGGTTACCCAAAACTGAAAAATACATTTCAGTATTTTACAAAAAGGCCTTTTTCAGGGAACAAGAAATGGGTAAACAACGTAAAGCTGTTCTGCAGCAATGGAGGTTGATCAAGCTTTGAAAGTTGGTGCTACGAATTCCCACAGGTGTTCCAACTTGTCTGGATTACTTATAACCCCCTCTGTTTGTATAAAAGTATTGTTGGAACACACTGTGGTACCATACCCTTGTGAGCATTATTTGAACAGTATTGTACTGCAGAAAGTAGTTTCATTAATATGTTAAAGTAGTGTTGCTATAAAAATGGCAGGGAAAAGGCAATCAACAATGGAAGAGAGACAGACCATCATAACACTTAAGAATGTTGGTCTTTCCTACAGAGAAATTGCGAAGAAAGTCAAGGTGTCAGTGAGTACAGTATTCTTCACCATCAAAAGGCACTTAGAAACTGGAGGAAACTCTGACAGGAAGAGGTCTGGCAGACCCAAAGCCACAACAGAATCAGAAGACAAGTTTCTGAGAGTCAACTTCTTGCGTGATAGGCGGCTCACAGGACAACAGCTTCAAGCACAGCTTAATAGTGGTCGTAATACGCAAGTCTCAGTTTCAACTGTAAAGAGAAGACTTCGAGCTGCAGGTTTGATAGGTCGAGTTGCAGTAAGAAAGCCATTGCTAAGACGTCAGAATAAGAAAAAGAGGCTTGCCTGGGCCAAGAAACATCGTCAATGGACTACTGAAGACCTGAAGACGGTGCTATGGACTGATGAATCAAAATATGAAATATTCGGTTCATCGTGCGTGCGCACATAAGGCTTGTATCATGTGGCCGCGCCGACAGTTTTGTTGTCATTACTTAGAATTCCTCATGGGGGACACAGAAACTACGCACTATAGCTTTAATGAACGTCTGTTACATTCAAGCCATTGCCAAATGAGTTGTTACAAAGCTAATCAAGACTATCAGCTCCACACAACTCTCTCTGTATTTCTCAGTACGGCTGTGTTCAGAAGATTGTGTCGTCCGGTGACTTTCGCACACCGAAACTTGAGTGAAGACCTCTTAACTCTACCTCTTACCTCTCATGTTTTTTCAATCTTCTATGTCCTCCGTAGCTACTAGCAACTGCGTTGGGGAGGGATGGGGGCGCGATCACATAAGGCTTGTATCATGTGCACACTCTGACAGTGTTGTTGTCATTACTTAGAAGACTATCAGCTCCACACAACTCTCTCTGTATTTCTCAGTACGGAGGATTTTGTCGTCCGGTGACTTTTGCGCGCCGAAACTCGAGTGAAGATAATTACCAGAGATGTTCACAAGTCATTTTTTGGAAGTCCAAGTCGAGTCTCAAGTCTTTGAGCTTGAGTCCAAGTCAAGTCTCAAGTCTTTTGCCACAAGTCCAAGTCTCAAGTCTCCATCTCCATCTGATCTGTCCGTAACTCTGTATTGTTAAATCTTATGAATTCAAAGCATGTGCTGTAGCTACCATCCATACAGTATGCAATGGAATCTGAAGAAACACAAATTAAGAACTCTGTTTCAATTCCATAACTGTAACTTCAACATTTCATTATATGCACTGCATTTGTCTGTGTTACTAAGTGGCTGTAAAGCCCAATCTCATCATGCATTACATTTTTTAGTGTTCAAAGTTTGAGGGAAACATCTGTATTGAAAAAAAAATATTACCCTAAGTCCATCACATCATATGGATACAACTATAAAGATACCATTTGCCTGTTCCCAGCATTAGCACAACACTTTGCGATGGTTAGCTTGTTACCTGTGACGATATATGCTAAATGTAATGTCTCTTTCACATTAGCAAGTGACTGACCTATCTGGGTGCGTTTTGAGATGCCTGATGAAGGTCAACGTTGCTGATCCGGCATCATTTATCTTGGTGCCACACACCTTGTATGTAACTGTTCACTTACTGCCACTGATTACAAAGTTATTGAAAGCAAAACTAATGACAAAAGGCACAATTCCGGGAGGACTTGGTGTCGCCATCGTCAATGCATTTTTTGATATGGGAGTGGGCGCACATAAGGCATAGTGCATGTGTTAGTAAGTAAGTAAGTAAGTAAAATTTATTTATAGAGCGCATTTCACAGATATAAATCACAAAGCGTAACAAGGTACATACACATATAATTGGGAAGAAAATACAGCATGACATGAGGAGAGACGAGGAGAAAAAGGCAACTCCCAGACTATGCCCCTGAATAGGGGTACAGTGTGGGAACAGGAAAAAAACACCTCAGCACATAAGCACACAAGCAATACATTTGCACTGCTGCACACCACATAACAGTACATTTGCACTGCTGCACATAACACAACATAACAATATAACATGACACGCAGTGGGGGTGGGATGATGGGTGCATCGGGATGGGGGTCATGGAGTAGAGGTAGTCCAGGACAGGCAAACAGACATCTGGTCCTGCAGCCAAACAAAGGCGCTGGCCCCAGACCTGCCCGCCTGACTGGGGGAAGAAGCGGTGAAGGCGCTGGATAGGGGGCTGGGGTGTGGTTGCAAATCTGTATGTATGTCAAAGTTTGTGTATGTGTAGGCCTGATTAGTCAAGCTACGTCTGGCCCCCGTAATCTGGTTTACTCAGTCCGCACGATTGTCATTGCGATACACAGCCGGTTGCCATGGAGTCAGCCCTGAAACAGGACCCAGTACGAGTCAACAATCAACAGGTGTCTGTGGGAGTCGGGTGGGGAAAATGAAGAGTGTGCCTCGCTGTAGTGCTCCAGGGGGAGTGAGTATTCAACACCGGCCTTGGCCAAGGCCAGCGCTGGTTCAGGAGCCGAAAAGATAAGGTTGGAATTTGTTTTGTCTTGGGGTTGAGGAACCGGCAGTTAGTCACTCCCGACTTCTCTGAAATGTCCCCTCTGGTCTCCGTAACGATCAAATTTCCTTGCCAAAACCGTGAGTTTCCCCAAGATGTTGTCCAGCTTGTCCAGAGCTGACTGTCTCTCCAAGATGGTATCCAATTTTGGGCCCATGATAATCACAGTATCCAATTTGTGGCTCATGGAGTTCAGAGTCACAATTTGAGTTCCGACAGCTCTGCCCACAGCTTCAACCATGACGGGCAGCCTGGTAATTTACTCTGTTCCCGTCTTCACTTTAATTTCTCGATAAACCAGGGCAATGCCTGAGCCAATCAGCAAAAGACCTGTTATCATGGTTCCGAATAGGTAGATATCTTCAATGTCCTCCACGGAAAGAACCGCCAGACACACGACCCGCCACCTCTCCCACGCGTCCATCGTGTAGCCGGCTGCGAACGTCCCGGCAGGGCAGTCAGGTTCCCCCGAACCCGAGCTTCTCGTCGAGAATATGGTGTCAATTGCGCCGAGAGACCAGTTAATCAAATCCATAATTCGTAGTTTAGGAGCAGTGCAGAGAGAGAGACTCTAAAAGTACAAGAAACAGCAGACAGCACGAGACAAGATAGCAAGCAGGGTAGGCCTGGGGGGAAGAAAAAGAAAAAAGCGACCCCCCCCGTTGAGAGCAGAAAGAAGAGTGTTACACATGCACTCACATGCGCATTGTGCAATAACATTGCACATTATGGCAAAGGGCAGGGGACATGCAGCTCATCATACGTTTCCCAACGTATATACGCCAATAAAAGAAAATAGAAATATATGAATACATTTTGATTTAAAAAGCAATAATTGCATGAAAACAGGTTGTTGATGAGTCTCGAAGCTCGAGTCAAGTCTGAAGTCTTTTGGGTCGAGTCGCAAGTCAAGTCTGAAATCACTGTTTGTGTGACTTAAGTGCATCTCTGTAAGTCACTCCCCAGGCATCCTGACCCTGTATCACTGTAACACAGAGAACATCAGGAAGCCCAATCAGACTCAGAACTACATCAGGAGACAGACTGCCATTTGTAGTGAAGGTGCTTCAGTGTGTGATTTCCCAACAACTACTTCTGCTCTCATGCCGTCCCACTTTAAGACAGTCTGAGACAACAATAATCTTTTAGTGAGTCGGAGGCGTGGACCAACTTTACAAAATGCAAGCTGTTTTTACAGCAGTTTTATCTTGACTAGAACTGAGTTTAAGACTTATTAAGACAGATTTTTCTTATATTTATTCTTTTTTGGGGACTTTCCAACATCTTCTTTTATTACAAAGGGACAGTTACTCTGTCACTCTGTTGCAGGTTTGACTATAAACCCCTGAAAGATAAAAGGATTTTAAAACAGCACTGGTACGTCTTTTTACATGCAGTAACACAGAGCAAGTAGAGCTAAATGACAAAACTCAGTTTAAACAAAAGGTTTATTGGGAGTACAGGGAAAAGGTAAGGGAGAGGGGCTGTGAGGAGGTGGACGCCAAGGAGCAGAATGGGGGCACAGGCTGGGGCTGGAAGAAGCGAGGGAGATCAGGGAGAACAGGAAGAAAGGCAGGCGAGGAGCTCAAGGGAGGGGCACTGTAAGCCGGGGACCGAGGACCGGGGAGAGGCGAGGCAAGGTGCGGAGGTAGTGACTGCAGGGAGAAAACGAGGAGAAAAGAATTAGGACAGAGAAACTGGTAATTACAAGAACGCAGTAATCTTCATAGGAGCGTGGAGCTTGTGTCACCAGGGTGGCTGAAACAACGATCAAGCAAAGATGGTGAGTAGATCCGGGGTTTAAGTACTGGGCTTGATTGTAGTTGATGACTGGCAGGCGTAATCAGCTGGCTGGTGCAGGCAGAAGGGGAGGTGGGAAAACAAAGAGACACAGAGAGGCAGGGCCAACAGAGAGACTGACAGGGCAGCATAATGGAAAACAGAAATAACAAGTAGACAAAACAGAAACTCACAGCCAGCCGAACCCCAACCATACAGAAAGAGGAAGTGAGGTCACACACACACACACACACACACACACACTAATTTAGTTAGCTTCTTAATCAACCCGTTCTCACTCCGAACTTGTAAAATACAGACGTTTGAAGCAACGAAAAAAGCGCCTTTCAGCGTGTTTGTAGAAGGTACCGGGGAGAGCAGCTGCTACACAGGGTTTAGCGAGTAATACGTAAGCCCAAAATTCCGCATAGGGAGGTTGGGCCAAACACAGGACTTTCACCCAGGAGACCGGGGTTCGTGTCCCACGTGTGTCTTTAACCGTCACGTTATTGCCGCGTGTCACAGAAGCGTAAGCCCACCCACGACCTTTTCCTAAACTCAACCGTCCCGTTCCCGCGACTTACGGAAATCTAAGCCCACCCACAAGCTTTTCCTTAACCTAACTGCGTCAAAAGGGACGGCAATAGTCCCAACCAAGCGCGTTTAGTTAAAGCGCGTTATATGACGCTAAAGGAGACTTTTAGCGTCAATAACAACGACAAAGGCACCTGACCAAGCGTCCGTATTGTACAAGATGGGAGTGATAATGTGTTGTCTTAACAGTGGCAAAACTTCGTATGTGCCCTACCATCAATACATTCTAATTCATGCAGAGTTTATTTAACAGCATGGCTTCAAGTCTACAGCAACACTAGCAGCCTCATGAGGCAGTAAGGCTCATTTAACACCAAAGTTATCAGATAGAGCAACAATTTTCTTTTTAGTGAGACAAAAAAAACATTTTCGGTCCAAATGTGGCAACAGAAGAAAGACACTGCTGTTACCTCAATAAATATGTAGACCATTTTAGGACATCTCATACTCAGCTGGTCAGTCTCAACTCTATGAATAAAAACATATAATATAATATATAATATCATTTTACTGCAAAGTAAATAGAATACACCATGAAATGAGCATTTCAACAGTTGCTGTTTTAGGTTGTTCACCAGAGTAAACATTTATTACACTGTGACAAGTTTTACACATGGACAACATTGGGCAAGTGAGAAATACATCAGAACACACCAACTGATTTAAATTGTATTTGCACTCAATAATGATCAATAAAATCTTCATTCTGAAGAATGAACCCAAAAAGAGTTTGTTTAAAGCTGAAATCAAAAGCTTGCACCTGAACACTATCTCCCTCTGCAGCAGTGAGAGGGAACTGGCATCATGTTCAAACTACAATACATGCAATACAATACAATTCATTCAATACAAATGAACAACTAGCAAAGTTTGACAGAGCTGAGCTCATGTTTTTCAATGTGTAAAAATATACCATATAAGATCTACTGTACATGCTGTGGAATAGTTGGACTTTACTGGCTTTCTCTGCCAGGACAGGTGTGATGTGAAAGGGTATTTCTCAGAAATAGTTTTGAGTTTGAGTTTGCACTCCATGCAGCAGACTCAAAGCTGTCTGACCTTCACATCAGGTCTTCCTGCTCCTCTGGGTCTTCTGTCTGTGCTGCAGTCTCTGAGATGTCCTCATACTCAGGACAAGAGTCTAACTGATGGGGAGAGACATTAAGATGAAAGTCAATTAGATTTCATAACAAAATACAGACTGTTTCCTTAAATTGCTCTTTGGTTTAAAAGGACTTCTGTAAGAAATGCGGTTGGAAAATGTGTGACGGTAAAGACACGTCTGTGGTTTCTATGAAGAAAGATTAAACTAATCAAGTTATATGTGAATTGTCTTTATGAAGTCATACACAACAAATGATGACCCTTTGGTAGAGTAAGTTCTGTCCCAAATCTCTCTCTCTCACCTCCACAGTCTCTATCGGTTCCTTTGGTTCAGTGGTGGAGCTCAGAGCTTTCTTCTTCCTGAATTTAATCCAAAAACAAACAGATAAAAGCTTTAATGGCAAACTGCAAAACTATGATTATGAGTTGAAGTAATAGTAAAAAATCAGTGATGATTCATTTATATTGTCTCACCTCATCCACCGACAAAAAAGAAGCAGAGGAATCAGCCCCCCAACCCCCACCAGAGTCAACCTGATGCTGTTAGTTATCAGTGTTATTGTTGATTTATCTAGAAATGGAGATAGACAGTCATTAGATAAACAGTACTGGACCTTATTGGGGGGGTTGATTCATAAATCAGTTTGCCAGGTGATACTGTCTGTTAATGAGCCAATTAGTGTCATGGAGAATCTTACCTGCTACAACAATCAGATGTAAGGTGGAGTTCTGACGTCCTCTTCTGTTCTGGGCTTCACAGTAATAATTCCCACTGTGTTCAGCTCTGAAGTCAGTGATGGTGAAGATCTGTCCTGATGCTTTTGGTGAGTCTTCATTCTCCTTGTACCAGGTGTAGTTAGCTGCTGGGTTAGCATCACTGCTACAGTTCAGAGTCACTGAACGGCCCTCCACTATCTCAGCAGAGGGACTCACTGACACAGAGGGAAGCTTTGGACCATCTGGAGGAGAAAATGTATAAAGACACATTTCATTAAAAACAATAAAAAGTCACTATACAGAAATTCATTTATATCATGAATAATACAGTGGGTCATCTGGTGAGGAGAAAATGTACACGTTGAAATCACGTTCTAGTTAATACAAAAGTTCAATGAGTGAGTTTCTCACATTAAAATCTATAGTTTTCTAAGTTTGCTCTTTTACTAGTGACACTGGAGTAAACTCACACACTGGAGGAGAGCGGTAATCTTCATATCCTGTAACAGCACAGGAATAGCTGTTGTTATCTTCAACAGAGACTCTGAGAGAAGAAGATGTTTCTCTATATATTTTCTGTCCATTATTGAACCAGACATATGAAGGATTATCAGGTACATTACAGCTGCTGTGACACCTCAGCTCTCCCTGGGTCCATGATCTTGTCACCTGCACCTGGAGGTCTGGAACTGTCAAGATAGATTAGAAATTTCAGATTAGTCATTTCAAACTAAACCATTTCAGTACATGCATGCAAACAGGCAGATGAAAGATTCACAAGAAAAACAATTGGACAAAATATTACAATGAAAATATTACCTGTAACAGACATAGTGACTCCAGGTGAACCAGTGAAACCACCATGGTTTGTTATGAACCTGAACTTGTATAACGGGCCGGGTGGGTAGCGCACTGCCATGAGTCCATGATGCTAATGTCTGATTACTGTCTGATATTTTGTGATTACATTCTGAATCTGCAGCGTTCTCTGTCAGGTAAATACAGTAATACAATGTCTTCCTCTGATGTAGAAGTAGCCTACACTGTAAGTCAGTAGTAGGGTATACAGTGGAGTTCCATATTAAGTGGTTTGGGGTCCTTCTGTAAGTCATTTTGGGGTACAATTTGGTTTTGATGAATTGTACAAGCAGCAATACCACAGGCCAAGCAATCGCCCGTTCCAAACGGGGACTGCACTAGTTAATATCAAAAAGTTACGCACTAAAGCTTACATTTTTTGTGATCTTGTTTTTTCTGTTCTTTTCAATTCTTGTCTCATCAAAGCAAACTGCTGAGTCAGCTTTATTTCAGGAAGCAGTTGTTGTTTTAGGTTGTGCATTACCACCAGAGTAAAAGGTTATTACATGGTGATTGGTTATACAGATGGACAAATAATGAGCAAGTGAGAAATAAGTTAGAGCAATTGAACATATATAATTATTATTTGTGTTCATTGCTGATTAATAAAAAAAACTTTATTCTGAAAGTTTGCTTGAAACTGAAATGCAAAAGAATGCAAAAGAAAATGCAATTATGTAAAGCAGTTACAAGTAGAAGTTTGCAGGTTTAGAAAAATATTTCTAAATTGTCCAAGAAGACAATTTTTAAGTGTTGAAATATAGGCTACTAGATAATATATACTGTACATGCTGTGAAATATTTGGACTTTACTGGCTTTCTCTGCCAGGACAGGTGTCATGTGAAAGGGTGAATAATATTTCTTAAAAAATGTATTACATCAACTAACATTTTGCATTACAAGTTAAATCCTGAACTTATGTAATGTACCTGCACAGGTACAAATAAAGCTGCATTCCACTCAAATCATCTGCTACCTGCTGCTGCTTCTGAAAACTGACAATGCAGACTTTTGGAGTTGAGGTAAATGTGTTTACCTCAACTTCAACGTTGTCCTTCTTTATACCATCCAGCTTTGACTGAATCTTAAGAAAACCAAATAAGTTTTGGTGAATTATTCCTCAGAAATAGTTTTGACTTTTTTCCCCTCCATGCAGCAGACTCAAAGACTCTCTCCACAGCACTGTAGAGGAGGGTCTGGCTAGTCCACACAGCATTACGGGATAGGAGAAAAACGTGCTCTGGTTTATTGGCATTTCTTTAAACCAATCACAAATGTCTTGGGCGGGGCTAAGCACCAAACAGAGCCAGACAGATCTGAGGAGCAGTTAACCATAGTCCTCATGAATCCACCGGAGGTTAGAATTCCAAGGATATAGACTACTACTTTACAAATTAAGATTTTTGCACACAAAACCCATGTACTTTAAAAAATACAATGTTTTATTATGAATGAAACTACCTAACAATATACAGGCCTACAAGTCCAACTGAAATAAATAGCTGACTAAACACTCAGTTGATCAACAGAACTGTTTAGATCGTTTCTAAAATGTGAGGATTGTTCTGCATTGAGTAGAAAACTTGTGATAAAGAAATATATACAGAGAAATGTACATGAGAAGATGATTTGCTAACACTGGCAGTAAATTATTGCATTTTAAGCAAATTCTGTATTGGTATTTTTATAAATTACAAGTTTACCAGCTGTTAACTGATGACACTAGATAAATGACCCAACGCTGCATGTCATAAAAATGCATAAAATACAGTATATCAATTTAATCCTAATACTCATAAATGTGTGTTTAACCTGCTTGAACACTGTCTAAAGTAGCGAGGCAGGGGGAGGGGTTAGACGGAGCACCGAGGAGATGCTTCTTTCAAATCTTGCTAGTTTTTCAACATTACCAACCCTGCCCTTTAAAGAGACCACAGATCTGTGTTGTGTTCAAAGTCTTGGGTGTTTGCTGACTGTGCTGTACAGTTCAGATAAATCCTCCACAGCCTCTTGATTTCCTGATCTGTGAATGAAAAAAAAAAAAATAACCCACAATATAAAAAAAACAACAACATAAAAACATTTTCTGATTGACTCACTCTGTAGTAGCACTGGAACTCTTAAAGTTGACAGCAGTGTACTCCACATCTTCGTCCTCCTCTTCCTCCTTGTGTCTGTGGGGCTGAGCTAGCCTGATGTTGGAGTAGAGAGCATCTTCCTGGTTTTTAGAGAAGCTAACGCTGGCATAGCAAAGGTCTTCTTGCGGCTCTGCTGGAGTTCTCTGGACTGGAGCTGAAGGACTGTCATACACTGAACCCTGAAGGTAACATAGACAAGAGTCCTCAGCTACATAGGTAAGTGTTTAAAGGTCGTTTTTTAGGTTCATACTTGTATTTTGGGTTTCTTCTAGAACATATTTACATTATATTTAATTCTAAAAAGACAACCTTATTTTCCTGATACTGAATATACCTGTATTCATCTCTGTCTGAAACGCTCCGTTTTAGTGCCTGTCTCTTTAAGCCCCTCCAGAAAAAGCCTTGTCTGCTCTGATTGGTCAGCATTTCCGGGTCTTCTGCATCTGCTCTCTCTGTGTCTCTGCACCATCATTGCAGCCAGAAAATGACTGTAACGGCACTGTAGCGGGCAGCACTTTCTACCTACAGTATACAGTATATAGTATAGCTGTGACATCAGAGCGGCTCGTTTAAAGGCACAGTTTCTGAATAAGCACTGTGTGTGCGTTTCTCTGTGGATTGAGCGTTTTTATGCATTTACAGTATTTATATAGCACCTCAACCTGCTTTATAATAAAAAAAAGACATGACTAAATATGGGACCTTTAAGTATGATTTTTATTGGCCTGTGAAACAAAACTCTGTAACGACCTGATTTGTTTTGGCCTGTAAAATAAAATCCTCATATTGTAAAGCATCTGCAGGGTTAAAGGTGAGCGGCTTGTTCTGCAATTCCAGTGAATTTACAAATACTTCACCAGGCACTACAAATTCCTGGTTTCAACATTTATTTCATGTTCTCCGTTTGGGATCAAGTCTCATTTTCAAAACCAAAAGGTGAACCACAGGTTTGAGGTCACTTCTGTTTTTGTCGGTGTAATGCCTACTGATCACCAGCAGAGGGAAATACAATTCAAGGATTGCCTAAATCCTCTTTATTTACAAACCCTATCATGTCTGTGTAGATGGAGAGTTTTATATTATTTTATACAGTGTCCCTGTCTCACCACCTTATGATTTAGCAGAGGACATGAAGCATTATTCAAATGTTTCCAGGTGAGAGAGGACTCTGACTGAACTCTTCTTCTGACCTGAGCTTGGTTGTCTGGTCTCTCTCCAGGCTCGCTGGTTCGTTTCCAGGACCTCTTTCTTCTGGAAAGGAGAATGAATGAACAATCAAATTAATAATCAAAATACAATTCTAAACGACTAAATGAATTAAGGATGCATTACTGAATGTAATCACAGTAAAACTGAACTGCTCACCTAATAAATAGGAAGGCACAGGGGAGTATGATAGCCAGGAAAATAGCAGTGATGGATCCAGCAGCTACTGATTTCATTGAACCTGGGAAACAGTGATGAAACCAGACGATTCATTATGGAATTACAAGTTGTTTGGGTCCTTTCGCAACTGATAATTAGACATAAGATCATAGATCTTCAGACAGATGCATTCCACATAATGATTCATATGTACTGTAGTTTTGCTTGTGGTTTTTGCTTAACGTCCTATAATGTAAAAATAATCTTTCCAACAATGTGTGTTAAGGTAAGATTTTATAAATGTCAAACCTCTGAATTAGTAATTATTGTTTTGTTCAAACATTTAATTTGCAAACGTATTCATGTTGACATCTATTTGTCATTAGATAGGTAGATGAACTGTGGTCGGTTTCAGAAAGCAGGTTTAGTGAAAACTCTGAGTTTGTTAACCCTGAGATGAGGGAAACTCTGCGTTTTCTCTTTCAGAAAGGGAGGTAAATCAAACCTGAGAGAGAGAGGTAACTTCAGACCGTTTCAGAAAGAGAGGTAACTTAACATCAGAGTCAGTTACTATGGTAACTGAGCATGTGAACCTAACCTGGTCGGGAGAAGGATTTCTATAATAAACCTCGAGTTTCTCTCAGTCTCCTCCCTCTGACAAAGCGCTTTTTCATTTCCTCATTCATTCATTCAGTCTGTATCAGGCGCATTTTAGCGCAGTTTGTTAGCGGCATGAATAAAAAAAAACAGGGTTGGTTTATTAACTGTGTTAGGCAGACTACAAAACGTTTTTGTTCTGAACATGGCATTTCCTTGTGTCGACGATCCTGTTGAAGAAGAAGCTATAGCCTATTACTTCGCAGGGAGTTAAACATACGTCGGGAGATGATATTGAGGCCCCGACTATAGATGCATTTTCATTTCCAGATACTAGCCTACCTATTTGAGCGGTATCGTTTTTCTTCCCAGTCTATCAGTTATGTAGCCTACATAACCTTATCGGTCCTCATATCACTAACGTCACCCATCGTGGACATGCTCTACATCCCAGCACATTCTTTGTGTTCGCATTATGTTTTTTTGAAAACTTTAGTTTTCTTTACAACATTGGTGATGCAGAGCATATTAGTAAAGTCACTGTATAGCAAAGCGCCGTCAGAAGAGTGTGACTCGCTCTGAAACTTGTTTAAATCATTTTTGTAGAGTTCCCTGGACACAAACCAGTAGGCTAAGAGACATTAAAAATAAATAAATGATTGTAAATCAGAATTCTGTTAATGATGGGATTAGTAGTAGTTTCCTTTTTCGCCCGCGGGATTGCACCTAAATGAAAACCGAAAACTCAGAGTTTCCCATCTCAGGGTAAATCAACTCAGAGATCAGTTAGACTCAAAGTTTGTTAAACCTCCTTCCTGAAACGGACCCCAGAGTCCTATACTACGATTCAAGATCAACATGCCCTTGGCCCTATTTCAGGAAGGAGGTTTAACAAACTCTGAGTCTAACCCTGATCTCTGAGTTGATTTACCCTGAGATGGGAAACTGAGTTTTCGGTTTCAGAACAGCTGATATGAGTTGGTTCAGTCAACTCAAAGTAGGTTCACCACCACTATAAAAAGGCAGCATGAATGGAGCCATGATACTACGATTCACCATGGTAACAACCACAAACAAACGGGTCAGCGGAAATACTGAAACTTTCTGCTAGAGTATATGCATAAGTTCCAATATAATGTATATCATATTTAATCATAAGTATAGCCTAATATTACTGGTGAAATGGTATTGAACCTATAATCTATTTTATTGAACCTATAATCTATTTTATTTAGGTGCAATACTGCGAGCGAAAAAGTACTATGCCTACTAATCCTATTCTGAGGCTACAGCACCATCATTAACAGAATTATAATTAATAATCTTTTTATTTCAAAGGGTTTACATCATTCACCTGCAATAATAGCCTACTGTGGATCTCCTTTTTAATGTGTCTTACTGGTTTGTGTCCAGGGAACATTACAAAAACATTTAAAACAGGTTTCAGAGCGTGTCACATGCACTCTTTTGACGGCGCATTACAGTGGCTTTAGTAATATGCTCTGCATCCCCAATGTTGTAAAGAAAACTGCTGTTTGCAAAACAATTAATGTGTCACAAATAATCTGCTGGGAGAGCATGTCCAAGATGGGTGACGTTAGTGATATGAGGTTATGTAGCCTAGGCTGCAGACTGGGAAGAAAAATTATACCGCTCAAATAGGAAGTTATCTGAAAATTAAAATGTCAGGGTTCAATATCATCTCCCGACATATAACACCCTGCAAAGTAAAGCAGCTTCTTCATCAACGGGATCGTCGACACAAGGAAATGCCACGTTTAAAAAAAAAAAAAAGTTTTATAGTCTGCCTACCATGGTTAATAAACCAACACAATTTTTTGTATTCATGCAGATAACAAGCTGCGCTAAAATGTGCCTGATACAGACTGAATGAATGAACAAGGAAATGAAAGAGAGCTGTGTCAGAGGGAGGAGACTGAGAGAAACTCGAGGTTTATTGGTGAAAACCTGCTCCCGACCAGGTTAGGTTCACAGTCTCAGTTACTATAGTAACTGACTCTGAGGTGAAGTTACCTCTCTTTCTGAAACAGAAAACCCAGTTTCCCTCATCTCAGGGTTAACAAACTCAGAGTTTTCACTAAACCTGCTTTCTGAAATAAGGCCCTGGATTTATTTCAGTTACCCGGCTTCACCAAACCTAACAACTGCTGTCCTGCATAACCTGTGTCACGACGCTGGTTATTAACTAGTTCATTTAACCCAGGGTTTCCCAATCCAGCAGCACGCACTTTCACCTAAAAGAGGCGGTGTTTGCGCAACACGACCAATCCCAAACACATATTTTACATAAGAAGAGGAAATTATAATTCTACATCAATATGAAGAACACAGACACGGTTTTACAGGCAAAACGCAATACAGTAGCTGCCTCCTAAAACAGGAAGGAAAGCTGGCAAAAAATAGCCGACACTGTAGATGCGTAAATCACAAAGCTTATCAATGTCACTTCCCCATCAGTCAGGCACAAGATCTGGCCATAATTAGGGGTCCAAGCCTGAGTCTGGAAGAACCAGCAGTAGCAAAGTGGAACCCTATTCTTCTCCGCGTAAAACTACCGCTACAGCCTAAACCGTACATGGTGGGGGGGAGGGGTGCCATTTTCAGGACTGGTCCAAAACTCCGCAAGGACCTCAGGCGGAACAATTGACCCACTTCCACAACTAGGTGGCTCTATAGCAGAAAAAACGTGTTTGGCCCTATAACTCCCACACCGTACACAGACATTCAAAAAACATATATCCACGAGTTCCGTGTATTCAACTGAATCTCCTGATATAGGCCACGCCCATTCTGCCTGGACTTTTATGCGTGAAAAATCGCGATTTATCAGAAACCTTCTTTTTCGATCTCCTCCTAGACCATGCAACCGATCTGCATGAAACTTGGCACATAGCATCTCCAGACCGACCTGACAAAGAGTTATTAAAATAATTTTTATAGGATAAAAATTGTGCATATTACACAAACAAATTTGTGTAGCTAACTATGAAAACATCATATAATGGTTTATTGCCTTTAACTCCCACATTACACATCACACATTAGAAATTTGAATTAGGCTGAATCTGATGATATAGGCCACGCCCATATCTGATGAAAACTGTTTTCGCAATATCACGCAATGCGCAAAACCAACTTTTTCGAACTTGTCCTAGGGCGTGCGACCGATCTGTTCGAAACCTGGTACATAGGATCTCCAGATAGACCTGTCCGAAAGTTATTAAAAGAATTTTGCTACGTTAAAGTTTGCGCTTCTCTGCCGTAGTAATTGCTATAGACATGAAATTTGTGATGCTTATTTGGCATGATGTTCTAAGGATCTGGACCAAATTTGGCGAAGATCGTCCATTAGTGGGCGCTCTAGGCTACATTCAAACTGCAGGCAAAAATGGCACAAATCAAATTTTATTTTGGGGTCAAGTGAACAGACTTCTTCAGAAGTAATGTGAACCTTAAAATTTTGCCCAGATGTGATTTTGTCAAATCTGATTTAGACCACTACCATACATGGTCCTTAATCAGACCCAGGTTAGATTTTTTTTCAATGCGGCCGCAGTGTGTACGACCAACGCAGATTTTATTCAACTTTTACGTCAATCTACATCGACATGTTTCACAATTATGCTCTGGCAGGAGTTAGCCCAAGACACAGACAGTAAAATTAAAAACTTGACTGGGCATCTGAAAGTTTTGAATAAACTGCGTCACTGTGAAGCTATTCACAACACAGTCCCACCACTCCTGGCTTTGTCTCTGCATCCACACAGACCTCTGTAGTGAATTTGCTGCCATAACCCTGCAAAAGGACAAACTAGCTAATTTGGCTCTCTTTCTCTGCCATTAAACAAACATTATGAAATAAAAGCGAAAATGCTTACTTCCTCCATAACCTCCCTAATTTTAGTGCAACAGTGTGCTGCATCTGATGTCATTGTTATTGTTCTTTTGCGCATGCGGGTCAGTTCAAAACCGCAAACAGTTCACACTTTTTCGAACTCGTCCTAGGCCGTTTGACCGATCTGCACGAAACCTGGTAGGTACCATTGCCAGATGGACCTGACCAAAAGTTATCAAAAGAATTTTGCTACATTAAACTATGCGCATTTTACGATTAATATGCATAAGTTCCAATATAATGTATATCATATTTAATCATAAGTATAGCCTAATATTACTGGTGAAATGGTATTGAACCTATAATCTATTTTATTTAGGTGCAATACTGCGAGCGAAAAAGTACTATGCCTACTAATCCTATTCTGAGGCTACAGCACCATCATTAACAGAATTATAATTAATAATCTTTTTATTTCAAAGGGTTTACATCATTCACCTGCAATAATAGCCTACTGTGGATCTCTTTTTAATGTGTCTTACTGGTTTGTGTCCAGGGAACATTACAAAAACATTTAAAACATGTTTCAGAGCAAAACTTGGTATTATTGTTAGACATCCCACTCCGAGGCTCTGCACCAAATTTGGTGAGGATCGGCAATTAGGGGGCGCTATAATGAACGTAGACGCATTTGGGCAAATAATGCATTTAAATGGGAAATTTGCAATGGCAATATCTCTGCCACAAGAAATGCTATCATCACAAAACTTGAGATTATTGTTCTACATGCTACTCTGCGGCCCTATACCTGATTTGGTGATGATCGGCCTTTAGGGGGCGCTATAATTGAGGTTGAAGTGCTTTGGCCTTTTACTCCATGAATGGTAAATCTGCAATTGCATTTCACTACAGACTTTGGAGCTCGCACTTAGTGAAATTTCCTGACTTTTGCCTCGCCGCCGTCATGCTTTGGGTTCTCCTTTCGCCAGCTCCGCTTTCATGGGCTCTTAGCGTCATCAGGGGCAACTTGCGCGAGGGGGGACTGGCGCCAGCGAGGCTTGGACCCTGTCATAACTGCTTGCAGTTCTGGTTACACTTGTGCTTTCCATAAACTGTCGATGCTTTAGCCTATTATTTCAGTTGCAACCCTGGCAATGGTAAGCGATCGTGAGAGCAAATAAAATATATAAAAACATAATTCAAACTGATGTGCGCATTGGCAACACATGGCTCAAGAAGCTGGCAAATAGCATATATGTAATTCCCTCCGCTGAAAATCTATATCTTTCATAAAAATACCCATCAGAGAATGTTAACAGGGTTATCGGTCTCTAAATGTTTTAACTTTTCTGAGGGCACCTCTCTCTCTCTCTCTCTCTTTTTTTTTTTTTTTTTTTTTCTCTCTCTCTCTCTCTCTCTCTCTCTCCGCGCACCGAGCTCCACCAAGATCTTCTAAGAACGGTGACACCGTTATCAATCGAATATTGATTGGTCAGTAGGCGGTGCTTTAACACTGGTTGATCGCTAATCTCCAACATAACCTGCTCCTGACCAGGTTAGGTGTTCAGCATAATTTACCACGACGATTGAACCCGGTAACAACTGATCCACCGTCGTGATACAGAAAATCCTGGGTTGAACCTGAAGTTACCTCATTAATGCCAAATCTTGCTTCGTAGTACAGGCCTCTGGAAGGTTTAGATCATGTGGAAATTTGATTACCTGCTACAACAATCAGATGTAAGGTGGAGTTCTGACGTCCTTTTCTGTTCTGGGCTTCACAGTAATAATTCCCACTGTGTTCAGCTCTGAAGTCAGTGATGGTGAAGATCTGTCCTGATGCTTTTGGTGAGTCTTCATTCTCCTTGTACCAGGTGTAGTTAGCTGCTGGGTTAGCATCACTGCTACAGGTCAGAGTCACTGAACTGCCCTCCACTATCTCAGCAGAGGGACTCACTGACACAGAGGGAAGCTTTGGACCATCTGGAGGAGATGTGTTAACAGAGATTACTCTAGGGTAAAGGTGACTTACTACAGAAGAACACATGGTATTTAAATTACTAACTCTGTGTAGCTGTGTCTATCAGCATTTTAGACTTTGAAGGTGGTCTGACTACATTGATGTGTGATGGTTTGAGTCCTAAAACTGCACAAAACCCCTAAAATCTCCTGGAGCTGCTCAGTGAATATCAGAAGACTGTGAATGGGAAGCAAGAGCTAGAACTGACGAAAGTAGTTATGATCAGTACAAATATTTTCCTTCAAAGACTGGACAGATAAACTTAAAATAAACTGTTTCACTCACATTTCACATTAACAGAGAAGTTGTTAGATTTCTTCCTCCCCAGCTCGTTCTCAGCTGTACAGTAATACTGTCCAGAGTCAGAGGACTGGATGGAGCTGAAGATGAGCTGTGGTTCTTCACTGAGAGGTTGAAGTTCTGGATTTCCATTCTCCTTGTACCAGGTGTAGTTAGCTGCTGGGTTAGCATCACTGCTACAGGTCAGATTCACTGAACTTCCCTCCACTATCTCAGCAGAGGGACTCACTGACACAGAGGGAAGCTTTGTACAATCTGGAGGAGACATTAACATGAATAAATTAATAAAGATAAGAATATATAGATCATTGACTATTTTAATTATTACTTTTGTTTCTTTTAAACTATCCCTATTATTTGTCCCGGCAGCTGTCCAGAGAGCAGATCACTTCCTTGTCATGTTTTGTAAATAATTCTGCCGATTCTGTTGTGGGTGAGGAGTGAACCTTGAGTTTTATTTTGAAAAAAGGCTCTTATTAATATTTTCATTGGGCCGTCCCCATGAATTAGAAAAATACAACAAACTACCTTCTAATATTTCTTTATACTCACAGCTGTTGTATCATTGACTACACACGTGTTATCTTTTCAAGACTGAACATACATATGCAGTCTTGTTTGTGTTCAGATGCTGTTTTAGTTTTGTTGTTACAGTTTGCAAATGTTACCGGATAGTTTCATATTATTTTATCAAGTCCCGGTGGTTATAGTAGCAGTCAAGTTGTGCATTCTGTTGAGTCAGTATCTGCTCTTTGTGAGATGACAATACATGTCATGTCAATACATGGCAAATATAATCAAATGGTTTTCAGATTTATCCTTACTAACATAAATACTGTCAGGAATAAATCTTCAGAAACTCCATTTTAAAGTTTTAAAATCAAACTTACAAGCTGACAGTATGGATTCTGTTTCAGTCCAAAACTGTTCAAATAACTGCAGTTTTGAGCTTTTGGCCATGACATCATCAATCATCAAGTAATGGAGCATCTCAATAACAGAATTATTAAACATAAAATGAAGCAACAGCATATTTTACAGTTCAAATCATCCTGAAATAATAATAGGAAAGAATTTTGAAATGTAACATCAGAACATGAAGTATATCTGAATATTTCTACTACTGGAGTGATTTTTGTTTCTATGAATAATCCTGCTGCACCTCCATTAAAGGAACACGCCGACTTATTGGGAATTTAGCTTATTCACCGTAACCCCCAGAATTGTCGATACTTACTTCATTTCCGTGCAGTAACGCCTGTTCGACTCCAGGACATTAGCTTCAGCACAGATCCTGCAGGTAACTGGTTCCAACTAGCCTACTGCTCGTTGACAAGTGATAGTAACGTAAGATAGCCTTATATTTACATGTTGTGATTTGTAGAGTCACAGCGTGTACAAAAAACAACGTAACATGAGACACAGCCATCTTCTAACAGTAAACAAACCGGGAACTATATTCTCAGACAGGCCTGCTGCGAGCATATCACTCCGCCCAAGTACTATATTCTTCCGCCTGAGAATATAGTTCCCGGTTTGTCCCGGCTGTGTCCCATGTTACGTTGTTTTTTGTACACGCTGTCACTCTACAAATCACAACATGTAAATAGGAACATGTTGGCGTTATTTTGTCACTTATTCGGAGCAGTAGGATTACTGGAACCATTCACCTGCATGTTCTGTGATGGGCTAATGCCGCTGGAGACGTCAGACAGCTTTACAGCACGCACGGAGATGAGAAGGGTATGTATCGACCTGTCTAACTCTGGGGGTTAGGGTGAATAAGCTAAATTCCCAATAAGTCGGCGTGTTCCTTTAAGAATCAGAAGACTGACTCCAGTGAGATTACGTCTGAAATTGTCATTGTATTGTAATGTCAGTGTGTTTGTGTCCTGACACAGTAAACTCACACACTGAAGGAGAGGGGAACTTCTCATGTCCTTTCAACGCACAGGAGAAGACGTCTGTGGGATTAAACCAGGTTGTATAAGTAGATGTCTCCACCGAGGTAATGTGTTCTCTGTTCTTGAACCAGACGTAGGAGAGACCACCAGCTGGACTGCAGCTGCTGTGACACTTCAGCTCTGCCTCGGTAGAAGACTGCTGGACTGTTACTCTGATCACCTGCACCTGCAGAGCTGGACATGAGAACAAAATCTATATTTTATCACAGGTTCTAAAAAAAAGAAAAAAGTACATACACGTCACCATAACACATGGGTCTCAAACTCGCAGCCCGGGGGCCAATTGAGGCCTGCAGGATGATATTTTGTGGCCCCCCTACGTGACATCAAAGTTTAGTGTCAGTACGGCCCGCGCGTTGATCTGAAATGCACCTTTCTGCTGAGTCCTTGCATGTGCCGCGCTTGCCACGCTTTTATTTATTTATTTTTTGATCACTTACGGGCTACCATAGCTAGTCTCGTGACAGCTTCCTGCGGCGTTTGTTGTCAACGGTTGTCAAGCTAGCCAACCGCGAAGTACCTGGGGTAGTATCAACGTTGGTCACTTGGTTGAACCGTGTTCCGAGTAACAGAAAATATGTCTTCACCCAGTTCCAGTCATGTCTCGCTCAAAACGTGCCCTGAAGAGTAAGGTTGGCGACGAGCTCAGGCAATTTCAGTGAAAGTGGGAGACAGAATATTTTGTTATCAAGCACAGGGGCACCCCTACATGTCTCGTGTGCACAGAGAAAGTTGAGGTGTATAAGTAATATAACATCAGATGTCATTACTCAACTAGACATGCTTAGGAGTATACAAAATACCAGGGAGATGAGAGAAAGAACCGGGTCGCCAATCTTAAAAAATGTCTATTGAGCCAACAAGATTTATATAAGAACTTTTGTTGAATACGTGATGCGGCCCAGCCTGACCCACACTCTACCTCGAGCGGCCCCCAGGTAAATTGAGTTTGAGATCCCTGCCATAACATTTACAATTCCTAGAAGTAACAGCAAGCAATTAATAACTGTATTTATTTATTAACTGTAATTTTTTGTTAAAAGTAATTTCACAAATTTATTATTCGTTATCAACATGTTCAGTGTTTTTAAATGTACTGTGTTGGTGTATTTGGAAGTATTTAACATATTAATGAAAATATTACCTGTGACAGACAAAGTGACTCCAGGTGAACTGATATATCTTCCACTTTTTTGGTTTGTTGTGAACCTGAACTTGTACACAGCTGAGTCTCTCTCTCTCAAGTCTGAGATTCTCAGAGTGCAGTCCTTGTAATTAGAACTGTACTGAACACGACCTGAATATTCTGAGTCTGTTGTCAGATCTACAGGTTGATAATAATTCATTTTAGTAAACCATAATGTTCTTTCAACTCTACTAACACTGCTTTTCCACCAGGATCTGTAGCTGCAGTGTATTTCCACTGTTGATCCTTTAACAGCACAGATCTGAGTAGAGGTGTAAGTCACTCCCCAGCCATCCTGACCCTGTATCACTGTAACATAGAGCACATCAGGAAGCCCAATCAGACTCAGAACTACATCAGGAGACAGACTTACATGTAGTGAAGGCTCTTCAGTGTGTGAATATACATTTCCCAAAACTACTTGTGCTCTCATGCCGTCCCACTTTAAGTCAGTGTTAGACAAAGATAATCTGATAGTACCAACTTGTTTTTGGGTCGGGGAGCGTGGACCAACTTTAGACTGTTTTACTGCAGTTTTATCTTAACTAGAACTGAACTTAAGATTCATTCTGCATCACACAGATTTTTTTTCTTATAGACTGTTTGAATGGAATTCCATTGCTAAGCAACAGACTGGCCCCTTGTTAACTTCCTGTCAGCTGATGTCACTACAACAGGTAATCAACTTGGGGCGATTCAGGATGTTTATGTTTATATCTGTGAAATGGTCTATATTTGTACTTCTTTGTTGGGGACTTCCTATGTCTGAATTAAAAAAAGGATATATAAATCAAGTATTAATGTTATTTCTGGTTTATGCTAAAGTGAACAGAGAAATGCAGAAATATGCATATCATTCAGTTTTACATGAGAATTTATAATGCTAAGGAACAGTCGCAGCTGAACACATGATCTCTGAGGCAGGACATCATACAGAGGGTGCAGTGAAGGAACAGCAATGTATTGAACCTGTGAACAGTAAAAAGGAAGAAGATTAATATTAGAAGGGTGAAGTGTGCAGATATAAAAGAATCTGTCTCGGTTGCTTTTCTGTCTGTGGTCACTCAGGCTGCTGCAGAGTGTGAATGGAAACTGTAGAGAAATGCAGAACACTGAAGCGAGGCCAAATAGTGTGACATGTAGAAAACACACACAGACTTGTCCCAGAGAGAGAAATAGCAAGATACTAATATACAGTGCAGATACATGTGTATATACATTACTGTGCAAAAGTCTTAGGCAGGTGTGAAAAAATGCTGTAAACTAAGAATGCTTTCAAAAATATAAATTATTGTTTATTTTTATCAATTTACAAAATGCAAAGTGAGCGAACAAAAGAAAAATCTAAATCACATCAATATTTTGGTGTTACTACCCTTTGCCTTCAAACCAGCATCAATTCTAGGATTGTTGTGGGTGAGGAGTGAACCTTGAGTTTTATTTTGGAAAAAGGCTCTTTTTAATATTTTCATTGGGCCGTCCCCATGAATTAGAAAAATACAACAAACTACCTCCTAATATTTCTTTATACTCACAGCTGTTGCATCATTAACTACACACGTGTTATCTTTACGAGACTGAACAGAAATATTCAGTCTTGTTTGTGTTCAGATGCTGTTTTAGTTTTGTTGTTACAGTTTGCAAATGTTACCGGCCAGTTTCAGATTATTTTATCAAGTCCCTGTGGTTATAGTAGCAGTCAAGTTGTGCATTCTGTTGAGTCAGTATCTGTTCTCTGTGAGATGACAATAAATGTGAAAATAATCAAATGGTTTTCAGATTCATCCTAAATACTGTCATGAATAAATCTTCAGAAACTCCATTTTAAGGTTTAAAATCAAACTTACAAGCTGACAGTATGGATTCTGTTTCAGTCCAAAACTGTTCAACTAACTGCAGTTTGGAGATTTTGGCCATGACATCATAAATCATCAAGTAATGGAGCATCTTAATAACAGAATTATTAAACATAAAATGAAGCAACAGCATATTTTACAGTTCAAATCATCCTGAAATAATAATAGGAAAGAATTTTGAAATGTTACATCAGAATATTTCTACTACTGTATTGAGATTTTTTTTTTTTAATAAAATTTGCTCCACTATAAAAAAAAAAAAAAAAACTAATGTGAGTTTATTTTTTTTTTTTTTTTTTTTTTTTTTTTTTTTTTTTTTTTTTTGTTAAAAAAAAAAAAAAAAAAAAAAAAAAGAGAGGTTTTTTTTTATTTTTTCCCAAAAAAAAAACACAAGGTTGTATAAGTAGATGTCTCCACCGAGGTAATGTGTTCTCTGTTCTTGAACCAGACGTAGGAGAGACCACCAGCTGGACTGCAGCTGCTGTGACACTTCAGCTCTGCCTCGGTAGAATACTGATAGACTCTGATCACCTGCACTTGCAGAGCTGGACATGAGAACAAGAAACAATATTTTATCACAGGTTCTAAAAAACAATAAAGATGTACATACACATCAGCACAACAGTTACATATATATATATATATATATATATATATATATATATATATATATATGCACTAATGGTCAAAAGTTTTAGAACACCCCAATTTTTCCAGGTTTTTATTGAAATTCATTCAGTTCAATGTCTTATTGTACTCTGAAATGAAATAATAGAACAAATGAACAATTTAAGTTAAAAAAGAAATCATGGAATCAATTTATAAACCAAAATGTATTCTAAATTTTTGACTCATCAAAGTAGCCCCCTTTGGCAGATATAACAGCTGAACACACTTGTGGCATTCTTTCTACAATGGAAATCAAATATTCTTCAGAAAGTTCTTCCCAACTCTGTTGCAGAAGTTCCCATAAATGTGTGGCACTTGTAGGTTGCCTTGTTTTCACTTTTCTGTCCAGTTCATCCCAAACCAGCTCAATGGGGTTTAAGTCTGGTGACTGTGCTTGCCACCATGTTTTTAATCTTACCATCTTGTTCTTTTTTGCTAAGGTAATTCTGGCATAGCTTGGACTTATGTTTTGGGTCATTATCTTGCTGTAGGATGAACCCCTGACCAACTAGGCGCATACCAGAGGGTACTGCATGGCGCTGCAAAATGCTGTGGTAGCCGTTTTGGTTCAGGGTGCCTTTCACTCTGTACAAATCACGACCGTGGATCCAGCAAAACAGCCCCAGACCATCACGCTTCCTCCTCCATGTTTGACAGTTGATGTCACACACTGAGGAACCATCCTTTCGCCTACTCGACGGTGTACAAAAATCCTGCGTGATGAACCGAAGATTTCAAATTTTGATTCATCAGTCCATAGCACCTTCTTCCAGTCTTCAGTAGTCCATTGACGATGTTTCTTGGCCAAGGCAAACCTCTTTTTCTTATTCTAACGTCTTAGCAATGGCTTTTTGCTGCAACTTGACCTATCAAACCTGCAGCTCGAAGTCTTCTCTTTACAGTTGAAACTGAGACTTGCTTATTACGACCACTATTAAGCTGTGCTTGAAGCTGTTGTCCTGTGAGCTGCCGACCACGCAAGCTGTTGACTCTCAGAAACTTGTCTTCTGATTCTGTTGTGGCTTTGGGTCTGCCAGACCTCTTCCTGTCAGAGTTTCCCCCAGTTTCTAAGTGCCTTTTGATGGTGAAGAATACTGTACTCACTGACACCTTGACTTTCTTCGCAATTTCTCTGTAGGAAAGACCAACATTCTTAAGTGTTATGATGGTCTGTCTCTCTTCTATTGTTAATTGCCTTTTTCCTGCTATTTTTATAGCAACACACTAGTTTCTGCAGTACAATACTGTTCAAATAATGCTCACGGGGGTATGGTATCACAGTGTGTTCCAACAATACTTTTATACAAACAGAGGGGGTTTTAAGTAATCCAGACAAGTTGGAACACCTGTGGGAATTGGTAGCACCAACTTTCAAAGCTTGATCAACCTCCATTTCAAGCTATTCATTGGACTTGAACTGCTAAAATTTCAATAAAAAACTAGAAAAATTGGGGTGTTCTAAAACTTTTGACCCGGTATTATATATATGTGTATATATATATATATATATATATATATATATATATATATATATATATATATATATATATATATTAGGGCTGGGCAAGTTAACGCGTTATTATCATGTTAACTCATTAATTAATTAACGCTGACAATTATTTTATCGCACATTAATGCCATTTTTATTATTTCTTTAATTACTGTAAAAGTCTGTTGTTCACAGGCTTTTATTTTGAAAAAGTCTGTGCTGACTGCTGACGCGCTTACAGGAAATGGAAAAGAAAAGCGAATAAAGAAACCAACAAACATGGAGAAGGGTACAGAACGTTTACATGGCCATTTTCATTTTAAAGTGCCCATATTATGAAAAAAACACTTTTTCTGGGATTTGGGGTGTTCTTTTGTGTCTCTGGTGCTTCAACACACATACAAACTTTGAAAAAAATCCATCCATGCTGTTTTGAGTGAGATACAGGTTTCTGAATGTGTCCTGCTTTCAGTCTCCTAGTGAGCTGTTCAAAATCGGCCTCGGACTGTGACGTCACAGTCCGAAATGAGCTGGCTAACCACAACCGTTAGCTCGTAGCGTTAGCGTTAGCCGGCTAATGCTAGCGCTAGCCGGCTAACGCTAACGCTAGCATGCTACGTCGTTCTCAATAGCAAAGCACTGCTACAACAAACACAAGTTCACCATAATCTACAAAAGAACTACTTACATGTGCGCCCTCATTTAGAAGTCTCCCAGCTAATCCTGCCTTGTAACTGACCAAAGTTGGAGAAACAGGCTTTCTTTCACTGTCTCTAGAGTTAGCTAGCTGACATGCTCTACATTTGAGCTACTGCGCATGTGCGAGTGCAATCAAAGATAGTACAGAAGAAGAAGATGAAAAGAGGTCTCACTCTGTAGCTAAAACAGAAACCAGGTGAAAAGAGGATCTGCAGCAGTGAGAGAGAGCTGTGCAGTACAACAACAATATGGTGTTTTTTGAAAATTAAACCATGTAAACCTATTCTGGTAAAACCTTAAAATACAGTTATGAACCTGAAAATGAGCATAATATGGGCGCTTTAAAGTTCTTCCAGACGGCGCAGTCGACAGAACCAAAGTTATTTGTAACCACTGCAAAGTTGAATTATCTTATCGCCGGAGTACTTCCAGTCTGAAATATCACCTAAATGAAATACACACAGTTGATACCAGCAAATCATTCAACGAAACAAATGCGCGTCAGCAGATGGTTAACACTCACACTAATCACACTCACACAGATGGCGTGTTCATGCCCCCTCGGAATAACAGGGACCGCCCCCGTGGTTACGTTGTTTTTCCGACTAGCAGCGTTCACATGGTCGAGATGCGTGTTCTCCTTCTGTTATATTGGCGTTTGGCATAACAACTTGCTGCATGACTGCCACCAACGGTTGGGCGTAGCCTAGAGCATCAGGTGTGTGAAAACATGGAGGCCACAATAACAGAAGATTCTCTGCTGTTTTCTTATGCGAGCATCCAAACAGCACATCGCCAGGTGTTTGTTTGTGTTATCTGCAGGACAACGAACAGGAAAAGACACGGATAATGTTTTTTTTTTTTTATACATAGGCCTATTTATGAATAATTTGAAACATGTTATGCCTGTGTATGTTTCTTGGCAGAGGCATTTGTCCACAATAAACAGTTTATTGTCATTATGCTCATTCGAGATGAACTGCGCCTCGCCTGTAAAGTGGATGAGAGCAGGCGGCAGCAGCCGGGGGCGGGACAAAAATCCGCTCCCAAGTGGACAGTTTCCAACCGTTTCCAGCAGCCTTCAGGCTGAACAGGAAGTGACAGAAACACTGTGGTCCAATTCCGATTTAATAACATCTAATCAGAAACCATATATCAGCTCCTACACAGTCTCCAGTTGTTTTTATTATGACAGAGTAGCTCTACGTGCAATCTGTTAATTTTAATTAACAACACACTGTAGATGATCTGTAATCTGAACAGATTTAGTCTCTCTGACTTCTAAACATCACTATCAGCCATACAACAGGTGTTCTGTACATAATAAGCCTATAAATCAGACAAATCGCAGTTAAAATCCTTCCGATTCAAAATCAATAAAAAGTTTATATAAAACGTCATCATGTTGAGTCGATTCTGAACCAATCAGCTGTTAGATCAGCTGTTAGGCTGGCGTTTCCCAGCATGCCCTGGGTCCACCTGGCTCTTGCAGTCGGTGGAGAGCAACTGCGGCGCCTGGCTCTAAAAACTGCGGCCGCCTTGATCTCGTGAGATTATCGTTGCCCACGTGTGCATAACGTCAGGGCAAGTCGGGATCAAGTCGGACACAAATCTAACTGGCATGCATATTTAGTGAATATTTAGTGAACCAAAGCCGCCTACATCAAACGTCAGTTGTCAACAACACGTCACCAACTGGGAAACTCGGTTAGCAAAATTTAGTTTCCCACCTCTGATTCCCACAGGAAGTTACGTGAATGGTGACGTTTTCACTCGGAAAAACGTTTTTCCCATGTCCATGAACGCACGGAGACATCTCACGGCTGTGCTACACACCAGCACATGTAGCGTGTGGGAGAAGTATAGATAAACAAAGGTAAGAGAAGCTAACCAATGCCATAGCGAAGTGGATAGCTACAGACTGCAGGCCCATTAGTGTTGTGGAGGACGTCGGTCTGAGAAACATTCTGAGAATCTCAACAAATGACGGCAGGTATGAGATTTTACAAGACGCACCATCACAAGAAGAAGAATAAACAAGTTGTTATGAAAAGGAGAGGACCACAAAAGTGACGTGTTACTCTCACTGGGGACTACTGGACATCACTGGGTAACCATAATTACCTCGGAGTTACAGTGCATTATATTGATGAACAGTGGGCTCTGACTGTAATGAAAACAGAGGAGAGACATAGTGCTGAAACGTTTGTGCTTCACCTCACTCTAACAGGGACATTTGGTACTGAACAGAGACTGGTTATGCTACTCCCTGATAAAAGGGTGTGTGAAGCTACATTTCCCAAAACTACTTCTGCTCTCACACTTACCACTCACATCCCAAGTCAGTGTGAGACAAAGATAATCTGATAGTACCAACTTGTTTTTGAGTTTTGGGGACGTGGACAAACTTTACTAAACTCAGACTGCTTTACTAGAACTGAGCTTAACACTGTATCACACAGGTTTTTCTTAAATTTGTACTTCTTTGTTGGGGACTTTATAACGTCTGTTTTTAAAAATGGATATATAAATCAAGTATTAATGTTATTTCTGGTTTATGCTAAAGTGAATAGAGGAATGGAGAAATATACATATAATTCAGTTTTACATGAGAATGTATAATGCTAAGGTACAGTCGCAGCTGAACACATGATCTCTGCTCTGCAGTTAATCTCTAGGTGCACTGAGGCAGGACATCATACAGAGGGTGCAGTGAAGGAACAGCAATGTATTGAACCTGCGAAGAAAATAAAAAAGTAGAAGATTAATATTAGAAGGGTGAAGTGTGTGAAATAAAAGAATCTGTTTTGCTCGGTTGCTTTTTTCTTCTGTGGTCACTCAGGCTGCTGCAGAGTGTGAATGGAAACTGTAGAGAAAATACTGAGGCGAGGGCAAATAGTGTGACATGTAGATAACACACACAAGCACACACATACATACATACATACATACATACATATATATATATATATATATATATATAAAATCATTGCATTTCCCCCGGCTCATTTCCTGGGTCTCTTCCATAAACAACATGAAATCAAGGAGAGGGATAACGTTTCCTGCTCCAGATGTCTCAACTTGGTCAGAAAACACAGGGGAGACACTTTGTTTCTCTTACTATGACTCTAGAGTCGGTACTCGCTCCAAAGCTAATGTCACTCTCTCACTTCTCCCTCGCTCTATCACCCACTCCCCACACACACACACACACATGCCGGCTCGAGGCACACACCAGCGAACAAGTATAAACATCAGGCCACTTAACGTAGGCTACGGCGATAGCTCTGTGTGGAGCCTCCGCACAACTGTAAAACAGCCTTTAGGGCCTTAAGATTTGTTATGGACCTCAATGCTCCATGGTATACAGTATCTAAGAAGTGAGGGCATTAGGAAGATGCATATATAAAACAGCACCGTAGTCAAACAGACATAAAAGTAGCAGCAACAAGTTTCCTTTTTGCATCAAAAGAAAAGCAAGACTTATTTATGAAATAAAAACCCAGCCTCAGCTTCAACTTCTTCACAAGTTGCTGAATTTGAGGCTTAAAAGAGAGAAAATCGTCAATTAAGAATCTTAATCTTAAGATACAGACTAAGTCACATTGCCCTGAAAGCTGATCATGACATTTGTTTTTGTCAGGATTCAAAATCAATTACAGCTCATGAAAGCTGTGTTGTAGTATCAATAATAAAAGTGCCTTACAATATACTGTAAATGTAGATGTGCACTACAGTACCTTGTACAGAGAGAAGGAAGACAACAAATCCACTCGCTGCTGCTGTTAAACTCATAGCTGCTCCTCTGGTCTCTGTTAAATCAGCAGGTAGATCACATACATGAGAAATACTGGGTGTCAGGAACTCAAAATAAACATGTCAACATTAGAAAGGGAGGATGTGGTCTTGAAGACAATGTGTCTTCTGTGGATGGTACAGTAGTGTTAAATAGATATCAAGCTGTTTACAACCCGCCTAACTTCCTTCCTCTTTACATCATTAATATGTATGAGCAGACAAATGTCTGTAAATCCCCAAGTTGAAATGAAGAAATGATTCTTACTGGTGTATTGCAAACGATGCATTAAGTTCTTAAAATATAGTTTATGGAAATGAAGGGCAGGGAAGTGTCTCTAACACTTTCCATGAGAGGACCACGTTCAGCAAAAAACACGTTTTAATCACTCCTTTTTTCACCCTATATTACAAGTCAGGTGTAATTTTATTTATAGCCCCAGTCCATATGATAAACAGGCCATAAATAGCGATACAATGTACGTAAAGCACTTTGGTCTGGGTGTGCATAAACCTGCTATGGACAAAAACTGAAAGTAAACTAATAAAACAGATTTGTTTTGATTCATTTTAACTTTTCTTTTCCACAGTGATGAGAGCCAAGCTGCACTGTTGCCCAACAGCTGAGGGCTGTGTGTACATTTCCTCAAGGCTCTCTAAAGGTTAGAATTATTTGGGTTTAATCTAATGTTGTGATCAGAGTGAACAGTGAACAGTGATCCTTAAGATAAGTTCATTGGAAAAGTTTAGTGTTGAGAGCAGATGTTAGGGTGTGGTTGGAATGGAGCACATCACAGCTTCCTGTGTGAACTACTGGGAGGAGTTGTGCTCTAATTCAAAAGAATATCTTAGGTAAGAGGTGCACTTGATAATAATAATTACAAACCTGCTTCTGTCATTTCTGCAACAAGAGAAACCAGAACAAACGTTAGTCAAATCAACAGCAACAATATGTTTAGATACTGAAATAAAACCATTACTGAGATAATAAGTAGATAAAGAACATGCAAGACAGATACTATCTGGTGCTGGAGTGTAAAACACAAGTTTGATCACAATATATTATTCTATCAATTACAAACGAATAGCTAATTCAAAACATGCTTGAAAAAACTGAAACACTTTCATACTGCAGCATTTCTTCGTTTAATAACAACGCCATGTTAAGCAGAAGCATGTTAATATCAATCACACAACCTGATCTCACAGAATTCCGTAAAATGAACACGGGCCCTTAACTCAAAATCCGTGGCAGTTTCACGGAATTGCAACAAAATCTGTTAAACTGCCACGGAATAATTCCGTGAAATGAACACGGATCGCCGAAAAAGAAACACGGGCTTACGTGACACGCAAGAAGAACGGAGCGGTTGGGTTCAGGAAAAGGTCGTGGGTGGGCTTACGGTTCCGTAACACACGCGGGACATGCTTATAAAAAAAAACAAAAAAAAAACACAACTGACAAACGCCACAGGCGAGACGCGAACTCCGGTCTCCTGAGTGAAAGTCCTGTGTTTACCCAGCCACCACCCCAACCAACGTCCTTACGCGTAATTCCGGCCTTACATACTACTCACTACCGTGCTACGTCATCTTCTCATTGACTTTACATTGGCATTGTTTTCCGTGGTGGCCACACGGAATTTTCACACATTCCGTAACACCACCACGGAATGAGCTGTTACCAGTCCGTGCCCATTTTACGGAATTCAGTGAGACCAGTCTGAATCACAACATGAAACAAAACATTGACAAACCCTGTCCACTTATTAGTCAGGTCCTTGACAGTGAACACTGCTTAACACCTTCAAAATAAAAGCCCCAAATTCATAAAAAAGCGAAACAAACAAAACCTTATAAGAACATAGATGAAATAAGCATTGAGTATAGCAGACCAAACATTTAAATTAATTTACAGCAAAAAGATTTTTCTAGGATCTAGGTGGTGGGAATGTGGTGGTTGGATGTTGAGCGAAAGCGCTGCACTTAAAGGTGCAGCAGTGGTTTCTGGTCGCTTCCTCCTGTGCTTAACTAGCATTGTGACAGCTTCCAAAAGTTAATAATTAACATTACTACATAAAATTTCCACACAATGGAAAAAATAACACGTTGTTAGGATAATTATTTATCAAATAGACAGAGACACTGAAGATTTTAAAGTTCGTTTTTTAATTGCAAACTCAAGAAGCCAATTTCAGCACTACAGCATAGTACAGAAAATGTCTAATGAGAAGCCTTCTACATCAGCTTGTTTATGAGTGAAATACAGTCATAATACAGAGTCGATGTCGTCAGTTGTTATCTGGTCAGAGTCAATGACATTTCCCTTATCTGGTCAGGGAGTGTGTGATCTTTCCTCAGCATCACACCGTGCTCAGACAAGATAGCCAATGGTTCCATGTTATCTTGTGAGAGCAAGCAGGGTTTTGGTTTCTTACTATGCAAACAGTTTAATTTAACAGAGAGAGAAAAGAGTAATACTGTATTCTGATGCAAACAATTTTAATATTAATAAGACAGAAAAATGTAAATTACAATTTTTCTAACATTCCCGCCTTTTTAAACTTGCATCTTCAATAATAAATGGTTAAATAAATGGTTAAATGTTTGGTAACTTCAATAAGTATATATATATAAGCATATGAATATGAGAGTACATATTAAATGAGTATATGAACATGTGTATAACATTGTGTAGTTCTGCAATTTCTCAGTACATTTACTCTTCTTTCGATTTTCATAATGCACATCATTAAGCATTCAAGTCAACATTAAACATTTTTAAGTAGATGTTGGTCATGGTTTCAAACCCGTCTCAGTACTAAACCTCACACAATATCCACAGGTGGTGGTGGTGTGATGGTGTGGGGGATGCTATCCTATCGATATGGGCAAACATTTCTAAAGAATGCTTCCAGCACCTTGTTGAATCAATGCCACAAAGTTGGCGGTCCATTTCATTGGGTTTCTAGTTAGAGACTCCTTACTGATAAGTCTAATTCACTTTCTCCTATAATGTGTTTGAGGGATGTAATCTCTCTCTCTCTCTTCTATATAAACCCAGTGAAGAATATATATTATATATATATATATATATATATATATATATATATATATATATATATATATATATATATATATATTCTTCACTGGGTTTGAGACGGTCCACTAATAAAACTTTTCTAGACTAAAAGGCTGACCCCCTTTGTAGCCCAGACTACCCTCCTCCATTTTGGATCAGTGAAACTAGGACTCCTCAGCCTTCTCTGTCTCCCCAGAAAACCCAAATACCTTTTTACAGTGTGATAGGTGAATCCAGGTGGTTCTTTCAGCGATTTTCAAAGCGGTAGCAGTAGTGAGTAGGACTTGATATAGACCCTCCCACCTAGGACTGGACCAGGCTTTTCGTTTTATCACTTTAAGGAGCACCCAGTCATCGGGCTTCACCACCGGATCTCCTGATGTTAGGGCTTCTCCTGGAATCCATATCCAAAATCCATATGATGTGAACAGTTTATTTATTAAAAACACCTTATTTATTATTGCTGTCATCCCCCCTGTTGAGACATGACAGGGCAAATGACTCAATAACGCAGCATATATAAATAATCTGTTTAGTGGTTTAGCCATTAACACCCTGTCCTGTGTTACACAGCAAAAACCTGTATTAAAGCAACAAAAAGTTCAAAAAAATCTTTTTTTTCCTTAAATAAAGAAAAATCACCAAATTAAAATGTTTGCAACATCTGCTTAAAAGTTTAAAGGGGTGATAGAATGATTATATAGGGTATTTCACACTGTTCCTTATGGTCTCCTAATGGGGTATGTAACATTGGTTGGGCTGAAAATGGCCTGGTTGATATTTTATTGGCCCTTATGCATCCCTGTGTTTTGGCCCTATTTGTGACAAGAGCTTTTCTTCCAAATATGGTATGGTCATGAATATTTAGATGAGCTGATTGGTTGAGCGAATCCCCAATACACATACATTAGAGAAGCGACAGAATCTCATATTCCAGACACTGCAATGTTTCATTACCAAATTCACTTCGGAGACTTTTTACGGGTGAAATCAACTATATAAAGCTGAAATATGGGCCGTTTTACAAAATTTGATGGCTAATTGCAAATTTGGTAAGACGTGTCGGACTTTAGGAGCTCCACACAGTCTGGCGAGAAGCCGCAGCCTGCTGGGCTCCATACCCAGGGCAAAGTCACCCTTTGTGGATACTGCACTACGGGGCTCCGCGGCCAGCTGCCGGCATAACTATAATATATTTCCGGTTTGAATTTCGTCACACCACTTTGATTTTAAGGCATTTTTATGAACGTGAGCGTCTTTGTAGGACCAGCAGCTGCTTGCAATATGTCCCATTCATTACAATGGGGAAATACCGCCGCTGCTAGCTACACTGTCGCCATAACTAAATTATATTTACAGTTTGAATTTCGTCATGCCACTTATATAACATCATTCCCCAATGTCTTATAAAGCTAACCGTTGTGTCCGATTTGATTTTTAAGGCATTTTTATGAACGCGGGGCGTCTTTGTAGGACCAGCAGCTGCTTGCTATATGTCCCATTCATTACAATGGGGAAATACTGCAGCTAGCGAGCTCCACTGTCACCATAACTAAATTATATTTACAGTTTGAATTTCGTCACGCCACTTACATAACATCATTCCCCAATGTCTTATAAAGCTAACCGTTGTGTCCGATTTGATTTTAAGGCATTTTTATGAACGTGACGGTCTTTGTAGGACCAGCAGCTGCTTGCTATATGTCCCATTCATTACAATGGGGAAATACTGCAGCTAGCTAGCTCCACTGTCACCATAACTAAATTATACTTACAGTTTGAATTCGTCACAGCCACTTACATAACATCATTCCCCAATGTCTTATAAAGCTAACCGTTGTGTCCGATTTGATTTTAAGGCATTTTTATGAACGTGAGGCGTCTTTGTAGGACCAGCAGCTGCTTGCAATATGTCCCATTCATTATAATGGGGAAATACCCGCAGCTAGCTAGCTACCTTCGCCATAACTAAATTATATTTACAGTTTGAATTTCCATCCCCACTTATATAACATAATTCCCCAATGTCTTATAAAGCTAACCGTTGTGTCCGATTTGATTTTAAGGCATTTTTATGAAGCGGCGTCTTTGTAGGACCAGCAGCTGCTTGCTATATGTCCCATTCATTACAATGGGGAAATACGCCGCAGCTAGCTAGCTACACTGTCGCCATAACTAAATTATATTTACAGTTTGAATTATCGTCCACGGCATGAATATTACAGGTTCCTCAAGGTTTTACAAAGCTTAGCTAACACTTGTCCGATTTCGGATGTCAATTGAATGTATTTTTGTGAATGTCAGAGTTAGGAGGCTAGCTAGCTCTCATTGATGGACTCCATCTCACCGCGGCTCTATCAATGAGACTTCGCGGACAAGAGGCTTTATTTCCCCGATTGTTTGTTTAAATAACTCAACACACATACCCATTATAATATTAACTGGAACCTGCGGGCTGCGGTAAAAGATTGCGGCGTAACAAGCTCGCTGACACTGCGTGGTCAGAGCGGCGATGTAGCAACCCAGGCAGCACCAACACCGGCACTAAACTCCGACACACAGTCGGGAGAAAATTTGCAATTAGCCATCCTTTTTCGTAAAAGCGGCCCATATTTGAGCTTTATATGGTTGATTTCTCACATAAAAAGTTTCAGAAGTGAATTTTGTAATGGAATAGCAGAGATCTGCGTGACCTAGCTAGATTCAGAAGACTACCTGATCTCAAGTCAGTTGTGTAGCCTATGTAAATATTGGGGCGTGACTGTTCTCTTAAGGTTCCGGATTTTGAGACGCTTGCGTAAGCAACTCAGCTTTGTTGGGATTCGCCCGTTTTCAGCGGCAGTTTCAAAATATGAGATTTTCATAGTAAAGGGGTGTCAGTGGGACTTTGAGCTTCTATGTATGTCCTATTTACCCACCGAACTGTCGTTATTCAACTATGACAGGGTAAAATCGGTTTTGCATTCTATCACCCCTTTAAACAAAATACAAACAAAGTCTATAATTCAATTCAATTCAATTCAATTCAATTCAATTTTATTTATAGTATCAAATCATAACAAGAGTTATCTCGAGACACTTTAGAGATAGAGTAGGTCTAGACTGCACTCTATAATTTCCAAAGTCCCAACAATTACAGTAATTCCCTCAAGAGCAAGCATTAGCAGTGGCTATTGCGACAGTGGCGAGGAAAAACTCCCTTTTAGGAAGAAACCTCGGCAGACCCAGACTCTTGGTAGGTGGTGTCTGACGGGGCCGGTTGGGGATGTGATGAACAGTGGCAAATAATAGTGACATTAAAGATAATGGAACAGTGACTTCAAAGGTAGTCGTTGTAGTTAATGTCATAGCAGGGCACATCATGTCATACTGAGTAGTGCAGTCTCCAATACCGGATCCTGACTACTCTGTGCATATGAACATCACAGCAGAGCGTTGCGGGATGTAACGTGGCACTGCAGAGCATGGGTGGATGCGGTGGATGCAGCAGGACGCAGCAGGACGCGGCCGGGCATTGCAGGGAAAAAAGAAACATAAAGACTCCGGGGAGTAAACTCCCCAGAGCTAGGTTAGTAACAAGCATTTGTGGGACAAGGATGCACACAAAAGGAAACAAATGAAAACAGAGATGAGAGAGCAGTTCAGTGTGTCATAGGAAGGAAGGAACTTCCCCGGCAGTCTAGAATTGTAATTGCATAACTAACTAACTAAGAACAGTGACTTCAAATAGTAGTATTAGTAGTTCATGTCATATCAGGACGCTGCAGGGCTTTGCCGGATGTAGCGTGGCACAGGAGAGCATGGATGGACGTAGCAGGAAGTAGCAGGGTTCAGCAGGATGCAGCATGACATCGCAGGGCACCGCAGAGCTTGGCAGGAGTGCAGCAGGACCACAGTGACAGCTGCAACGAGGATCTCGGTGCCAACGTACTCCAAGGAAATATGCTGGGTGAGAAAAAATAAAAACACAAGGACTCCGGGGAGTAAACTCCTCAGAGCTAGGTTAGTAACAATCATTTCTGGGACGGGATGCACACAAATGGAAAGGGAGAGGAGAGAGCAGTCAAACGAAGGAGAGGAGAGGAGAGCAGTCAAAGGAAGGAAGGAAGGAAGTCCCCCGGCAGTCTAGAACTATAACAGTGTAACTAAGAGAGACAGGCAGTTTAAGGAGAGGAGCCTGTTCGGGCTTGGAACTCTCCCCTGCTGGATCAGGCTGTACTGGCCTGCCTCCCTCTACTTTTGTTATATTATTAATCTGACGACTATGAAGAGAAGCAGGTGGCCGGGCTACGCGGACGCTGCAACTCCTCACTCCCTAGCTATAAGCTTTATCAAAGAGGAGTGTTTTAAGATCATTCTTAAATGCGGTGATGGTTTCTGCCACTCGAACCCAAACTGGGAGCTGGTTCCACAGGAGAGGTGCCTGGTAGCTGAAGGCTCTGGCTCCCATTCTACTTTTAGAGACTCTAGGTACCACAAGTAACTCTGTATTCTGGGAGCGCAGTGCTCTAGTGGGACAATAAGGTACTAGGAGCTCTTCTAGATATGATGGTGCTTGACCATTTAGAGCTTTGTACGTCAGGAGAAGGATTTTAAATTCAATCCTGGATTTTACAGGAAGCCAATGCAGAGAGGCTAATACAGGAGAAATATGATCTAATTTCTTAATTCTTGTCAGAACACGTGCTGCAGCATTCTGGATCAGCTGAAGAGTCTTAAGGGACTTATTTGAGCAACCTGACAGTAGGGAATTACAATAGTCCAGCCTGGAAGTAACAGATGCATGGACTAGTTTTTCAGAATCGTTTTGAGACAGGATATTCCTAATTTTGGCAATGTTACGAAGATGAAAAAAGGCTGTTCTTGATGTTTGTTTTAGATAGGCGTTAAAGGATATATCCTGATCAAAAATAACTCCTAGATTTCTGACAGTAGTGCTGGAGGCCAGGGCAATACCATCCAGAGTAGCTATGTCTTTAGATAATGAAGTTCGGAGGTGTTTAGGGCCCAGCACAATAACTTCAGTTTTTTTCAAGTTTAACATCAGAAAATTGTAGGTCATCCAGGATTTTATATCTTTAATGCATGCTTGAAGTTTAGCTAACTGACTGGTTTCGTCTGGTTTGATTGACAAGTATAATTGGGTGTCATCCGCATAACAGTGAAAGTTAATTGAGTGTTTCCTAATAATATTACCAACAGGAAGCATATATAAGGAGAATAGAATTGGTCCAAGCACTGAGCCTTGTGGAACGCCATGGCTAACTTCAGCGTACTTGGAGCATTCATCATTAACATTAACAAATTGAGATCGATCAGAGAAATAGGACTTAAACCAGCTTAGTGCAATTCCTTGAATGCCAACTAAGTATTCCAATCTCTGTAAAAGGATTGTATGGTCAATAGTGTCAAATACAGCAATAAGATCTAGTAAAACAAGTACGGAGACAAGTCCTTTGTCTGCAGCAGTTAAAAGGTTATTAGTAATTTGCACCAGTGCCGTCTCTGTACTATGATGCTTTCTAAATCCTGATTGAAAGTCCTCAAATAAACTATTGCTGTGTAGAAAATCACATAATTGATTAGCAACTACTTTCTCAAGGATCTTGGAGAGAAAGGGAAGGTTAGATATAGGTCTATGGTTTGCTACGACGTCGGGATCGAGGGTGGGTTATTTCAGGAGAGGTTTTTTCACAGCTACTTTAAATGACTGCGGTACATAACCTGTTAATAAAGACATATTGATCATATCTAGTAATGAAGTGTTAATTTCGGGTAACGCTTCTTTGAGTAGCCTCGTTGGGATGGGGTCTAAGAGACAGGTAGAAGGCTTAGCTGAGGATACCTTTAACATTAATTGTTGAAGGTCTATATGATAGAAGCAGTCTTAGCATATATCAGGTCTTATCATTCTTTCTAGTGGTCCTGCGTTTAAAGGTGAACCGTTGGAAATTGAGGGCAAAAGGTGATGGATTTTATCTCTAATATTTATAATTTTATCACTAAAGAAGCTCGTGAAGTCGTCACTACTCAGAGCTTTAGGAATAGATGGCTCACTAGAGCTGTGACTCTCTGTCCCCCTGGCTACAGTGCTGAAAAGAAACCTTGGGTTGTTCTTATTTTCTTCTATTAATGATGAGTAATAGTCTGATCTGGCATGTCGGAGGGCCTTCCTATAGGTTTTGTCTTGCCAATCCAAATGATATTCTTCCAGTTTGTTGGAACGCCATTTACTTTCAAGGTTTTGCGAGATTTGTTTCAATTTGCGAGTTTGGGAGTTATACCAAGGCGCTAGTTTCCTTTTCTTCACCATCTTCTTTTTGATGGGAGCAACAGAGTCTAAAGTCGTCCGTAGGCAAGACGCAGCACAGTCTACGAATATATCAATTTGGGAGGGACTATAGTTAACATAAAGGTCCTCTGTTATATTAAGGCACGACACTGAGTTAAATGCTGTTGGAATGTCTTCCTTAAATTTAGCTGTAGTACTGTCAGACAGGCATCTAGTGTAGAAGCTTTTGTCTAATTTATTATAGTCAGGTAGTAAGAATTCGAAAGTAATTAAAAATGGTCTGATAATACCGGATTCTGTGGAAATATTATTAAATCCTCAATTTCAATATGCCAGCACAAGGTCGAGGGTGTGGTTAAAACAGTGCGTCGCCTTATGCACACTCACTCTGACTGAAACCGATTGAATCCAATAATGAGTTGAAAGCAGTACTAAGGCTATCATTGTCAACGTCCACATGGATATTGAAATCACCTACAATAAGTACTTTGTCTGATTTTAGTACTACACATGATAAGAACTAAAAACTCAGAATACGGACCTGGAGCTCGGTAGATAACAACGAATATAATTGGCTGTAATGTTTTCCATTTTGGATGTTGAAGATTAAGATCAAGACTGTCAAACGAGTTATAATTTAGTTTAGGTTTAGAATTAATTAACAGGCTTGAATCAAAGATGGCTGCAACTCCCCTTCCTCGGCCTGAGCCTCTAGGAATTTGAGTATTAACATGACTGGGAGGAGTGGCTTCATTTAAACTAACATATTCTTCATGGCTCAGCCAGGTTTCAGTAAGGCAGAATAGATCAATTTGATTATCTGATATCAAATTGTTTACCAGTACTGCTTTAGAAGACAGAGATCTAATATTTAATAGTCCACATCTAATTTTCCTATTTTGTTCTGTCGCTGCAGAGGTTGTTTTAATTCCAATGAGGTTGTTAAGTATAGCCCCTCTTTTGTTTACCTTTGATTTAACCGATCTGAGTCGGGGAAAAGACACTGTGGTTATTAGACTATGAGTGGGCGACTGCTCTAACAGAAGCACAGAGGGGCACGTAGTACTGCACCTCTGATTGCTAATATCAAACTTGGGTTGTCATGGTTCATGACCGATAATAGACTCGGTCAGATTTTTCAATATGAGAGTGGCTCCGTCATAGGTGGGATGAATGCCGTCTCTCTCAATCAGACCAGGCTTTCCCCAGAACACCCTCCAGTTATTCACATAGCCCACATCATTAGCTGGGCACCATTCCGACAATCAGCGGTTGAAGGATGACATGCGGCTGTACATTTGATCACTGATCAGGTTTGGAAGGGGTCCAGAGAAAATTACTGAGTCCGACATTGTCTTTGCATAGGCACAAAGTGACTCAACTCAACTTAATTTTAGTGATCTCCGATTTACATAATCGGGTATCATTACCACCTACGTGAAGTATGATCTTACTGTACTTACAGTTCTTTTTAGCCAGCAGCTTTAGATGGGATTCTATATCGGCCGCTCTGGCCCCGGGGACGCATATGACCGTAGCCGCTGGGGCCGCCAGCTTCACATATCGCAGTATAGAGCTCCCAATAACCAGAGTTGGCTTCTCAGCAGGTGTATCACTCAGCCCTGTTGTCACAGACGACGGTGAACCGTCACATGACATTAGAAGTGGCCCGTTCGGTTGGGGAGGTTGTTTTTGAGGAACGTTGTCATTTGGCCAATCCGGGCAGTGTAGGCCACCGGACCGCCTGGCTACCGCATCCCTCACAAGCTTATGCCGAGAGACATTCGGCTTATAAGCGGGGCGGGCCTGGCGAACCACCTCGGCCGCTACCGGTTCTGACTCCGACAGGGCATTGAAACGGTTGTAGAGGCTGAGGGCAGGAGGCGATGGAGCCCTACTCGGGGTGATCTTTTGGCCGCAAACCACCTCAGTCCAGGATGGCTTGGTGTCCGGTGTCGAACAAGAAGATGGGCATGGGCATGGGCATGGGCATGCGGAACGCTCCCATGATACAGTATCCTGGAAAGCCGCCGAGAGAGATGAGATCCGGAGCGATTGATTATGAGCCACGTCCAGGCAGGCGGATAACAAGGCATCTTTGGATTTTAAGTCCTCCGAAAGCCGACGAAAATCTTCCCTAAGGTCAGCAATTTCTTTGTTTGTATTCTTAAATAATGAGGAAATCCTGTAGGGAAGTGGGGACTCGCTAGGCGTAGAGGTAGCCATGGAGCTAACGTTAGTTTAGCCGGTAGGCCTAGTCTTGATGAATTAGCGTGAGGCTAATGCTTACTACACGAAAAAAATTTTACTTTGGTTATTTTAGAAAACACTATATTAGTATAAAAGAGACTAGGCTAAAGATCCGACTGTTGGTTAGGAGATTGAAGGCAGCTACCGGCTGCCTCTTTCACGTCGACTGCTGTTGCTTGTGGATGACGTCGGCGTTGTGGTCTATAGCACAGCTTTACTGAAAAAGAACCTCACTAGAGTCTAAATGAACTGCTCATAGAATGAAATCTCTTCTTATCCTGAATCGGTTTCAATACTGTCTCAATCAATAAACTCGGATGAAATAAACCAAGATATGTTGTTTATTTTATTTTTTATCTTTGGCTTGCAACATAAAGTAATACTAATTGCTGTCTGATATTTCTAAAAATCATTATGAATTAAAGATTTTAGGCCTAGTAGAGCAAACCTAAGTACTTAGTGTTGCAGTCTATTTATCCAATTTGTTACCTTATAAGGGAACATATCACATTATACTGTATAATTTATGACGAAAATGTGTATCAAAATCATTGCTGAGCCTAACCTCCACATCCAAATGTTGAGTTCCTCCACATGTACAACTCTTGCCTTTATCTTGGGTGTGTGTGTGTGTGTCTGTGTGTATTCTCTGGAAAGCCCCTCCCTCGGCTGTCCTCTGACCATCTGTAAAGAAAGGAGGATTTCTCATTTTGCATGAAAGACACTGCTTTTCTATGCCTGATCTATGACATCATTGATTCTAAAATGTTATTAGGGTTAGTCAATTCATTAAGGTTTAAGTCATAGTGGAAGTGTTAAAATCCTTAAAAGTACTAATTCCAAACTGAAAAGATATTCTGTCACCAGCAATATTCCATTAACAATATTACCTAAGTAAGAAAAGTATTTCTAGTAGTTCTGTTTATCAACCAAGTGATTAAGCAACTAATCATTTCAGATGGACTTGTAGGTCTATTTGTTGGGCAGTCTTATAATAATGGAACATCATATTTCATAAACATATGTTTTGTTTACAAAAATCCCCAAAATATGTCAGATCACAATATTAACAATTACAATTTCCTATTAACAATAATAACAGCATTTGACAAAACTCTGCTTCTGACTCTTTTGTCTTTAAAATAATCAAAGATCAACTGTTTGTCTATCATATACAGCACATGTGTCAAACTCAAGGCCCACGGGCCAAATCCAGCCCCTTGCAGATTTTGATCCAGCCCGTATATCAATTTGGGTTCACAAACAATTTTGGCCCGCCTAGTTGTGCGCCAAACCAAAAACACAGGAAAGTGTTTTTTAAACTACAATTACCTGACATTCAAAGCAGAATATGGCAGAGTTGCCGACTCTGAGACTCAGAAATTCCTTGAGAAGCAGAGAGTTTTCATATTCAGGCTGTAAAACAAAAATGTATTATTGTTTTGCTTGATTTGTTAAATTCTATGATGGCTAAGGAACTCTTTTGATTACTTTTGTAGGGCTTCATGTCAACAAAAATGCGACAAAAAGCGTACAAAAATGTTGGAAAAAGCAACAAATTTACAAAAAGGTGACAAATGTCTGAGAAAGCCACAAAAAAGTCGGAACAAAAACCTAAAATCAAAAAAAAAAAAAAAGGTGACATGCAGTAACAAAAGCACGTCAATAAACTCTACATGTCTAGCCCTTGGTGTGATTCTCTTTTTCCACTGTGGCCCTTGGTGAAAATGAGTTTGACACCGCTGATATACAGTATATAAGATAAGAAAGATTTTATTGAGCCCCCACTGGGGAAATTCTCTAGTTACTGCAGCTCAAAATTTCAATCACAAAAATATATTTAGTCTTTGTCAGCTTTATTTTTACAACTTCTAATCAACTGTGCATTTTCGATTTTTAGCACTTTACTTTTGTACTTTCACAATGGCATTTTGAAAAAAGCATATTTTACTCCATTTGTAGGAAAACTATCATTTATCATTTATTATAATTGACCTCTGAGTAAAAAGTAACTGTGTTAAATGTAACTCTATACAATCCATCAACATATCATACACACTGTGCACTGGTGAAACAACATAGTCTCAGAGATATGATCTCTGAACCCACAACAGTAATATCAATAGGAACTCCATTATCCTAATTCAAAAGTACATGTATCTCTCTCTGGTCTGTGAAGCTGCTATGTGTGGCTCTAGTTCAGTCTAAGCACTAAGTTGCTGTATTAACCTTTGTTTTGTCCACACAAGGGCTAGTTCAGTCTTCTCAGACTCCTCCTTGCTGGGTGTGCCTGCAGTGAAATCTGAGCCAGTAGCTCGTATACTGTCGTCCTGTGTGCTTGGCTGTCTCTCTAATGCTTTCTGCTCTTTTTCTTCTTGTCACTTTCCTGACTGTCTTTTTTCAACAATTGTTACCCATTTAATATACAAAGTATATTATCTCTTTATTGTCCAAAATAATTATATTATATTCTCTCTTATCATTTATAAGATTTTATCTTTAACTTACTGTATTTCATATCTCACTTTTCGTATAAGATTTATCTTTAACTTATATCTTACTTTTGGTGTAAGATTTATCTTTATAACTTATATTATGTCTTACTTTCGTGTAAGATTTATCTTTACCTTCCCTCCTGAATTACTTGATTTCATTAAAATGTATGGAGTTTACTTGAGCTGCGTACTTACTCTTATATCAATCATGTAATTCACAGTTTATATTTACCTCTTTTTTTATTTTTCCTACAGTCTCACTCTGTCTCTTAGGAGTAGCGAGATCTTGCACTCAGCCTTTGTACACCGACGCATGTATCATTCCTATTTTGCACCCGACGCACAGCAGACTTTTCTCTCCACAGATGCACATCGGTAAATTAGAGAATGTATTTGCGCCCCCGGGGGCGGTTCAGCGAAAAGAGGAGGCGTGTTCCAGCGCAAACGTCCCCTGGTGCTATTTTGCAGTTTCAGAAAACAATTCCACCACAGACTAGGAAAAACCTGGTCTAAAGTCAGTGGCGCTAGTCTAAAGTCAGTAGCGTGTTATTCAGATGCTATTTTAGGGGCGCATGCTTGGCCATAATGTAGCGTGTGCACAACGCGCATACTCTTTCCTTCTCTTATACACGGACGCAGCAGTTCCCATTTTTGCAAACCATACATAATTACAAGGAAAATATTACTGAAAATCTGCTTCAGGTTTTTAGATAGATCAGGAGGCACTTTACAGTACAGTCCTCAAAAAGTTGCAGCATTCTTTGTGGCTTGTTGTGTTTTACACAACATTTCCATGAATCATTGATGTGTTGATGACATAAATGAGGAAATATTAGAGGACTTAAGGAGACGTGATCTTGAACTACGGTGGGATTGGACACTCCGGCGGGATCTGGTCCGGGAGTGGCAATGCGCTCCTGGTGGAGCAGGTGGATGGAGATGGAGTTGGGGGAAGAGGAAGGGGCACAACAGGAGCAGGTGGTGTGTTTTGAGGCCCACGCAATCCTCTCCAGACTTGAGGAGACGAGCCCGAGAGGCTGCAGCAACATCGTCACCCGGTCAAGACGGGCATTTATTTGCCGCACCTCGGACAGCTCCCGCTGGCGTGCGCCAGGCAAATCCGCCGTCATAATAGCAATCCGCCACGGAACAAGCGCGCCTGCTCTTAAAGGGAATGTGAGATGACGCTCTGATTGGTTATTTTCACGTTACGCCCAAACCACACCTAGCTACTTCAGACCAACCCATTTTAGATTTGCCCGAGATCCGCCCACAAAGCCACTTGCGTTTCATGTTTGATACTTGCGTTTCAGATCGTTAAAATAGGGCCCTTTCTCTTTAACGTGCTGCACAGAGTTATTTATTACCTGTAGCTTTCTCACATAGACTATGGACTAGTGTCTGTTACCAGACCACGGATATTTATATTGATATTTTTATTTCAGTAGTCTTCCCATAAGACAAGGGACATGTATTGTCCTTTTCCTATCGACCTACTTGTTATTGCTTTGTTTCTCTGATTGTCTTATCACTAGGTAAACACAAAGAGAATACCCTATAAGACATCAACACCATTTTGTCTTAAAGAGGCGGCCTTTCCGGGTAAAGAAATCAAATTTATCTCACCTAGGGCTTTTCGGTGGTTCTGTCCGCTGTTCAAAAAATTATCTCGTTTTACCCTTTCTTTCAGCGCCGGTACTGGCCTCTGTGAAAACAGCAATTCAAGCCGGAGGTCGTTGTTCAAGGAGTTACCAAATGACTCCCCGTTACGGTATTTCAGGACCCGAAGCCTGGAAGGAGGAGAATGATTTATGAAGGACCAAGTTGTTAGGATAATTACAGTGCCTTGCGCGAAAGTACTCGGCCCCCTTGAACTTTTCGACCTTTTGCCACATTTCAGGCTTCAAACATAAAGATATAAAACTGTAATTTTTGTGACGAATCAACAACAAGTGGGACACAATAATGATGTGGAACGAAATTTATTGGATATTTCAAACTCTTTTAAGAAAAAACTGAAAAATTGGGGCGGGAAAAGTATTCAGCCCCTTTACTTTCAGTGCAGCAAACTCTCTCCAGAAGTTCAGTGAGGATATCTGAATAATCCAATGTTGACCTAAATGACTAATGATGATAAATAGAATCCACCTGTGTGTAATCAAGTCTCCGTATAAATGCACCTGCTCTGCGATAGTCTCAGAGGTCATCATGAAGAACAAGGAACACACCAGGCAGGTCCGAGATACTGTTGTGGAGAAGTTTAAAGCCGGATTTGGATACAAAAAGATTTCCCAAGTTTTAAACATCCCAAGGAGCACTGTGCAAGCGATAATATTGAAATGGAAGGAGTGTCAGACCACTGCAAATCTGAAGACCCGGCCATCCCTCTAAACTTTCAGCTCATACAAGGAGAATCAGAGATGCAGCCAAGAGGCCCATGATCACTCTGGATGAACTGCGGAGATCTACAGCTGAGGTGGGAGACTCTGTCCATAGGACAACAATCAGTCGTATACTGCACAAATCTGGCCTTTATGGAAGAGTGGCAAGAAGAAAGCCATTTCTTAAAGATATCCATAAAAGTATTGTTTAAAGTTTGCCACAAGCCACCTGGGAGACCAAACATGTGGAAGAAGGTGCTCTGGTCAGATGAAACCAAAATCGAACTTTTTGGCAACAATGCAAAACGTTATGTTTGGCGTAAAAGCAACACAGCTCATCACCCTGAACACACCATCCCCACTGTCAAACATGGTGGTGGCAGCATTATGGTTTGGGCCTGCTTTTTTTCCGCAGGGACAGGGAAGATGGTTAAAATTGATGGGAAGATGGATGGAGCCAAATACAGGACCATTCTGGAAGAAAACCTGATGGAGTCTGCAAAGACCTGAGACGGGGACGGAGATTTGTCTTCAAACAAGACAATGATCCAAAACATAAAGCAAAATCTACAATGGAATGGTTCACAAATAAACATATCCAGGTGTTAGAATGGCCAAGTCAAAGTCCAGACCTGAATCCAATCGAGAATCTGTGGAAAGAACTGAAAACTGCTGTTCACAAACGCTTTCCATCCAACTTCACTGAGCTTGTGCTGTTTTGCAAGGAGGATGGGCAAAGTTTCTAGTCTCTCGATGTGCAAAACTGATAGACATACCCCCGAACTTACAGCTGTAATCGCAGCAAAAGGTGGCGCTACAAAGTATTAACTGAAGGGGGCTGAATAATTTTGCACACCCAATTTTTCAGTTTTTGATTTGTTCAAAAGGTTTGAAATTTCCAATAAATTTCGTTCCACTTCATGATTGTGTCCCACTTGTTGTTGATTCTTCACAAAAAATTACAGTTTTATATCTTTATGTTTGAAGCCTGAAATGTGGCAAAAGGTCGAAAAGTTCAAGGGGGCGAATACTTTCACAAGGCACTGTACATAATCAAAAATCAAGATCTCTCAAAGTTAATTTTTACTTGCGAACACAAGGAGCCAGTTTCAGCACTACAGTATAGTACAGAAAATGTCTAACGAGAAGTCCTCTACATCGGCTTATTTATGAGTGAAATACAATCATAATACAGAGTCGATTGTTATCTTCAGTCAGGGAGGGCATGTATGCCATCAGGAACAGTCCGTGCTCCCCACAATGCCAGATTAGTGATGTCTCCCAGAGTTATCTCGTGAGCGAGCCAACAATATTTTGGCTAGTTGTTATGCAAACAGTTTAATAATAAAAAGACAGAAAAATGTAAATCACCATTTTTCTAACAATAATACACTTACACACACATGCATAACGTGTGAGTATGTATGTACGTATGTGTGCATAAGTATGTATATGTACTGTATGTGCATGTGGTTGGTGGTTGGGAGGATGGCGGAGCATGTTAATATCAATCACAATATGAAACAAAACATTGACACACCCTGTCCACTCATTAGTCAGGTACTAGACAATCAAAACAATGCACACTCTCAAAATAAGAGCTACAATTTTCTAAATAAAACTTTAGTGCGTAACTTTTTGATATTAAAGCTTTAGCGGGTAACTTTTTGATATTAATGAACGTCCGTTATGAATGATATAGATGAAGAAGATGAGAAGATGGCCAAATGAGTTGCTACAAAGTTAATCAAGACTATCAGCTCCACACAACTCTCTGTATTTCTCAGTATGGCTATGTTCAGAAGATTGTGTCGTCCGGTGACTTTTGCACACAGAAATTCAAATGAAGATAATTACCTCTTTCATCATGTCCATCATGTTTTTTTAATCCTCTGTTTCCTCCATGGCTACCATGGTGGCTACTAGCAACTGCATGGGGAGGGGTGGGGGTGCGTGCACGATCATATAAGGCTTGTATCATGTGGACACGCCAACAGTTTTGTTGGCATTACTTAGAAATCCTCATGAGACAGACAGAAACTACAAACTATAGCTTTACTGAACGTCCGTTACATTCAAGCCATTGCCAAATGAGCTGCTACAAAGCTAATCAAGACTATCAGCTCCACACTACACTAGTTCCATGTTTCTACACATTTCTTAAATGAGAATTCTGTGTTTGCCAATGTGTAGGCAAGAGACGGGTCAGACGCTGGGCAGAAAACACCCGGCAGACAGCTGATGGGCAGGTGAGGCGTAGCCAGTGTTGTATAAACTACTAGAAAGCAATACTTGAGTAAAAGTACAAGTATCGTACTAGAAAAAGACTTTGGTTGAAGTGAAAGTTACCTTTTAGAATATTACTTAAGTAAAAGTCTTAAAGTATCTGATATATACTGTACTTAAGTATCAAAAGTAATTTTCTGATATTTAATGTACTTAAGTATTTGAAGTAAAAGTAAAAGTTGATTTTTTTTTAAAAAGCAAGCGGTTAGAACTTTTATTGTGAACTTTATTGTGGCTTTCTTATAGTAAAGCATAAAGCAAATTAAGGGTTCCCTATCTTCTTAATCTCACTCATCAAATCAAAATCACATTCTTTTCTAGGACTTTTCAGGCACAATTCTCTTAAGTTCAACGAACAAACAGCAGGGGTCATCAACTACATTTTTCCAAGGGCCAGAATTTCTTTAAGCAGACACTCCAGGGGGGCCGGACTTTCAAATAAAGAAAATAAAATTATACCTAATACGCATCATCTTGTTTGATATTTTCACTTTCTTACTAAATTAATGCTATATTTTTTACATGTATTAGTGTAAGCAAACCCCTAAAAACATGGAAAATCCATAATGATAACTAGATAGGCTACTTAACTAGAAAATGATCTCAGATTAGTTCTGTATGCCTAATTTGAAATAAGACAATTCTGTTGCTAAATAATACAACCGGCAACATCATCAAGAATGAAGAACGTGGCGTCATTCACGTGCATATTAAGTAGCCACATGTATTTGTTGTGGTCTTATAATACATCCATAGGTTTACCGCTCCAGCGGAGAGGATGGCTCGTTTAGACAGCAGCTACGTTTTGTCGAGTTTGTCCAAAGTTCAAGATTGGTTGCAAATTAAGACAGTTAGACTACAAACTGACATCTTTCATTTTAGCTCGTTGGTAAAGTCGCTGTTTGCAGAGTAGAGCTGTGCCCTTACCACCAAATTGTTGGGACTTCGTGGACTTGTCCGCATGGCCAATACACTAAATTGTTGCATAGCGATCTGCTGCGCATGTGTGGAATGCGTCCTCCAAGCAGACTTCAGAAAGTTGTATACAGTGTTGGGAGTAACGCGTTACAAAAGTAACGCAATTACAGTAATGTATTCCTTTTTGCTGTAACGCAGTAATATAACGCATTAGGCTACTAATTAAATTTCGGTAATATTATTACCCGTTACAATCGCATTTTAACGCAACATTTTTTAAGAATTTCCCAACACCGCGAAGCATTTGTTCACAGGAAAAAAAGCCGTGAGTATTATTTCATAACATCTGTGTCCCAACAGGTGACGGTACGTCAGCTCGGACAGCAGTGTGTCCGAGCCGCTGACAGATTTAAACATGTCTGGAATTAATGTTTAGGCTTGCTTATACGTAAATCATTGCAGTTTATCAGCCGTGGAGAGTAACTCTGCCTGTAGGGGAATGGCTTGACGACCAAAAACACTTGTCTTTTACTGTGACCATTTACTCTTCAATATGTTTCTGTCATGAACGGTAATAATTATTACAGTTGCAGTTTTACAAACAAGAAAGTGAACAACTTAGCTTGACGGACATGTTGCATCCATAGGTTGCATCCATAGACAGTATTTGTTGCATCAACAACATCAAAGCCGGTCTACGTTAGAAATTCTTTGACAACATGCATAACAGTTGCATCTCAGTAAGCTAGCAAGAGTACATAAGGTACACAACCAACAACTTCCGTGTAGGAACAGTAATATTGTAATATAACTATATACTCTCAAATGACAGTAACTAGTAATCTATAATGTATTACATTTTGGAAGTAACTTGCCCAACACTGGTTGTATAGACAGAACCGCTACAGCCAAAATTATACTGTTGGCAAGGGTATACGCGTAGGCACAGGGGCGGATCTAGAAAAATATTTATGGGGTGGCGAGAGGGGGGCAGGAATTTTTGAGGGGTGGCAACATAAGGCAGAAGTATATATACTGAATTTTATCACAGTTTGATGATAAATAGTATGTACACACTACAAAAGGGCACAGGCTGCCATTTACAAATTCATACAGACAAACTTAATCTCATGCAATCAATATCTTGCATTTGAGGTTTCATTTGAAACAGTTCATATTAGGAATAAGTGACCATACAATGTGATCTCACTTAATAGGAGATAGAAGTATGATAGAAGTAAGGGGCATTATCACAGGAAAGGCATTAAGGTAAGACACTGGTGATGAGTGGCAGATGTGTGAGAGAGGAAGCAAACAGTTTTTGACTGTGTCAGAGAGGCAACGTTGCAGGCAGCTTTTGTACAAGATTAGGAACTGTCATTGATTAGTTATAACCATCAGACTGTTTTAAGACACACTAACATTTTAGCCTGGGAGAGTATTTCGAGGTTCATTTGTTTAATTTTTTAATTTACTCTGAGCAATAGATCTAAAATACATTCTACACAAAATATAAAAACTCATCTCTCCATCTCATCACACTTTCAAACTGACAACTTTCCCTAATTATTCATATTTAAGCAAACATGAATTTTTATATTTATTTGATGTTTAAGCAATGTCAATGTCACAATTTTATAAAAATGTCCGTCTTTGTCATTTGTTGTTCTTATTCATATGTAACTTAGCATATATGCAGCAACAATTTCCATACTGTGTGGACCAGCTCGACTGGAGATCATTGGTGATGGCCCAGGCACTCTGCTTTCCCTTTCACTGTCTGAGCTCTGCACGTTATCTTGTCTCTCGCTTTTCCCCTCCTCATCTTGGTGATGCTCTCCCTCCATATCTTCACCGCTGTGGTGTTTTCCCACCTCCTCCTGTCCCTGGTCACCTTGGCCTTGTATTCTATCTCTGTCACGTTTCTGGTGCCCTTTTCTTTCCACCTCGTCTTTGTCTTCTCTCTCTCCTTCCACCTCTTTTCTCTCTCCTTCCACCTCATCTTCACCTTGCTCAGTTGTTCATTTTCTATTTCTCTCGCCTTTCTCTTTGGTGAGAAAAAAAACTACATATGCTACTGTTAAGAAATTCTAAAATACGTGATCGTTTGATTTCTGAGGAGGAAGGAGAGGCTAGGTCCAATTGAAAGTTAAGCAAAAGGTTTAATAAACAACATGATGAAAATGACAAGACAAAACGCAAATTTTACACTGTAGCTGACAGCGAACTGAATCATGCTTCTCCTTGATGGAGTCACATAAAAACAGTCTTGTGACATGACAAAACAATACACTGTAAACAGTGGTCTGCAGAACCTGGTTCCGTTGTGGGGTCACAGTTTTGCAGCCTTGAATCATTCTCTTTTTCAGAATTATATTCCTTTAGGATTGTGGGTGTTTCCTTGAATGGAAACTGTCCCAGGTTAAGGACACACCTCTGATTTCAGGCTTACTCCAGGTCACAGACAAAGGTTGTTTATCATGGTAGTGCCAATTCTATTCAAGTTTACAGATATATGCATTTCCTTTGTTCTAATCAAGTCTGGCCCAGCAGGGAGTGGCTCCCCAAAAAGCAGAAACAACAGTTACCTTTCCTGTGGGGACAATGAGTCTTCTCCAGTATGCTAAATGACAGACAAGACCTGATGATTCTTTAGAAGCTTGAGAAGGTGTGAGCCAGACAAATGCTAATTAGTGTAGTTATTTGGTTGGTTTATATTCTCCTTACATATAAATTGCAGTACAGTAACATAACATGTCCTGTGACATGATGTGTTTTCAGTTTTTGGCTATTTCCATTCTGTTGTATATGTTATAGGGTTAGATATGTAAATATTTACATATACAACAACAGTTCACTCTTCTCAAGACACTTTACAGATAGAGTAGGTCTAGACCACACTCTTTAAGTTACAATGACCCAACAATTCTCCCAAGAGCAAGCATTTGGTGCAACAGAAACATCAGACATATCCAGGGTCTTGGTGGTCGCTGGTTACATACAGATGGATACAGATATAGAGAATTATGATTCATAATAATGGTAATTATAGTAACAAAAAAGATAATGGAACTATGAACAGACAATAGTAGTGGATAGTAGTATGGCCGTGACGTGCCGACGTGTAAGGTGAGCGTATTGTGTCACTTCCGGTGTTCCCGTGTTACAAACGCTAGTTTGCTGCTCTGGCAAAAACTTACTGAACTCTGCTTCACTGTTTAAATTAGCAGCTATTTGCCTGGATTGCATTTGAATTACAATTGTTTTACTCAAGCACTTATACTTAGCTTCACTTGACAGCCACTGCTCGCGCTGAATTTACAATTGTTAAAACACTGTTAGCTACTTTAGCTTAGCCATTAGCAATGGCTAATTCCTCTCCCTCTCCTGCTCTCTCTTGCTCTGTGTGTCAAATGTTTAGCTATTCCCCTGCCTCCTTTAGTGATAACGATACATGTAATAAATGTAGTATATTCGCTGTTTTGGAGGCAAGGCTTAGTGAATTTGAGTCACGGCTCCGCACCATGGAATCAGAATCGTATGCATCCGTAGCTAGCCAGCACCATGTAGTTAATGCGGGCCAACATACTGTAGCTTCTGTAGCTTCTGCTAGCTGTCCCCGGCAGACCCGGAGCAGCCGGGCGAGTGGGTGACTGTCCGAGGGAAGCGTAGGGGATCTAGACCAGGGGAGTGCACATGATGAAGGTCGCTCTAAACCGGAGCCTCTTCGCCTCTCTAACAGGTTCTCCTACTCAGCGATACACCCGCGAGAAGCCAGTTCTGGTTATTGGGAGCTCTATACTGCGATATGTGAAGCCAGCGCCCCGGCGGCTACAGTAGGCCTACCTACGGTCATATGTCCCCGGGGGCTGGAGCGGGCGATATAGAAACCCATCTAAAGCTGCTGGCAAAAAGAACCGTAAATACAGTAAGATCATACTTCCACGTAGGTGGTAATGGTCGTAAATCGGAGATCACTAAAATAAATGTTGAGTCACTTTGTGCATACGCAAAGACAATGTCGGACTCAGTAGTTTTCTCTGGACCTCTGCCAAACCTGACCAATGATGAAATGTACACGTCAGTGTTTCCGATCCCTTCCCCGCGCGCGTCGGGGTGGTGCCCAGCTAATGATGTGGGCTATGTGAATAACTGGAGGGCGTTCTGGGGAAAGCCTGGTTTGATTGAGAGAGACGGCATTCATCCCACCTGGGACGGTTGCGCTCTCATATCAAAAAATCTGAACGAGTTTATCAGACATAAACCATGACAACCCAAGTTTGATATTAGTAATCAGAGGTGCAGTGCTTACGCGCCCCTCTGTGCTTCCGTTGGAGCAGTCGCCCACTCATAGTCTAATAAGCACGGTGTCTGTCCCCCGGCTCAGATCGGTTAAATCAAAGGTAAACAAAAGATGCGCTATACTTAACAACCTAATTGGAATTAAAACTACTGCAATAGAACAAAATAGGGAAAATTAGATGTGGACTATTAAATATTAGATCTCTGTCTTCTAAAGCAGTACTGGTAAACGAGTTGATATCAGACAATAAAATTGATTTATTTTGTCTTACTGAAAACTGGCTGGGCCATGAAGACTATGTTAGTCTAAATGAAGCCACTCCTCCCAGCCATATTAATACTCAAATTCCGAGGCTCAGGCCGAGGAGGGGAGTTGCAGCCATCTTTGATGCAAGCTCGCTAATTACTCCTAAACCCAAATTACATTATAACTCATTTGAAAGTCTTGTTCTTAATCTTCAACATCCAAAATGGAAAACATTACAGCCAATTATATTCGTTGTTATTTACAGGGCTCCAGGTCCGTATTCTGAATTTTTATAAATTGAATGCTCAGATTTTATCATGTTTAGTCCTTAAATCAGACCAAGTACTTCTTGTAGGTGATTTTAATATCCATGTGGACGTTGACAATGACAGCCTTAGTACTGCTTTCAACTCATTACTGGATTCAATCGGTTTCAGTCAGAGTGTGCACAAGGCGACGCACTGTTTTAACCACACCCTCGACCTTGTGCTGGCATATGGTATTGAAATTGAGGATTTAATAATATTTTCGCAGAATTCGGTAGTATCAGATCATTCTTTAATCACTTTCGAATTCATACTACCTGATTATATTAAATTAGATAAAAGCTCTTACACCAGATGCTTATCTGACAGTGCTATAGCTAAATTTAAAGAAGATATTCCAACAGCATTCGACTCTATGTCATGCCTTAACATAACAGAGGACCTGTATGTTAACCTCAGTCCCTCTCAAATTGATGCATTTGTAGACGGTCTTACGACATGCCTACGGACGACCTTAGACTCCGTCGCTCCCCTGAAAAAGAAGATGATGAAGCAAAGGAAACTAGCACCTTGGTATAACTCCCAAACTCGCAAATTAAAACAAATCTCGCGAAACCTTGAATGTGGTGTGTGCTCCACCAAGGTGGAAGAATCTCGTTTGGATTGGCAAGAAAGTCTCAAAACCTATAGGAAGGCCCTAAGAAAGGCCAGATCAGACTATTACTCATCACTAATAGAAGAAAACAAGAACAACCCAAGGTTTTCTTTTCAGCACTGTCGCCAGGCTGACAGATAGCCACAGCTCTACTGAGCCATCTATTCCTCTAGCTCTGAGTAGTGATGACTTCATGAGCTTCTTCAATGATAAAATTACAACAATTAGAGATAAAATTCATCACCTTTTACACTCAACTTCTAACGGTTCACCTTAAACGCAGAGTCGTTAGAAATAAAGACTAGTCTCGACATATACTTAGACTGCTTTTATCCTATAGATCTTCAACAATTATTGTTAAAGATATCCTCAGCTAAGCCATCTACCTGTCTCTTGGACCCCATCCCAACGAGACTACTCAAAGAAGCATTACCTGTGGTTAACACCTCATTACTAGATATGATCAATATGTCTCTATTAACAGGTTATGTACCACAGTTATTTAAAGTAGCTGTGATAAAACCTCTTCTGAAAAAACCCACCCTGGATCCTGAGGTCTTAGCAAACTATAGACCTATATCTAACCTTCCTTTTCTATCCAAGATCCTTGAGAAGGTGGTTGCTAATCAGTTATGTGATTTTCTACATAGCAACTTTCAATCAGGATTTAGAAAGAATCATAGCACAGAGACGGCACTGGTGAAAATTACTAACGACCTTTTAACTGCTGCAGACAAAGGTCTTGTCTCCATTCTTGTTTTACTAGATCTTAGTGCTGCATTTGACACAATTGACCATTCAATCCTGTTACAGAGATTGGAACACTTGGTTGGCATTAAAGGAATTGCTCTGAGTTGGTTTAGGTCCTATTTCTCTGATCGATCTCAATTTGTGAATGTTAATGATAAATCCTTCCACGCACGCTAAAGTTAGCCATGGGGTTCCTCAAGGCTCAGTGCTTGGACCAATTCTATTCTCCTTATATATGCTTCCTCTAGGCAATATTATTAGAAAACACTCAATTAACTTTCACTGTTATGCGGATGACACCCAATTATACTTGTCAATCAAACCAGACGAAACCAGTCAGCTAGCAAAATTTCAAGAGTGCATTAAGGATATAAAATCCTGGATGACCTATAATTTTCTGATGTTAAACCTTAACAAAACTGAAGTTATTGTGCTGGGCCCTAAACACCTCCGAACTTCATTATCTAGAGATATAGCTACTCTGGATGGTGTTGCCCTGGCCTCCAGCACCACTGTTAGAAATTTAGGAGTTATCTTTGATCAGGATATATCCTTTAATGCCAATCTAAAACAAACCTCAAGAACAGCCTTTTTTCATCTTCGTAACATTGCCAAAATTAGGAATATCCTGTCTCAAAACGACGCTGAAAAACTAGTCCATGCATTTGTTACTTCCAGGCTGGACTATTGTAATTCCCTTACTGTCAGGTTGCTCAAATAAGTCTCTTAAGACTCTCCAGCTGATCCAGAATGCTGCAGCGCGTGTTCTCACAAGAACTAAGAAAAAAGATCATATTTCTCCTGTATTAGCTTCTCTGCATTGGCTTCCTGTTGAATCCAGGATTTAGTTTAAAGTCCTTCTCTTGACCTACAAAGCTCTAAATGGTCTAGCACCATCATATCTAGAAGAGCTCCTAATACCCTATTGTCCTACTAGAGCACTGTGCGCTCCCAGAATGCAGAGTTACTGGTGGTACCTAGAGTCTCTAAAAGTAGAATGGGGCGCTAGAGCCTCTCAGTTATCAGGCTCCTCTCCTATGGGAACCAGCCGCCCGATCTGGGTTCGGGGGCAGAAACTGTCACCTCATTCAAGAATGAACTTAAAACTCTCCTATTTGATAAAGCTTATAGTTAGGGAGTGAGGAGTTGCAGTGTTCACCTAACTGGCCCAACTGCTTCTCTTCATAATTGTTAGATTAATAATACATAACAAAGTAGAGGGAGGCAGGCCAGCCAAGCCAGATCCGGCGAGGGGAGAGTTCTAAGCCCGAAAAAGCTACCTCTCCTTATGACCTGTCTCTCTTAGTTACCTGTTATAGTTACGCTGTTATAGTCCTAGACTGCCGGGGGACTTCCTTCCTTTGACACACTGAGCTGCTCTCTCTTCTCCCTTTCTATTACTGTTTCTATTACTGTTACTATTACTATTACTATTTGTGTGCAGCCCGTCCCAGAAATGCTTGTTACTAATCCTAGCTTCTGGGGAGTTTACTCCCCGGAGTCCTTATGCTTTTTTTTCCCCCAGCGTATTTCCTTGGAGAACGTTTGCACCAAGACCCTGGTTGCAGCTGTCGCCGTGGTCCTGCTGCACTCCCTGCTGAGCTCAGCGATGCCCTGCAATGTCATGCTGCGTCCTGCTGAACCCTGCAGCTTTCCCGCTACATCCAGTCACTGTTCCATTATTAATGTGACTACTATCGCCACTGTTCATCACACCCCAACCGGCTCGTCAGACACCGCCTACCAAGAGCCTGGGTCTGTCCGAGGTTTCTTCCCAAGAGGGAGTTTTTCCTCGCCACTGTCGCACTGCTTGCTCTTGAGGGAATTACTGGAATTGTTGGAATTGTTGGGGCTTTGTAAATTATAGAGTGTGGTCTAGACCTACTCTATCTGTAAAGTGTCTCGAGATAACTTATGTTATGATTTGATACTATAAATAAAATTGAATTGAATTGAATTGAATAGAAATAATAGTTGTAGCAGTTTAGGGCGTAGCAGTTTAGGGCATAGCAGGGCGTTGCGGGGCGTAGTAGGGCATATCAGTTTATGTATGAGGGTTTCCATGTACCGTCTTCCCCTGCCACCCTACCAAGATCTCTTGCTACCCCTTTGCCCCCCCATGTAAAATTTTCTAGATCCGCCACTGGTGTGTGTGTCTGTGTGTATTCTCTGGAAAGCCCCTCCCTCGGCTGTCCTCTGAGCCTCTGTAAAGAGAGGAGGATTTCTCCATTTTGCATAAAACACACTGCTTTTCTATGTCTGATCTATGACATCATTGATTCAAACATGTTATTAGGGTTAGTCAATTCATTAAGGTTTAGATAGATAGTCATAGTGGAAGAAGTGTTCAAATCCTTTGCCTAAGTAAAAGTACTAATTCCAAACTGAAACAATATTCTGTTACCAGCAATATTCCATTAATAATAACCTAAGTAAGGAAAGTATTGTAAAAATATGTACTTAAGGTATTAAAAAGCTACAATGTATAAAAGTCCTCACATTTTTGAAACTGGAAATGATCAAATCAGTTCTGTCTATCAACAAAGTGATTAAGCAACTAATAATTTCAGATGGACTTGTAGGTCTATTTGTTTACATCATATTTCATAAACATATGTTTTGTTTACAAAAATCCCCATTCTAAGCTAACCTGCCTCTCTTATGCTATTATAATTCTAGACTGCTGGGGAAGTTCCTTCCTTCCTATGACACACTGAGCTGCACTCTCATCTCTGTTTTCACTTGTTTCCTTTTGTATGCATCCTGTCCCAGAAAAGCTTGTTACTAACCTAGCTCTGGGGAGTGTACTCCCCGGAGGCCTTATTCCCTGCAATTCCCGGCCGCATCCTGCTGCGTCCGCCGCATCCACCTATGCTCTGTAGCGCCACGTTACATCCCGCAACGCCCTGCTGTGATTTTCATACGCACAGAGTAGTCAGGATCCGGTATTGGAGACTGCAGCACTCAGTATGACACGATGTGCCCTGCTATGACATGAACTTCCACGATGACCTTTGAAGTCAATGTTCCATTATCCTTATTATGACTATTATTGCCACTGTTCATCACACCCCCAGCCAGCCCCGTCAGACACCACCTACCAAGAGTCTGGGTCTGCCGAGGTTTCTTCCTAAAAGGGAGTTTTTCCTCGCCACTGTTGCAACAGCCACTGCTAATGCTTGTTTTTGAGGGAATTACTGTAATTGTTGGGGCTTTGGAATTCATAGAGTGTGGTCTAGACCTACTCTATCTGTAAAGTGTCTCGAGATAACTCTTGTTATGATTTGATACTATAAATAAAATTGAATTGAATTGAATTCGTCTAAACCAAAATATGTCAGATCAAAATAATATCTGAAAGCATTTGACAAAACTGCTTCTGACTCTTTTGTCTTTGAAATAAACAATCAACTGTTTGTCTATCATATACAGTATATAAGATAAGAAAGATTTTATTGAGCCCACAGTGGGGAAATTCCCTAGTTACGGCAGCTAAAATCAATGACAAAAATATATTGCATTTTCGATATTTAGCACTTTACTTTTGTACTTTCACAATTTCATCAGCTTTTGGAATTTGTAGGAAAACTATCATTTAAATATTGCTCAGATAAAGGCAAGAAGTAGGTCAATTATAATTGACCTCTGAATAAAAAGTAACTGTGTTAAATTTAACTCTATACAATCCATCAACATATCATACACACTGTGCATAATATACACTGGTGAAACAACATAGTCTCAGAGATATGATCTCTGAACCCACAACAGTAATATCAATAGGAACTCCATTATCCTAATTCAAAAGTACATGTATCTCACTTTGGTCTGTGAAACTGCTATGTGTGGCTCAGTCTTCTCAGACTCCTTGCTGGGTGTGCCTGCAGTGAAATCTAACCAGTCGTCCTGTGTGCTTGGCTGTCTCTCTAATGCTCTTGCTTCATCTAAGCTTTCTGCTCTTTTTCTTCCTGTCACTTTCCTGACTGTCTTTTTTCAACAATTGTTACCCATTTAATATACAAAGTATATTATCTCTTTATTGTCCAAAATAATTATATTATATTCTCTCTTATCGTTTAAAAGATTTTTTACTTACTGTAAATCATATCTCACTTTTTGTATAAGATTTATCTTTAACTTATATCTTACTTTTGGTGTAAGATTTATCTTTATAACTTATATTATGTCTTACTTTCGTGTAAGATTTATCTTTACCTTCCCTCCTGAATTACTTGATTTCATTAAAATGTATGGAGTTCACCTGAGCTGCGTACCTTGTGCAGTGAATCTCGTCACAGGAAACGCTCTTATATCAATCATGTAATCAGTTTATATTTACCTCTTTTTTGTTTTTCCTACAGAGTCTCACTCTGTCTCTTAGGAGTAGCGAGCTCCCTTTACTCTTTAATGTGATGAACAAAGTTATTTATTACCTGTAGCCTTCTCACATAGACTACGGATTAGTCTGTTACCACACCACGGATATTCTTATTGATATTTGAAATTTAATTTTAACATGATTGTTTAATACATCAGCTGAAATTGTAAACCTTGGAGCCCAGTTGAATTTATTTTTGTTAGAGGACCTCCGTCCCTCATTCTGTTTCAGTTTTAGCAGATAAAGGTGAAAAGGGGCCATAAACAATGTGAACTGTGGATCCATTCTGTTCCTGGCAAACTGAGATAAACAGGTGTGAAGACTAAAGTTAGAGGAGCAGAAGGGAAGGTTGTAAAATGATTTGACTGTTTATGGTGTTTTTTCAACTGTTGGCTTGCTAAAGATATCTTGAGAAGGGGTGGCTCTAACAGAGTTTCTACTATAAAGATGTGTTGAATTGTGTTTTTGTGAGAAGACTCTTTCAGTCGTGGTACCTGTGAAATTGTTTTCCTGCATTTGCAAATGTAAATAAATACTCAACGACCAAACTTTGGTTTATTTCTCAATTAGTCTTTATTAGTTTCATCTTGTGTTTTTGACACGCACTCCTGCTGCTAACAAGAAAACTTCCACCACATATTTTTATTTCAGTAGTCTTCCCATAAGACAAGGGACATGTATTGTCCTTTTCCTATGGACCTCCTTGTTATTGCTTTGTTTCTCTGATTGTCTTGTCACTAGGTAAACGCCAAGAGAATACCCTAGGCCATAAGACATCAACACCGTTTTGTCTTAAACAAGCAGCCTTTCCGGATAAAGAAATCACATTTATCTCACCTAGGGCTTTTCAGTGGTTCTGTCCGCCGTTCAAAAAATGATCCCGTCCCCTTCTCCTCCCTCCAGCGGGTACTGGCCTCTGTGAAAACAGCAATTCAAGCCGGAGGTTGTTGTTCAAGGAGTCACCAAATGACTCCCCCGTGCACGGTATTTCAGGATCCGAAGCCTGGAAGGAGGAGAATGATTTTTGGGATGCGGTTACGAAGGACCAAGTTGTTAGGATAATTACATTATCAAGAATAGACAGAACCACTCAAGATCTCTCCAAGTTCATTTTTACTTGCGAACACAAGGAGCCAGTTTAACTACAGCATAGTACAGAAAATGTCTAACGAAAAGGCCTCTAAATTGGCTTATTTATGAGTGAAATACAATCATAATACAGAGTCGATTGTTATCTTCAGTCAGGGAGGCCATGTATGCCATCAGGAACAGTCCATGCTCCCCACAATGCCAGATTAGTGACGTCTCCCAGAGTTATCTCGTGAGCGCGCCAACCATATTTTGGCTAGTTGTTATGCAAACAGTTTAATAATAACAAGACAGAAAAATGTAAATCACAATTTTTCTAACAATACTTCACTTGCACGCACATGCATAATGTGTGAGTATGTATGTACGTGTGTGTGCATAAGTATGTATATGTACAGTATGTGCATGTGGTTGGTGGTTGGGAGGATGGCTGAGCATGTTAATATCAATCACAATATGAAACAAAACATTGACAAACCCGGTCCACCCATTTCAATCAGGAGAGACTTCTTTGCAATTATGAACATATTTATTGTACATACAACATGTAAATGTACGAGTCTCTGGAGATTGGACTCCATCGAACCCAAATATCCTAAAGGGTTTAAGGAACCCAAACAAATCCCCTGATGGAGTCCAGACACTGGTGGTGGAGAATAAAAAGAGGGACCATCAACAGCCAAGCCGAGATGCAACCCAGGTCCGAGGGCGTGACCACCGGTGGCAGAAGGGGAGGAGGCGGGACGCACTCTATTTCCTGAAACGACAACTGCCAACCGTGGAAGAGAGAGCAGATTTAAAGCAGGGTATCAAGCTGTGATAGGCTCGTCGACAAATGGTCGACCCTGATTGGTTTAACTAACAACAACAACACAGCTGTTCTGATTACTACTGACAAGTGACGTACCGTGAAACAGCTTATCATTATGAGTGATGGAAAAGTGAATGAAGTCTTCCTTTAAGAATTTACGCTGAGCTTCATTAGTCAGGTACTAGACAATCAAAATACTGCACACTCTCAAAATAAGAGCTCAAATTTTCTAAATAAAACTTTAGTGCGTAACCTTTTGATATTAAAGCTTTAGTGCGTAACTTTTTGATATTAATGAACGTCCGTTATGAATGATATAGATGAAGAAGATGAGAAGATGGCCAAACTTTCTGAAGTCTGCTTGCAGGACGTATTCCACACATGCGCAGCAGATCGCTATGCAACAATTTAGTGTATTGGCCATGCGGACAAGTCCACGCAGTCCCAACAATTTGGTGGTAAGGGATGTATGCACAACTTGTTGTCTAGTTGTTGTTAACGTGTTGTCTATGTGTTGTCTACATGTGAGAAATCACGTGTATTTGAACTGTTTGGCTTTCCATATAGGAACATGAAATTATAATATGTTCCGAAACATGTTAATTAAACCGTGACTTTTTTTTGGGATGGGAATAACTGGGAAATATTCAGAATAGATTTTATAGTGCAATAGTTGAGACAGGAATATTTGTGTCATCTACACTACTTTATTAAACCTTGTTGTTCTCCACTGTCATGATTGATGATTTACCTCTCCTGTCATTCCAGACTCTGCTACGCCTCACCTGCCCATCAGCTGTCTGCCGGGTGTTTTCTGCCCAGCGTCTGACCCGTCTCTTGCCTACACATTGGCAAACACAGAATTCTCATTTAAGAAATGTGTAGAAACATGGAACTAGTGTAGTGTGGAGCTGATAGTCTTATTTAGCTTTGTAGCAACTCATTTGGCAATGGCTTGAATGTAACAGACGTTACTATAGTTTGTAGTTTCTGTCTGTCTCATGAGGATTTCTAAGTAATGCCAACAAAACTGTTGGCGTGTCCACATGATACAAGCCTTATATGATCGTGCACATACCCCCATCCCTCCCCATGCAGTTGCTAGTAGCCACCATGGTATCCACGGAGGAAACGGAGGATTAAAAAAACGTGATGGACATGATGAAAGAGGTAATTATTAGGGGTGTGCATTGGCACTGCCCTCACGATTTGATTCGATTACGATTCACCAGGTAACAATTCGATTCAATTCGATTCTACGATGCATTGCGATGCATCAAAATTCTACTGCCCACAACAAGGCAAATTTTTCATCATTCATGAGGCAATCAGTCAGATATCCTGTTAAGATTCGGCTGAAATTTCATGCTTTTTGGTCTAAACGACATACCCAAATTAAAAGTGGTACAGCTCCCACATACTTTGACACTCTGGGGTGTGCCTGACATCATTGGAAAGGAAACACTCTCAATTTTTTTGTTACAAGTGTCAGGGTGATTCTAGGCCTTACTGACAGAGTTACAGAGGCTAGAATGGAGGTTTTTATTTCCGTCAAAGTCATACATCTGTAAAATGATCAAAATAAAATACTGTAAACACATCTGGTGATATACTGATACACTCAGGCCGTAGCAACATGTCTCAGGTTATTATAGAAAAAATCCAGATGCCAAAAGACTCAAAAATTGATTTTTCTACAGAAATGTCTGTCCGTTTTGCTGTCATCAGCTTGTCCGCTTTCATTGGCTATATCAGAGGCAAACCTGAACGGATTGGCTCATATCAGATGTCTATCAAAAGCTTAGAAGCTAGGAAATTCGATGACGCCCACTTTGAGCATGTAGCAAGCTGGGCAGAGAAGCTAGCGGCGATAACAAGTGCGGAAATGGAAAATTGTTTCGCGTTTTTCCCTTGTGATTTGGCCAGAAACTTCAACATTGTGAGGTGAACAGATCGTTTTGGAATATAAAGCTTGGATATTACATTTCCTTGGACTCTTGGGGATTTATGAAAATCAAGTTTTGGGCAACATACCACTTTGTTGCTGAAAGGACAACAAAAACAGGTATGGATGCACTCTCGACAGCTGCGCAGATTATGGCTGAATTGTTTTATTTTCTGTTACTTTGTAACAGTGGTGTAACTGCTATAAATCATCTTATGCTTTGTATGTGGGCTTAAATTAATCATTAGAGGCTAAGCTTTCAATTGGTGTGTATATTTGGAAGATTTAATGCTTTAAAGTTATAAAAACGCTAATGAGTGGAAGTTTTATCGAGGTTACAGCGACGCAGTGTCCCTTCAACGGGACAGTGATCCTTGAGAGGATACTGAACAACAGATTTTATTGGCTGCTATGTGTGCATTATCACTCTCCTGTATCTTTGATACAGAAGTAATTGAAACTTTACAACTTTATTGTCCACTCAAGGCCAGAAAATAAACAGTGACATAATCGATTATGGCACTTTGCCACATCGATGCTGAATCGTGCATGCCCCGCATTGCAATGCATCGCCGAATCGATTATTGTTGACACCACTAGTAATTATCTTCACTCGAATTTCTGTGTGCAAAAGTCACCGGACGACACAATCTTCTGAACATACAGCCATACTGAGAAATACAGACTACAAAAGGGCACAGGCTGCCATTTACAAACTCATACAGACTAACTTAATCTCATGCAATCAATATCTTGCATTTGAGGTTTCATATTAGGAATAAGTGACCATACAATGTGATCTCACTTAATAGGAGATATAGAAGTATGATAGAAGTAAGGGGCATTATCACAGGAAAGGCTTAAGGTAAGACACTGGTGATGAGTGGCAGATGTGTGAGAGGGGAAGCAAACAGTTTTTGACTGTGTCAGAGAGGCAGCGTTGCAGGCAGCATTTGTACAAGATTAGGAACTGTCATTGATTAGTTATAACCATCAGACTGTGTTAACACACTAACATTTTAGCCTGGGAGAGTATTTTTAGGTTTATTTGTTTAATTTTTTTATTTAATCTGAGCAATAGATCTAAAATACAAAATATAAAAACTCATCTCTCCATCTCATCACACTTTCAAACTGACAACTTTCCCTAATTATTCATATTTAAGCAAACATGAATTTTTATATTTATTTGATGTCCAAGCAATGTCTCTTAAATTTTATAAAAATGTCCATCTTTGTCATTTGTTGTTCTTATTCATATGTAACTTAGTATATATGCAGCAACAATGTCCATACTGTGTGGACCAGCTCGACTGGAGATCGTTGGTGATGGCCCAGGCACTCTGCTTTCCCTTTCACTGTCTGAGCTCTGCACGTTATCTTGTCTCTCGCTTTTCCCCTCCTCATCTTGGTGATGCTCTCCCTCCATATCTTCACCACTGTGGTGTTCTCCCACCTCCTCCTGTCCCTGGTCACCTTGGCCTCGTATTCTATCTCTGTCATGTTTCTGTTGCCCTTTTCTCTCCACCTCGTCTTCGTCTTCTCTCTCTCCTTCCACCTCTTTTCTCTCTCCTTCCACCTCATCTTCACCTTGCTCAGTTGTTCATTTTCTATTTCTCTCGCCTTTCTCTTTGGTGAGAAAAAACTACATATGCTACTGTTAAGAAATTCTAAAATACTTGATCGTTTGATTTCTGAGGAGGAAGGAGAGGCTAGGTCTAATTGAAAGTTAAGCAAAAGGTTTAATAAACAACATGATGAAAATGACAAGACAAAACGCAAATTTTACACTGCAGCTGACAGCGGACTGAATCATGCTTCTCCTTGATGGAGTCACATAAAAACAGTCTTGTGACATGACAAAATAATACACTGTAAACAGTGGTCTGCCGAACCTGGTTCCCTTGTGGGGTCACAGTTTTGCAACCCTGAATCCTTCTCTGTTTAAGAATTATATTCCTTTAGGATTGTGGGTGTTTCCTTGAATGGAAAATGTCCCAGGTTAAGGACACACCTCTGATTTCAGGCTTACTCCAGGTCACAGACAAAGGTCGTTTATCATGGTAGTGCCAATTCTATTCAAGTTTACAGATATATGCATTTCCTTTGTTCTAATCAAGTCTGGCCCAGCAGAGAGTGGCTCCCCAAAAAGCAGAAACAACAGTTACCTTTCCTGTGGGGACAATGAGTCTTCTCCAGTATGCTAAATGTCAGACAAGACCTGATGATTCTTTAGAAGCTTGAGAAGGTGTGAGCCAGACAAATGCTAATTAGTTTAGTTATTTGATTAGATCTAGCTGCAGGCTACATAAAACCAAAAGTACATTGTTTTCAAAACATAAGCATGGTTTTAACTTTTTTATCTTCAACACTACCTCTTCATTTCTGTAAGATTAAAAGTAATTTTACAATGTTTTCCTTGACAGAAGTTGAATCAATATTAGCTTTTGTAGCCTACTTTACACAGAACAAACGTCAGACCTAAGTAACATTATATGTATAGTTAGCAAAATAACGTTCTTCAACCTGATTTTTATCATCTCAAAATCAGCATCGCAACTATGCTAGCACTGTGCTTTCATTATAATTTAATTTCTTGATAGTTAATCCGTTTTGACCTCTTTCCTCCAGTGTCTCCTTTCCTCACAACTCCTGGCTCTCTCGCTTTGCACCACTCAATTTTCCAAACAAATCAGGCTCTTGCCGCTCTGGCGTCATCTCGTGCTGCATTCACTGCAGTCGGACATTGGAGATTCACGCTCATAAATTGTCAAATTGGCCATAACTTTTAATTCGTTGCTGCCAACTGGGGTGGCAAGGCTTTCTTTTAGGGTGGCATTTGCCACCCTATGCCACCCCGGTAGATCCGCCCCTGCATATGCATAAGGACTCCGGGGAAGAAGCTATCACATTTCACATTAATAAATACACACTTACAGCAGATGTCTTCTCAGTTGAACAGTAATATTCTCCAGAGTCAGAGGACCAGATGGAGCTGAAGACGAGTGCTTCCTCGTTGTAAAATGTGTTTGGTTCTTCTTTTACCAGATGCACTGGTGTATTGTATTTACTCAAGTACTGTACTTGAACTAAGTACAAATTTGAGGAACTTGTACTTTACTTGAGTATTTTCTTCCTATGCTACTTTCTACTACTCCACTACATCAATCTGACAGCTTTAGTTACTAGTTACTTTACAAATTAAGATTTTTGCACACAAAAAACATGTAGTTTATAAATATACTGTACATAGTTTTATCATAAATTAAACTACCCAACAATATAACTGCCTACAAGTACAGATGAAATAAATAGCTCATAAAACTGAAGGAACTGTTTCGATCGTTTCAGTTTCTAAAATGTGAGGATTTTTCTGCATTGAGAATTTTTACTTTTAATACTTTAAAGTACATTTTTCTGATGATATTTACATACTTTTACTTAACTTTTAACAGAGTAATTTTACAGTGTGGTATTAGTACTTTTACTTAAGTAAAATATGTGAATACTACTACCACTGAGCAGGTGTGTTTAGCTTCTGGGTTAGTATCACTGCTACAGGTCAGAAACATCGAATAATCTTTCATAATGTAACCAGGGAGATTCCTCAACACAGAGGGAACCCTTTCTAGTACTTTTTTTAAACACAAGGGTTTTACTTCCTATGTAATTCGAACACTGAACACAGCACAGAAAAATTTTGACAGTTGGAACAATATAGTAATTAAATATCTTTATTCAATTAAATATCAGGTTATTTAAACAATAGAAATCAATGATATCAATTCAGTTTAACAAACAGAGGATGAAAAACAGTGTGAAATAAGTACAAAATCACAGTAAAAAATAATCCATTTAAGTTTTGTGTCAGGGTAGACCTGGGCAGCTTCAACTGGACAGCCACAGGATTGATCACCTTAGACAATGGAAATGGTCCCACGAAGGTTCGCAAAGGAAGCTCCTTCGCGGCTAGCCACACCTTCTGGCCCATCTGGTAATGGGGCGGCGCAGACCTCCGACGATCAGCTTGTCTCTTGTAGCGGTCCTTTTTGCTCAGTAGAACCTGTTGAGCCCTCGTCCAGGTCTGCCGACAGCGCCTGACCAAGGCCATAGCCGAAGGCAACCCCACCTCTCTCGAGAGAGCGGAAAACAGTGGCGGTTGATAACCGTAGGCGCACTGAAAGGGCGACAAGCCGGTGGACGAGCAGGACAGGGTGTTGTGGGTGTATTCCACCAACAGAAGCATCTTAGACCAGGAGGCAGGACTCCTAGAAACTAGGCAGCGAAGACCCTTCTCCATCTCCTGGTTAAGTCTCTCAGTCTGTCCATTGGATTGTGGATGATAACCCGAAGCTAAGCTGACCGTGGCCCCGATCAACGTGCAGAAGGCTTTCCAGAACTGGGGGATTCGAGGACCACGATCAGAATCCTGAACACATGAGTGAGCAGAACCTCCGCCGTTTCTTTTGCGGTAGGCAACTTGGGCAGGGAATAAAATGTATCATCTTGGAAAATCTGTCCACCGCTGTAAGTACAGTAGTATTACCATCAGAAGGGGGTAACAAAGTCAATAGAAATGTCTGACCATGGACGCTTGGGAATAGGCAGAGGCTGTAAGAGTCCAACAGAAGCTTGACGCGTCTTGTTTTGGGCACAGACTGGACACGCAGCCACATACTCTTCAACACTTTTCTCCATAGATGGCCACCAGAACCGTTGCTGTACCACAAAAATGGTCCTCTTGATCCTGGATGACAAGAGAGGAGTGAGGTTTGAGCCCAATGGATGACCTGAGAAGTTCAGCAGGAACAAACAGGCGGTTGGTGGGGCAACCCGCAGGAACAGTTAATCCATCTTGAGCCCTCTTTACCCTTTCCTCCACCTCCAAGGTAATGGCCGCAATGACACAGGACTCAGGCAAAATGTTCACGGGTTCCTCGGGAGAGGGGTCAGGATCAAACAGACGTGAAAGGGCATCAAGCTTAACATTCTTGGACTCAGGACGGTACGACAAAGTGAAGTTAAATCTGTTGAAAAACAGGGCCCACCTGGCCTGGCGAGAATGCAGGTATTCCAGATTCTTGTGATCCGTCCAGAAGAGAAATGGCTGCTCCGCTCCTTCCAGCCAATGCCGCCACTCCTCCAAAGCCACCTTAACTGCTAACAACTCTCTGTTGCCAACATCATAGTTTCTCTCAGCTCCAGACAGCTTACGAGACAGGAAAGCACAAGGATGGAGTCTCTCATCTTGAAAGGAACGTTGAGACAGAACGGCTCCAACTCCCACATCAGATGCGTCCACCTCCACCACGAACTGGCATTGTAGATCAGGTAGCACCAACACAGGAGCGGTGGAGAAGCTTTGTTTCAGGCGGGAGAATGACCACTCGGCTACAGGAGACCACTGGAACGGCGTCTTGATTGAAGTGAGGTCATGAAGAGGAGCCACCACCGTACTGAAATTACTGATGAATTTGCGGTAGAAATTAGCAAAGCCCAGAAACCTCTGGACTTGCTTGCGTTTAGTGGGTGTAGGCCATTCAGCAACCGCTCTCACTTTCTCTGGATCCATCTAGATCTCCGACACCAAAAAGCCCAGGAAGGATACAGTGGACACATGAAACTCGCATTTCTTTGCCTTGACATAAAGCTGTTTGTCCATAAGTCTCTGAAGCAGCAGGCGAACATGTTGAACATGAGAGTCTTGGTCGGATGAGAAGATGAGGATATCGTCCAAGTAAACAAACACAAAGATATTTAACATGTCTCTGAGAATGTCATTAACGAACGCTTGAAACACTGCTGGAGCGTTAGTAAGTCCAAACAGCATTACGAGATACTCGTAATGGCCTGTGGGGGTGTTAAAGGCCATTTTCCACTCGTCTCCACTCCTCATTCTCACCAAGTGGTAGGCGTTGCAAAGATCCAGCTTGGTGAAGATCATGGCCCCCTGAAGCAGTTCAAAGGCGGTGGAAATCAGAGGCAAAGGATAAGGTGCTTTACCGTAATGTCATTGAGTCCCCTGTAATCAATACAGGGCCGTAAAGACTTTCTTTCCCACGAAAAAGAAACCGGCCCCCGCTGGAGACGAGGAAGGACGAATAATCCCCGTAGCCATTGATGCCTCCACGTACTCTTTTATAGCCGCCATCTCGGGAGGTGACAGAGAAAACAGTCGCCCCTTAGGCGGTGACGTACCAGGCAACAAGTCTATAGCACATAGCCAGTCATAAGGTCTATGAGTTGGCAACGATGTAGCCTTAGTCTTGTTGAAGACTTCCTTCAAGTCCAGGTAACATTCGGGATCACCGAAAGATCAGGAAAGTCAGCAGAATCACTCTCCTGCTGAACAGTAGGGGTAACAATGTCATTTCCACCAACCTCAATCTTAGCCGGAAAACAGGTCTGCTCACAATCCCTTCCCCAGTTGAGTATCTTGCCCGAAAACCAGTCAATGTGAGGGTTGTGTAATGTAAGACATGGAAACCCAAGAACAACCGGGTGCACAGGGGAATTGAACAAATGGAAGGTCAGCATTTCCGTGTGACCATCTGGAAAAGTCACTGACACAGGGGGGTACGGTGAGTAACTCGCCAGAGAAGTTTACCATTCAATCCTATAGCTTCTAATGGCTTGGAAAGGCAAACAGAGTTCAGAAACAAATCTCTGGCGAGATCCGCATCCATGAGACTGGTGTCCGCACCAGAATCCACCAAAACAGTTGGAATCCGAGAAACCGATCCGTTAACCAAGGGTGACTTCCACCTTGGGTCGAGAGGAACAAATAGGAACATGAGTATCGCTCACCAGCACCCTCTCTCCTACTGGTGAACCTCTTCTTTTACTGGACAAGAAGCAATGAAATGTCCCAGCTCAGCACAATAGATGCAGCGGCCCTCTCTCCTGCAACGGTGACGCTCCTCTGGCGACAGACGAGTCTGTCCCAGTTGCATCAGCTCCTCAGAAGACGAACTCACTGAACTGCGAAGATCTGATGCAGTAGTTTAAGCGCGATGAAACTCTCGATGACTCAGATCTCCTCAGCTGCCCAGTAGAGGAACTGCTCCACTGCCCTGACGTCACAGGTTGAGTACGCTGGAAGACTCTAGATGACTCTGCCGCCCTCGGCTGGTAGGTAGAGAAACTTCTCCCCTGTAGTCTCTCCTTCTCTCTCTGCAAGAGACGTTTATCGATCTTCACAGACAGTGCTACCAGCGAATCCAGATCAGCTGGCAAGTCCAAAGTTGATCCTTCATTACAGGTGACAGTCCATGTAAAAAAAAGCATCAGGCAGAGCGGAAGAGTTCCAGCCGCTCTCCGCTGCTAGAATACGGAACTCAATAGCATAGTCTGAAACTCTTCTCTTTCCTTGTTGCAATCCCACCAAGGCTCGAGCAGCCTCCCTTCCAGGAGCAACATTTTGAAAAGTCTGAGTGAAAGTCTGAGTGAAACATAAATAGGAATCACATACCACAGATCTTCGGCTCCATTCCGCAGTAGCCCAGGATTCAGCTCTTCCAGAGAGATGGGAGATAATAAAAGCCACCTTGGTGTCAGGAATGCCCGGCAATCCCCCGACTCTCCTGAAAACCTCTCAGGTCTGGCGAGATGTGGGAACGGTGAAGAAGGGACTCTCTCCCTGACAGAATCACCTCCCAAAACTGCGGGGCTGGAGACAACTGTGGAACTGATATCGATGCTGGGTATAGCAGCTGAATCCCTCACTGTCAACTGCTGAACATGGGCGACAAGCTGGCTGATCTGCTTGCTTACACCGACGACCTGGCTTTCTTATCGGCTAGCCATAGCCAGGAGTTTGTTCCATAGAACGGCGATTTGTTCCTCCTGCTGATGCAAACGCTGTCCCTGCACCCGCAGTGCTGCTCTCACCGCCTCGGAGTCTGCTGAGTCCATCATGGCCAGATTGTACTGTCAGGGTACAATGGCGGACCCAAATGCACGACTCGGAATCAAAGGTAAAGGTAAGTGGTTTATTGTTCAAAGAACAATGCAGGCAGTGGTACAAGTCCAACAGGCAGGAGACGTGGTCGATAACAGGCGATAATACAGGCAACAGTACAAGTCCAACAGGCAGGAAAACGTGGTTGATAATACAGGCAAAGGATCTGAATACACTGTGAAACTAGACAAGGAAACGCTGGAACGGGATGGGAAGACCACTACACACAGGTGAATCACATTAGGGCGGAGACAGGTAATCAAACACGACGGGAAACAAACAAAGGCAGGAAGACAAGTGAACGGGAATACAGGAGAGCAGAGAAAATTTGTGGTAAAGAAATATAATTTACAAAGAAATGTACTTGACAAAATGTATTAACAATGGCAGTAGAATATTGCTCCTTAGTAACATTTTTCAGCAAACTACCAGCCGTTAACTGATTACACTAGAGAAATTACCCAACGCTGCATGTCATAACAATGCTAAATATTCAATCTTAATATTCATAAATGTGTGTTGACTTGCTTGAACACTGCTAAAGAAACCGCAGATTTGTGTTGTATTCAAACTCTTGGGTGTTTGCTGACTGTGCTGTACAGTTCAGATAAATCCTCCACAGCCTCTTGATTTCCTGATCTGTAAATGAAAAAACATTCTTAGAGAATAATAAACTCAAAAAACTCACAATTAATTAAGGACAAAAAACAAAAAACAAGCAGATGACACAGGAATAAAACGGTGGGAATAAAAACATTGACGTTTCCAAACTTTGTGCAGCAAAGAACATTTTCTGATGGACTCACTCTGTACTAGTACTGGAACTCTTAAAGTTGACAGTAGTGTACTCCACATCTTCGTCCTCCTCTTCCTCCTTGTGTGTGTGGGGCTGAGCTAGCCTGATGTTGGAGTAGAGAGCATTTTCCTGATTTTTAGAGAAGCTCACGCTGGCATAGCAAAGGTCTTCGTGCGGCTCTGCTGGAGTTCTCTGGACTGGAGCTGAAGGGCTGTCATACACTGAACCCATGTTATCCTGACAGGGAACATTGACAAGAGTTCTCAGCTACTGTACATAGGTAAGTGTTTAAAGGTCCCATACTGTGTTCGTTTTTTATGTTCATACTTGTATTTTGGGTTTATTTTAGAACATGTTTACATGCCTTAATTCTAAAAAGACAACCTTATTTTCCTCATACTGTCTGTTTGAATATGTCTGTATTCACCCTCTGCCTGAAACGCTCCGTTTTAGCACCTGTCTCTTAAAGCCCCTCCTGAAAAAGCCTTGTCTGCTCTGATTGGTCAGCGTTTGCAGATCTTCTGCATCTGCTCTCTCTGTGTCTCTGCACCTTCATTGCAGCCAGAAAATGACTGTAGCGGCACTTTCTACCTATATATAGTATAGCTGTGACATCAGAACCGTACTGGAGTCCTAACTGTTCATTTAAAGGCACAGTTTCTGAATAAGGATTGTGTGCGTTTCTCTGTGGATTGAGAATTTTGATGCATTTACAGTATTTATATAGCACATCAACCTGCTTTATAATAAAAAATACATGACTAAATATGGGACCTTTAAGTATGATTTGTATTGGCCTGTGAAACAAAATCCTCATATTGTAAAGCATCTGCAGGGTTAAAGGTGAGGGGCTTGTTCTGCATTTCCAGTGAATTTACAAATACTTCACCAGGCACTACAAATTCCTGGTTTCAACATTTATTTCATGTTCTCTGTTATGGGATCAAGTCTCATTTTCAAAGCCAAAAGTGAACCACAGGTTTGAGGTCACTTCTGTTTTTTGTCAGTGTAATGCCTACTGATCACCAGCAGAGGGAAATACAATTCAAGGATTGTCTAATTCCTCTTTATTTACAAACCCTATCATGTCTGTGTAGATGGAGAGGTTTATATTATTTTATACAGTGTCCCTGTCTCAGCACCTTATAATTTAGCAGAGGACATGAAGCATAATTCAAATGTTTCCAGGTGAGAGAGGACTCTGACTGAACTCTTCTTCTGACCTGAGCTTGGTTGTCTGGTCTCCATCCCGGCTTGGGTGTTCGTTTCGAGGACCTCTTTCTTCTGGAAAGGAGAATGAATGAAAAATCAATTTAATCATCAAAATACAATTCTAAACAACTAAATTAATTAAGGATGCATTACTGAATGTAATCACAGTAAAACTGAACTGCTCACCTAATAAATAGGAAGGCACAGAGGAATATGATAGCCAGGAAAATAGCAGTGATGGATCCAGCAGCTACTGATTTCATTGAACCTGGGAAACAGTGATGAAACCAGACGATTCATTATGGAATTACAAGTTGTTTGGGTCCTTTAGCAACTGATAATTAGACATAAGATCATAGATCCTCAGACAGATGCATTCCACATCATGACTCGTGTACTGTAGTTTTGCTTGTGGTTTTTGCTTAACGTCCTATAATGTAAAAATTATCTTTCCAACAATCTATGTTAATCTGAGTTTTTACGAATGTCAAACCTCTGAATTAGTAGTTACTGTTTTGTGCAAACATTTAATTTGCAAATGTATTCATGTTGACATCTATTTGTCATTAGGTAGATAAAGAACTGGAAGGTTAAGATCATGTGGAAGTATGATTACCTGCTACAACAGTCAGATGTAAGGTGGAATTCTGACGTCCTCTTCTGTTCTGGGCTTCACAGTAATAATTCCCACTGTGTTCAGGTCTAACATCAGTGATGGTGAAGATCTGTCCTGATGCTTTTGGTGAGTCTTCATTCTCCTTGTACCAGTTGTATTTAGCTGCTGGGTTAGCATCACTGCTACAGGTCAGATTCACTGAACTGCCCTCCACTATCTCAGCAGAGGGACTCACTGACACAGAGGGAAGCTTCGGACCATCTGGAGGACAAAATGTACAGAGAAAACTGTTCTTAAAGCTCCATTGTGTAATTTTTTGAGTTGATTCTTAGCAAAAAACCTTTGTTTTTTCACAAATATGTGCTCATTCATGTGTACTTACTTCCACCAACTAATCAAAGTATTCTCGTTAGCATAGAATCTGCCATTCAGAATCATTCAGAATACATACGAGCGACTCCCTGGAATGACAGCTGCCATGTTGCGCCTCCATCTTTAAAATACATTAGCCAAAGAGGGACATACCTCCACCTTTCGCGCTTTTCACTCAGTGGCACTGACTGTGACGAATGCCAGGGAGGGAGGGGGAGAAGATTACTTGCTAATGCCGGCAGATTTGAAATCCTGTTGAAAATGGAGGATCACGCCTATTCTCGAGGACATGTAATGGAGTCGCCAAGGAAGTTAAAAAGAGAATTAAAACAACCACGTGACAGGCAAAGCAACAATCCAAAGTTAATATTGGAGTGGCTTTTCCAAGATGGAAAGAGCTCATAAGAAGCAAGGGACACCAAAGTTGCCTGCTTTCTTCTCGACAGGAAATTCTGCCTATTTGTGTAAATTCAAAGTTTTATAGTTGCTACTTGCTATAACTATAGCATGGTTGTGCGTAACGCTACAACGAAATCTATGATACTTTTCCTCGTCAGTGATTAAAAAGGATTGTCTACCTTGTAACATGAACGTAATCATATGTGTCATGATATGTCGTTTTACAACTCACGTAATGGAGTTGTAACACAGACTAGCTACAGCTAGAACAGCTGCGTGTAGACGATGGAGATTCTAAGAGCTAAATCGGTTTCATTGACATTGTTCATACTGCTCAGAGAAATATATTAAAAACACAAACCTCTGTTGCTTCTCTCCTATGCTGTAAACATTGCCTTACACTATTAATCTCATACAATATACAGAATAACGATAGCACTGATACTTTACTAACATTAACTTGCATATGTTTGGGAACCTGATAGCTGATGTTAGCAATGAAATAGTACCAAAATAACGTAAAACTATTATTACACTGGAAGGAACACTCACGGACAAAGTCGTCGCTAATTTCGGGTTTGGCCACCGTAGGAGTAACAACGCACTCAGAATGGGTGGGGGGGAGGGGGCTAGAAAGTACAATTTCACCGCAAAATTGGAAAAGTTCTTACACAATGTAGCTTCAAGCAAAGGCAAATGACTGCCACCTGGGAGCGGCACCAAACAAAAATGTTAATAACATAACGCAAAAACAAGAGACACTCATGCTCCCCCTGATCTCATGAAGCTGTGCTGCAGGCTGCTCAGGGAGAAACTGTGTAGTGACTAACTTGCATCTATAACATTTAGAATCTTTGTCCTGGTAGTTGTGTGTAGGTTTACTGCCAGTGTCTCAGCAAGAAGCCAAATCATCCCTCTCTGGCCTCATTTGTTACATCTCTGTGTTACTCCCTGATTTGGTTTGTGTTTTACTGTATGCAAATCTCAGGAGATAAATCAGAGTGTTAATCTTTAACCCATAATGCAAAAGCAGCTTGTGTCTTCAAAAGCATATTCTTCATCTAAGAAATGTCTACTTTCTGCGTGGATGGATAAAATGTTAGCTCGGAGCAAAGCCAATGTTTAAATTCCATATTAGATTGTGCCCCTCTGCTCTACTCCTCTCCTTCGTTGGAAACCACAGTTTGTGGAAATAAGACAGTGGACATTGGTGGGATCACAAACATACAACCGGCACTGATGGAGTTAATAAGATATTTACATCCAATGTCTCTACTTAAACACATTATATGTATGGTAGAAGTGATTTGCTGATGCTTTGTACTCACACAGAACATCTGTGTGTACAGATGTGGAGTTTCTCTGGCCATACTTATTCTCAGACTGGCAGTGGTAGTTCCCGCTATCATCTAAGCTGATAGAAGTGAAATGTGCGGACGAGCTGGTGGGGGTCTTTACTAAGATCTTCAACCAGTCACTCTCCCAGCTCACTGTCCCATCCTGCCTGAAATCCTCCATCATAGTCCCCCTGCCCAAAAAAACGAACATCACCACTCGACTACCGGCCAGTAGCACTCACCCCTGTGGGGATGAAGTGCTTTGAGAAACTGGTCCGTCCAGAGTCACATCATGTCATTTTATCCTCCCACCTTTGATCAACACCAGTTTGCCTACAGGGCTAATAGATCTACTGAGGATGCCATGGCCACAGCCCTCCATGCTGCACTGTCCCACCTGGAGCAGCAGGGGAGCTCTGCCCGGATGCTCTTCATAGACTTTAGTTCTGCTTTTAACACCATCCTCCCCCACAGACTGCTGTCTAAACTGTCAAACATTGGAATACCACACTCCACCTGCCTCTGGATAAAGGACTTTCTGACAGACCAAACTCAGAGGGTAAGAGTGGGCCCCCATACATCCACGGCCCTCAGCCTCAGCACTGGCTCCCCGCAGGGCTGCGTGCTGAGTCCCCTGCTCTATACCCTCTGCACCCCTGCTCACAACAGCAACACCTTCGTCAAATTCGCTGATGACACCACTCTGGTAGGGCTCATCTCGAAGGAGCATGAGTCCAACTAGAGAGACGAGGTGGAGTGATTGGCAGGGTGGTGCAGAGCTAACAACTTGCTCCTCAATACATCAAAGACAAAGGAGCTAATCATGGAATTCAGGAGGAAGAAAACATCCAGAAAACATCCAGCCGCTGCTCATAGGCGGGACCTGTGTAGAGAGGGTCTCTGACTTCCGCTTCCTGGGAGTCAACATCATGGAGGACCTGACCTGGGCCGCCCACACCACTGAGCTATTGAAAAAGGCCCAGCAGAGACTCTACTTCCTGAGAGTTCTGAGGAGGAACAACATCCCCCAAAAACTGCTGGTGTCCTTCTATCGCTGCTCAATTGAGAGCATCATGTCATACTGTCGCTGTGTGTGGTTTTCAAGCTGCACTGTGACACAGAGAAAAACGCTCCAGGGGGTCATAAAGGCAGCACAGAAAACCATTGGCTGCCCTCTCCCCTCCCTGGAAGAACTTCACAGCTCCCGCTGCCTCAAAAAGGCCAAAACCATCCTACAGGACTCATCACATCCCGGTCACACACTGTTCGAACTACTGCCGTCAGGCAGGAGATACAGGTCCATGAAATCAAGAACAAACAGACTACAAAACAGCTTTTATCCAACAGCCATAAGTGCATTGAATAATGCTGCTAAAGTATAGTTCCTACCACTAATCTACCTCAATAGGGCTATGTGCAATTTTTAAATGTGGATGCCTGTATGAGTGTCTCCTATGTGATTTTAGCATTGATATAATATGTTTGCAGTAGTAGCATTTTTTACTATGTATTTATTTAGGTATATATTACCTCATAGATGTTTGGCACTGACAAGGACTGAACTTAATTTTGTTGTATCTGTTACAATGACAATAAAGATATTCTATTCTATTCTAAATGAAAAATATATTTTGGTCTTTGAAGTAGGGTCTGGTTTTTCTTGTACCAGGTGTAGTTAGCTGCTTGGTTAGCATCACTGCTACAGGTCAGAGTCACTGAACTGCCCTCCACTATCTCAGCAGAGGGACTCACTGACACAGAGGGAAGTTTTTGACCATCTGGAGGAGAAAGGAGGGACTAATTATGAATTTTTATTTAGGCATGGACTGCCACAGGCTAGTAGGAGCAACACAAGCATTGTGATGACTATGTTATCCACCTACTTTATAAATCCTGCTTCATGAGACAGGAGCTTATCATTTTAAAGTCTTCTGTCTTGCACTGATTTATTTATTGTCTACTGCATGTGTGAAACACAATTTGGTTTTTATGTAGAGCATAAAAAGACAAATATAGGAATGTTAAATCTTGTTGCCTCAAAGCTAGCTGGCAGGCTAAAGTAACCACTAATAGACATGTACATGAAACAGGTGTCCTCTACAGTCTTAGTGGCCTCCCACACCTATCACAATATCTTCTCACATTGTGGACAAAATATTATTTCTCCTCAGTTTGGGAAGGAATGTGCCTGCTAGGAATTTGCATTTTTGGCAAACTGTGCCAGGATTGTGTTAACGCTGACAAAATTGTGCTTGGGTTTAGATCTTATTCCCAGTTTTTATGGAAAGAATGGCCCAACAACATTTACTCATATGTAAAATAATAAGTAGGTTTTAATGTTCTAATGTTTTATACTTACACTGGACATCTATAAATTGAGATGTAGAGTTGATGTGTCCGTGTTGATTCTCAGACTTGCAGTAGTAGTTCCCTCTGTCCTCAGATCTGATGGAGATGAAATGGTAGATGGCTTGTTGTCCATGAGGCAGTGTTTGGTTCTCCTTGTACCAGGTGTAGTTAGCTGCTGGGTTAGCATCACTGCTACAGGTCAGATTCACTGAACTGCCCTCCACTATCTCAGCAGAGGGACTCACTGACACAGAGGGAAGCTTTGGACCATCTGGAGGAGATGTGTTAACAGAGATTACTCTAGGTTAAAGGTGACTCACTACAGAAGAACACATGGTATTTAAATTACTAACTCTGTGTAGCTGTGTCTATCAGCATTATAGACTTTGAAGGTGGTCTGACTACATTGATGTGTGATGGTTTGAGTCCTAAAACTGCACAAAACCCCTAAAATTCCTCTGGAGCTGCTCAGTGAATATCAGAAGACTGTGAATGGGAAGCAAGAACTAGAGCTGAAGAAAGTAGTTATGATCAGTACAAATCCTTTCCTGCAAAGACTGGACAGATTTAAGCTTTTTAATTTAAAATAAACTGTTTCACTCACATTTCACAATAACAGAGAAGTTGTTAGATTTCTTCGTCCCCAGCTCATTCCCAGCTGTACAGTAATACTGTCCAGAGTCAGAGGACCGGATGGAGCTGAAGACGAGCTGTGGTTCCCCACTGAGACGTTGAAGGTTTGGATTTCCATTCTCCTTGTACCAGGTGTAGTTAGCTGCTGGGTTAGCATCACTGCTACAGGTCAGAGTCACTGAACTGCCCTCCACTATCTCAGCAGAGGGACTCACTGACACAGAGGTAAGCTTTGGAGCATCTGGAGGAGACATTAACATGAATGACTTAATAAAGATAAGAATATATAGACCATTGACTATTTTAATTATTACTTTTGTTTCTTTTAAACTATCCCTATTATTTTCCCTGGCAGCTGTCCAGATTGCAGATCACTTACTGGTCATCTTTTGTAAATAATTCTGCCGATTCTGTTGTGGGTGAGGAGTGAACCTTGAGTTTTATTTTGGAAAAAGGCTCTTATTAATATTTTCATTGGGCCGTCCCCATGAATTAGAAAAATACAACAAACTACCTCCTAATATGTTTTTATACCCACAGCTGTTGCATCATTAACTACACACATGTTATCTTTACAAGACTGAACATAAATATTCAGTCTTTTTTGTCAGATGCTGTTTTAGTTTTGTTGTTATAGTTTGCAAATTTTACCGACCAGTTTCAGATTATTTTATCAAGTCCCTGTGGTTATAGTAGCAGTCAAGTTGTGCATTCTGTTGAGTCAGTATCTGTTCTCTGTGAGATGACAATAAATGTAAATATAATCAAATGGTTTTCAGATTTATCCTTACTAACATAAATACTGTCATGAATACATCTTCAGAAACTCCATTTTAAAGTTTAAAATCAAACTAACAAGCTGGATTCTGTTTCAGTCCAAAACTGTTCAATTAACTGCAGTTTAGAGCTTTTGACATCATAAATCATCAAGTAATGGAGCATCTCAATAACAGAATTATTAAATATTAAATGAAGCAACAGCATATTTTACAGTTCAAATCGTCCTGAAATAATAATAGGAAAGAATTTTGAAATGTAACATGAGAACATAAAGTATATCTGAATATTTCTACTACTGGAGTGATTTTTGTTTCTATGAATAATCCTGCTGCACCTCCATTAAGAATCAGAAGACTCCAGTGAGATCACGTCTGAAATTGTCATTGTATTTTAATGTCAGTGTGTTTGTGTCCTGACACAGTAAACTCACACACTGAAGGAGAGGGGAACTTCTCATGTCCTTTCAACCCACAGGAGAAGACGTCTGTGGGATTAAACCAGGTTGTATAAGTAGATGTCTCCACCGAGGTAATGTGTTCTCTGTTCTTGAACCAGACGTAGGAGAGACCACCAGCTGGACTGCAGCTGCTGTGACACTTCAGCTCTGCCTCGGTAGAAGACTGCTGGACTGTTACTCTGATCACCTGCACCTGTAGAGCTGGACATGAGAACAAAAATCTATATTTCATTACAGGTTCTAAAAAAAAAAAATAAAAAGCACATGCACGTCACCACAAGTTACAATTCCTAGAAGTAGCAGCGAGCAATTAATAGCTGTATTTATTTATTAACTGTAATTTTTTTGTTAAAAGTAATTTCACAAACTTATTATTCGTTATCAACATGTTCAGTGTTTTTTAAATGTACTGTGCTGGTGTATTTGAAAGTATTTAACATATGAATAGAAATGTTACCTGCTGTGACAGACAAAGTGACTCCAGGTGAACTGATATATCTTCCACCTTCTTGGTTTGTTGTGAACCTGAACTTGTACACAGCTGAGTCTCTCTCTCTCAGGTCTGAGATTCTCAGAGTGCAGTCCTTGTCTTTAGAACTGTACTGCACACGACCTGAATATTCTGAGTCTGTTGTCAGATCTACAGGTTGATAATTCATTTTAGTAAACCATAATGTTCTCTCAACTCTAGTAACACTGCTTTTCCACCAGGATGGGTATGTGTAGCTGCAGTGTATTTCCACTGTTGATCCTTTAACAGCACAGATCGGAGTAGAGGTGTAAGTCACTCCCCAGCCATCCTGACTCTGTATCACTGTAACACAGAGAACATCAGGAAGCACAATCAGACTCAGAACTACATCAGGAGACAGACTTACATGTAGTAAAGGCTCTTCAGTGTGTGAAGCTACATTTCCCAAAACTACTTCTGCTCTCATGCCGTCCCACTTTAAGTCAGTGTTAGACAAAGATAATCTGATATTAGACCTTCTATTCTATATTTTGGCAGCAGTAACGGGCTATCCACAGCTTGCTAACACAAGCAGGAGCACCTGGCTGTGACTCGTGCCTCCTGTTCAGCCAGAAGATAGTGGAACTTGAAGCCAGAATATCGACTCTCCACCAGATCAAGGCAAGTGAACAGTTCCTCGACTCCATTATCATTGGAAGTTCCCCTCACACACACACTGTCGGATGTCTTGATTCCACTGTGCCCTGCAATACTCTCACCCCACCACGCACTAATACAACCTCTGTCCCTGTTGTCTCTCCTCGGCTTCTGCCGAGGACCCAGCCAGCTCTGCTGACCAGCTCCACTCCACACCAGCCTGAGCCATGGCGTGTAAGCAAGCACCAGAGCAGGCGGTCAGGACAACGCTCAGCCCCAGCCCAACCCCTACAACTAGAAAATCGCTACAGCATTCTGATGAACGACGAGGAGTTCCCTTCTCTACCACGTCCCCACGCCGCTCATCCTGGTCCATCCACACAGTCGACGCGCCCATTGAGGGCGGACTCTCCCTCCTCGGACTCATCAACCTCCACGCTGGTCATCGGAAGCTCCATGGTAAGGGACCTCCACATTCCCCCTTTACCTAGCGGTCCCTCCAAGGTCTACTGCTTCCCCGGTGCCAAGGTCCGTGACATCCAGCACAAACTTCCCGGCATCCTCGCCCGCCACGCCAAGGTCGACAACATCATCGTGCATGTGGGCACAAATGACATCAGACAGAGACGGTCGAGTGCACTCCAGAAAGACTTCACCACTCTCCTCTCCACCCTGATGGGCACAGGTAAACGGATTGTCATCTCTGGGCCTCTACCCACCTACAGGAAGGGTGCGGAGAGATGGTCCAGACTGTTCTGGCTCCACACCTGGCTGGAACCACTCTGCACTTCCCTGAGCATTCCCAATGTGCCGACAACTTCAACTTGTTCTGGGAGATGCCCAACCTGCTGAAGCGTGATGGTCTCCACCCAAACCGACACGGAGCCAGGCTGCTATCTGACAACATAACGACCACACTGAAAGGCAAGTATTGACATTCTGTTGAAAATATCACAGATTCATGTCCCCCAGGTATTGATCCTGATAGCACTATACAAGTGGATGAATCTGAAAATGTTTTCTGCAGGATAACATGTAGTACTAGTATTATTCCAGTAACATGTAGTACTAGTACTATTCCAGTAACATGTAGTACTAGTACAATTCCAATTATAATCAACAACAGACCATACAAAGTGGTGAATAATAATATGAATAATAAAATAATAATGAAAGTAATAAGAAGTTGACTGCAAACATAGTCAATTTAGCATCCAGTTCACGTCAGCCACAGCCTGTCCCAAAAGAAAATGAGACGGTGTCTGTTCCTCGACTAAGATCAGTTAAATCAAAGGTAACCAAGAGAGGGGCAATACTTAACAACCTAATTGGAATTAAAACTACCACTGCAATGATAGAAAAGGATAGGAAAATTAGATGTGGATTACTAAATATCAGATCTCTGTCTTCTAAAACAGTACTAATAAATGAATCGATATCTGATAATCAAATTGATCTATTCTGTCTTACTGAAACCTGGCTGGGCCATGAAGAATATATTAGTCTAAATGAAGCGACTCCTCCCAGTCATATTAATACTCAAATTCCTAGAGGCTCAGGCCGAGGAGGGTGAGTTGCAGCCATATTTGATTCAAGCCTGTTAATTAACCCTAAACCCAAACTAAATTATAACTCTTTTAAAAGCCTTGTTCTTAATCTTCAACATCCAACACGGAAATCAGTACAGCCAATTATATTTGTTGTTGTCTACCGAGCTCCAGGTCCGTATTCTGAATTTTTATCTGAATTCTCAGAGTTCATGTGTAGTACTTAAATCAGACAAAGTACTTATTGTAGGTGATTTTAATATCCATGTGGACGTTGACAGCAATAGCCTTACTACTGCTTTCAACTCACTACTAGATTCTATTGGTTTCAGTCAGAGTGTGCATGAGGCCACGCACTGTTTTAACCACACCCTCGACCTCGTGCTGGCATATGGTATCAAAATTGAAGATGTATTAGTATTCCCGCAAAATCCTTTATTATCAGACCACTTCTTAATTACTTTCGAATTCTTAATACCCGATTATACGAAATTAGATAAAAGCTTCTATACTAGATGCCTATCTGACAGTGCTATAGCTAAATTTAAGGAAGACATTCCAACAGCACTAAACTCATTACCTTGTTTTAATACAACAGAAGACCTTTATGTAAACTTTGGTCCCTCTCAAATCAACAATTGTGTAGATGGTGTTACGGCCTGCCTACGGACTACTTTAGACTCTGTCGCTCCACTCAAAAAGAAGAAGATGAAGCAAAGGAAACTAGCCCCTTGGTATAACTCCCAAACTCGTAAATTAAAGCAAAACTCGCGAAAACTTGAAAGTAAATGGCGCTCCACCAAAATGGAAGAGTCTCGTTTGGACTGGCAAGACAGTCTGAAAACCTATAAGAAGGCCCACATACATGCCAGATCAGACTATTACTCATCATTAATAGAAGAAAACAAGAACAACCCAAGGTTTATTTTCAGCACTGTAGCCAGGCTGACAGATAGTCACAGCTCTACTGAGCCATCTATTCCTCTAGCTCTGAGTAGTGATGACTTCATGAGCTTCTTTAATGATAAAATTATAACAATTAGAGATAAAATTCATCACCTTTTGCCCTCAACTTCTAATGGTTCACCTTTCAACGCAGGACTGCTAGAAAGAACGACTAGACCTGACATATACTTAGACTGTTTTTATCCTATAGACCTTCAACAACTAATGGTAAAGGTATCTTCAGCAAAGCCATCTACCTGTCTCTTAGACCCCATCCCAACAAGATTACTCAAAGAAGCATTACCCGTGGTTAACACTTTATTACTAGATATGATCAATATGTCCTTATTAACAGGTTATGTACCGCAGTCATTTAAAGTAGCTGTGATAAAACCTCTTCTGAAAAAACCCACCCTCGATCCTGAGGTCTTAGCAAACTATAGACCTATATCTAACCTTCCCTTTCTCTCCAAGATCCTTGAGAAAGTAGTTGCTAATCAGTTATGTACTTTCCTCCATAGCAACAGTTTATTTGAAGACTTTCAATCAGGATTTAGAAAGCATCATAGCACAGAGACGGCACTGGTGAAAATTACTAACGACGTTCTAACTGCTGCAGACAAAGGACTTGTCTCCATACTTGTTTTATTAGATCTTAGTGCTGCTTTTGACACTATTGATCATACAATACTGTTACAGAGATTAGAACACTTAGTCGGAATTAAAGGAATTGCACTAAGCTGGTTTAAGTCTTATTTCTCTGATCGATCTCAATTTGTTAATGTTAATGATAAATTCTCTAAGTACGCAAAAGTTAAACATGGTGTTCCACAAGGCTCAGTGCTTGGACCAATTCTATTCTCCTTATATATGCTTCCTCTTGGTAATATCATTAGGAAACACTCAATTAACTATCACTGCTATGCGGACGACACCCAATTATACTTGTCAATCAAACCAGACGAAACAAGTCAGTTAGCTAAACTTCAAGCATGTATTAAAGTTATAAAATCCTGGATGACCTATAATTTTCTGATGTTAAACTGTAACAAAACTGAAGTTATTGTGCTGGGCCCTAAACACCTCCGAACTTCATTATCTAAAGATATAGCTACTCTGGATGGTGTTGTCCTGGCCTCCAGCACTACTGTCAGAAATCTAGGAGTTATTTTTGATCAGGATATATCCTTTAACGCCCATCTAAAACAATCATCGAGAACAGCCTTTTTTCATCTTCGTAACATTGCCAAAATTAGGAATATCCTGTCTCAAAACGATGCTGAAAAACTAGTCCATGCATTCGTTACTTCCAGGCTGGACTATTGTAATTCCCTACTGTCAGGTTGCTCAAATAAGTCCCTTAAGACTTTCCAGCTGATCCAGAATGCTGCAGCACGTGTTCTGAGGAGAACTAAGAAAAGAGATCATATTTCTCCTGTTTTAGCTTCTCTGCATTGGCTTCCTGTAAAATACAGGATTGACTTTAAAGTCCTTCTCCTGACCTACAAAGCCCTAAATGATCAAGCACCATCATATCTAGAAGAGCTCTTAGTACCTTATTGTCCCACTAGAGCACTGCGCTCCCAGAATGCAGAGTTACTTGTGGTTCCTAGAGTCTCCAAAAGTAGAATGGGAGCAAGAGCCTTCAGCTACCAGGCTCCTTTCCTGTGGAACCACCTCATTTAAGAATAAACTGAAAACTCTCCTCTTGCTCCTCAATAGAGCATATTGCTCGCTGAGTTTCTTGTCCTGTCTGGACATACAGTATGTCGTTTCTTGTTTTTCTTGTTGTTTGTTTTTATTCTTTTTGTGTGGTGCAAGGGTGGCTCTGTGAGAGCACCCTAAATTTCGTTGTACCTCCACAGTGCAATGACAATAAAGGCTATTCTATTCTATTCTATTGATAAAGCTTATAGTTAAGAAGTGAGGAGTTGCAGCGTCCGCCTAACCCGGCCCACCTGCTTCTCTTCGTAGTCATCAGATTTATTTATCATATAATCAATAATATAGTGAGAGTAGAGGGAGGCAGGCCAGTACAGCCTCTCATCAATGTTTTCATTCGTTTCCTTTTGTATGCATCCTGTCCCAGAACTGCTTGTTACTAACCTAGCTCTGGGGAGTTTACTCCCCGAAGTCCTTATGTTTCTTCTTCGCAGAGCTATACTCTGCGATTCCCTTCAACGCCCGGCCGCGTCCTGCTGCGTCCGCCGCATCCACCCATGCTCTGCAGCGCCACGTTACATCCCACAACGTCCTGCTGTGACATGAACTACAACGACTACCTTCAAAGTCACTGGTCCACTATCTTTAAGGCGACTATTATCGCCATCACACCCCCAACCGGCCCCGTCAGACACTGCCTACCAAGAGTCTGGGTCTGCCGAGGTTTCTTCCTAAAAGGGAGTTTTTCCTCGCCACTGTCGCAATAGCCACTGCTAATGCTTGCTCTTGGGGGAATTACTGTAATTGTTGGGGCTTTGTAAATTATAGAGTGTGGTCTAGACCTACTCTATCTGTAAAGTGTCTCGAGATAACTCTGTTATGATTTGATACTATAAATAAAATTGAATTGAATTGAATTGATAGTACCAACTTGTTTTGGGGTCAGGGAGCGTGGACCAACTTTAGACTGTTTTACTGCAGTTTTATCTTAACTAGAACTGAGCTTAAGACTTATTCTGTGTCACACAGATTTCTTTCTTACAGACGTTTTCAATGGAATGTCATTGCTAGGTAACAGACCGGCCCCTTGTTAACTTCCTGTCAGCTGATGTCACTGCAACAGGTAATCAACTTGGGGCGATTCAGGATGTTTATGTTTATATCTGTGAAATGGTCTATATTTGTACTTCTTTGTTGGGGACTTCCTATGTCTGATTTTAAAAATGGATTTATAAATCAAATAATGTTATTTCAGGTTCATGCTATAGTGAACTGAGGAATGGAGAAATATGCATATCATTCAGTTTTAAATGAGAATGTATAATGCTAAGGAACAGTCGCAGCTGAACACATGATCTCTGCTCTGCAGTTAATCTCTAGGTGCACTGAGGCAGGACATCATACAGAGGGTGTAGTGAAGGAACAGCAATGTACTGAACCTGTGAACAAAATAAAAAGGCAGAAGATTAATATTAGAAGGGGGAAGTGCGTGAAATAAAAGAATCTGCTTTGCTCGGTTGCTTTTCTGTCTGTGGTCACTCAGGCTGCTGCAGAGTGTGAATGGAAACTGTAGAGAAATGCAGAACACTGAGGCGAGGCCAAATAGTGTGACATGTAGATAACACACACAGACTTGTCCCAGAGAGAGAAATAGCAAGATACTAATATACAGTGCAGCTACATGTGTATATATACAGTACTGTGCAAAAGTCTTAGGCAGGTGTGAAAAAATGCTGTAAACTAAGAATGCTTTCAAAAATATAAATAATGATTGTTTATTTTTATCAATTTACAAAATGCAAAGTGAGCAAACAAAAGAAAAATCTAAATCACATCAATACTACCCTTTGCCTTCAAACCAGCATCCATTTTAGGATTGTTGTGGGTGAGGAGTGAACCTTGAGTTTTATTTTGGAAAAAGGCTCTTATTAATATTTTCATTGGGCCGTATCCATGAATTATAAAAATACAACAAACTACCTCCTAATATTTCTTTTTACTCACAGCTGTTGCATCATTAACTACACACATGTTATATTTACAAGACTGAACATAAATATTCCGTCTTGTTTGTGTTCAGATGCTGTTTTAGTTTTGTTGTTACAGTTTGCAAATGTTACCGGCCAGTTTCAGATTATTTTATCCCTGTGGTTATAGTAGCAGTCAAGTTGTGCAGTCTGATGAGTCAGTATGTGTTCTCTGTGAGATGACAATAAATGTGAATATAATCAAATGGTTTTCAGATTTATCCTTACTTACATAAATACTGTCATGAATAAATCTTCAGAAACTCCATTTTAAAGTTTTAAATCAAATTTACAAGCTGACAGTATGGATTCTGTTTCAGTCCAAAACTGTTCAATTAACTGCAGTTTAGAGCTTTTGGCCATGACATCATCAATCATCAAGTAATGGAGCATCTCAATAACAGAATTATTAAACATAAAATGAAGAAACAGCATATTTTACAGTTCAAATCGTCCTGAAATAATAATAGTTAAGAATGGTGTATATATATATATATATATATATATATATATATATATAAGTATATCTGAATATTTCTACTACCGGAGTGATTTTTGTTTCTATGAATAATCCTGCTGCACCTAAGAATCAGAAGACTCCAGTGAGATTACGTCTGAAATTGTCATTGTATTGTAATGTCAGTGTGTTTGTGTCCTGACACAGTAAACTCACACACTGAAGGAGAGGGGAACTTCTCATGTCCTTTCAACGCACAGGAGAAGACGTCTGTGGGATTAAACCAGGTTGTATAAGTAGATGTCTCCACCGAGGTAATGTGTTCTCTGTTCTTGAACCAGACGTAGGAGAGACCACCAGCTGGACTGCAGCTGCTGTGACACTTCAGCTCTGCCTCGGTAGAATACCAATTATAGACTCTGATCACCTGCACCTGCAGAGCTGGACACAATATTTTATCACAGGTTCTAAAAAACATTAAAGATGTACATACATATCAGCACAACAGTTACATATATATATGTATATATATATATATATATATATATATATATATTAGGGCTGGGCAAGTTAATGCGTTATTATCACGTTAACTCAATTAATTAACGCTGCCAATTATTTTATCGCGCATTAACGCAGTTTTTATTATTTCTTTTATTATTGTAAAAGTCTGTTGCACAGGTGCTAACTGCTGCCGCGCTTACTGGAAATGGAAAGGAAAAGCGGATAAACAAACCAACAAACATGGAGAAGGGTACGGAACCTTTACATGGCCATTTTCATTTTAAAGTTCTTCCAGACGGCGCAGTCGACAGAACCAAAGTTATTTGTAACCACTGCAAAGTTGAATTTTCTTATCGCCAGAGTACTTCCAGTCTCAAATATCACTTAAATGCAATACACACAGCTGATACCAGCAAATCATTCAACGAAACAAACAGTGGCGCGTCGGCAGATGGTTAACACTCACACTAATCACACTCACACAGATGGCGCGTTCATGCCACCTCTGAATAACAGGGACCGTGGTTACGTTGTTTTTCCGACTGCCAGCATTCACATGGCCGGGATGCAAAATTACGAATCCCACTATGGCCACGCCAAGACCCGCCCTACGAAGCAGCTCGATTTGTTGGAGTTAGGCATTTCACCTCGAGTGGTTAAGGTTAGGGTTAGGGGATTGGTCAGGGGATAGGACCTGAACATGTAAGCATGGATGCCTGGCCAGTAGTAGCGTGTGAACGCTATTGAAGGGCGGGTCTTGGCGTGGCCATAGTGGGATTCGTAATATCGCGGCCGGGATGCATGTTCTTCTTCTTCTGTTATATTGGCGTTTGGCATAACAACTTTTTGCATGACTGCCACCAACGGTTGGGCGTATCATCAGGTGTGTGAAAACATGGAGGCCATAATAACAAAAGATTTGCTGCTGTTTTCTTATGCATCCAAACAGCACATCGCCAGGTGTTTGTTTGTGTTATCTGCAGGACAACGAACGGGAAAAGATATGGATAATGTGGTTTTTTTTCAGACATAGGCCTATTTATGAATAATTTGAAACATATTATGTCTGTGTATGTTTCTTTGCAGAGGCATTTGTCCACAATAAACAGTTTATTGTCATTGAAATATATTCAGTGAACCAAAGTCGCCTCCATCAAACGTCAGTTGTCAACAACGCGTCACCAACTGGGAAACTCGGTTAGCAAAATCAAGCCCGAGTTTCCCACCTCTGATTAACACAGGAAGTTACGTGAATGGTGACGTTTTCACTCAGAAAAATGTTTTTCCGATGTCCATGAACACACGGAGACACCTCAAAGCTGTGCTACACACCAGCACATGTAGCGTGTGGGAGAAGTATAGATAAACAAAGGTAAGAGAAGCTAACCAATGCCATAGTGAAGTGGATAGCTACAGACTGCAGGCCCATTAGTGTTGTGGAGGACGTCGGTCTGAGAAACATTCTGAGAATCTCAACAAATGACGGCAGGTATGAGATTTTACAAGACTCACCATCACAAGAAGAATACACAAGTTGTATGAAAAGGAGAGGACCACAAAAGCGACACCTTTACAACGTGTTACTCTCACTGGGGACTACTGGACATCACTGGGTAACCATAATTACCTCAGAGTTACAGTGCATTATATTGATGAACAGTGGGCTCTGACTGTAATGAAAACAGAGGAGAGACATTATGCTGAAACGTTTGTGCTTCATTTCACTCTAACAGGGACATTTGGTACTGAACAGAGACTGGTTATGCTACTCCCTGATAAAAGAACGAAAATGTTTCTGCTGTTATCTTAGAAATTGCCTGTTTTAATGTTATGATTGTGGCTCAGGATGTTGTGGGCAGTTTTATTTTATATATAACAAACAGGATAACATGAATGCCCTTGCAGTGGCAATAAGCTTTAATTTTGTATTTGCTTTGATTACATTGTTTAAGTTGAGATTTACACTAAATATTTTATTTAACTGCTACTGTATAAACAACATGCTGATGTTAAGTGTTTGCAGAACAAATGTTGTGGCACTTTCGTTCATATGGCAGAACATTTAAAATAAAATTGCGCTATACACTACTTTTGAATTAATTATTGGATTTTGCATGTAACAATTAATCAGGGAAATCATGCGATTAATCGTGATTAAAACTGTTAATCGTTGCCCAGCACTAATATATATTATTTAAGTAAACATTTTCAGTGTTTTAAATGTACTGTGTTGGTGCATTTACATCAGTTTGTGTTGATCAGTACCTGTGACTGTCAGAGTTGTTCCAGGTAAACTCCTCCATTCAAATCTTGGTGTTATGAACTTGAAGTGATACTCAGCTGAGTCTCTCTCTCTCAGGTCAGAGATTCTCAGAGTGGAGCGTCCTCTCTCTGTTTCAACATGAACACGACCTGTATACTGGGAGTCTGTACTAAGGTCTTCAGGCTGGGAAGGATTCTGCCCTCCATGATTACGCTACCACTGAACCAGAATGTTGATTTGTCAGGATAATTGTAACTGTTGTACAAACGAGAAATGTCCACTGAAGAGCCTTTGAAGGCGCAGATGCTTCTTTCCGTGTATCGTCACTCTGTTGCAGGATTCACCTTGGACACCTGAAAGATAAAACCATTTTGACCATTTGTAAACCAGAGTCTGTGAGGAATCACAATAGGAATTTCCAGATTAAAACTACACTACATGAAGTTATAAGGCTCCACTAAATGGTGTTGTGTTGGAAGAAGGTTGAGTAAACTCACACACTGAAGGAGAGGGGAAATCCTTATATCCTTGAAGTAGCACAGGAATAGCTGTCTGAATTATACACAGGGTATAAATAATAAGATGTTTGTGCCTGAATTTCCTGTCCATTCTTGTACCAGACATAGGAAGGATTATTAGGTAGACGACAACTGCTCCGACACTCCAGCCTGTTAGAACGTGATATCACCTGGAGACCTGGATGTGTGAAGAAGGAACATGAATGTTATGTTAGACAAAACTGTCAACATACAACAACTGTTTTATTAAACTGTCAACTAACAACTGCAAATAAACACACAACATATTCATATTATTGTTTTCTAGATCTTGAACATTTGGAAATAGTTAACGTATGAAGAGAAATGTTACCTGCTGTGACAGACAAAGTGACTCCAGGTGAAGTGATATATCTTCCATCTTCTTGGTTTGTTGTGAACCTGAACTTGTACACAGCTGAGTCTCTCTCTCTCAGGTCTGAGATTCTCAGAGTGCAGTCGTTGTAATTATAACTGTACTGCACACGACCTGAATATTCTGAGTCTTTTGTCAGATCTACAGGTTCATTATTATTCATTTTAGTATACCATAATGTTCTCTCAATTGTAGTATGACGATTTTTCCACCAGTATGGGTATCTGTATCTGCAGTGTATTTCCACTGTTGATCCTTTAACAGCACAGATCTGAGTAGAGGTGTAAGTCACTCCCCAGCCATCCTGACCCTGTATCACTGTAACACAGAGCACATCAGGAAACACAATCAGACTCAGAACTACATCAGGAGACAGACTTACATGTGTTCTTCAGTGTGTGAAGCTACATTTCCCAAAACTACTTCTGCTCTCACACTTACCACTCACATCCCAAGTCAGTGTGAAACAAAGATAATCTGATAGTACCAACTTGTTTTGGGGTTTTGGGGATGTGGACAAACTTTACTAAACTCAGACTGCTTTACTAGAACTGAGCTTAACACTGTATCACACAGGTTTTTCTTATATTTATTTCTTTGTTGGGGACTTTCTAACGTCTGTTTTTAAAAATGGATATATAAATCAAGTATTAATGTTATTTCTGGTTTATGCTAAAGTGAACAGAGGAATGGAGAAATATGCATATAATTCAGTTTTACATGAGAATGTATAATGCTAAGGTACAGTCGCAGCTGAACACATGATCTCTGCTCTGCAGTTAATCTCTAGGTGCACTGAGGCAGGACATCATACAGAGGGTGCAGTGAAGGAACAGCAATGTATTGAAGCTGTGAACAAAATAAAAAGGAAGAAGATTAAATTATTAGAAGGGTGAAGGGTGTGGAAAAATAATTTGCTTTGCTCGGTTGCTTTTCTGTCTGTGGTCACTCTGGCTGCTGCAGAGTGTGAATGGAAACTGTAGAGAAATGCAGAACACTGAGGCGAGAGCAAATAGTGTGACATGTAGATAACACACACACACGCACACACATATATATAGCCTATATAAATATACAGTATGTAAATATAAAGGCCATGCCAGTGATTAAGTTTACGGATGGACAAAGCAGGCCAACCAACCCTAGCATACAGGGATCAATGGTGAGGTAAGGCCATTTTATAGTGCGTAAAATCATTGCATTTCCCCCGGCTCATTTCCTGGTTCTCCTTCTCCATAAACAACATGAAATCAAGGAGAGGGATAACTTTTCCTGCTACAGATGTCTCACCTTGGTCAGAAAACACAGGGGAGACACTTTTTTCTCTTACTATGACTCTAGAGTCGGTACTCGCTCCAAAGCTAATGTCACTCTCTCAATTCTCCCTCGCTCTATCACCCACTCCCCACACACACACACATGCCGGCTCGAGGCACACACCAGCGAACAAGTATAAACATCAGGCCACTTACGTAGGCTACGGCGAGAGCTCTGCGTGGAGCCTCCGCACAACTGTAAAACGGCCTTTAGGGCCTTAAGATTTGTTATGGACCTCAATGCTCCATGGTATACAGTATCTAAGAAGTGAGGGCATTAGGAAGATGCATATATAAAACAGCACCGTAGTCAAACACAGACATAAAAGTAGCAGCAACAAGTTTACTTTTTGCATCAAAAGAAAAGCAAGATTTATTTCTGTAATAAAAACCCAGCCTCAGCTTCAACTTTTTCACAAGTTGCTGAATTTGAGGCTTAAAAGAGAGAAAATCGTCAATTAAGAATCTTAATCTTAAGATACAGACTAAGTCACATTGCCCTGAAACGTAAGATAAGAAAATCATGAGTTTTGTTTTGTTAAGATTCAAAATCAATTTCAGCTCATGAAAGCTGTGTTGTAGTATCAATAATAAAAGTGCCTTACAATATACTGTAAATATAGATGTGCACTACAGTACCTTGTACAGAGAGAAGGAAGACAACAAATCCACTCGCTGCTGCTGTTAAACTCATAGCTGCTCCTCTGGTCTCTGTTAAATCAGCAGGTAGATCACATACATGAGAAATACTGGGTGTCAGGAACTCACAATAAACATGTCTACATTAGAAAAGGAGGATGTGGTCTTTGAAGACAATGTGTGTCTTCTGGGCTCGGTACAGTAGTGTTAAATAGATATCAAGCTGTTTAAAACCCGCCTAACTTCCTTCCTCTTTACATCATTAATATGCATGAGCAGACAAATGTCTGTAAATCCCCAAGTTGAAATGAAGAAATGATTCTTTCTGGTGTTTTGCAAACAATGCATTAAGTTCTTAAAATATAGTTTATGGAAATGAAGGGCAGGGAAGTGCCTCTAACACTTTCCATGAGAGGACAAGGTTAAGCCCTATATTGCAAGTCAGGTCCAATTTTATTTATAACCCCAGTCCATATGATAAACGGGCCATAAATAGAGATACAATGTACGTAAAGCACTTTGGTCCGGGTGTGCATAAACCTGCTATGAACAAAAACTGAAAGTGAAACTCTAATAAAACAGATTTGTTTTGATTCATTTTACCTTTTCTTTTCCAAAGTGTTGAGAGCCAAGCTGTACTGTTGCCCAACAGCTGAGGACTGCGTGTACATTTCCTCAAGGCTCTCTAAAGGTTAGAATTATTTGGGTTTAATCTAATGTTGTGATCAGAGTGAACAGTGAACAGTGATCCTTAAGTGCATTGGAAAAGTTAAGTGTTGAGAGCAGATGTTAGGATGTGGTTGGCATGGAGCACATCACAGCTTCCTGTGTGAACCACTGGGAGGAGTTGTGCTCTAATTCAAAAGAATATCTTAGGTAAGAGGTGCACTTGATAATAATAATTACAAACCTGCTTCCATAATTTCTGCAACAAGAGAAACCAGAACAAAAGTTAGTCAAATCAACACCAACAATATGTTGAGATACTGAGAAAAAACTATTACTGAGCTAATAAGTAGATAAAGAACATGCAAAGACATGTCTATCTGGTGCTGGAGTGTAAAACACAAGTTTGATCACAATATATTATTCTGTCAATTACAAACGAATAGCTAATTCAGAGGAACATAGACGAAATAAGCATTGAGTATAGCAGACCAAACATTTAAATTAATTTACAGCAAAAAGATTTTTCTAGGCTCTAGGTGGTGGGAATGTGGTGGTTGGATGTTGAGCAAAAAGCGCTGCACTTAAATGTGCAGCAGTGGTTTCTGGTTGCTTCCTCCTGTGCTTAACTAGCGTTCTGACAGCTTCAAGGAGTTAATAATTAACATTGCTGACATCAAATTTCCACACAATGGAAAAAATAACACGTTGTTAGGATAATTATTTATCAAAGAATAGACAGAGACACACTGAAGATTTTAAAGTTTGTTTTTTACTTGCGAACTCAAGGAGCCAATTTCAGCACTACATAATAGTACAGAAAATGTCTAATGAGAAGCCTTCTACATTAGCTTATTTATGAGTGAAATACAGTCATAATACAGAGTCGATGTCGTCAGTTGTTATCTGGTCAGAGTCGATGACATCTCCCTTATCTGGTCAGGGAGTGTGTTCTTTCCTCAGCATCACACCGTGCTCAGACAGGGCTGGACTGGGACAAAAAATCGGCCCTGGCATTTTTGGGCCAGGCGGCCCACACCCACCGTGATTGGTCAGACAAATTCCCTGCAGACAGTCCTCTTAAAATATGCGTGCGTTCCATTAAATGAGTTGCCTAGTGTTCAGCGTTCATTTTGGATCCTTCAAGAGGGGACTCAAGACTTATCTGTTGATCTTACACTTAAATAATTCATTCATTCTTAGAGTTATGATTTGTATATTTATGGTATTTTTATAATTTTTTATTATTGATATTTGATATTGTATTGTCATTATTTTTATTATTACTATTTTGCTTAATATTGGCTTAGCAACTTTAAAAACAGTTTACTGTTAATTTTAACTATTGTAAGATTCATATTTTGTCGCTTTGGACACAAGTGTCTGCTAAATACAATAACCATAACTATAACCCTTCCTAAAAGCTACAGTAAAGCTGAGAGTAGTATATGCCCTGGAAAAGAGCACCAATACAAGAGAAGCTAATTAAGCTATTCAAGGAACACTGATGCTTGTATCATCACTGATTTTATAGATCCACAGACTTTTCAGCTACCCAACAGGCCAACCGCTAGCATTTTCAATGTAAGCTTAAGCTGTTAGGTTACCTGACAGCCACTAACTTTAATGTTACAGCCAAACTGCTTGTTGTCGTTATGACGTGACACACTCGCGCGCACAAACACACACACACACACACACGCGCACACACAGCCTCCCTCCCTTCCTGAGAGTCTGTGTTAATTTGCCTACTCCTTACCACATCGTCATCTACTCTCTCTTCCATCTTTTCCTCACTCGCCTCCTCCTCGCCTTCTTCCCTGGCATCGTTGTTTCTGCTTCTATAGCCAGCCACCTCTCCTCCTCTACTTCAGGTAATGCTGATGTTGAAGCAGCTACTACAGACCCAAACATGTCCGAAATTTTTGAGGAATCCGCCTGTAGATTCTTAATCTTTTTCTCCTCTAATTTCTCTGCACCTCCCTTGCACTTGGTGGTCGTTTGTCCATTATAACGTGAATGCTAAACTTCCAGCATAACTATTACAGCTCACGTCTCAGGGCCGGGAGGCGTGGCCATAGTGGGATTCGTAAATTTGCGGCCCGGAGTGGGGAAGGGGGTTCCTGGATTTGATTGGGTCAGGCCAGTGCCAATAAAGAAAATTAACCAATGGGCCGCTGTGAGTTCTTTATGGGCCGGCCCGGCCAAAAATTAAAAAAAGGCCTATTTATATCGGCGATTCGGCCCAAAAGTCCGTCGGCCCACCGGGAAAATGCCCGGTATGCCAGATGGCCAGTCCAGCCCTGTGCTCAGACAAGATAGCCAATGGTTCCATGTTATCTTCTGAGAGCAAGCAGTGTTTTGGTTTCTTACTATGCAAACAGTTTAATTTAACAGAGAGAGAAAAGAGTAATCAGTATAATATTGTATTCTGATGCAAAGAATTTTAATATTAATGACTAAAATAAAATATATATAAATATAAAATAATATTAATAATCAATTTTTCTAACATTCACGCCTTTTTAAACTTTTGCATCTTCAATAATACAATATTAAATGGTTAAACGTTTGGTAACTTCAATAAGTATATATATATTAGGGGTGCACCGATCCGATATTTGGATCGGATATCGGCCCCGATATTGCAAAAATAGCTGGATCGGTTGGGAGAGGCTACGGTCGCTACTCCACAAGAACCGAGAAGAAAGTTAGCTAGAGGATGAAGAAAGACCGGATATACACCAGAACAACGTGTGCTCAAGAGAGGAGCCGTCTGTTATTCCCAAGTTTTTTCTTTCTAACAAATCGGACATAATTTAGCCACTGTTGTTGCCCGTCGCTCTAACGTTACTCGGCCGTGTTACTGTGCTAACGTTAAAGACCTGTCACTTCAAGCATGCAGCGGAGCAACGTTATGAACGCAATCCACCTCCGGTCCCGCTACAGACCGTTGAGAGAGACTGGTTCAGAGCAATGACTAAAACTCTGGATTTAAGATTTCTTGCCTCGCTGAAATACGTCCGCCAACCTACTAACGTTATTCAAACAGCGAAGGAGGCTGACAGCGGAGCTACGTTCAGTCCCCTACTACAACCTAACTTACCTGTGGCCAAGGTAGTGGTTATACAGTACTAGCTTACAACTATTTAGTTTTGAAAGGGAAACAGTGTTAAAGTTGTTTGTATGTGTAGGCTATTCATTCGATTTGAGTTTATTTTACTACTTTGCAGTTTGCACAATACAAATAGTTTAGCTTCTGTAACTGTTTCATGGATTCCCCTTCATACAAAGTTATTGTATAATGTCGTGGAGCCAAGCCAACCCTTTAGTAATCAAAGCTTTTAGTAAACATGATGACATTAACATGTTTTTGTGATATTCTATGTACTCCTGACAGTAGAATAAGCCATTATAAACCTATATAAAGGTGGCTCATTATTGATGGCCCATTATTATGTATTTAAATTTATTTTAAGAAGTTTGATTACATTATATTTTCGATTTGAATGCACAATTGTTTTTTAAATAACAAATAAATAAGAATTCAATACATTAAATCTGTTATTTTGTCTTAGTTAGGGAAGTAATGTTTAGAAGGTCTGGTGCCTTTAGTGTCTTCCACATGGTGGAAGGAAGGTATGATGTGGAAGTTATTCAGTTTATTATTAATTCAGCAACGGTATCGGATCGGTATTGGGTATCGACAGATACACAACGCCCTGGCATCGGTATCGGTACTGAAAAAGTCGGATCGGTGCATCCCTAATATATATATATATATATAAAACATCAATAGAGCTTTAAAGAACACCAAAAAAAGAGATAAAGAGTTTGAATTACAAGTACATGGAACCTTAACTAAAGACAAAGATCAAATTTCTTCTATGTTTAATAGTTATTTTATAGATTCAGTTCAAGATTTGGCACAAGGCTTTGATCTAAGAGGTAAGGTCATTACACCATCAAATGATAATCTTCCACTGTTTAGCATCTCTGAAGTGCCAGAATCTTCCATAACTAAAATCTCAGGCAAGTTTAAGAACTCTAAGGCTAAAGATGTTTTTGCTTGTGATTGTGCATTTCTGAAGAAGTATAAAAGCATCTTTTGTACTCCAATTGCTCGTCTGGTAAATCTATCCATTAAACAAAGTTTTTTTCCTAATGCCTGGAAATCAGCTGTAATAACCCCTATTTTTAAAGCTGGAGATGCAACTAATATAACAAACTATAGACCTATTAGTATCCTCCCTGTTGTTTCCAAAGTAACGGAAAGGATAGTCTATGACCAGTTGCTAGCCTATTTAAATCAAGGCCATTTTCCACTGCACCCCATGCAGTTTGGATTCAGGAAACATCATGCCACAGAAACAGCTACTTGATATTTTATTGAGCAAATAAAATCCAGCCTTGACAATGGAGGGGTTGTTGGTGCTGTTTTCCTTGATTTTAAGAAGTCATTTGATACAGTGAATCATAATGTTTTGTTATCCAAACTGTCAAAGATTAATTTCTCTCCCAGTGCTCTGACATGGATGGAGTCTTATTTAGATTCTAGAAAGCAGTGCACCAGGATTAATGATAGATGCTCCTCCTTTGCTAATTGCACTACTGGAGTCCCTCAGGGATTTATTTTAGGACCAATTTTATTTAGCTTATATATTATTGACCTACCATTGATTTGCCCAGAAGTCCACATCCAAATGTACGCAGACGATACAGTTATCTATACCCATGCAAAAACTAGAGAACAAGCTGCAGCAAAACTTACTGCAGCTCTAACCAAAGTATCAGACTGGTTAACTCTCAGTTGTCTTACTCTTAATGTAAGCAAAACAGTGGGCATGTATTTCTCTATCAAGAGGAATGTTACACAACATCAGCCCGATATCTGTATTATGGGAGAGGTGATACATATTGTTGATCATTTCAAGTATCTGGGCATAATTATTAATTCTAACTTAAGTTTTAAAAAACACATAAAAAAGATCTCCAATTGTGTCAGAGCTAGTTTAGCAAATTTTAAACATATAAGACACAAGTTACCAATAGCCGCAGTTTTTGTATTCAATGATCTTCTCACATTCATCTTACTGTTCTACAAGCTGGTCCCAGGCGGGACTACACTAAAACCTTTATGTACCCTTTACAAACAAGCTGTGAAAGTTCTTGACAAAAAAACAAGAAACTACCACCACTGTACCATCATAAAAAAATACAACCTATTAACCTTTGACAGTTTTGCAGACATGTGCCTGATGTATAAATTGACCCATGATCTTGCACCACCCCCACTCAAGCAATGTGTGTCATTTTGCAGAGATAATGTAAGGGTCACCAGCGCTTCTGTAAGAGGTGACTGTTACACTCAGTTTAGGAAGACTAAATTTGGTCAATCAGCTTTTTCATTTACTGTAGTAGAAAAGTGGAACTTAATTCCACTTGACATTAGAGATTGTGCAAGTCTCAGCAGTTTTAAAATGTCCTTAAAGACTTGGCTGAAGGCGAATCAACTATGTGATCATTGATTTTTTTATAACATTGAATGTATATTTGTATTTTGGTTTATGTGTGAGTAATGCTTGTCACAGGTTGTTTGTTAAGTTTTTATCTGTTTTGATAGTATTGTCTGTATTGTCTATATTGTCTAAATTGTCCTTTATCTCCCTTGCCCAGGGACCACAGATGTAAATTAGCTGTATAGCTAACTCTGGTACAGGGCCTGAACTGTGCATGGTCCCTGACAAATAAACTAATAAAATACAAATACAAAAATTGTGTATTTCTGCAATTTCTCAGTACATTTACTCTTCTTTTGTTTTTCATAATGTACATCATTAAGCATTCACATCAACATTAAACATTTTTAAGTAGATGTTGGTCATGGTTTCAAACCCATCTCAGTACTAAACCTCACACAATATCCACAGGTGGTGGTGGTGGTGTGATGGTGTGGGGGATGCTATCCTATCGATATCGGCCAACATTTCTAAAGAATGCTTCCAGCACCTTGTTGAATCAATGCCACAAATAATTAATTTAAGTTCTGAAGGTGAAAGGGGGTCAAATACGGTATTAGTATGGTGTTCCTAATAATCCTTTAGATGAGTGTATAATTAGTGCAGCTGTGGAAAGGAAACACATCTACAAATGTATATATACCGTATATATATTTTCTTCACTGGGTTTGAGACGGTCCACTAATAACACTTTTCTAGACTAAAAGGCCGACCCCCTTTGTAGCCCAGACTACCCTCCCCCTTCGGATCAGTGAAACTAGGACTCCTCAGCTTTCTCTTTCTCCCCAGAAAACCCAAATACCTTTTTACAGTGTGATAGGTGAATCCAGGTGGTTCTTTCAGCAATTTTCAAAGCGGTAGCAGTAGTGAGTAGGACTTGATATGCACCCTCCCACCTAGGACTGGACCAAGTTTTTCGTTGTATCACTTTAAGGAGCACCCAGTCATCGGGCTTCACCACCGGATCTCCTGATATTAGGGCTTCTCCTGGAATCCATATCCAAACTTTATTTATTAAAACACATCATTTATTATTGCTATCATCCCTCCTGTTGACAGGACTCATGACTCAATAACGCAGCATATATAAATAATCTGTATAGTGGTTTAGCCATTAACACTCTGTAACTGTGTTACACAGCAAAAACCTGTATAAAAGCAACAAAAAGTTCAAAAAAAAAATCCTTAATTTTTTTAATGATTTTCCTTAAAGAAAGAAAAATCACCAAATTAAAATGTTTGCAACATTAGCTTAAAAGTTTAAACAAAATACAAACAAAGTTTATAGCACAGCTTTACTGGAAAAAAAAAACTCACTAAAGTTTAAATTAACTGCTCGTAGAATGATATCTCATCTCAACCTGAATCGGTTTCAATACTGTTAGATACAAGATAAAGATAAAAATATACAAATATAAGATAAACTCAGATGAAATAAACAAAGATATGTTGTTTATTACATTTTTTATATATGGCTTGCAACACAAATACTAATTGCTGTCTGATATTTCTAAAAATCATTATGAATTAAAGATTTTAGGCCTAGTAGAGCAAACCTAAGTACTCATTGTTGCAGTCTATCCAATTTGTTACCTGATATGGGAACATATCACATTATACTGTATAATTTATGACAAAAATGTGTATCAAATTGCTGAGCCTAACCTCCACATCCAAATGTCGAGTTCCTCCACATGTACAGTACAACTCTTGTCTTTATCTTGGGTGTGTGTGTGTCTGTGTGTATTCTCTGGGAAGCCCCTCCCTCAGCTGTCCTCTGAGCCTCTGTAAAGAAAGGAGGATTTCTCCATTTTGCATGAAACACACTGCTTTTCTATGTCTGATCTATGACATAATTGATTCAAAAATGTTATTAGGGTTAGTCGATTCATTAAGGTTTAGATAGATAGTCATAGTATAGTATTCAAATCCTTTGCCTAAGTAAAAGTACTAATTCCAAAAATACCAGCAATATTCCATTAAAGTATTACTTAAGGAAGAACAGTATTGTAAAAATATGTACTTAAGTAACTGTTTAAATGTAACTATATAATCCATCAACATATCATACACAATGTGCACAATATACACTGGTGAAACAACATAGCCTCAGAGATATGATCTCTGAACCCACAACAGTAATATCAATAGGAACTCCATTATCCTAATTCAAAAGTACATTTATCTCTCTCTGGTCTGTGAAGCTGCTATGTGTGGCTCTTATGTGGTCCTTCGGGTCACCGGGACCCAAAGGACCACACAAGGGTTATGTACTTCCGTTTATTTTGTTGAGAATTGCTCTCTAAACCCTGTCTCTTGTAAAGTAAGTAAGTAAAGTTTGTTTCTAGAGCACATTTAAACATAGTTTAAGCTGACCAAAATGCTGTACAAACAAGCACTAAGTTGCTGTATTAACCTTTGTTTTGTCCACACAAGGGCTAGTTCAGTCTTCTCAGACTCCTCCTTGCTGGGTGTGCCTGCAGTGAAATCTGAGCCAGTATCTTGTAGACTGTCCTCCTGTGTGCTTGGCTGTCTCTCTAATGCTCTTGCTTCATTAAGCTTTCTGCTCTTTTTCTTCCTGTCACTTTCCTGACTGTCTTTTTTCAACAATTGTTACCCATTTAATATACAAAGTATATTATGTCTTTATTGTCCAAAAGAATTATATTATATTCTCTCTTATCATTTATAAGATTTTATCTTTAAGTTACTGTATATTATCTCACTTTTCGTATAAGATTTATCTTTAACTTATATCTTACTTTTTGTGTAAGATTTATCTTTATAACTTATATCTTACTTTCGTGTAAGATTTATCTTTACCTTCCCTCCTGAATTACTTGATTTCATTAAACGCCAGGTAGCATGTATGGAGTTCACCTGAGCTGCGTACCTTGTGCAGTGAATCTCATCACAGGAAACACTCTTATATCAATCAAGTAATTCACAGTTTATATTTACCTCTTTTTTATTTTTCCTACAAAGTCTCACTCTGTCTCTTAGGAGTAGCAAGCTCCCTTTACTCTTTAACATGCTGCACAGAGTAATTTATTACTTGTAGCCTTGTCACATAGGATATGGACTGTTACCAGACCACGGATATTTTTATTGATATTTTTATTTCACTAGTCTTCCCATAAGACAAAGGACGTGTTGTTCTTTTCCTATCGACCTACTTGTTATTGCTTTGTTTCTCTGATTGTCTTGTCACTATTACGGTCTTCCAAATACAAAAAAACAGGAGCAGGTAGGAACCCAAAAACAGGAACAGGCAAACACAGAACAGCAGTAAGCAATCCACTGACATAGCCAAACAAAAATAAAGTGAACAGCAAATAATGATCTGACACAGGACAAGTGGAACACAAAGACTAAAAACAGAGGGTAACGAGGTAACAAGAGGCAGGTGACACAAGGGCTGGGAAACAGGTGAAAAACATAAGGAAATCACAAGAGCGGGAAAAACAAATGACAAGTAAAACAAGACGCGCCAAGACAGAAAACCAGACTGTCAAAATTAAACAGGAAACAGAGGAAAATACAAAACAGAAAAAAAACAGACTACCACAATAAGACAAAACACAGAACAAAGTACCAAAACAGTCACTGGGTAAACGCAAAGAGAATACCCTAGGCCATAAGACATCATCACGTTTTGTCTTCAACAAACAGCCTTTCCGGATAAAGAAATCAAATTTATCTCACTTAGGGCTTTTCAGTGGTTCTGTCCGCTGTTCAAAAAATTATCCCGTCACCTTCTTCTCCCTCCAGCGGGTACTGGCCTCTGTGAAAACAGCAATTCAAGCCGGAGGTCGTTGTTCAAGGAGTCACCAAATGACTCCCCAGTGCACAGTATTTCAGGACCCGAAGCCTGGAAGGAGGGGAATGATTTTTGGGATCCGGTTATGAAGGACCAAGTTGTTAGAATAATTACATTATCAAAAATAGACAGAACCACTCAAGATCTCTCAAAGTTCATTTTTACTTGCAAACACAAGGAGCCAATTTCACTACAGCATAGTACAGAAAATGTCCAATGACAAGCCCTCTACATCGGCTTATTTATGAGTGAAATACAATCATAATACAGAGTTGATGTTGTCAGTTGTTATCTTCAGTCAGGGAGGGCATGTATTCCCTGAGGAACAGTCTGTGCTCCCCACAAGGCCAGATTAGTCTCCCAGAGTTATCTCGTGAGCACGGCAGCAATATTTTGGCTAGTTGTAATGCAAACAGTTTAATAATAACGAGACAGAAAAATGTAAATCACAATTTTTCTTATACTTCACTTGCACACACATGCATAACGTGTGAGTATGTATGTACGTATGTTTGCATAAGTATGTATATGTACAGTATGTGCATGTGGTTGGTGGTTGGGAGGATGGCGGAGCATGTTAATATCAATCACAATATGAAACAAAACATTGACAAACCCTGTCCACTCATTAGTCAGGTGCTAGACAATCAATGCACACACATGCATAACGTGTGAGTATGTATGTACGTATGTTTGCATAAGTATGTATATGTACAGTATGTGCATGTGGTTGGTGGTTGGGAGGATGGCGGAGCATGTTAATATCAATCACAATATGAAACAAAACATTGACAAACCCTGTCCACTCATTAGTCAGGTGCTAGACAATCAAAACACTGCTTTCAAAATAAGAGCTCCAATTTTCTAATTAAAACTTTAGTGCGTAACTTCTTGATATTAAAGCTTTAGTGCGTAACTTTTTGATATTAATAAACGTCCATTATGAAGGATATAGATGAAGAACATGAGAAGATGGCCAAATGAGTTGCTACAAAGCTAATCAAGACTATCAGCTCCACACAACTCTCTCTGTATTTCTCAGTATGGCTATGTTTAGAAGATTGTGTCGTCCAGTGACTTTTGCTCGCAGAAACTCGAGTGAAGATAATTACCTCTTACCTCTACCTCTTATCTCTCAAGGTTTTTTAATCCTCCATGTCCTCCGTGGCTACTACTTGAATCCCGCCGTAGTTCAACATCACGTCTCCTTAAGTCCTCTAATATTTCCTCATTTATGTCATCAACACATCCATAATTCATGGAAATGTTGTGTAAAACACAACAAGCCACAAAGAATGCTGTGACTTTTTGAGGACTATACTGTAAAGTGCCTCCTGATCTATCCAAACACCTGAAGCGCATTTTCAGTAATATTTTTCTTTGTAATTATTTATGGTTTGCAAAAATGGGAACTGCTGCGTCCATGTAGCTGAGAGAAGCAAAGTGTATGCGCGTTGTTCATGCGTCCCTAAAATAGCATCTGAATAACGCGCCACTGTCTTTAGACCAGGTTTTTCCTGGTCAGTGGGGGAATTGTTTTCTGAAACTGCAAAATAGCACCAGGGAATGTTTGCACCTGAACACGCCTCCTCTTTTCGCTGAACCGCCCCCAGGAGCGCAAATAAATTCCCTAATTTACCGGCGTGCGGCTGTGGAGGGAAAAGTCCGCTGTGCGTCGGGTGCAAAATAGGAATGATACATGCGTCGGTGTACAAAGGCAATTGCGCTGAGTGCAAGATAGGGCCCCTAGAGTTTTGGTAATTTCTAGTGTTCTGGTTTCTTAGTGTTTAGGATTATTTTTTAGATATTCCTTTTGCAAGTTTTTTTACCTGCCTGCTTCAGGACACCTTTTGTTGTAGCCGTTTTTGAACTTGTACTTTAATTGAGTATTTTCTTTGCATTCTACTTTCTACTACTCCACTACGTAAATCTGACAGCTTTAGTTACTAGTTACTTTACAAATTAAGATTTTTTCGTGTGGTATAAGTACTTTTACTTAAGTAAAAGATGTGAATACTATTACCACTGAACAGGTGTGTTTAGCTGCTGGGTTAGCATCACTGCTCCAGGTCAGAAACATCGAATAATCTTTCATAATGTCACCAGGGAGACTTGAGTGTGACTCAACACCAGAGATGGCAAAAGTACTCACTTCCCATACTCAAGTAGAAGTACAGATACTGGTGTTAAAAAATACTCTGGTAAAAGTAGAAGTACTGATTTAACTTCTTTACTCAAGTAAAAGTAGCAAAGTACAGGCTTGGAAATTTACTTAAAGTATAAAAGTAAAAGTAGCCTTACGAATGACAACCATTTATAAAACTGTGCGTATATTCTATTCTGAAAGATTTCGTGCACCAAAAAGTCAGAATTTTCATACACAAAAACTAAATTCTGATTTATAACACCTTGCGGCGCACACACGTGCGCACTCTTCTCGTTATGAATACGGACGTGCGTTACCTTATGCGTTCGTGCACGAGCCTCACGCTCCTCCCGAGGTCGTCCCATATATCCTAATAAGGTCCATGTTAATCAATCAATGAATATAGCAGCTTTGTAAAGAAGCCCTTGATGACCAATCATAAAACAAAAAAAATGGGGAAAAAACACGATTCAGTGATTGTGAGATCGATGTGCTCCTAACAGAGGTAGAACATCGAAACAAAATCCTTTTTCGAAGCCCTTGTGTGGTGTTCATATTTTTGTTACACAACCTTAATTCTTAAAAGATTTTAACTCAATTACCAATGATTTATACATCATTTATGGTTCATATTTGCCATTTACCCCTGTGAGATCACATTTACGATCATATGATCATTTTCGGTTTTTGTTAGAAAACAAGGAAATTCAATCATTAAAAAGGTAAAAAATAGATACAAGATTTTTGATCATTATTGGTGCTTATTTCTTAGAATTTAATCAGAACAGGTGAAAATGCTTGAAATGTAATAATTTTGTGTGGGAATAACAGGTGCAGAAAGACAACATTCCCACACACAGACACCTAAAATCAGACACGCCCACATACAGACGCACAGACACAAACAGAGACGCACAGACACAGACACACACACACAGAAACACACACACACACAGCAGGCCCAGTTAGGAGGAGGACACAGTTAAGTTTCATAGCAGCTACAATTATTACACTCGGGTCCAGTAGACCCGAACACCTCATATGTAATATGTGTAGGGGGTTGTACCGTGTGCAGTCATTGAAAATAAGTTATTTGTTATGGTCTTCACAGAAAATGAGCCAAGGCCAATGAGTTTGAGTTATAAGAAATAATAAATAGCATAATTTTTTTTTATTATTAAAATTTAGAGTGTGCTCACATCAACAGATTCTCACTCCCATCTAGTAAAATACGGACGTTTGTTCAGGTGCCTTTGTCTTTCTTATTGATGCTAAAAGTCTCCTTTAGCCTCTGCTGCATGGTGTGGGAGGATCCCCTGCTTCTCCCCGTTGCTGGCAGCCCCTCGCCGGGCGCCGCGACCGGCTCTGGGTCGGCCTGGAAAGAACGGGATTGTTGGGTTCAGGAAAACAAAAACTCGGTTGGGTTCAAAAAATGGGGATACTATCGTATAGTTCATTAAAACACAGTCTACAAAACCTTGGGAGCATTACACACGATCACACGCATGGTCAAAAGGTTGCGGAAAACTGGGCACATTTTTGCGCATGGAAATTCTTTATAAATCCCAACTTTTGCGAGGAATGTTGCTACAGCAAATTTCACCATGCTTCACGCAACTTTTTCTTGCGTAACAGGTTTTATAAATGAGGCTCCTGGACCACACAAATGTTAATGTAAGTGCAAGCTGAGAAACTTCAGTGGACATGGAAAAAAGGCTCTTTATATGCCATTGCCTACATTTTAAAGCACCCATATTATGCTCATTTTCAGGTTCATAATTGTATTTTAAGGTTGTACCAGAATAGGTTTACATGGTTTAATTTTCAAAAAACACCATATTTTTGTTGTACTGCACAGCTTCTTTCACTGCTGCAGATCCTCTTTTCACCTTGTCTCTGTTTAAGCTACAGAGTGAGACATCTTTTCTTCTGTACTATCTTTGATTGCACTCGCACATTTCCAGTAGCTCAGATCGTAGATCATGTCATCTAGCTCCATAGACAGTAAAAGAAAGGCTGTTTCTCCAACTTTGGTCAGTTACAAGGCAGGATTAGCTGGGAGCCTCCTAAACAAGGGCGCACATGTAAGTAGCTCTTTTGTAGATTATGGTGAACTTGTGTGTGTTGTAGCAGTGCTTTGCTATTGAGAACGAGGTAGTATGCTAACGGTTGCGGTTAGCCAGCTCGTTTCGCCTAGTAACGTAAAAAGCCATGCAGATTTTGACCAGCTCACCCGGAGACTGAAGGCAGGATACATTCAGAAACCGTATCTCACTCAAAACAGCATGGGTGGATTTCTTTCAAAGTTTGTATGCGTGTGGAAGCACCAGAGACACAAAATAAATAAAAAATTTACTTGAGTACAGTAACGAAGTATTTGTACTTGGTTACTTTCTACTTTTTTAAACACAAGGGTTTTACTTCCTATGTAATTTGAACACTGAACACAGTGCAGAAAAATATTGACAGTTGGAACAATATAAATTAGTAATTGAATATCTTTAATTAAATATCAGGTTATTTAAAGGGGTGATAGAATGGTTATATACGGTATTTCACACTGTTCCTTAAGGTCTCCTAATAGGGTATGTAACATTGGTTGGGCTGAAAATGACTCTTTTGCTGTTTTTTTTTGGCCGTAATGCTACCCTGTTAAATGGGACTGGACTGAAACGAGAGCTTTTCTGCCTTATATGGTCTGCTCATGAATATTTCGATGAGCTGCACACTGATTGGTTGAGCTTAGCACGCACGCACACACACACACACACACACACACACACAGACACGTTCCCCTCTATGGCTCCCCAAAAGGCAGAAGCAACAGTTACCTTTCCTGTGGGGACAATGAGTCTTCTCCAGTATGCTAAATGACAGATGATTCTTTAGAAGCTTGAGAAGGTGTGAACCAGACAAATGCTGATTAGGTGTGGTGTGATGCAATCGGTATTGATTCAGTGTTTTTTTTTCTAGCTACCGTGTTCATTTAACTAAAAGTATATTTTTTTCAGACATCACCAATGGTTTAACTTTTTACTAGATAACGTACCATGAACCGCTGCCGGCAGGCAGCTCCTGCACACCGCCCATTGCAAGTCCACTGCACCACTGATTTAAATCCACAGTCCCGCTCAGTTGTCCAATATCTACTCCTTTTCTCTGGGCCAGTATTCCGTATCTCCTGAGAGAGCTCCAGCCAGCGTGCAGCAGGGTCTGACAGTCCAGGCAGAAAGTCAGCGATCCGGGCAGGCACTGCGCCGCTGTCACGGCAAAACTGTGGAGCTCCTGAACTCCGAAACGTCATACTAAATTTGCAATTAGCCATACATTTTTGTAAAACATATTTGAGCTTTATATAGTTGATTTCTCTCATAAAAAAGTCTCAGAAGTGAATTTAGTAATGTAACAGCAGATGAACAGTGTATACCATTTCTGAGATTTGCGCGAACAAGATTTAGAAGACTAACTGACCTCAGATCAGTTATTGGCCTATGTAAATTTTGGTGCGTTACAAAGATAGAAGGTAGAGCCAAATGAGAAGGAGTTGAGAAGTTGACGTCAACTTCCAGCTTTGTTGAGATTCGCCCGTTTTCAGAGGCACTTTCAAATTGTGAGATTTGCAGAGGAAAGGGGTGTCATTGGGATTTAGAGGTTCTATGTATGTCCTATTTACCCACTAAACTGTCGTTTTTCAACTATGACAAGGTAAAATCGGTTTTGCATTCTATCACCCCTTTAAACAATAGAAATCAGTGCAATCAATTCAGTTTAACAAACTGCAGCCAGAGGATGAAAAACAGTGTGAAATAAGTACAAAACCACAGTAAAAAAGAATACATTAAGTTTTGAGATTGCTATCCTACTTAAACAAAATACTAACTTACTGTATGAAGGGAATGCACCAGAAGTAAAATAAAAACAAACAAAACAAAACAAACAGATAAAACAGGAGAGCAGAGATCATTTATGGTAAAGAAATATCATATACAAAGAAATGTACTTGACAAGATTTGTTAACACTGGCAGTAGAATATTGCTCCTTAGTAACATTTTTCAGCAAATTGTGTATTGGTATTTATAAATTATAAGCTTTCCAGCCATTAACTGATGACACTAGAGAAATGACCCAACGCTGCATGTCATAACAATGCTAAATACTCAATCTTACTATTCATAAATGTGTGTTGACTTGCTTGAACACTGCTAAAGAGACCAAAGATCTGTATTGTGTTCAAACTCTTGGGTGTTTGCTGACTGTGCTGTACAGTTCATATAATTCCTCCGCAGCCTCTTGATTTCCTGATCTGTGAATGAAAAAACACACTTAGAGAATAATAACCTCAAAAAACTCACAATACTAATTAGGACAGGTTAAAAAAACAAGCAGATGCAACACCAATAAAATGGTGGGAATAAAAACATTGACCGTTACAAACTTTGTGCAGCAAAGGACATTTTCTGATGGACTCACTCTGTAGTAGCACTGGAACTCTTAAAGTTGACAGTAGTGTACTCCACATCCTCGTCCTCCTCTTCCTCCTTGTGTCTGTAGGGCTGAGCTAGCCTGATGTTGGAGTAGAGAGCATCTTCCTGGTTTTTAGAGAAGATCACGCTGGCATAGCAAAGGTCTTCGTGCGGCTCTGCTGGAGTTCTCTGGACTGGAGCTGAAGGACTGTCATACTCTGAACCCTGAAGGTAACATAGACAAGAGTCCTCAGCTACATAGGTAAGTGTTTAAAGGTCCCATTCTATGTTTATTTTTTACATTCATACTTGTATTTTGGGTTTCTACTAAAACATGTTTACATGCTTTAATTCTAAAAAGACAACCTTATTTTCCTCATACTGTCTGAATATACCTGTATTCACCCTCTGTCTGAAACGTTCCATTTTAGTGCCTGTCTCTTTAAGCCCCTCCTGAAAAAGCCTTGCCTGCTCAAATTGGTCAGCATTTCCGCACCATCATTGCAGCCAGAAAATGACTGTAACGGCACTATATATATATATATATATATATATATATATATATATATATATATATATATATATATATATATATATAGTATAGCTGTGAAATCAGAACCATACTGGAGTCCTAACGGCTCGTTAAAAGGGGTGATAGAATGATTATATAGGGTACTTCACACTGTTCCTTAAGGTCTCCTAATAGAGTTTGTAACATTGGTTGGGCTGAAAATGGCCCAGGTGCTATTCTATGGGTCTGTGAATACCCTGTGAATATGGCCCTATTTGGAACGACAGCTTTTCTTCCAAATATGGTATGCTCATGAATATTTAGATTAGCTGCGCGCTGATTGTTTGAGGGAAGCACATACACATACATTGGAGACGAGACAGCATGTCTCATATTTCAGACACTGCAATGTTATACATTGTTCGTCTGCTATTTAATTACTAAATTCACTTCTGAGATTTTTGTAAAGCTCAAATATGGGCCGTTTTACGAGGATTGATGGCTAATAGCAAATTTGGTAAGACGTGTCAGACTTCAGGAGCTCTGACGAGACAGACACACACATACACACACAAACACAGACACAGCGCTGCTCGCACACACACACAGACACACTGTTTCAATCAGGAGAGACTTCGTTTGCAGATATGCAAAAATATTTATTGTACAACTGCATGATAAAATGTACAAAGTCTTTTGGAGATTAGACTCCATCGAATTAATAATATTTTTAAAGGGGTAGAGAACAGGAATATAACCCCCAAAAACGTGATGGGAATTATAGATTATTGATATGAAATATTTATTATATATACCGTAACATGCATTCATAAATGCATACATACATACTACCATATACACCTTAATACTTACCTCCTGCAGCAACGGATCTGAAAATAGAAATGTCAGTGAAGTGATACGCCCCCAAAACAGAAGCAAATAATTCCCGCAATACAGGCAGGGATGTAACACAGAAAGGCAAAAGAAATATCTGCATCACATGTGGCAATACAGGCCGTCAAAACAAATCCCGGCATACCCGCTGGAGTGCAATACGTGCCAGCATAACTGAGGGTTCGGTATGCAGCGGTGGATGACGCTGTATGAATAAACAGCAGGATGGAGACGGAAGACCCTCAAGCAGTACGCACTGGACACCACACGCACAACAACAACACTTCCGTGGTCGGACCTTCCACGTGACTCCATTAACCAATAGAAGCGAGAACCTAGACTGGAGGTAAATCTGAGGGAATCAGGGAGGCAGATCCAACGGAGGCAGATTCAACAGAATATCCTGACTGCGATAATATGGAAACAGGTAAACACGTAACGATAGTTGCGTTATTGTAACTCCAGATGCTATGAGTATAGGCGTAGCCCTCTAAGGCTACGCTATTAGGTTTATCCCTTCGCGCATGCGCAGTCGTGAAGATTTTCTTTCCCGCCCTTGCGTACAGTACGGGCTTCAACTACGTCCGCAGATACTGTATATATACAGAGCGGACCCGTTGTTCATCTCCCAACATCAGCTTTTTCTTCAGCTAATGTAACAGGAGCAGGTGGCCCGAATCTTAGAGGGCTACGCCTATACTCATAGAATCTGGAGTTACAATAACGTAACTATCGTTCTATTTCGTATAGGCTTCGCCCTCTAAGGCTACGCTATTGGGTTAGGGCGAAGCTGATGTAGTCAATGCCACCTGCGACACAGAGTCCACAAGCAGAACAGACTTTTTTTTTTTTTTTCTCTCTCTCTCTCATGCACTGGCAGAAGATCGCATCAGAAGCGCTATTCTGGTAAAGAGCCTGCCATGGTAATGACTTGACCTAGCTGGCTGCAAAGCCCAAGCCATGAGAGTAGACGTGCATGATGGTGAGAGTTGTAATTGATTGACAATTATGGGACGTCCCAGTGTAGGGGAGGGTGAGGGTCTCAGACGAGTAACCTACACATGCAGCGGTACATATCATGATTGTAGGCATGCATGGTTAGTGAGAGAGATAATGACGACATATATATGAGGCACCGCTCTCCTCCCAGCACCCAGCACAAAAAAAGGGAGGGGGGGGGGGGAAGCAGGCAGGCAGTGAGGATAGAACCGAGTGGGTCATAGAGGGCTCAGACATATCGCGCAGATAGAAACGGATGAAAGGGCCTGGAGATGCGCAGGATGCCGCTGCGCAGATGTCGGCTACTTTCATGCCCTTGAACAGAGCCGCCGATGCCAACAGTGCCCTCGTAGAGTGTGCCCGGATGCCCGTGTTATAGGTCTGGGTGATAGCCTCGCACAGCCAGTGAGACAGACTTATGTCCGCCGTGCATAAAACGTGCCGTGCGTAAAACGTGCCATGATAATGCGCGCGCCGGGCATAACCAGTGGAAAACCTCCTCCGCGTCATTGTCATGAGGCAGGGGGAAAAACCCTTGAGGGAAAAACACCCTTGACCGAAAATAATTAGTTCGAATTTTTTTTTTTTTTAGTTAGTTAGAATGAGGGGTTTGGCTGCAAGGCGGCTGCGCTCCCGTCACCTCTAATGGAGAGGCAGGACAGTAAAACTGACAGCGCACATAAGTCGCTCACTCTCTTGGCTGACGTCAAGGCAAGGAGGAGCGCCGTTTTTAGTGACAGCAACCTGAGAGAGGCTTGTGCTAGGGGCTTGAAAGGAGGCTTCCCCAGAGCCCGAAGCACCAGTGCTATCTCCCATTGGGGTGTGAGAGGGTGCACGGCGGGTTTCTGTCGTCTGACCCCCTTCAAGAAAACACTTTACCAGGGGGTGCGCAAAAACCATCCTCTCTCCATAGCCTTCGTGGCAGGATGAGATGGTCGCTGCGTAGGCTTTGACTGTAGATGGAGCCAAATCATTATCCACTAATGTTTGGAGATAAGCCGACACGAGAGGCAGGGGACACGATATGGGGTCCGCTTCCTTCTCCGTGCACCAGCGCTGGAAAGCAGACCAGCGTCCGGCGTAACACGCTGTAGTGGAAGGGGCTCTTGCGTTCTGGATAGTGCGCACCACGGCAGGAGGCAAGCCTAATTTCTGCAAGCGTTCCCGCTCAGCAGCCAGCCCCGCAGCCGCTAGGTACCACCAGGGGTGAAATATCGCGCCGTCCAGCTGTGACAGAGCGTCCTTGCGCCACGGCAGTTGCCAGGGGGTCCCGCCAGCAGCTGAACCAGAGTCGGGAACCAGGATGCGCTCGTGCGCTCCGGTGTCACTAAGATGACTGACAGATTCTCCTCCTGGATGCGTAGAACTGGCAGGAGGCGTCGGGGGTGAGAGCCGGGCCGGCGTGAGCGGCGCCGAGGCAGGTCTCACAGCGGGGTTGGAGGTCCGGCGGCGGAATGTAGCCGGTCCGGCAGACTGTGGGGCAGAGGCGAACACCGCTGGAAGTCGAGTTTGTCTTCATAATGCTAGCTTGAAGAAAAAGTGGGAGATGAACAACGGTTCCGCTCTGTATATACACAGTATCTGCGGACGTAGTTGAAACCCGTACTGTACGCAAGGGCGGGAAAGAAAATCTTCACGACTGCGCATGCGCGAAGGGATAAACCCAATAGCGTAGCCTTAGAGGGCGAAGCCTATACGAAATAGAACTAATAATAGAGGAACAGAAATATGTAAATGATCAACTGGAACTAAACCCTGGAAATACATTACTAGTAAATTAACTCAAATAGAAATAAGAAAGGCAGAGCCTTACAACTGTCAAATATGAATTAACTCCACCTCTAGCATTGCATCAGCATAACAATCACGGCATACCCGCTGGAGTGGCAATTCAGGTCAGCAAACAAAGCACAATAAAAATCTAACCATTTTTTATTAACCTCGGTACGTGGCCGGAATGGCAATACTGGCCAAAAGCTAAATAAAAACCCTAACCATTTTTTTTATCCTCGGCACAATGGCCAGCATAGGCAATACAGGCCATGAACCTACGACTTGCAAAGAATAAATGTGACACAAGCGGGACAACTCCGCAAATGAGAGACATAATAACAGAGACCGTGAAAACACACCACTACCAGTTATATGCATGCTCACCAGAATCAAGGCTTCAATGATCTTTGGTTGGTGAGAAGGTCGTCGACATCAGGACGAATATATGAGGAGTAAGCAGAAGATGACCAACGACCCAGTAGTTGCAGCGAAGCACGAGATATGCCCTGATCAGCCGCTGTAGTCGCAGCCCCCATCCTAAACGAATGCCTGAATACGTCTGAGGTGAAATATTATATTTAAGAATACTAGCTTCAGATGAAGCCCAAACCAAGCTTCCTACAGGGATATAATAAGCTTAGTAAATATATATATGATTAAAAAGGCAGAAGTGAGAATTGTGGGCAACAAATGGAGCAGTGCCTCTGCGTTTTAGAATGATAGAGCAGTAAGCAATAATGATTGAAATGAAAGGCCAGGTGTCATAAAGTTAGCCACATTCAACATCCGTGGTGACGTTAATAATGCTGCTAAGAGGCTGAGGTTACAATGAGCACGCTATAATAGAGGTCAAGAAACCGTGTTGCATGAAAAGGACAGATTAAACATGCTGCAGAGAAAAGGACATGGTAACATGCTGAAATGATAGTTTATTTGACCATGCTGCATAGACATCATGCAAAACGTGCTCGATAAGAGGATGTCGCACCTGATGAGATTCTCTAGAATGCAGCGAATATGAAATCCCTGCTGCGCAGATTATTTAACCGTGAAACCTAATGCAGAGATAAAATCCCAGTCGCCATGCTGCGAAGATGAATTTGCATTAAACATGCAATGATAGACAATGAATAATCAACGCTTGCCCGTTAAGACTGTGTTACCGCCAACATAGCTAGTATAGGGATTCCCCCAAAACTAGAGAAGCAAAATAAAACAAGAACACATATTCTTATGAAGTACGAAATGTGAAAGCGCCTGCTGCGGTACTCATGACTAGCTTACACTAGAGTAAGCTAGTTACGCGTATAGAATATTCACTTACGAGCACACGAGAAGCAAGTGAACTACGAACCAGCAATCAATGGAAGATAAAGTGCTAATATAGGCTACAAGCACTTTTTAAAACATGATATAATGTGACCAGATAAATAGAAAATACCTACCATAGCAGCAGCAGCAGATACCTACGTAAAATAGAAATTAGACAGATACAATAGTTAGACTCCAACAGAGATGAAATGAGGTCGCGAACGCCATGAGACAGCGAAGAGGTCACGCGACCATGATGCATGTAGCCCATTACACCGAGTGACACGGCCATTAGCCAATCAACACCCCGAATGACGCCCAACGCTGTCGAGGTCAGCCACAACCGAAAGGTGATAAACAGAGAAGAGACTATGAACTGGACCTACTACCGGTTTCATGCATCACATACCAGAGATAGCCAGAAATAGTGATTTCACGCAAATATATGGCTAAAGCAGAGGATAGCGGGAGATAACACTCCAGTGTAGCAGGGACGTAGATGAAATGCCTAATGGCAGCAAAACACATGAACCCTAAAAATCTGAGAATACGCTGAAGGGATAAGTGCTTGATGAAGACGTTTTGTAACAATGAAGGAACCAACGGAGCACAATGAGAGCCCGACAGATAAGGTGATGAGATGCAGTTAGCGATGCGAGCGATTCCAGCCTGTTAGAAAAGACAAATTAAATAAATATTCGAGCAAACTGGCAATTAACCGGAAACAATGAAGACGTCATGGTACACAAGACGCACAATTAGTGCTGAGAATACTCTCGTATGGATAGACCACCTACCAGATATGATGAATATCGCTCCATTTGCCAAAGAACAAGCATAAGGCATCAAGCAGACAAAAGCAGGTCAGCAGTAGCGATGAAGATAAACATATAAATACACAGATGCAGAATACGTCCCCATGAAAACTGCCCAAGACAGCAATGAACTACCGATAATGATGCAACAGCTCCGAAGAGGACTTAAACATGCATGTGGTTTCCCTACAAAGAAAGGGTGATACACCTGCTCAGGTACTAGAACGGATTTAACTCCAAAGCATGTCACGAGCATGAGCCCTAGTACCACTCCTCGCAATCACATGAATGAATAAAACTAGCATGTTGAAGAGTCTGAAACACAGTTGCTGTAAGTGAAACTATTTTTACATCATAAATAAAGAGCAGCTTGTGATAGGGCTACAGTTAAACAGGAACCGTCAGTGGCGTAAACCACCGCAAAGCACACACGAATGTAGAATAAAAAGTTAGATGCGTGAGCATGCTAATAGCAAATGTCTGAGATAGAGAAGTAGCCTACCTAATGTGCCCCCAAATGAAGAATTTGGCCCGCCCAAAGTGCACGCATAAACCAGATGGATTGTATTGAAGTAAAACAATGCCCACCGGCTGTACTAATATGGAAATTACGGTAATTAAACCCCCCGAGAGACAGGTGAAGCAGAGGCAGAACCAGAGTTTAGACGGCGCCTGTACTACAGTTCATGGCACCCGCAGCTCAAACCACATTTGCGGAATGAAAACCGCATGCGGGCCGATAATTACCGAAATCCGGGATGTAAGACTACCTAGGGACCTAGGGACGGAGGAGAGACGGCGGAGCCCAGAAAATAGTAAGCATCGGCCGGCAACGGGGCAGGCTGAGAACTGGCACCGGCCATGAAACAAAAGCCAGTGCGGCGCAGGCGGACACTGAGTAGCGGAGCAATTACTTTCAACGGCGTGCAGCAGTGAATCCATGGACTGCATCGAACTGCCAGAGACTGCAGAGAAGCGAGGATGAGCTTGCGACTGAAGAAACTCCCAGAACAGCCGCACGGCTGAGGTAACCTGCACCACATCTATCGGCGGGGCGCTGGGAGGGAATCCGCCTCCTTGGTCAGCTTCCACCACGAACAGCCGCAGGAACGGTAGAGAGGGAACCGGAGAGATGCACCTGACTTGGGCAGCCAGCCTGCAGAGCCCGGAGAAAGCAGCCCTGGAGCCGGTATGATGTCCCGATCCTGTAGCTGAGATGGATCAGCTCTGTCTTGTCCGAATGGGAGCCGGGAAAAGGGGCCAGGCGAGAGCTCCTGCGCAGGCCGTCTGGAGAGACTATGAAAGCCTCCAGAATCAACAGCCACCCAGAACCAGGTCTGGCACGGGATCAAAATCGGAATCCGACATGGTAAGAACAGGAAGGAAAAGCAAAACAGAAGGAACTCAAATTCAAATTGAGTGCTTTGCCTGAAACGACAGCTGACAGCACAGGGAGAGAACAGATTTAAAGCAGAGTTGTAAGGCTGTGATTGGCCCTTGAATTTTGTGGCCAAGTCTGATTGGTTTAACTGAAAGTATCGCTTCTAAACAGCTGATTTGATTTAAGAAGAAAGAGTAGTGATTGGGTTAATGACGTCTTCCTCAAAGAATTTGCGCTGAGCTTATTACTGACAGACTTCCAAAAGTACAGGCATGCCCAGACATGCCTGGGGGCAAGCAGCGGCTGCAGTGTGGCTAAAACAGCCGAGACAAAATGCAAAGTTTCTACACTTTCATTACAACTAGTGTTGTTGTAACGTTGAGACATAAAAAACCTCCACCAAGGAATCACAACTCACCCTGTAGCTAGTAAGCACAGGGAAATTTAGCGGAGAGTGAAGCCCTGCAGGCACGTCCTCTGCGCCGCTGCATTAGATCCACAACTCCCGCTCCATTTTCCGATATCTACTCGTTCTAAACACTTTTCTCTGGGCCAGTATTCCGTTTTACAGCGTGGAACACTGCATTTACGACCGTGGTTCATTTTCAATATCCTTGAAAAACTTCCAAACTGTGAAGGTGGAGAGGCCGACCGGGAAGGCATGGAACCCAGCCGGCAGTCGCCACCTTCACAGTTTGGAAGTTTTTCAATATCCTTGAAAAACTTCCAAACTGTGAAGGTGGAGAGGCCGACCGGGAAGGCATCGAACCCAGCCGGCAGTCACCACCTGTCACGCCAGATTGTGGAGCTCCTGAAGTCCGACAAAATTATACAAAATTTGCAATTAGCCATCAATTTTAGTAAAACGGCCCATATTTGAGCTCTGCATTGTTGATTTCTTGCATAAAAAAGTCTCAGAAGTGAATTTAGTAATGAAATAGCAGACGAACAATGTATACAATTTCTGAGATCTGCGCAACCTATTCAGAAGACTAACTGACTTCATATCAGTCAGTGGCCTATGTAAATTTTGGGGCGTTACAAAGATGGAAGGTAGAACCAAATAAGGTAGGAGTTGAGGAGTTGACGTCAACTTTCAGCTTGGTTGCGATTCACCCTTTTTCAGCAGCAGTTTCAAATTGTAAGATTTGCATAGGAAAGAGTTGTCAATGGGATTTGTCATCGTAATTCAACTATGACAAGGTAACCTCGGTTTTGCATTCTATCACCCCTATAAAGACGCAGTTTCTGAATAACGACTGTGTGTGCGTTTCTCTGTGGATTGAGCATTTTGATACATTTGCAGTATTTATATAGCACCTCAATCTGCTTTATAATAAAAAAGACATGACTAAATATGGGACCTTTAAGTATGATTTGTATTGGCCTGTAAAACAAAATCCTCATATTGTAAAGCATCTGCAGGGTTAAAGGTGAGGGGCTTGTTCTGCAATTCCAGTGAATTTACAAATACTTCACCAGGCGCTCCAAATTCCTGGTTTCAACATTTATTTCATGTTCTCTGTTGTGGGATCAAGTCTCGTTTTCAAAGCCAAAAAGTGAACCACAGGTTTGAGGTCACTTCTGTTTTTGTCGGTGTAATGCCTACTGATCACCAGCAGAGGGAAATATAATTCAAGGATTGACTAAATCCTCTTTATTTACAAACCCTATCATGTCTGTGTAGATGGAGAGGTTTATATTATTTTATACAGTGTCCCTGTCTCAGCACCTTATAATTTAGCAGAGGACATGAAGCATTATTCAAATGTTTCCAGGTGAGAGAGGACTCTGACTGAACTCTTCTTCTGACCTGAGCTTGGTTGTCTGGTCTCTCTCCAGGCTCGCTGGTTCGTTTCCAGGACCTCTTTCTTCTGGAAAGGAGAATGAATGAACAATCAAATTAATCATCAAAATACAATTCTAAATGAGTAAATTAATTAAGGATGCATCACTGAATGTAATTACAGTAAAACTGAACTGCTCACCTAATAAATAAGAAGGCACAGAGGAATATGATAGCCAGGAAAATAGCAGTGATGGATCCAGCAGCTACTGATTTCATTGAACCTGGGAAACAGTGATGAAACCAGACGATTCATTATGGAATTACAAGTTGTTTGGGTCCTTTAGCAACTGATAATTAGACATAAGATCATAGATCCTCAGACAGATGCATTCCACATAATGACTCATGTGTACTGTAGTTTTGCTTGTGGTTTTTGCTTAACGTCCTATAATGTAAAAATGATCTTTCCAACAATGTGTGTTAATGTGAGTTTTTATGAATGTCAAACCTCTGGATTAGTAATTATTGTTTTGTGTAAACATTTAATTTGCAAATGTATTCATGTTGACATCTATTTGTCATCAGATAGGTAGATAAAGAACTGGAAGGTTAAGATCATGTGGGAGTAAATGGGTGAGTATGACTTAATGTACCTGCTACAACAGTCAGATGTAAGGTGGAGTTCTGACGTCCTCTTCTGTTCTGGGCTTCACAGTAATAATTCCCACTGTGTTCAGCTCTAACATCAGTGATGGTGAAAATCTGTCCTGATGCTTTTGGTGAGTCTTCATTCTCCTTGTACCAGGTGTATTTAGCTGCTGGGTTAGCATCACTGCTACAGGTCAGATTCACTGAACTGCCCTCCACTATCTCAGCAGAGGGACTCACTGACACAGAGGGAAGCGCTGGACCATCTGGAGGACAACATGTACAGAGAAAACTGTTGTTAATCAAAGGTAAACTAGGTTGATTATGACTGCCACCTGGGAGCGGCACCAAACAATAATGTTAATAGCATAACACAAAAACAAGAGACACTCATCATGCTCCCCCTGATCTCATGAAGCTGTGCTGCAGGCTGCTCAGGGAGAAACTGTGTAGTGACTAACTTGCATCTATAGCATTTAGAATCTTTGTCCTGGTAGTTGTGTGTAGGTTTACTGCCAGTGTCTCAGCAAGAAGCCCAATCATCCCTCTGTGGCCTCATGTGTTACTCCCTGATTTGGTTTGTGTTCTACTGTACGCAAATCTCAGGAGATAAGTCAGAGTGTTAATCTTTTACCCATAATGCAGCAGCAGCCTGTGTCTTCAAAAGCATTTTCTTGATCTAAGAGACTTTCTGCGTGGATGGATAAAATGTTAGCTCGGGGCAAAGCCAATGTTTAAATTCCATATTAGATTGTGCCGCTCTGCTCTACTCCTCTCCTTCGTTGGAAACCACAGTTTGTGGAAATAAGACAATAAAAATAAAAAAATACAACCGGTGCAGAATCAGATATTAACATCCAAGGTCCCATGACATGGTGCTCTTTGGATGCTTTTATATAGACCTTAGTGGTCCCCTAATACTGTATCTGAAGTCTCTTTCCCAAAATTCAGCCTTGGTGCAGAATTACAGCCACTGAGCCAGTCCCACAATGAGCTTTCCTTAGTATTATATGTGCCATTTTTGTGTCTGTAGCTATTGAGGAGGAGAGAGGGCGGGGCAAGGTGGAGGGTGGGGGTGTGGCCTTGTTCAACTGACACTTTTCTCTTTTGAAAGCCATGATGTCTCTCTCTCTCTCATGGGTGGGCCAAATTCTCTGGGTGGGCAAAGCAGAGAAAGGGGAGGTAACCTTGCTTGTTATGACCTCATAACAAGCAAGATTCCAGAACGGCTCATCTGAGCTTTCATTTTCTCAAAGGCAGAGCAGGATACCCAGGGCTCGGTTTACACCTATCGCCATTTCAAGCCAATTGGGGACTATAGGCAGGCTGGAGGAATGCATATTAATGTTAAAAAACCTCTTAAAGTGAACTTTTCATGCCATGGGACCTTTAAACACATTGTATGTACAGTATAAGTGATTTGCTGATGCTTTGTACTAACACTGAACATCTATGTGTACAGATGTGGAGTTTCTCTGGCCATACTTATTCTCAGACTGGCAGTGGTAGTTTCCTCTATCATCTAAGCTGATAGAAGTGAAATGATAAATATATTTTGGTCTATATATTTATAGGATGCCTGCTAGGAATTTTCAGTTCTGGCAAACTGTGCAAGGATTGTGTTAACCCTGACAAAATTGTGCTTGGGTTTAAGCTTTTGCCCAGTTTTTAGGGAAAGAATGGCCCAACAACATTTACTCATATGTAAAATAATAAGTAGGTTTTAATGTTCTAATGTTTTATACTTACACTGGACATCTATAAATTGAGATGTAGACTTGATGTGTCCGTGTTGATTCTCAGACTTGCAGTAGTAGTTCCCTCTGTCCTCAGATCTGATGGAGATGAAATGGTAGATGGCTTGTTGTCCATGACGCAGTGTTTGGTTCTCCTTGTACCAGGTGTAGTTAGCTGCTGGGTTAGCATCACTGCTACAGGTCAGATTCACTGGACTGCCCTCCAATATCTCAGCAGAGGGACTCACTGACACAGAGGGAAGCTTTGGACCATCTGGAGGAGATGTGTTAACAGAGATTACTCTAGGTTAAAGGTGACTCACTGCCGAAGAACACATGGTATTTCAATTACTAATTCTGTGTAGCTGTGTCTATCAGCATTTTAGACTTTGAAGGTAATCTGACTACATTGATGTGTGATGATTTGAGACCTAAAACTGCACAAAACCCCTAAAATCTCCTGGAGCTGCTCAGTGAATATCAGAAGACTGTGAATGGGAAGCAAGAGCTAGAGCTGAAGAAAGTTATGATCAGTACAAATATTTTCCTGTAAAGACTGGACAGATTTAATTTTAAATAAACTGTTTCACTCACATTTCACATTAACAGAGAAGTTGTTAGATTTCTTTCTCCCCAGCTTGTTCTCAGCTGTACAGTAATACTGTCCAGAGTCAGAGGACTGGATGGAGCTGAAGACGAGCTGTGGTCCTTCACTGAAGTGTTTGGAGTATACATTCTCCTTGTACCAGGTGTATTTAGCTGCTGGGTTAGCATCACTGCTACAGTTCAGATTCACTGAACTGCCCTCCACTATCTCAGCAGAGGGACTCACTGACACAGAGGGAAGCTTTGGACCATCTGGAGGAGACATTAACATGATTAACTTAAAGATTAGAATACATGAACAAATGACAAATTCATTATTTAATTACTACTTTTGTTTAACACTTTTGTTTCTTTTAAACTATCCCTATTATTATTATTATTATTATTATTATTATTCCCCGCAGCTGTCCAGATTGCAGATCACTTCCTTGTCATATTCTGTAAATAATTCTGCCGATTCTGTTGTGGGTGAGGAGTGAACCTTAAGTTTTATTTTGGAAAAAGTATCTTATTAATATTTTCATTGGTCCGTCTCCATGACTTAGAAAAATACAACAAACTATCTGCTAATATTTCTTTATACTCACAGCTGTTGCATCATTAATAGATAGATAGATAGATAGATAGATAGATAGATAGATAGATAGATAGATAGATAGATAGATAGATAGATAGATAGATAGATAGATAGATAGATAGATAGATAGATAGATAGATAGATCCTTTATTAATCCTTTGCAGGAAATTACAGTGTCACAGCAGCTTCAAGACAGACATAACACTACACATTTACTCACAATATATACAAATAAGTTAAAATACAAAAATATAAATAAGGGACAGTTATTTTTGTGCATTATAGAGTCGTATAGCAGCTGGTATGAAGGACTTCCTATACCGCTCCGACTTGCACATTGATGCCATCGGTCTTTGACTGAAGGTGCTGCTGTTTATCACCTTCAGGAGATGGAGTGGGTGTGCAGGGTTGGTCAGTATTGATCCTAGTTTATTTAATGTTCTGGCCCGTGCCTCCTGCTGGACCGTCTCTAGTTCAGCCCCGACCACCAAGCTGGCCTTCTTGATGAGCTTGTCCACCCTGTTTCTGTCTGCTGTGCGGACGCCGTCTCCCCAACAGGCCACAGCAAAAAAAAGAGCACTGACCACCACTGTGTGATAGACACTGCAGAGCAAAGGTTGGCAGATATTAAATGACCTTAGCCTCCTTAACAAATAGAGTCAGCTTTGCCCTTTATGGTACACTGCCTCCATATGGCTCTTCCAGTCCAGCTTGCTGTAGGTACACTAAGGTACCTGTGGTTGGCCACCAACTCCAACTCAGTGCCCCTGATGGTGATTGGTGTTGGTTGGATCTTCCTCCTCCCCCTCTTGAAGTCCACAACCATCTCCTTGGTTTATGTGGTGTTGAGATGGAGGTGATTGTCCGCTCTCCATTTCACAAAGTTGTTGAGTGTTCCTCTGTACTCCTCCTCATCGTCTCCTCTGATGAGGCCGACAACTGTGGTGTCATCTGAGAATTTCTGCAAGAAGCATCTGTCGGTGTTGTGTTGAAAATCCGCTGTGTAGATGGTAAACAGGAACGGAGCCAGCACAGTTCCTTGTGGCACCCCCATACTGCTTAGAATAGTGCTAGAGACACTGTTCTGCAGGCGTACATACTGTGGTCTGAGAGATAGATAGTCCAAACCCCACAGGGCCAGTGATGGATCCACCTTCATCTTTCCCATCTTCTCCCCTATTAGTTGAGGCTGAATGGTATTAAAAGCGCTTGAGAAGTCAAAACATGTAATCCGCACAGATGCATGAGGGGTGTCCAGGTGTCTATGCCCTCTGCAGCATATAAATGAGGGCATCATCAACACTGATGTTGGACTGATATGCAAACTGTAAAGGGTCCATTTGAGTTGACACACTAGTCCTGATGTAGAAAAGGACAAGTCTCTCAAACGTCTTCATGACATGTGAGGTGAGTGCTACCGGTCTGTAGTCATTGTGGTGGGTGGGATGATTTTTCTTTGAGACAGGGACCAGTTGTTCAGGCATGTTGTTTGTCAGTCATATTTTGTTTCAGAAATCTGGTCACCTTAAAATGCTCATATTATGCTCATTTTCAGGTTCACAATTGTAATTTGAGATTGTATCAGAATAGGTTTACATGGTTTAATTTTCAACCTCTTTTCACCCTGTGTCAGGTCTCTGTTTTAGCTACAGAGTGAGACCTCTCAACTTCTGTAAGATCTTTGTTGTCAGTCGCACATGCGCAGTAGCTAGGTAAGGATTACATGGGCTATCTAGCTGTTTCTCCAACTTCGGCCTGTACAACACAGGATTAGCCAGGAGACTACTTCTAAACGAGGGCGCACTTCCAACTTTGTGTGGAATACCTGCAGAACATTAGCAAGTGACTGACCTATCTGGGTGCGTTTGGAGATGCCTGATGAAGTTCGACGTTGTTGATCTGGCATCATTTATCTTGGTGCCACACACCTTGTAGCTGTTCACTTACTGCCACTGTTTACGAAGTTATTGAAAGCAAAACTAAAGACAAAAGGTACAACTCCGGGAGGACTTGATGTCACCATCGTCAGTGTATTTTTTGATATGTGAGTGCGCACACATAAGGCATAGCGCATGCATTATGTTGCACATTATGGCAAAGGGCAGGGGACATGCAGCTCGTCATACGTTTCCCCAAAGTATATGCGTCAATAAAATAAAATAGAAATACATGAATAAATTTAGATTTAAAAAGCAATAATTGCATGAAAACAGGTTGTCGACGAGTCTCGAAGCTCGAGTAAAGTCTGAAGTCTTTTGGGTCGAGTCGCAAGTTAAGTCTGAAGTCACTGTCTGTGCATTTTAAGTGCGACTCGAGTCTGAGTCTCAGACTCGAGTCACCATCTCTGTAAGCTGACAGTATGGATTCTGTTTCAGTTCAAAAACTGTTCAGTTAACTGCAGTTTAGAGCTTTTGGCCATGACATCATCAATCATCAAGTAATGGAGCATCTCAATAACAGAATTATTAAACATAAACTGAAGCAACAGCATGGTTTACATTTCAAATCGTGAATCTGAAATAATAATAAGAAATTATTTTGAAATGTTACATCAGAACATAAAGTATATCTGAATATTTCTACTACTGGAGTGATTTTTGTTTCTATGAATAATCCTGCTGCACCTCCATTAAGAATCAGAAGACTCCAGTGAGATTACGTCTGAAATTGTCATTGTATTGTAATGTCAGTGTGTTTGTGTCCTGACACAGTAAACTCACACACTGAAGGAGAGGGGAACTTCTCATGTCCTTTCAACCCACAGGAGAAGACGTCTGTGGGATTAAACCAGGTTGTATAAGTAGATGTCTCCACCGAGGTAATGTGTTCTCTGTTCTTGAACCAGACGTAGGAGAGACCACCAGCTGGACTGCAGCTGCTGTGACACTTCAGCTCTGCATAGGACTTAGACTGATAGACTCTGATCACCTGCACCTGCAGAGCTGGACATGAGAACAAGAAACAACATTTTCTGACAGGTTAAAAAAAAAAGTACATACATGTCACCACAACAGTTACAATTCCTAGAAGTAGCAGCGAGCAATTAAACTGTATTTATTTGTTAACTGTAATTTTTTGTTAAAAGTAATTTCACAAACTGATTGATCGTTATCAACTTGTTCAGTGTTTTAATTGTACCGTGTTGGTGTATTTAGCTACATCAGTTTGTGTTGATCAGTACCTGTGACAGTCAGAGTTGTTCCAGGTAAACTACTCCATTCAAATCTTGGTGTTATGAACTTGAAGTGATACTCAGCTGAGTCTCTCTCTCTCAGGTCAGAGATTCTCAGAGTGGAGCGTCCTCTCTCTGTTTCAACATGAACACGACCTGTATACTGGGAGTCTGTACTAAGGTCTTCAGGCTGGGAAGGATTCTGCCACTGATGATTACGCTCACGACTGAACCAGAATGTTGATTTGTCAGGATAATTGTAGCTGTTGTAGCAGGAAATGTCCACTGAGGAGCCTTCAGAGGCGCAGATGCTTCTGTCAGTGTACGTCACTCTGTTGCAGGATTCACCTTGGACACCTGAAAGATAAAACCATTTTGATCATTTGGAAACCAGAGTCTGTGAGGAATCACAATAGGAATTTCCAGATTTCCACTAAATGGTGTTGTGTTGGAAGAATGTTGAGTAAACTCACACACTGAAGGAGAGGGGAAATCCTTATATCCTTGAAGAGCACAGGAATAGCTGTCTGAATTATACACAGGGTATAAATAATAAGATGTTTTTGCCTGAATTTCCTGTCCATTCTTGTACCAGACATAGGAAAGATTATTAGGTAGACGACAACTGCTCTGACACTCCAGCCTGTAAGAATATGATATCACCTGGAGACCTGGATGTGTGAAGAAGGAACATGAATGGTATGTTAGACAAAACTGTCAACATACAACAACTGTTTTATTAAACTGTCAACTAACAACTGCAAATAAACACCCAACACATTTATATTATTGTTTTCTAGATCTTGAACATTTGGAAACAATTAACATATAAATAGAAATCTTACCTGCTGTGACAGACAAAGTGACTCCAGGTGAACCGGTATATCTTCCACCTTCTTGGTTTGTTATGAACCTGAACTTGTACACAGCTGAGTCGCTCTCTCTCAGGTCTGAGATTCTCAGAGTGCAGTCCTTGTTATTATAACTGTACTGCACACGATCTGAATATTCTGAGACTGTTGTCAGATCTACAGGTTCATCATTTTTCATTTTAGTATACCATAATGTTTTCTCAACTGTAACACTGCCTTTCCACCAGTATGGGTATCTGTATCTGCAGTGTATTTCCACTGTTGATCCTTTAACAGCACAGATCTGAGTAGAGGTGTAAGTCACTCCCCAGCCATCCTGACCCTGTATCACTGTAACACAGAGAACATCAGGAAGCCCAATCAGACTCAGAACTACATCAGGAGACAGACTTACATGTAGTGAAGGCTCTTCAGTGTGTGAAACTACATTTCCCAAAACTACTTCTGCTCTGACACTTACCACCCACATCCCAAGTCAGTGTGAGACAAAGATAATCTGATAGTACCAACTTGTTTTGGGGTTTTGGGGACGTGGATAAACTTTACTAAACTCAGACTGCTTTACTAGAACTGAGCTTAACACTGTATCACACAGGTTTTTCTTATATTTGTACTTCTTTGTTGGGGACTTTCTAACGTCTGTTTTTGAAAATGTGTATATGAATCAAATATTATTGTTATTTCTGGTTTATGCCAAAATGAACAGAGGAATGTTGAAATATGCAAATCGTCAGTTTTACATGAGAATGTATAATGCTAAGGAACAGTCACAGCTGAACACATGATCTCACCGGTTGCTTTTCTGTCTGTGGTCACTCAGGCTGCTGCAGAGTGTGAATGGAAACTATAGAGAAATGCAGAACACTGAGGCGAGGGCAAATAGTGTGACATGTAGATAACATATACACACACACACACACACACACACACACACACACACACACACACATATACAGTACAGGCCAAAAGTTTGGACACACCTCATTCAATGTGTTTATTTTCATGACTATTTACATTGTAGATTCTCACTGAAGGCATCAAAACTATTAATGAACACATATGGAATTATGTACTTAATAAAAAAGTGTGAAATAACTGAAAACATGTCTTATATTTTAGATTCTTCAAAGTAGCCACCCTTTGCTTTTTTGATAACTCTGCAAACCCTTGGTGTTCTCTCAATGAGCTTCATGAGGTAGTCACCTGAAATGGTTTTCACTTCACAGGTGTGCTTTGTCAGGGTTAATTAGTGGAATTTTTTTCCCTTATTAATAAAAAAGCAAAGGGTGGCTACTTTGAAGAATCTAAAATTTAAGACATGTTTTCAGTTATTTCACACTTTCTTGTTAAGTACATAATTCCATATGTGTTCATTCATAGTTTTGATGCCTTCAGTGAGAATCTACAATGTAAATAGTCATGAAAATAAAAAGGAAACGCATTGAATGAGAAGGTGTGTCCAAACTTTTGGCCTGTACTGTATATATATATATATATATATATATATATATGTGTGTGTAAATATAAGGGCCATGCCAGTGATTAAGTTTACTGATGGATGAAGCAGGCCAACCAACCCTAGCATACAGGGATTAATGGGGAGTTAGGGCCTTAAGATTTGTTATGGACCTCAATGCTCCATGGTATACAGTATCTAAGAAGTGAAGGCATTAGGAAGATGCATATATAAAACAGCACCATAGTCAAACACAGACATAAAAGTAGCAGCAACAAGTTTCCTTTTTGCATCAAAAGAAAAGCAAGACTTATTTCTGAAATAAAAACCCAGCCTCAGCTTCAACTTCTTCACAAGTTGCTGAATTTGAGGCTTAACCCTAGTGTTGTCTTCCCGTCGACCATGCAACTTTGTGTTTTTCTGGGTCGAAATTTCAACATTTTGTTGTTCTTTTTCTACACTTTTCTCTACGTTTTTGTCAATTTTATTCAAATTTTTTGTCACTTTTTTGTCAAATCTTTTGTCGTTTTTTTCACACTTTTTTAAACAAGTTTTTTTTCACCTTTGGCGATGTTTTTTTGTCAATCTTTTTCAGCGTTTTTCGTCGATTTGTTTCTTACATTCTTTTGTCATAGTTCAGATATAGAAAGTTTTTGTAAAGGGGTAAAATCTGAGGACAACAGGAGGCTTAAAAGAGAGAGAATCCTCAATTAAGAATCTTAGGTATTTATATGAAGATACAGACTCAGTCACATTGCCCTGAAACGTAAGAAAAGAGGATCATGACATTTGTTTTGTAAGAATTCAAAATCAATTTCAGCTCATGAAAGCTGTGTTGTAGTATCAATAATAAAAGCTTCTAAATGCCTTACAATATACTGTAAATGTAGATGTGCACTACAGTACCTTGTACAGAGAGAAGGAAGACAACAAATCCACTCGCTGCTGCTGTTAAACTCATAGCTGCTCCTCTGGTCTCTGTTAAATGACAATAAATGAAAATGAAATAAACATGTCTACTTTAGAAAAAGGAGGATGTGGTCTTTGAAGACAGTGTGTGTCTTCTGGGCTGGGTAAAGTAGTGTTAAATAGATATCAAGCTGTTTAAAACCCGCCTAACTTCCTTCCTCTTTACATCATTAATATGCATGAGCAGACAAATGTCTGTAAATCCCCAAGTTGAAATGAAGAAATGATTCTTACTGGTGTTTTGCAAACAATGCATTAAGTTCTTAAAATATAGTTTATGGAAATGAAGGGCAGGGAAGTGCCTCTAACACTTTCCATGAGAGGACAAGCTTAAGCAAAAAACACGTTTTAATCACTCCTTTTTTCACCCTATATTGCAAGTCAGGTGTAATTTTATTTATAGCCCCAGTCCATATGATAAACGGGCCATAAATAGAGATACAATGTACGTAAAGCACTTTGGTCCGGGTGTGCATAAACCTGCTATGAACAAAAACTAAAAGTGAAACTCTAATAAAACAGATTTGTTTTGATTAATTTGACCTTTTCTTTTCCAAAGTGTTGAGAGCCAAGCTGCACTGTTGCCCAACAGCTGAGGACTGCGTGTACATTTCCTCAAGGCTCTCTGAAGGTTAGAATTATTTGGGTTTAATCTAATGTTGTGATCAGAGTGAACAGTGAACAGTGATCCTTAAGATAAGTGCATTGGAAAAGTTTAGTATTGAGAGCAGATGTTAGGGTGTGGTTGGAATGGAGCACATCACAGCTTCCTGTGTGAACCACTGGGAGGAGTTGTGCTCTAATTCAAAAGAATATCTTAGGTAAGAGGTGCACTTGATAATAATAATAATTACAAACCTGCTTCTGTCATTTCTGCAACAAGAGAAACCCGAACAAAAGTTAGTCAAATCAACAGCAACAATATGTTGAGATACTGAGAAAAAAACATTACTGAGATACTGATGATTCAGGTGAATAACCTTGTACAGGGAATATATGATTTAACAGTTGAGCCTATCTTTCAGTTTTGGAGCAATAGGTATGCGACACGAGGGAATTCTTTAAAACTTTACCCTAGAACATGCCTGTCTGAAAAGAGAAAGAATTTTTTCACACTCTGTGCGGTAAAATCATGGAACGAGCTTCCAGAAGAAGTTGTGCGTTCCCCTTCAACTAATTCTTTTAAGAATAGGTTGGATGCACTTTGCCTGTCAAAAGGTGTAATGTATAATTATAAAGCTTGTCAGTAATTTATGTAACTTATTTATGAATTGTTAGAAAATTTCAATCATGAAATGAATGTGTTTTATGAAAACAACATGTTAAAATGTGAATATATATACAGTATATATATTGTTTTGTGTTGCTTGAGTGTGGAATAGAGGCTTTTATATCCTGTATCAGAATTTCTTTCAATACATTTCAATAATAAGTAGATAAAGAACATGCAAAGACAGATACTATCTGGTGTAAGTTTGATTACAATATATTATTCTATCAATTACAAACGAATAGCTAATTCAAAACATGCTTGGCTTTGCAAACTGAAACACTTTCATACTGCAGCATTTTATTGTTTAATAATGCCATGTTAAGCAGAAGCATGTTAATATCAATCACAACATGAAACAAAACATTGACAAACCCTGTCCACTTATTAGTCAGGTGCTAGACAGTGTGCACTGCTTAACACCTTCAAAATAAAAGCCCCAAATTCATAATGAAAGTGACACAAACAAAACCTTATAAGAACATAGATGGAATAAGCATTGAGTATGGCAGACCAAACATTTAAAGTTATTTACAGCAAAAATATTTCTCAACATGTGAATCTAGGTGGTGGGAAGGTGGTGGTTGGATGTTGAGCAAAAAGCGCTGCACTTAAAGGTGCAGCAGTGGTTTCTGGTCGCTTCCTCCTGTGCTTAGCTAGAATTGTGACAGCTTTAAGGAGTTAATAATTAACATTACTGACGTCAAATTTCCACACAATGCTATGTTGTTCTGTGTTGTTGTAAAACTCAATAACACATTCACAAAAATTTGGGTCAGATGTTTGGCAGAAAACACCCGGCGGACAGCTGGGGGGCAGGTGAGGCGTGGCAGGGTCTGGAATGACAGGAGAGGTAAAATCATGACAGTTGGACAACAACAAAGTTTAATAAAGCAGTGTAGATGACACAAATAGTCCACCAAAAAAATAAAAATAATTCTGAACATTTGCCAATTAAATACTACATACTGATTTACAGCAGGCTGTATAGTATTGATTATAAACGAGTTAAGATGACACTGCATTAACTAAGGTGACACTGTGTTTTTGGTTGTTTTGTTTTACCATTTATGTTGATTGAAATAAACTAAACTAAACGAAAGGCAGGCTTTGACCTCAGAAAAAACAAAAAACTACTTTCCGTTGCCCGTTGCGCAGTGACACTCACTATTAGTCACAGTTTGATTGACATGTTTCGGAACATATGTATAATTTCCTTTTAGCATAAAATGGTAAAGTGTTGTGGAAAATGTCTTTGGTGTTCGGAGATGAAGCTGGAAATTAAGATTGTCTGACACACTGGAGTTATCTATGTTATTTTCTTAAGTAGGCAGTTTAACAGAGTGTCAAGCAGTCTGCAGAAGCGTGTCAACGAACAAAGAAAACTCTGGGTTTTTATGGGGAGCATGCAGGGGGAGGGACTGTATTCTTGTCGACTCAGCAATCCTGGTCCAATGGCTTCTTTAGACATCTTCTGACATTACATTACATGTCATTTAGCTGACTTCTGAGGGGCGTACAGACACTTCATTCTCTGTGGTTCCTTTTTAGCTGACTCTACCTTCTGTACACTTGCTGATTCTGCTCATTTTCTGCTTAGTCTGTACTGCTTCAGGGTATTGGCCCTTTGCCAGGTGCTGCCTAGTATGGCACTACACGAGAGGGAGGGAGCAGCGCAGCCTCAGTGCTACGGAGGCAGAAGAAAGCTATGGTTTCCTTTTAAGATAATAGAGTACTATAATGGATCCCTATAACTGATATATCATAATATCAAATAGAAAACAGAGTAAATATTGTATAGTATAAAAGTAAATACATATAAATTCATGAAAATATAAAAACCCATGCAGTAATGGATAATATATGAAAGAAAGATCACACATCAGTATGACAGATAAAAACTTTCCACTACAAAAGTTAAACCATTTTCTCAGGTACTTACTAGGAAATAAGACTTAAGCCGAAATTTTACTTTCAGCATCCACAAGTACGCGAAGGTCTGCGAGATGTAGACTGCACTTGGTAATCAGCGGGTGTACAGCACGCATTGGATCTGGGCGGACATCCAATTAGTTTTGTGGCCACTGGGATATAAGTTGTTGCAGAGCGATCTACTGCGCATGTGTCACAATGTGTCCTCCAAGCAGACTCCAGAAAGTAGTATAGACAGAACCGCTACAGCCAAAATGATACTGTCCGCAAGGGTCTGCTGGGGTCCGGGTGACGCAACTGCCGTCATCATCGTCAGAGGGTATACGCATACTGTTTATTTTCAACATTGGGGGGGACACATTATAACTGGGGGTCAGGGGTTCTCCCCGATAAAGTATTCATCAAACACCAGCATCATCCCATCCAAAACGTCACCGAATCAACCCAGTAGTTTGTAAGATATTTCAGTCTGGACCACTGAACTGTTCTTACCTGTGCGATGGTGTTTAGTTTCTGCCTGAGCTCAAACCGTTGATTGGGCAACTTGTATCTTCTTGATAGGAGAATAAATAAAAACGACAATAACAAAAAAGTATCATCATTTGTATTGAACAAATGGCTAAATTGTATTGGTTAATATAACCATAGTGATGCTCACCTAATCCCTAGGTAGACAGAGAGGACGACGACGAACAGGACAAAAGTGAGCAGTATTCCAGCGTGTGATCTGGATGCACCTGTGACAGAAATCAGATAGAAACACTGACATTTCATTGCAGGATGTTTGGGTCCATTAGACTGTGCCCTGCTCTCTGTTTGAGTGCATTTAAAACTGTTAAATGGAATTGTGTGGGGGCAAAATCTAGCTTACTTAGTAGGGCATGCGCCATGCAGGCGGCGCATTCAAATCTCACCCACAGCCCTTTGCTGCATGTCTTAAACACCCCCCCCTCCCCCGTTTCCTGTCTTCAAGCTGTCCTGTCATTAAAGGCCATTAAAGCCCCAAAAAATAATCTTTATAGATATTATATTATAGAATTGTGTGTGCTGCAGTGCCTTTCCTGGTCATTCAACAGCAGTGGCATAAAATGGCTCTTTAGGCAATTTATGTAATGTGAAGTACAGTATTATAGTACTCGTGATTATAACTAACCTGCCACAACAGTCAGATGTAAGGTGGAGTTCTGACGTCCTCTTCTGTTCTGGGCTTCACAGTAAAATAGTCAGTGATGGTGAAGATCTGTCCTGATGCTTTTGGTGAGTCTTCATTCTCCTTGTACCAGGTGTAGTTAGCTGCTGGGTTAGCATCACTGCTACAGGTCAGAGTCACTGAACTGCCCTCCACTATCTCAGCAGAGGGACTCACTGACACAGAGGGAAGCTTTAGACAATCTGTAGGAGAATATTAAGACAGTAAATTCAGTCATATTTGATGGAAAGTGGCGTGATTTTGATTTCCTTCATAATAATAATAATAATACATTTTGGACTGTTAGCAATATATTATAAGATGTATTTTTCATTTGGGCAGGTGATGCAAATACAATTGCATATTGTAGCGTTCACGGCTCTGCCGCACGGCTGGCTAGGTAGCTGAATGACGAGGAGACAGTGGCCGAAGTTTAACCGGATGGACTGGGCTTTATTACCCTCGAACACACGCTAATAACAGGGTTGGAAGAGTGCCCAAAAACAACAACCAAAGCGCTGCTGGCCCCGACTACTCTCCTCCTTCCTCCCCTCTCCGTAAAACTTCTAAATATATATTAAAACAGTAAATTCAGTCATATTTGATAGAAAGTGGCGTGAGTTTGATTTCCTTCATAGTAATAATAATACATTTTGGACTGTTAACAATATGTTAGAAGATGTATTTTTCATTTGGGCAGGTGATGCAAATACAATTGCATATGTGATTCCAATAGATCTTCATTTTGACAAATCTAGAACAAATTAAGCCTGTTCTATTTAAAATTTTGTTTAAAATTGGTGCCACAGACTTGGAAAATAAACCATGAACTAATCCAGGCTTAAAATGAAAACTGTAAACTGCCTGCGAAATTGCTTCAGAACATTTCTCCCACTACCATTAACTTATCATACAGTAGATGAATCGTAATGTACTTTTACTTTTAAAGTGATCGGTTGATGTTTTGTACTTACACTGGACATCTATAAATAGAGATGAAGAGTTGATCTGTCCATGTTGATTCTCAGACTTGCAGTAGTAGTTCCCTCTGTCCTCAGAGCTGATGGAGGTGAATTGATAACTTCTTTCTGGTCCATGAGACAGTGTTTGGTTCTCCTTGTACCAGGTGTAGTTAGCTGCTGGGTTAGCATCACTGCTACAGGTCAGAGTCACTGAACTGCCCTCCACTATCTCAGCAGAGGGACTCACTGACACAGAGGGAAGCGTTGGACCATCTGGAAGAGACATTTGTTAACTGATTATTAAATACTATATTATGTGGCAGTATCTGAAACAGGATGTGTTGTGGGTTTGGGGCAAATCTGCTCCCTAATAGTGAATCAAACTACCTTATAGTAGTTATGTATTGCTTTCAAAAAGGTTTTACTCACATTTCACATTAATAAATGCATATTCAGATGTCCTCCCCAGCTGGTTCTCAGCTGTACAGTAATACTGTCCAGAGTCAGAGGACCAGATGGAGCTGAAGACGAGCTGTGATCCTTCACCGAGAAAGCCTGGATTCTCCTTGTACCAGGTGTAGTTAGCTGCTGGGTTAGCATCACTGCTACAGGTCAGAGTCACTGATCTGCCCTCCACTATCTCAGCAGAGGGACTCACTGACACAGAGGGGAGCTTTGGACCATCTGGAGTAGAAGGTATATGAACATAAATTAACTTTAAGATGAGAATATCGTACATACAATCTTTTCTTTGTTGTAGTTCCTAACTTAAAAATGTTTTGTTCACAGAAAGAAACATTTTATTTGTATTTGTAACATTTATTTATGGCCTGAATACTCCGAGGAGATCTCTAGCAGTCTTTCTGTTTGGCTCTCTATATAACCATGCTGTGTTTCATGTACATCAAAATTCAATTAACTCGTGTTTTCTGCACTCAACACCAATTACCCATCATTGCAGTGGTAAACAAATGATTTATCCTTTCTTTTTGGTTTACATTTGTAGTTTTCCATTTTCAAATTGAATCTTCTCTCTGGTTAAAATGACCCATCATTCGTCCAAACTGAATTATGGTGTCTATGTATTTTACTTTGGATTAACCAGATAAACTCATAATATGACAGTGGTGAACTCACACACTGAAAGAGAGCGAGAATCCTCATGTCCTTTGAAAGCACATGAGATGGCGTCTCCAGGATTAAAGTAATCCGCGTGAGTAGAAGTTTTCTCAGTCATATTTTTCAGTGCGTTCTTGAACCAGACGTAGGAGAGACCACCGGCTGGACTGCAGCGGCTGTGGCACTTCAGCTCTGCATAGGTCTGAGACTAATAGACTGTTGTTCTGATCAACTGCACCTGGAGATCTGCATTGAGAACAAAAAAAAGATTGGACACTTTGTAATCCCAGGCATCTTAGTCTATATCCACGACATTCTACTTCGGAGATTGCTCCGTTGATGCCGGAAATTCTGCCGGATGCATGTCTTTTCACCCAGATGTCCGTTACCTTCCACTTTCTTTGTGTTGGTGTTCTAACCTCTGGTGGATTTCTGAGGACTATGGTTAACTGCTCCTCAGATCTCTGCAGGGTAAATCCAGACAGCTAGCTAGACTATCTGTCCAATCTGAGTTTTCTGTTGCACAACTAAAACAACCTTTGAACGTACACATGTTCCACCAAAACAAGTTCCTTCCTGAGGCTATTTTGCAGAGGCACCGCTGCTCTGTCCGGCACTTAGCGCCGCCCAAGAAAGATTGTCATTGGTTTGAAGAAATGCCAATAAACCAGAGCATGTTTTTCTCCCTGTGCTGTGTGGACTAGCCAGACCGTGTGTGGACTAGCCAGACCGTCCTCTGCAGCGCTGTGGGGGAAGGTCTGGCAAAGCAAGGCTACAGGCATATATACCTAACAAATAGGTCACAATTCCTTGTCGTACGGCAAGAAAAAAAAAAAAAAAAACATCACACTATACATACTCATAATGTAGAATTATTGTCAACATGTTCAGTGTTTTTAAATGTACTGTGTTGGTGTATTTCCATCAGTTTGTGTTGATCAGTACCTGTGACAGTCAGAGTTGTTCCAGGTAAACTACTCCATTCAAATCTTGGCGTTTTGAACTTGAAGTGATACTCAGCTGAGTCTCTCTCTCTCAGGTCAGAGATTCTCAGAGTGGAGCGTCCTCTCTCTGTTTCAACATGAACACGACCTGTATACTGGGAGTCTGTACTAAGGTCTTCAGGCTGGGAAGGATTCTGCCACTGAGAACTACGATCAGGACTGAACCAGAATGTAGATTCAACTTGATCTTCGTAACTGTTATACGTGCAAGAAATGTCCACTGAAGAGCCTTTAGAGACGCAGATGCTTCTGGCTGTGTATGTCACTCTGTTGCAGATTTGACCAAAGACACCTGAAATATAATATATGTAATCATATATTTGGACCTACAGGAAGCAATAGTACAAATGTACCTAAGGCAGTCAATGTTTAATTACAAAACAACTTACAATTCACTAATGTGTCTATAATGCTGATTTGCTAAATTCTAAAAACTATGCATCCCTTTTTTCCGTACACAGTGGTCATCAATCATTACATTTGACATTTTCTTTGGGAATGAAGTTCAGTAACTATGGTTGGTTAAACTCTCAGCACACCAGCATCACAGTGACATCACAGTCAGGCGCGGAACGAGGGTGTGGCTTCTGGGGCTCCAGCACGGAATGTTTTCTCAAAAAGCCCCGAATCTTGGAGGGTTTTTAAATAAATTCAACTTTGTGTCATTTCCCCTCAGTCTCTTTGATTCTGTTTATGCCTACCCTATCGACTCTTCTGTACATTATTAAGTAGAAACATCAATTTGTTGCCTCTTTCGAGGTGGATTAGTTGTGTTTTGTTTTCAGAATGATGACAACAGTTGGAGAACAATTAGATACAAAATAGGACGTAGGCTCTACAGGATGATTCTTTCCCTCGGAAACTATCTTGTTTTTCCCAAATGATGTACAGATTTTTAGACATTCTGTTATCAAATGGCTTGAAAAATTGTGCACATAGCTGCCGTAAATGAAGCATACCCACGGCATACCCAACATCTGGCACCGCCCCTGATCACAGTGTCTGTCGGTGTAAACGTTGTGCTGAAAAAAGTTCCACTTCGTTTATTACAGTAAGTGAACAACAATAGTGGCAGTCACCAACTCCCCTCCCTGTGTCAATTTTGGCTCAGTGCTGCGCTTAGAGCATGACTTGCTAAATGTGTTTCAAAAAGGAGATGTGAGAATAGCTTGACCGCAGAATACTATTTTGGTGGTGTGCTGATAAAGAAGGCAGGGGCGATACTAAGTATCTACATTTTTAGAAGCCTTGTTTACGGTATTTATTCGTGTGCTTAACTTTAGTTCAGTGTGATGTTTAGTGTGCTGGATATGTAGTATGGTCAAATGTGATAATGCAGACGGCAGCTTGAGCTTTGTTTGACAAACTGTCTAAGCAATAGAAGAAAAAAAACTGTGAAAAAGCTCCACCAGATGGCGTTCTTTTATAGAGAAAGACAGTGGAGTACACTCACACACTGGAGGAGCAGAGAAATCTACATGTCCTTTCACAGCACAGGAATAACTGTCTGCAGGATCAACGTAGTCTGAATATGAGGACGATGTTTCCTCCTGAATTGTCTGCCCGTTCGTACCAGATGTAGGATGGATGATCAGGTAGATGACAAGTGCTTTGACAAAACTGCTGAGCCCAGGTAAAATACGATCTTCTCACCTGCACCCGGAGATCTGGATCTGTGAAGAAGGAGCAAACTGTGAGCATTCACAAACGTGCCAATACACAATAATTAGTAGTAGGGCTGCACAATATATCGTTTTCTATCGTCAGCACGATATCAACTTGCGCAATAAACATAACGCAAAAGGCTGCAACATATTGCGAAAGGGCAGCGACTTATTGTGAAAGGCTGTGACATATTGCGAAAGGCTGTAACTTATCGCGAAAGGATGTGACATATTGTGAAAAGGCTGCGACATCGCGAAATGCTGCGACATATTGTTAAAGGGCTGTAACTTCTCATGAAAGGGCAGCGACATATCGCGAAAGGCTGTGACTAATCGCAAAAAGGCTGCGACATATCGCGAAAGGCTGCGACATATCGCGAAAGGCTGCGACATATCGCGAAGGGCTGCGACATATCGCGAAAGGCTGCGACATATCACGAAAGGCTGCGACATATCGCGAAAGGCTGCGACATATCGCGAAAGGCTGCGACATATCGCGAAGGGCTGCGACATATCGCGAAAGGCTGCGACATATCGCGAAAGGCTGCGACATATCGCAAAGGGCTGCGACATATCGCGAAAGGCTGTGACATACCGCAAAAGGCAGGCCGCGACATATTGCAAAAGGATATCGCGAAAAACACTCCGATTTCTTTTTTTTTGGGAGTTTGTTTGTTGAAAAAGAATATCAGTAGAAAACTGCACTTTCATTCTTTTTTTAACGGTGCTTTTTATATTCAATTCAGTGTTCAATTTGTTCAATAAAAGAATAATGAAAATGATTTCCTTTCATTTGTTTTAAATTCAACAAGCAATTTGTTGAATTTTGGTAGAATACTGAAAGCAGCAAAACGGATTACACTTTAATATCCTAATAGCCCTTTAATTATTAACATATCCTAGATGGTAAACATTTGGAAATTAAAAAATGTTACCTGTGACAGATAAAGTGACTCCCGGTGAACCTTTTAATCTCCCGACTCGTCTGTGTTTGAACCTGAACTTGTACTCTGCAGAGTCGCTCTCTCTCAGGTCTGAGATTCTTAAAGTGCAGGTGGTCGTATCACAGTAATACTTCACACGGCCTGCGTACTCCGAGTCTGTTCTCAGATCCACAGGTCCGTCTTCCTGCATTTCAGTAAACCATAATATGTGCTCCACTGGGACAGGACGTCTTTTTACTGTGGATGGCTGTCTGCAGGTGCAGCGTATGTCCACTGTTGATCCTCTCACGGCACAGACCTGAGCAGACATGTAAGTCACCCCATTCCTGCTTTGTGCCACTGTAACACAGAAGATTACAAACACATTAGAAACCAGAATCAAATTCACAGTATGTAACATAAGATGACTTACATCTGCAGTGAAATCTGATTTGGGGGAAAGATAACATCAGCAAGCAAAAATACAGAAAAGGTGTTCTGTTTTACAGACTGCAAAGGAACAGTATATATATATATATATATATATATATATATATATATATATATATATATATTATATAAAAAAAATATTTTATATAAGAAAGCCATGATGTCTCTCTCTCTCTCTCTCTCTCTCTCTCTCTCTCTCTCTCTCTCATGGTCAGGCCAAATTCTCTGGGCGTGCAAAGCAAAGAAAGGGGTGATTCCAGATCGGCCCATCTGAGCTTTCATTTTCTCAAAGGCAGAGCAGGATACCCAGGGCTCGGTTTACACCTATCACCATTTCTAGCCACTGGGGCATAGTTAGGCTGGGGGAACTAACTACTTTGTTTTGCTTGGTTCATTTCCTCTCTGTGGACGTGTGTAAAAAAAAAACTGCAGAGGCACACTAAGTCATGGCTGGGCAACTATCCAGAGCTAGAGATAATAAGATAGCTAACAAAAACAAAAAGATAACTATACAAAAGAGATATCTTAGCATACACAACCTTGTCTCTAATTTCTCTCCAAAAACATTTCCTGTTGAACTAGAAAGCAGAACGGGGATTTCCGTTGTCATAAAAGTATTTAACCAGTACAAACTATATTCCATTTTTACACCTGAAAGATGCAGGTAGGGACTTGAATTTGAATTTTAAAAGCAAGAAACTGTTTGGTCTCAGGTTGGGCTGACCATATCACACAACAACTGATGTATATTGCTGCATATGTCCTATCAGCATTGCTCATGACAGACATTGCTTTTCTTAGATCTTTAGTGGAGCAAAAATGTAAAGCTTGTTGCTATATTGCATAACTTTTATCATTTTAAGATGTACTTTGTCAGCTGTAGCTGTATTCAGAGCTACAATACTGCAACATGCAGATCCACAGTTATGTCAACATTCTAGCGTTTAGTACCGGTATGTAACTATGTTAGCATTATGCTCCAAGTGCCACTGAGTTATACTAATGTTAGCATGTCAACAGCAAACTCTAAAATGCTGACATTTAGCTTGTCAAGCTATGTAAGCATTACTCCAAGTGCTTCTGAATAATGCTAACCTTAGCATGTTAGCATGCCAACCAATGAGAAGATTTAGCTGGCATATTGGCAAATTCTACCATTGTTAATATCGTAACACGCTTAGCCTTAAAGATAGCATAACATAGGCTACTAAAACTATATAAAAAGCAAGCAGAAATGAGGCTATTTTTTTCAGATACTAACATTTGATGTTTATGAAGAATTTTGTAAAATTCTGCTGCTTTCACATCATATGGAAGTTGCTGTATTACTGTTTCTTACTTATGATATACAGTTGTGTTCAAAATAATAGCAATGTGATTTAAAAAAGTGAATAATGCTCACAATCCTTAGAATAGCTTTTAATTCCATAATATCAATGCATTGGGAACACTGCAGATTCAATTCTAAATCAAAACATAACCAAAATTGATCAAGTTTGTGTTATACCTTTACAGAAAGTGAAGAAAATGGAATATTAGGCTGTTCAAACATTTACTGTATAAACTGAAAAATGTCTCAAGGGTTTGCTTTACTTTGAATCACTGCACTAATATTTAGTTGCATAACCATTATTTCTGAGAACTGCTTCACATCTGTGTGAAGTCGACCAACTTCTGGCACCTGTGAACAGGTATTCCAGCCCAGGACGATTGCACTACATTCCACAATTCCTCTGCATTACTGGGTTTTGCCTCAGAAACAGCATGTTTGATGTCACCTATGGGATGGAGGTCTGGGGATTGGGCTGGCCACTCCATAACATCGATCTTGTTCATCTAGAACCAAGACTTTGCTCGCTTACTGGTGTGTTTTGGGTCATTGTCTTGTTGAAAGACCCATTTCAAAGGCATTTCCTCTTCAGCATAAGACAACATGACCTCTTCAAGTATTTTGATGTATTGAAACTTATCCATGATCCTTGGTATGCAATAAATAGGCCAAACACCACAGCATGAGAAACATCCCCATAACATGATTTTTGCACCACCATGCTTTACTGTCTTCACAGTACTGTGGCTTGAATTCAGTGCAAGGGGGTCGTCATCAGGTGAATCTTGGACGGGGCACGTAAATGTACATCTATGTGAACTTCAGAAGGATGTGGTCTTGTGGTTCAAACCTGTCACGTCTTTCTTCCGCTTCACATTATGGGAAAACAAAATTTAAGAATACTTTTTAGGCCTGTAAGCACATGCACTGCTCATATTGTGTATATACCCCAGCCTAACAATAATGGAGGGGACTATTTGAAGACATGTTTTTAATCTTTGCTTGAGTACCTGTTGTGACGGTTCAGATTCAATTTAGTAGCATGCTATCAGTCCCAAACAGGGCTAATTATGTATTCGGACAAACTGTCTGCGGCCCCTAGACCCAAAAAGAACAATTTTGCTCTCATCAATCCACACAATTCTCCTTTGGCCAGTCAACGTGTCCTTTGGCAAATTTCAACCTATTCAGTAGATGTCTTTTGGAGCTGATCATTGGTTGAGCCTTTGCCATTTTGGCTATTCTTCGAGCCCTTCGAATGGTAGTTGACCGTTTTTCCCACGTCGTTCAGGCTTTGGATGCCATTTCAAGGCATTTGAAATAATTTTGGCTGAGCAGCCTATAGTTTTTTTGCACTTCTTTATATGTTTTCCCCTCTCCAATCAACTTTTTAATCAAAGTCCGCTGTTCTTCAGAGCAATGACTGGAACGACCCATTTTGCTGAGTATTTCAGTGTGAAATGCACCATAACCAGCATGCACAAAATTTGCTTCCTTCCTTCCTTCAATATGGGCCATAATTGACACCTGTGTCTTCGCAGAATCAATCACCTCACTAAGTGAACACAACACTGCTATTATTTTGAACATGCCCCTTTCGATTACAGATTCAATTACACAGAATGAGCAGCATGCATGTCATGACTGTTGAGTCTGTTGGTTTTCTATGACTCTACAACACTTACTAGTAAATTATTTGCCATGTAGAAATATCACTTCTACCAAAAAATTTGATTTATGAGGTTATTAGTGATGTTGGACTGCTATTATTCTGAACACAACTGTATATCCAACTTAAAACAAATGTTAGTGTCTCAGATCAGCCAAAATCCACTATTTGAGATAACAATACCAGGAGACAATAACATGTAATTGTCATTTTCCCATCAATGTTTAGGTAAAAATATACAGTGAGATGTTATGAAAAAATTAAGTTTACAGAAAGACAAGTGAATGTTTGGAGGGTTTTAAAGGTCTGCAACAAACTGCATCTCATAACACATACTGTATCTAGAACAGTGGTAAACTGAGAGTTCAAACCAACCTTCCTCTGAAGTTCTTTGAGTCAACTGAATAAATGTCATACATTCACTAAAATGTAAATGTACAGTACCTGTCATGGAAAGAAAGAGGACAACAAATCCACTTGTTGCTGATGTTAAACCCATAGCAGCTCCTCTCATCTCTCTATTTGTTAAAACACACCATCAGGTGGCTCTTGTACGGGGCACGTAAATGTACATCTACGTGAACTTCAGAAGGATGTGGTCTTGTGGTTCAAACCTGTCACGTCTTTCTTCCGCTTCACATTATGGGAAAACAAAATGTAAGAATACTTTTTAGGCCTGTAAGCATATGCACTGCTCATATTGTGTATATACCCCAGCCTAACAATAATGGAGGGGACTATTTGAAGACATGTTTTTAATCTTTGCTTGAGTACCTGTTGTGACAGTTCAGATTCAATTTAGTAGCATGCCATCAGTCCCAAACAGGGCTAATTATGTATAGAATAGGAGAGGGTTAAATCATCTAAAGAGACATCAAGTGGCATGGGGAAGATACAATCACATCCTCCATCACCATCTGGTACGCTGCTAGCACTGCCAAGGACAAGGGCAGACTGCAGCGTGTCATTCGGTCTGCAGAGAAGGTGATTGGCTGCAATCTGCCACCGCTCCAGGATCTTTACGCCACCAGGACTCTGAAGCGTGCTGGAAAGATTGTGGCTGACCCCTCCCACCCCGGCCACAAACTCTGGCAGGAGGCTGAGGTCTATCAGGACCAAAACCTCACACCACAAGAACAGTTTTTTTTCCCTGACTCTCTCCACACTCCACCTCCACCTCTGGCTCTACATGTCACTGTACTTACTCTGCTGTGCTGCTCTTTTTATTTTATTTTTATATTTATTTTTAATTAATACATAACTGTGTATATATGTTTTTACTTCTATTGTCATATACTGGTGCTCGATTCTCTTAGCCCTCTTGTATTTAGAGATTGTGTGACACGCACCTACAGCACCAAAACAAATTCCTTGTATGTGTAAAGAATGTACTTGGCAATAAAGCTTTTTCTGATTCTGATTCTGATTCAATGTCCACAATTTCAAATGGATTTTTGAGAACTATTCAACAATTTAATTAAATGTTATATATTATGTCAAATCATAACCTAATTTGTCTGTGGATGTTCTCAGTCATACAGGTCGTGATAGTTCTCTAAAAGCTAAGGCAACATTTGAATTCTTATCATTTCTAATGTGTTAGTTGGGATTTGAAAGAGTTAAGTAAAGTAAGGTGTTGAGTAAACACGAAAACATTTCAATGTGTTTAATTTAGTTGATTTATTGTTTTTTTTTTCAAATACATTTGAAATGCTCTTTAAAAAATATGAAAAATAACTCTTGACTTTAATGTAATCCAAGAGGGGTGTTGAAGAGATAAAGTTTGTCACTGAGCTTAGGTTTTGAGAAGTGTTCCCGATATGGTTCAACCAAACGTATTCGTCCAAGTAAATCCTTCTGATGACAGATGACTGATACTTGCCACAGAGCAGAGATCTCCACGCAGAAACCTTATCGGATCCAAATGGAGCCAAGAGACGCTTATCCACGCTTCCAATGATTTAAATTCCTCGGAGGACTTCCTTACATCAGAAGTTCTGCGTTATCATGTGAATTCTTTAAGCGTCTTTCTGAGGTTAGGGCTCTTGACGTTCTAACCTCATCGTGTCAGGGACCCAACCTCTGACTTTGGCTATCACATACATACCATATCTGACTCTCTCTTTCCCACACACACACGTTCACGTGTCCACTCCATGCTCGCTGTCCTTCTTGTTCCCGCTCCCCGTCTAAATCCTTCATTAATGCGTCCTGATGCTGGGGTTGGGAGGGCAGGGGACGCAGTTAGGGATGCCATGGTTTCTTGTCTCGACCTTGTTGGTCTGGTATGTGTTTGAAACGGCACTTGTCGCCATAGAAACAGCCTGTGGTCCGCCAGTAGAAGCACTCATCTCCATATATAGGTACACACCGTCTGGACCTGCTTGGACAGAACCAGACTGCGTCACGTTCACAGACAAATGCACGTAAGCATGCAGGCAAACAATGGAATGCTAATGGGGCATGGAGACGGAGACAATGAGACAATAAAGCACACAAGATGATGTCCTGTCGGTCATGTTAACTCCTGTGTCGAAGGATTATTCTGTTTTTTTTTAACCGCTGATTATTGTGGATGGAAGATGTTGGATCTTAGCCTGAAAACGCTCTAAGGAACTGAGATTTGTCCTCTCCAGTAAAGTTTTTTTTTCACTGTGAATGTATATAGAAAGAATGTATATAAAACATTTAAAAAGATTTAAAAAGTTGTCTTTTGTGTTATGCTTTGATCATAAGGCCCTATCCTCCCAAAACATCACACCGACATTTCTACTATTATTCTTTACACTAACTTTAAGTTAATGCTAATCTTTATCCCTAAAACAGCTTAAAGATGTGATAGCTGGTAAGGATGTCCTAACTTTATAAAGGACCAATGTGGGTTTACACCAAGGGTTGATGCATAGACTGTATAAGTGAAGCCAAAACATCTGGATTGTCCTCTGGTGGCTGCAGTACAGGTCATAAACCCCACCCTCCTCCATTAGCAGATGGGCCATTGGCCAAATTAAAAAGTCAAAGTGCACGTCAAATAAATGTTTCCCAAAGATGGTTTCTGTCATTTAGGTAGTTCTTATCACGCTGATGTTTGTTCAAGTGTCATTTTTCTCATAACTTTGGGTTTTATTAGTTATTTGATGCTATAAAAATAGCTGGGATTGACTTGCGATTGGGTGTATGGGCAGGCAGGGTTCAAAATTTACTTTTTTGCCAGCCGCCAAATGGCTAGTACATTTTCAAATTTGACCAGCCACTCAATAGATTACCATTGTTTTTTTGGGCTGGTGAGTGAAGCAAATCTACCAGCCACTTGCATATTTTACCAGCATTTGGCTGGTAGATGGTGCTTATTTTAAACCCTGTGGGCGGGACTTTCATACCGCGGCTCCAATCACTACTGCGCAGACTCTGGCTCCAAAATTACAAGATGGAAGCGCCCGTATCCGGGATATTTTGGCTTCACTTTTGTACAGTGGGAGGAAGGATCTTGCTTTACAGTCTATGGTTTAGGCCTGCAGAGTGGGCACAATGTTGCACCACACAGATACACATGTCGAGAGGAAGTTGCCCAGTACCCTATAGCAGCTGAGCTCGGCAGTGTTCCCGCAGCGCTGGAGCTGAGGCTGGTGTTGTTCTTTTGGATGGGCGGCAGGGGGCGCTGGATCCAACGATCTGGGTACCTCATCACCAGTTTGCTGCTGCCCAGCTCCACACCCTGCACAGGAAGAAGCCGCACATTAAAATACTCGTACAATGACTGTTACATTCGAGATGAGTAACATCATGTTGAGTTTGTTCATCACTCACCTGCAGCTTATCCAGGGCTTTGGCAGCCATGTTGGCATTCTTGAAGTTGACGAAGGCACAGAAACGCTCATGAAGAACTCTGATGCTCTCTATTTCACCAAACCTGTAACCATGGAAACACAGAGCCTTTGACTTAGTGGATGACAATTTTTCGGGACTCTCGTGGTACGGGAGTCAATCTCACTGTTGGTAACGTGATAGGGACATCAGGCATAGGGCATAGAACTCAACGGGAGCCGGGGGAGCGGGATGGAGCCGGAGATTAAATAAAAAAATTACGCTGTAATGCGGTGAGTGCTCCCAAAGATTGCGAGGCATTCCTAGGCTACTTAGTATGCAGAAGGCAGCGATTAGTCTAACCTACCCGAAATCGATAAATGTGTGTTTTGAGTGTGAGAAGATCTCCCTTAGGAATTACGTAATGAATAATACATTTATAGTGTAGCCTAAATTTCCGAGGCAACCTCAGTGATTTGACCGCAATTAACCAAACATGATACAGGGCGGCAACAGAATCTGATAACTTTAGACAACATAAGGAACGAAACGGGAGCGTGACGGGATTCAGGAGTCTTTCTCTCGGGATTTGTGTTCGGGATATGATAGGAGTATTTTCGTGGGCTCGGGATGGGATGGGAGTGCTAATTGATTCCCGTGTCACCCTCTACTTTGACTACAGAAAACCATGTGGTACAGACCTGCAGGCAAAGTGATGCTGGTTGTGCTTCATATCCAGCGCTGACCATTAATATTGTCATTATTATGATTACAGTAGTACACCAACCCTTCCACTACTGATGCTAGTGGTACTGCGACAACTAGTGCTACTCCTGCTACTACTACTGCTACTATAACTACCTCTGACTATGCAAAAGCTATGGCTACATCTTACCTACATCTCTCTGAAACTACTAGCATAACTTCTACTACTACTAAGCAAATGTAACACCAGTTTTCACAAGTCTAGTCTCTACTATGTGGGTCTTTATTATGGACTTTAAGCAGCCACGGTCGCAGGCCTGGGTATCTACAATCGAGTTGATTCCTATTCACAAGGTCCGGTTTCGATTGCAGAACATTTCAGTAACAATACCAATTTTTCTTGGATATAAAAGAAATTCTCAGAGAACTTGTGCTGTAAATTGTACAAGCAAGAAGCAACCCTCAAAAATTTTTTCATAATGAACCAGGTAAGAATTGACCCCCAAATACTTAGTTTAAAATACTTTTTACTTAACAGGACTAATTATATTGCCATAATTAACATATTAAAAAATCTATTTCAGAACACTCAAACAAACAAACGATTTTAATTGGAGATTGGATTAGGTTAACCCAGCCCTACATGGTTGAATGGATCGCTCCATTCCAACCATTTATTGACGTTGTAGCCCAACTGCCAAGTTTGGCGCACCCACTACTACATCACACCCGTTGGAACGTTCCTGGAACACCTTAGCCGACCCTTCAACGGTCACTGCTTAAAACCCTATTAATTATTGCTGCAGCTGTTATAGTTGGTGCTTTTTATTACCCTTCATAAAATATGAAGTATGTGAAGTATGTCTTGTTTTTATAGTTGTACTGCCTTCATTTGTTTTTCACTACATATAAAACCACACACACACACACACACACACACACACACACACACACACACACACACACACACACACACACACACACACACACACACACACACACACACACACACACACACACACAGTCTTTTTACATTTTGAAGAGATCCAAGAGGTCTGTCTCTGTAACCTCCACTGTAATGTTCCCAACCCACAGAGAGCGACAGCTCCTGCGGAATAGAAAAGAGAAGTTAGTGGGAGAAAAGAGAAGGCTGTGAACAGGAAGAATAGAAGTAAGGCAAAGATCACAGAGAGGATAATATGTGAGAGTGATTATTTGTCTAGTATTTGAAAGCCAAAAGTTTACATGACATTATAATTTTTAATTACCCGGCCACAGTATAAGATATTAACAGTTCCCAGTGTATATATTTAACTGAAAGATAACATATGATTTATATATGTCTATAAAAATAGAGGATTGGTTTGCTTCACGTTTGAAATGATACTGTATTAACATTCACGCCCTCAAAACATTCTGCAGTCCTGAAGATTTCAAAGTGATTGGTGTGATTATGTGTATTGCTAATAGCCATACAACATACCCACTCTGGTCCTGCTGAGATGTGTGCTTTAGTGCTGGAAGTCAGAGACAGGAAGTAGACATTATGTAATGACAAAACAATAAAAACAGGGCATCGATATGATGTATTTACCATGGGTCAACCACTGATGTCTGCTGTAAATTACATATCTTTCTCTGGCTAGCTGTGCTATTGTGCCGACACTGTATAAATTAAACATAATATCGGACTTTAAAACAGTTTATGCATGGTAAGTGTTTGTCTGTTTACTTATAGGATCTACTGCATGTCTACTAGTATAACGAGTGCAGATTCATACTATATGTCTTTATATCCAACACACTGATTTCACTCTGAAGATTACACATTTCTCTGCCCCTAATACCATCCTAACTTCAAAGTATTGTCTGTAGTGTGCTGTTCATTGTACAGTAGAAAATCGATATTTTAATGTTCATGTTTTTTAATAATGTCTCTATACACAAAGGTCTTTCTTTCATGATGTACGGTCAGTTACCCCCAATTTCCAACGGTTGCGGAACGTCTGCGGATCTGCTCCGGCAGGTCCGCAGCCCTCCGGAGCAGATACGCAGAGCTTTTATTTTTCCCGGACGCCGGAGAGCTCCGCAGCAATTCAGCACACGGCAGATAGTGCGGGACAGGAAGTCGAGCACAGAAGCAAAATAAAACATCCGGTTAATTTTTCAAAATAAAATACACCGTGCTCACGGCGGATCATATTTCCCTGCACTACACCTTGAAAACACAGCACAGAGTTGTTTCCCCTCTACTCCTCTGGATGGAAACTAACTGTTGTTTGGTTTTGTGGTTCTATTCTACGTGAATTCGTGAGATCTCGTGGGTCCTTGTGACTTCAGCTGTCAGTCATGGCCGCAGCCGTTACGCAACAAATCCGGACCGGGTGGGTATTGATGGACGGCGGAGCATGCAGCCGGCACGCAGATGCAGCCGGCACGCAGCGGAGCCGGCACGCAGCGGAGCCGGTCCGCAGACGTTCTGCATCCGGTGGAAATCCCCAGTTAGTAGCAGCATGTGTCTCCTATTGACATCTGATGTGACTGCTGCCCCAGTGTGGACAGCTGTGGCACTGCAGCTGGTTCTTACTTTTGGCCTCGGGTGAGGTGGTGGCCGCCTGAACGGTGGTGAACTTCTCCAGCAGCAGTTTACTCTGCTCTTCCTCAAAACCCAACTCCTAAAAGTAAAAAGGCAAATATGTACATTACAGTTATATCGTGTAAACATCACTCTTCCTTTCAAATGCCCTGACGCAAGACACTTAATCCATATTTGGACAAGAGCAACACTTCAGTTCTAACCAACTGGTTAGGAGGCATGTATGAGATTCTGAGATGTCAAAAGAAATAAACTTCCCTCCAACACACCCACTAGCTTACCGAGCTCTAGTGGGCCTCAACCTGTGGATGCTAATTTCAGAGTAAAAAAACCTGACACTGGTCATCAAAGCTACAATATTATCGAAACTCTTAGTCCATCTTGACCTATTAACAGCCAGCTAACCACATGTCCATGAGTTTTTTTTTGACACAGTAATTTTGGTTTGATATATCCTGTAGATGTCATGTTCTTTAACCCTCCTGTTGTCTATATCAGAACTATGACAAAAGAATGTTGGAAAAAGTGAGAAATGTTGGAAAAATCTAAAACTAAAAGTAACCAAAAAAAACATCGGAAAAAGCGACAAAAAACTTGTTAAAAAATTGATAAAAACATAATTAAAAAAACTGCAAAAAAGTGACAAAAAATTTGGTATAAAATCGACAAAAACGTTGAGAAAAGTGTCGAAAAAGAATGTTGAATGTTGAAATTTCAACTCAGAAAAACACAAAGTTGCATGGTCGACGGGAAGACAACACAAGGGTTAAAATTATCCCTACAAAATAACAAAATAAAAAAGTATAAACTTTGACCGCAGCCTCGGAGGAAGTCGACCCTTCTAGTCACTTGTCCTCCTCACCATGAGCTGCAGGAGCCGGCAGGTAAAGAGTTTACCGGATGCTTCCTTACAGCGCTGATCCAACTTCAGCACCTGCTCCATGGCTGCCTCCGCCTCACTGTACCGCTGGAACACACACACACACACACACACACACACACACACACACACACAGATCTGTTTAAAAACATTAATATTCAAGCAGGTAGCATCCCTTTGGTCCAAATACTAAATCACAGAGTGCAAATCATTACTTTTTGGGGTTGTACGTCAGGTGCTAACCTTTAACCCCATCAGAGCACACCCCTTACGGAAGTATCCCTTCGGCCAATAAGGAGCCAGCTGGATGGACCTCTGAGCGTCCGTGAGGGCGGAGGAGTACTGCTCCAGAACCCAATAGCAGTGAGAGCGGTTTCCATAGAACCTGCGAGAGTCACAGAGAGACACAGACGAAGATATTTATTTAAGGCAAAGTGAATGTGAAGAGGGAAAAGAGGCGCAGGTCGAGTGGAGTTGAGTTGGGTTCACGTTTCAGCTAACCTGTGGTCCCTCGGGTCGCAGTAGATGGCTTCTGTAAACATGTCCACTGCCTGGCTGTACTGGCCTTGCTCAAACATCTGAATGCCCTGCACTGGAGAAAGTACACACACATACATTTGCATTTTAAACTATGAGGACTTTACTGGCATAATGCATTCCCTCACACATACTTACATCTTCTTCTTTCTTATAAATATCCATTGACATTGTGTTCTGTGAATTATTTTTAGTACCCAGGACATTGTTTTTGAAAGGTAATGCTACAGTTTCAAGTTTTTAACATTGCATTTTTCAGTATATTTATGGAATGTGAGAAAATAGAAAAAAGGGTTTTTGTAATTTGGGTAAACTATCCTTTAACACTACTGCATTAGCAGTAGTCTCGCATTGCCAGACCTATCTCTGCAGCGCTGTGTCAGCGCTAGAGTAAAGTCTGGCTACAGCGCTTATTTATTCTGGGATAGGAGGGGGGAAAAATGCTCTGGCTTGTTTTTATTTTTTTAACATATCACAACCGTGGGTGGCGCTAAGCCTCGGATGCAGCACTGGTGCCCTTGCAAAATAGAAAGCGGACATAGCGGGAGGGGAGAAACATTCGATGTCAGGCTTTATATCAGCACTGTGCATCCGTTGAGCCAGACTACTTTAGCAGCAAGTCAGTAATAATTCCTCACGTTATTCTACGGTTTTTATCCAACTTACATTTAATAAACTAATCTCTGTTTCCCTGTGCTTCATCCAAAGTTTGACTCAACACATATTACATAAAATGTCAAGCTACTGCATTTATAATGGTAATTAAGTTATGTCTACTAATTATGATTAATAAGCATGAAACTAGAAAATACGGCCTTGCAGTTGTATGCCTCCCCCCGAATCAGTCAAGTTGCAGTTAACAGCCACGTTTGTCTCAGGGCGTTCCTGAAATGTGTAGTTATGAGGTGTATCTTGAGCACTAGACTTATTAAAAGGGAACCAGGTGTAAAGTCACAAAAAGGACAGCAAATAGATAGATTCACCTGTCAGAGACTCCCCCCTCCTCTTCATTTCTTCTGTGCTTTCTACCTGCAATCACAACAGACAGTGTAGGAGCCAAAAAAAAGCAGTTTTTGTTTATATTTAAACAACAATAGTTATTATTTTAAGACTTCCCATATTTTGGTTATAGTTCTGACCAACTGATTGTGATTGACAGCTAGGCCACTGATTGGCAAATCTGCCACACCGTAGTAATTGTGGGTGTGGTATAATTGATAAAGGGAAGTTGGAAACAGTGGTTCTTTTTTGTTAGTCCTAGCTTTAGTTGAGACCAAACACAGTTTTTTAACCACATCTAGTCATCCTGTTTCATCTTATTTGATATCATTTAAGAAACCTTAAGTATTATTTATTTTTCCCTTATTCACACACATGCAACACTAGCCTACAACGTTTTGGTAGGATCATAAAGATTTGGTTCTATAGGTAGGATATTTGTGTTTAATTATTATTTTCAAACAATGACCGCATACCTGGATCAACAACAAAGGAACAAAGGTGCGTTAAAACCGCTGTTCTATTGCTGGGGCAGCGGCTATAATTTTGAAAGCAATAGCCACAACAGACAGTGTTGTTAGTATAGTGTAAGCAATGCTGATTTTCTGGTCTCCACATCTTCAGCAAAAAGAACTAATCCTTCATCAGACAAATCAAAAAAACATGCTGGAGAATTACATTTCCATTGTTCCCACGAAAAGACGGAGGAAGTTGGGAGGTTGCATTAATAGCTACAAACTGGATGAATGGATGCAACATGAATGGATGTGTGTGTGTGTGTGTGTGTGTGTGTGTGTGTGTGTGTGTGTGTGTGTGTGTGTGTGTGTGTGTACCTGGCTGCTCCTGGCCTCGTTCTCTTTGTTCTCTCTGGAGATCAGTATTGCTCTGTTCTTCAGAGCTTTGACTTTGATGTGGCTGGCAGCGTTGGCCACGAATGCACTGCTGACATCCCACTCGGGCTCCTGAAACATCAGGAAAGTAACACGAAAAACACTAAATACAACCGGCTGACAAAATGTGATAATTATCTTCAAAATCAAAAGGGAAAACAAAAGACACCTGTTCTTGATTTGACTGTATCGGATTCAAATGTTTAGTAAATATACATAGCTCTATCTCTCAATCCAGGTGGTATCATCTCTGGGCAGAGATGTATAGTAACAAGTAGAACTACCTCACTACTGTAGTTAAAGTGATGGTTCGGAGTAATTTACCCTAGGGTCCTTTGCACCATGACCTCGAGCCAAACACCCCCCCAGAAGCTTTTTTCACCTGGGTCTAACATTGGGCGAGTTAGCGTAGAGTAGCATTAGCCGCTGAATAGCTTAGCGCGGGGCTAATGGACCCACGTTTGTATCTCTTAAATGACTAATAATGCCCGAAATGATACCAAAGGTCTACACTAGTACATATAGGTTATGTACTCATAAAACGATGGATTGGAAAGTTTGTAAGTACACCAGAAGTTTATGTAAATAACACTTGCCTGCTGGCTTCTGCTCTCTTCTGCTGTTGTTGCTGCTGTGAGTCTAACTGCAGGTAGCAGCAGCGGCGAAGCGCAGAAGAGCAGAAGCAACAAGCAGGGTGTTCGTAAACTTCTGGTGTGCCAAACTTTCAATCCATCGTTTATGGTGCATAACCTATTTGTACTAGATGTGAACTTCTTATTCATTCAGAAACGTCATTGACCTCCACAACGATGGATCCACCAACAACGCTACTTAAGCAATGTTCAGGTAATCTGAAGGTGTAAACTAAATCCCGAATCATCACTAAAATTCACTAAAAGGCTGTATCTGTACTCTACTGGAGTGTTATTCTCCTACTTCCACTTTTACTTCAGTACATATTTTTGGTAGGGCTGGGCAACATATCGATATTATATCGATATCGTGATATGAGACTAGATATCGTCTTAGATTTTGGATATCCTCATATCGTGATATGACATAAGTGTTGTCTTTTCCTGGTTTTAAAGGCAGCATTACAGTGAAGTGATGTACTTTTCTGAACCTACCAGACTGTACTAGTTGTTCTATTATTTGCCTTTTCCCCACTTAGACATCATGTCCACATTACTGATGTTTATTTATCTGAAATCTAACCAATTGTTAGGGTTGACACCAATTGTCAACCCTAGAATATCGTCGCAATATCGATATCGAGGTATTTGGTCAAGAATATCGTGATATCTGATTTTCTCCATATCGCCCAGCCCTAATTTTCAATGAGTTTAATACTTTTACTCTGATAATTTTTTTATGTGCTGCATCGTTACTCGTTACAATTATAAAAATGTTCGGAATCATTCCAAACGCAACATTATCCCTGCCAGAGCGGTAGAGGACTCTGTCACCAGGTCTGATGAAGCTGGCTCATCACTGAGCGAATCAAGCAATCAAGCCGTCTTATAAGAAGGCCGCGCGTGCTCCCGTTCTGCCTTTCGCTCTGCTGCCTGCCCGCACTGAGAACACTTGAGCTTTGTTAGTTTGTTTCGAGATGGAAGAACCAGAAACACCACCTTCAACTTTGAGTGAACGTGGCGGTGAGGGTGAGGAGGAGACCACCCCTGGCCCTACTTAGAGTCCATGTTTTCGTTTGTCGGAGTGAAAGACAAGTGCCTACTCTGCCTCCCGGAAGATTCGAAATAATGGCCTTCAAAAATTCACCGTGGCACACCAGTTTGAGCTACCAGTAAGCGCTAGCTACCTAGCTACCCGCGGTTCATGACATGCTGCGGTGTTGTACATTCCTGTCCTTGTACTGCTGCTACAGCCAAAGGAATTGTGAGTGTCCTTTAGGCTAAACATTTGAAATAATATAAACAATATGATAATCAAACTTTTGACTGTTTTTTTTTAACCTTTAAACACTGTTTAAAGTTTTGAAGACTTGAGAGCCAGCTTTGAGCTAGCTTTGAGCTAGCTTTGAGGTCCCTAGGACATCCTTCTTCCTTTATCTTCGCTTAAGATCAGCCCTAAAATGTTATTGAGTACCATGGAGAAACATCGAGACCCACCCAATCATTAAATGGCTTGTTGATTCTCCTGTGAGAGGATTGGTGTCCAGGATCTATGCTCAACTGATGCAAGTATCCATAGGAGAACTCCCAATAGTAAAGAAATGGGAGCGAGAGCTGAGCTCGGAGGGGAACGTAATTTATTGGGAGACAGTTTGGGACAACAATTCCCTCAGTTCCAAGAACCCAAATCACCAGCAGATCCACTTCAACATATGTCATAGGACATATTGGACTCCTCAGAAGAGATACGTCTCTAAAGCCATTCCTACTCCCTATTGCACGTTCTGTCAACCTGAACAAACTGGAACTTTCCTGCACGAGGTCTGGGAGTGGGAACAGGTGCAGGAGTTGTGGAATAAAACATCAATAATATCTGATGTGATAGGATGTTGAATTCCTGCTGACCCAATTGTTTTGTTACTTAATGATGACTCTAAATTACATCTTCTTGGGAGACAGAGGAAGATTTGGCTAGCTGGATCAACTGCGACCAAGAAAATTATAGCTCAGCGCTGGCTCCCCCCCCCCCCCCCCCTCACTTTGTATAAAACAGTGGTTGGCGTAATTTCTAGACATAGTTATGCTTGAGCTCTCTACAGCAAGGATTAACAAAGCTAAATTGCAGCAGCACTAATATTAGTCCTAATGACCTCAGCATCATAAGAATTAGAGGAGAGTGACTAGGCAAGGTGTGATTTCTGTTAAAAAAAAAAAATAATAAAAAATTGATCATAAAAACACAAAAACAATGTTTGTTGCCACCCCCCTTAATTTACTGTTTTCGGTCAAATTTGACCGGACATTTTTAACTGCTCTTATTTTAACATAAATGCAGATAAAAATGACAAAAAGTATTTTTAATAGAATACTTATTGTAAGAGAACCTTATTAGAACATTAACATCTACGTGTGTGTTGGTGTTTTTGTTTTTGTGTGTGCGTGTATGCATATGTGTGCGAACATTGGTGGTTCACACGCACAAATGACAAATTGCAGTCATGGTGCAGTGTCCCTTGCAAATGGAAGCTTTGCACCTGTGAATGAGTGTGTGTATGGAGATGTCTTTTATCTCCTGGATGAAAATTATAATCTTTCCCATTCATTTCCTATGGTGGTCATTTTTTACCGTAAACAAAAGAAGTGTGACTAAGTTGAATAAATCACTCAAAATTCAAAGAAAGTAGTCACAATGAATGTTATGTGTTCAAATGACTTTTGTGAAGGATATCATAAGGTCTTGAGGCAATCTGATGAAAAATGCCATATTTATGGTACAGGGAATGTGTAAATCGGTCATTTTTATCAGAACAGTGTTAGAAGGTTAATAACTATATAACACAATACTTGTACTTTTACTTTCGGTACTTGAGTAGTACATTTTAAAATAAACTACTTGCAATACTTAAGTACAAAAAATGTAGTTAGCTTTAGTACTTCCACTTAAGTATGGTGCTTAAAGAGCACTTCAACTTCTACTCAAGTCACTTTTTTGATAGAGCACTTGTACTTTTACTCAAGTCTGGGTCTCTAGTACTTTATCAGAAAATGTGTTAGTTAAGGTGCTAGGGTGGGGATAGACACACACACAATCATTTACAGAATTGTTCAGGTGCCAGGATGACATTCTAACCTCCGGTGGATTTGTGAGGACTATGGTTAACTGCTTCTCAGATCTCTGCAGGGTAAATCCAGACAGCTAGCTAGACTATCTGTCCAATCTGAGTTTTCTGTTGCACAACTAAAACAACTTTTGAACGTACACATGTTTCACCAAAGGAGGCAGGCTGGGGGAACTCATATTAATGTTAAAAAACATCATAAAGTGAAATTTTCATGCCACGGGACCTTTAAGCACTTTGATTTCTAAAGAAGACTGAAACCGGTACTTTTGAACATATTTTTGCTTTATCGGAGATCAGAAGCAGCTGCTACAAAGTAACTGCACCAAGATACCTTAAAATAGAGGTCTTGGTCCTCTTCCAAGGAAAGTGCGGCGTGCTTCATTCATGTTCTTAAGCGGTATGAACACAACAGATGGTAAATTATGGCAAAGAGAACAGAAGCTATTAATGCTTAGTTGAAGGTAGAGGTACTTTTTTAAGCCCCTAAATTCCAAGTTGCAGGAAGGCATTTAACCAAAAAGCTTTACAAAACTTGTGACACCTTGCGATTTTGTTTTTCTACTTTTAACTTGGAAGTGTGAACATAAACAAACCAACAACAATTTTTTTTTAATGTTTAGCTGGACTTGCACCTGAGCCACTTTGTAAATTCGTGAACAGGTTGGAATCTTCAAGATCCACAAGAGCTGCTGCATGTGGAGACTGTAAAATTCAATTTTGTAAAACCTCTTTTGCCCAAAATGTTTTTTCCGTGAAGGGAGCCAAACTGTGGAACTGGCTCCCTACAAATATAAAGGCTATACCCAAATTGTCCACCTTTAAAAAATTTGTAAAAGCATGGTTAATACAACAACAGCAGTGTGATCATGCCATATGAAATACATAGCCGTGTGTATGTGAGGTGTGCATCTGTGTGAGTCCGAGTTAATGTGTTTATTTACTACACTTATTTTTATTGCTGTTAACTGTTTTTTTGGACATTTTATTGTATTTTGTAATTTGACTTCTTCTATTATTTGAACTGTTAAAAGCCCTCCTAGGGACAGGTGTTGCGAATTAGCCATGGCTACAAACACTGTGATACAGGCATCGGATTGTTATTTCTGTAATAATCTATGTTTTTTGTATCTGTCCCTATTTAAATAAACTACAAAAAAAAAAAAAAATCAAAGAGAACTTTTTCACTCACGACCAGACCAAAGCTAGACTCTTATCGCTAGTATACCAGGATCCAAGCACCCAACGCAACTCTCAACCCTAGGGCGCACCACCCTGGGGCGACAGGGCTGGGCAGGGCATGAAAAGGAGGTTTAACAAGCTTTACTTTATGCAGGACCAGATACTTTGTGTAGTGCACACTGACAATGAATCATTTTGCATCTCATTCACAAGTGTTTCTTAGTTTACAGCTGTTCTTTTCTTTTATCAAATACTAGTTAGTCGGACCTTCTGACATTTATGTCATTAGAGACTCTTGAGATGTTTTACAAACAAGCATGCAAGCGTACTTTTGGTTCGAGTACACTGTCAACATTAGGCAAATGTGGCATATTGTTGTCGAATACGGCAATGCCAACAAATGCCAGTTGACTCTTTTGGGATTTGTTTTAGGACACCACACCCAGAATTTGTTTGCCATTTTGCCTGGGCCAATTTCAAAGCATGTACGGTACACAACCACCTTCACAGTGAGTGAGCAGAGAAGGATTCCATAGCTGTGTTTGAAACCGTACCCTGACTCACTCACTCCCTATTCCCTATATAGTGTTTATTAAATAGTGAACTATATAGGGAACGACCAAACGAGATTTCGTACACTCACTGAAAACATTGTTGTGTCAGGAGATGCGCTGGTTATTTGTGTGGCGGAGGCGGGCGCGCCCAGCATCATGTAAACAAACCAAAACATTGCATTGGCTTTTAATTCAAGTTGAGCTTTGATATCTTGACCTTTTTCTACTGTTGGTTATTTTATATTGTATATTGTGTATTGTTTGTGTATAGTATCTCTTTGATTTTGGACCTTGTTAAGCACTTTGGTCAACTATGGTTGTTTTTAAACGTGCTATATAAATAAAATTGAACTGAACAAAACAAAAATACTTCTAATACGACCCCTGAAACAAACGAGCACTCAGGATACCGTAAAACTTCAAATAATAGCCGAGTCCCAAATAGACGCCTGTCTCTTTTAAACGCCTGGTGTGACAACAGATTTGGGTAAATAAAGGCCGGTCTCAAATAGAGGCCTGGTCTGTTTTTTGTTTTTTTTTCGTGTCGGGTTGTATTTGATACCGTCAGATCGTTTGTTCTATGTTTTGATTTGATTTCACGTGACAGACGCAACCATTCTTAAACAACTCATCACTATGGCAACATAACAAATAGGTTAACAAACTTTCTTTTAGTCTTCAGTTTTTCTTAATTCTCTCAATACCACCATGGAGACAAAAAGAAAAAGTATGATTTGACATTTAAGCTGACAGTTGTCAAATTTGCCGAACAAAATTCGGAAGCGAAGCGGCAAGACGTTTCTCAATTGATCCTAAGAGAGTCGAGAATGGCGTAAACATAAAGCAGAACTGCAACGTCTGTCCCGGAGGAACGACAAAAGGGCCAGACTGCGAGGTGGAGGGAGGAAGAAGGTCAGTGAAGAGCTGGAGGTGAGCGTGTGTGAGTGGATCCACAGCATGCGGGCAAAGCATGTCAATTAAAGGCCTGTCTCTTATAGACGCCTGTCTCAAATACAAGCCGGTGCATTTCGGCAATTTGGGTAAATAGAAGCCCGGGCTATTATTTGAAGTTTTACGGTAGATGGTAGGGCTGCTCCCTCTTTTCGTCGACTAATCGGTCGTTTTGGTCTTAGTCAACTGAGATTTCTTTACGTACCATTAACTGCATGTATGGACGCCCAAACAAAACCCTTCTTTTATTAAAATGGTGTAAAGTTTTAAACTTCAACTCAGAATTGTTTGAATGACAGAGATCAGCTCAAGGTACAGTGTAGCGTTAGCATGCTAAGTTGATGCTTTCTCTGCGTAGTGCAACTGATTTGCTCTTGCGAGTCATCAAATCGAGACCAAATCGCAGCCTTTGCGATTAGGAAATCGCATTTTAACATATCGCGATATTATCGCAAATGCAATTAATCGTTCAGCCCTAATTAGTCACGTTTTATGCTTTTTTCATGCTGAATGACTTATTTCCAAGAAACGTACGAGCACATCTCTGGTAAACACAAGAATTAAAGTGGTGCTTTTGCATGACTCTTTGCGGAGAAACTCAGATTTACAGATCTGTCGATTAAATCAACTAATCAATTAGTCGATACAATTGAATGAGTTTTAGTCGACTAAGAATTTCTTCAATTGAGCACAACCCTAATAGATAGATAGACATAGAGATACTTTATTTATCTCGAAGGGAATTAAGGTGTCCAATAGCTTATACACAACATACATACATAGGCACACAGACATATGACATCCACGCACGCATACTACAAAAATACAAAAGGAAGATATCAATAGTGTGCCCTTACAGTAAAGTTTGGTTGTAGCATGTTTAAAGGAGCAGTGTGGGAAAAAAATGCAGAACGGTGCAATGGTATCATAGTGTAAGATAGTCTAAGTGCAAATTCTATTCTATCTATATATGATAGTAAAAGTTTGTATATAAGTTGCATGTTAAATTTCAACTATTGAGAAACGAAAGCCAGCTAAATTTTTTCCTTTTCAGTTTTCGCGGGTGCTTCTGCTTCTTCTTCTCCTCCTCCTCTCTGAGAAAACACGACCCCGTTGCATTGTTGTATACGGGAGCAAAATGTAGGGTATATCGTATGTACACTAAAATTATCTGTGCATTGTGGGTATTTTATAGTGGACTATACAGTGAGTGAAATTAACCGCGGCAAATTCGAACACCACTACAAAATGGCGAACACACTACAGCATATAATGCACTTTTTCCTTGATAGGGAACAGCTCATGTCTCACTCATGAACCCTTCAACAGGACACTTCGCTGTTCAAGAAAACTTTGCAGGAATGTCGAACCGTCAGGTCGCGGTTGCTTTGGCCTTAAATAACTTCACCAGGGACTCTGGTTTATTATTTATTTTATTTTGAAGGCATTAATGAGCTCCTCACCTCCTCCGAGGGCCTGTGGGGCGGCTGGCCGTTGCTCTTGTTCTCTGAGGTCACCAGGTCAGGGACTGATTCAGGGTTGCATTTGTTTCTGGGTCGAACGGCGGTCCATTCCTTCACCTCCTCTTTCAATTCCTCCTCGCTGTCACTCTCTGACACCGCTCCAGCCACTTCCTCTTCCTGTTCACAGTAAAAAGTAGAACAATTTAAAAAAAAATCTACCCCAAAAGAAGAAGTCACATATTACACTCTATACTGGGGTTTTCAAAAGGTATCATGCAACATAAGTGCAAAAGCTATCAGCATGAGTGGTTTCTAAATGGAACGTTGAGTAATGCTTTCATTGTTATTTAGTTGTGGAAGTCATATTTTGTAAGAGTCTAAACACCTGTTGGTCGAATAAGAGTGTTTAAATAAAGTCACAAAGTAACTTCATGTTGGATTTTTACATATCCAATATTTTTTGAATTACTACTTATTCCACTGTAAAAGCTAGTCAAGAGACACATGCACTAAATTCGCATTTATTTTGCTGATATTTGCTTGACATACAGTATATGCAACCATTTATTGGAAACATCACTATCACAATCAGATCAACAACCGACAGACTGAAAAACAGCGTTTTCCCACAGGCAGTTCAATGCACAACCCCCCTCTTCACCATTTCCTTCCTCTAAGACTAATGTGCAATAAACCCCAAGAACTGGAAGTGCAATAACCACATATTTGTACTGTATATATTGCCACCTCATCGTGTTTATTTATTTTTATTTTTTACTATTTAAATATTGCTATTTTATATTTTTGTTATTTATACTGTCATACTGAGAGCTGCTAAACTGTGTTTTGGTGTAAACGGACAATACAGATCGATCAATCTATCTATCTATCTATCTATCTATCTATCTATCTATCTATCTAATCGAATTTAAAGAATACTTTCGGTTACACTTTACTTGAAGGTATCTACATAAGAGTGATATGACACTGTCATGAACATGTCATAAACATTATAAACAAGTCATAAACGTTTATGACATAACGCTTCTTTAGTAATTGTCATTCGGTTTTTGTCATGACAAGTTAGGATTGGGGTTAGAGTTAGGGTTCATGTGACAGGACTGTGTCATGACAGTGTCATGACACTCTTATGTAGATACCTTCAAGTGTTAACCATTCATTCAAACACATGCACATCCAGATCTATGTGTACATATACTGTACACATGAATGCTTGCATACATGTGGACATAAAGGTGATTGTGTGAACATATGGCAACATACCAACACCGCAAGACTTTGTACATGAAAGAAATATTTATTTAAAATAACAGCACATTCCGTTTAGGCCGTGATGTTCTCACCTGTTCTGAAGCGTCCTCCATCCTCTCCAGTTTCTTCCGTTCTTTCTGCCTCTGAAAGGAGAGCATGGACATGATGGCTGTGGGATGGTACAGAGTTATGTATGGACACAAATGTAGAGGCAGATGTGCAGCTTCAGGTGTGTCATTAAAAAAATGAGAATACGGATTTATGCAGAGGGTGCAGTAAAATGTTTGTTATCAGGGGAGGATGTATGAACAGGGAAAGCAGTGACACAGGAGTGGACATGAGTAAATAAGGGAGTGGTAACAGGTCTGGTGGTGGAATGTAGCAGACAAATTCATTTCAGTTAGTAGAGGAATCATCAACAATAAAGACATGAGCTGCAACATAAGGCTGAGCAATTTTATCGATTCTGCGATATAAATCGATATTTTTTTCCCCAAGAAAGTATTGATTTTTGAGCCGCGAGTATCGATACATAAGTCCCATTCAAATCCCCCGTGTTTACCCCCGTTCACGTTGCAGGAAGAGCGATTTGGTCAGCCAGCCGCTAGTGTCGCTGTAGAGCCGCTAGTGTCGCTGTAGAGCCGCTAGTGTCGCTGTAGAGCAGCCAACGTCAACTGCGTCAACGTCAAAGCTTTTAGTCTGGCCCGCAGAATAATCATGAATTCACAAAATGTAAAGAGGAAAAAATGCGTTGTTATTTATCATTTCAAGCATTTAGAGCAAAAACCCAGCCCCCTGTATTTACATCTCTATTCACATGCCGGGATTCTGTACAGCGATGCCCGAGCTCCACACACACTGCTGAGCCGAGATGTATGTGCGTTAAAACACACACACAGCTGAGCCGAGATGTGTATGTGTGTGTGTGTGTGTGTTAAAGGTTAAAACACGCAGCACCTGACTGGGAACGATACAGAGTTACCAACGGCCGCTGGGGCAGATGAACTCACGCTGGTCTCTTTTCTGTAAATGGGCTACAATTAAACCTTCGTGAGTAGAAAGTCAATACTTATCAATGCACTCCCCTGTGTAGACTGGCATAAACATGTAGAAAGATATTTCAATCTGCTCAGTCCACCGCGCTGTTTTACGCAAACACAGCTCTACTCTGCAAATAGCGAATTTTTACAAACGAGCTAAAACAAAAGCTGTCGGTTTGTAGTCTAACTGTTAATCTTAGGTTGCCGGGAATCTGGAAATTTTGACAAATTCTTGTAAACCTCACTGCTGGCTGAACAAACCAAACTCTCCGCTAGAGCGGACAATCTGGAGCTACTTAATATGCACGTGAATGACGCGATCGGTATGTTCGAGTGATGATGATGCTGGTTGTATTATTTTGCAACAACATCGTTTCATTGCAAATGAGGCATACATGACGAGTGCATAGCCTGCTTATCGGTCCATTCATCATTAAAGCTGGGCTTTTGGCTTTTCCACGTCAACTTTTTGCTTTAGCCTCTTTGACAGTGACATGTTTACCTGACAACAGCCTTTCTTTCTGCAAGCATTTTCCACCAATCAGGATGCTGCATACTACAATAATTTTTCCATAATCACAGACTTTAACCATCCCTCCTCAGTGAACTGCCTCCTAGTCGGAGATCTTTTTCTAGTTATCATTATGGAGTTTTCATATTTTTTAGGAGTTTGCTCACACTAATACATGTAAAAAGAATGTAGCATTAATTCAGTAAGAAAGTGAAAATTTCGAACAAGAATAGGCCTATTAGGTATAAATTCATTTTATTTTCTTTATTTGAAAGTCCGGCCGCCAGAGTGCTTAGAAGAATTCTGAAAAAAATGTAGTTGATGATCCCTGCTGTAGACTCTCTGTCCAGTCAGAGACATATATTGTGTAATTGATGTTTTCAGTTCAATTAATTAAATCCAAATAAATGGAACACTCACAAGATGTCACCAAAATCACTCGGTCCCCTTTAAATCTTTCAGAAAATGATGTAAGTGTATCGAATTATATCGAATCGTATCGAATCGTATCGTTGGCTGAATATCGTGATATATATCGTATCGTGAGCTGAATATCGTGTATCGTATCGTGAGATTAGTGTATCGCTACAGCCCTACTGCAACATGGACATCATATAATTATCCTTGCATTTCCATTTCGTTACTTAGTAGATTTTTGTCAAAGTGGCGATGTGACTAAATTGTTGCACACATTGTATGTTTGTTTTAAATGAGGTTTCTGACTTCAGACATTTTTGGAAAAAAAGTGGCTTTATCACAATCTTACTTCCGATATCCCTGTTTTTAGACTACATACTTTACACTTTAGCTAGAAATTAACCTTTGCAAAAATTAGTTGTATGTGTGATCATCATTTGTATTTTATGTAAGATTTTTCTAGAATTTGCAATTATTGTCTACTGTTTATTTATTATGTTTTTAAAAGGAACACGCCGACAGCCCCACCGGTAGCCTAGCCTAGCACAGATCCTGGAGGTAACCGGTTCCAACTAGCCTACTGCTCCGAATAAGTGACAAAATAACGCCAACATGTTGCGATTTGTAAAGTCACATAGTGTACAAATAACAAGGTCACATGAGACACAGCCGTCTTCTAACCGTATACACCGTATTTTCGGAGCAGTAGGCTAGATGGAGCCGGTTACCTCCAGGATCTGTGCTAAGCTATTACCGGTGGGGCCGTCAGACAGAGTTACAACACGCACGGAGATGAGAAGGGTATATTTGGACTTATCTAACTCTGGGGGTTACAGTGAATAAGCTCAAGTCCCAATAAGTCGGCGTGTTCCTTTAAATGTGATGTGTTGGTAGCAATCCATCCGTACTGGTGCTGTACCCGTATGATGTTCTATTATTTTTGGTAGTTGCAGCTTTAAGAGCCTTGAAGTGTAATGCCACGTCAGTCAGATTGCATTCTTGTTACTCACTTTCCTTTTAGCTCTCCTCCTCTCGGCTCTCCTTCTTGTTCTCTCCTCATCATCCAAACCCTCCTCACTGTTCAGCATTGCCTGCTTGAGACACAGGAACAAAACACACACACACACACACACACACACACACACACTGTTCAGGTAACTAAAGAAGAGCTTGGAGTCACTTCTTAACTTACCTAAACACAAAATGATTTTTCTTTAGAATTAGTGCTATTGTTTATTAAGTACAGCAACAATTCAGAGAGAAAAGATAGCTTCTGAGACATAAATGGAGTTTTTTTTTCTTTTTTTACTTTGCATGTCTGGAAATAAACTTGGCACCTAATGAATGGATCCCCTAGCCTGGGAAAACCCTGACGAACTTTTGTTTTTTACATTTGCTTTGCAAGTCAGTCATTCAAGCCCATTTCCAATGTTTCCAAATCGAGGCACCAATCACAACCGCTGAGGCGGGCTTTACACCAATCACAACCGCTGAGGCGGGCTTTACACCAATCACAACCGTTGAGGCGGGTTTTACACGATGACGATAGCGACGGGGTAGCAGCTTTTGTTGACATTCAACATGACCGCCAACCGGCGGGCGCAACTCCTTGATGTCCGCTTGTCGCTGTTAAGCACCCGGATCGTTGGTCTGATTGGTTGAAGGACTATCCAATTGCGCCCGGAGGAATTGCAAATGAAGCTTGCTTAAACCCACTCTCAGTTACAACTGAGAAGGGTCTGGTGTCAACCAGGCTAGAATGGATCCCCAAGAAGCCAGATATTTTGAGCCAGAAGTGTGGCCATTATTGTTACTGCATCTTAACGCACTTCAGTTCACGGCTTTAGCTCAATGAAGACATCAGATTTGCGATAATATGTGCCTGGAGATCAGAAAACTGTGATCTATGTTTTTTACAGTACCCCTAGTCTGGATAGTCTGGATGAACAACCCAGAGCTTTTTTTCTCCTATCCTGGAATGTATCTGTGGAGGAGCCAGACCTTACTCTGTAGCACTGTGGAGATAGGTCTGGCAATGAGAGACTGCAGTACCCCAGAAGCCCATTTAGTGTACAGTATGTGTTTTACTAGTACTCCATTTGTTTTTTTACACTTATGTCCAACTTAGTATTTCTAAAAACCAGGTAAAAACGAATCCATAGTATATATATAGTATAGTAATCTTTCAGTCTACCTGTGATGAGCCTTGGTCTTTTCTTCTGTCCGTCAAGTCAGGCGCTCCATTCTGAACCTCCATCTCCTCCTCACATGGCCCCCCTGAAGACACAAGGTATGGCATGAAGAGATAAAATTCCCAACTATTGCTGTCAGTTTTTGTCTAGGTTTAAATGCATCTCTTCTCACATTTCAAATGTCTCAATTTGTCTAGAGAGAGAGAGAGAGAGAGAGAGAGAGAGAGAGAGAGAGAAGAGAGAGAGAGTTGCATGAGACATTCCCTATGCAAAACTACACAGGTGATGTCATGGCAGCTTGTGATTGGATGATGCAAGCAGACAAGGGTAAGAGTGTGTGTGAACCTTTATTTAGGCCGATGTTTCTCCTCGCATTTTATGAAGAATGGAAACATTCGGCTTTATAGGCAGCAGTGAGTATAAGTACAAAAAAATCCATTCATCGCAAATTGTAAAATAAAAGCCCCTTTTAGGCAAATAATGCTGTTATACAAATATCCGGAGATGTGCTTTATTCAAACTAACAATGAAGGGGTGCCAAATGAAGGCAGTAAAATAGAAGGTACATATTTACATAATGACATACACTGGTAAATGCAGCATAATCTGCACAACACTTGAATGAAGACACGGCCAATATGAGTACATTATGTTTTGATGCTGTCACTATCACTATGGATTCAATTGAATTATTTGAATCCTAAATTGTACATGTTTTCACTGGCTCTTAAATGTGTTGTTAGTGATTATTGATTCCAAAAAAAGATTCAAGGTGCAAATTATAGAGGCACATTTTAAAATGTTAACAAGTAACAAAGCTATAAAATCTGATTTGTCCAGATGTATTAGAGTCATGATTTTGGAAACCAGTTTTTGGTGCATGTTAATATGGCGCCAGGCAGGCGTGTGACACACTAAGAGGCCACCATGCCAGAAATATCTAAGGCCCATGGACAGAAATAGTGCTTAGGTACCCAGAAGCATTCTAGAAATATTTCACTCTGTCACTCATGTTTAAAAATCAACTGAACCATGTTATCACATTGTGATTAAATCTATTTTTGAGTGAGTGAGTTGACACATTTGGTAAAAAAATAAATAAAAATAAACAACCCTGCTACGATATCGTAATTTGCATGGTAGTACATTTTCACTCAGCTGACAAGCACTCCCTTTGCTGAAGCAGATCATTTACCATTCACTCACTGCAGCAGCAGCAGCAGCAAGAGACACAACAGGTGTGCCTGGAGACTTTTATTTCACGAGATTGCTAGAGGGCCCATCTGTTTGCAGTATTTGGCATGCCACCGTCTATTTACAGGGCAGCCGGTAAACAAGAACACAGCATGGAGGAGGATTTCAGATAGCTGTAGGACGAATCTATTTAACATTGCTTAATGACTATTTAGCAAAGAGCAATATTTGTATGTGAAATTAATATCACTGAATGTATCTACCCGTCCATTCATGTTTTGAGGCAACCACACCCGACTGTGGTTTGTGTACTTCCAAAGTTTGGGATAGACGTAAACCTGTCACCAGTCCATAATTTGCCCTATATAGAGCACTTTCTTCAACTAAAATGTTAAAGCTCCGATATCCAGATCCAGATCCGGTATCAGTTGGGTTCAGTGGATCAGCTAAATTCTACGATCAATCTTTTACGACCTATTTTAAGACAAACGGATGATGTAAACTGATTAAAGAGGCATCAATAAAGAAAGATTATTGGATATTTAAAATTGTAAATAGGACGACAAATGATCTCTCGTACAGAGTGGAAAGAGTTAGAATCAGAAATTCTTCAGGACCCACATCCACCCTTCTAAAGATGTATATAATGCATTGTTTGATAAAAAATACTTCAATATAACACGGTATGTACCTACAAGGCCGAAACATAACAACAGACCCCTACATTAGGAATTGGGGGAGAAAGTACATAACGTCCTATCCAGGCCATTAAGAGCAGCGGAAAGTTCAAGAACAATTTACCATATTCAACGTGTACTCCAAAGGAAATTATTGAAACTTTAAAACAATTCTACATGAATTTATATACATCAGAATTACCAGAGGACTTCATCATGATAGTTACATTTTTATACTATACTGAGTTGCAAAAGAAGGACCAGTAAGAACAGAAGTGCTCCCAAAACGTCTTAACTTCCTTACAATCTAATAAATCTCCTAGTACTTCAAACTCAAAGCCTCCCTGAGTCATTCTCTTGGCTATAATTACTGTAATTCCTGTTAAAATGCTCTTCCTTTCGGCCCATTTTTGAATTCAGACTATAAATTGAACACTCAACTTCTAGCTAACAGACCAAGCCACTACTTTTCAAAACTGATAAATCAAGACCAGATTGGCTTTATTTTTGATCCTCTGCCAGAAATCTGTGCCGGCTCTTCAACATCATCCACTTGGCACGTTCCAGCCATGCGTGGCTGTTACTCTTGATGGCTTTTGACAGGCTTGAGTGGTCTTATCTGTTCAGGGCCTTGGCTAAGTTAGGGTTTGGGTCAACATGATTTATATGTAAAAAACCTCAAGACAGAATTATTACCAATGGTCAAATGTCAACTCCTGACCCCCCCCAACCCTGAGTAGATCCAGCAGACAACCCATTGTCTCCTGGGCTCTTCGTCCTAGCAATTAAACCTCTGGTACTTCTTCTAACTGATGATATCATTTTTTATATAACTAATCCATACAATTCCCTTGCCAAATTACAAACTTTCTTGATGGATCTTGTTGGGGCAATCTCAGGCTATAAAGTGAATTGCGTTAGAGTATTATCCCATTAACACATTTTCTTTTCAAATTTTGATTACACTGAGTATCAATAACCTAGCCCATTTAAATGGTCCTCAAAAAAGGGCTCCAAAGTGGTTGCAAATAATCTTAGAAATGTGTACAAACTTAATTACCCTGCATTGGTTAGTAAAATAGAAGAGGACTTTCATAGGCTTTCCAGTCTGTATCCATTCCAGCACCCCAGAGTTTCTTCAAAACTCTTAATATAATGTACTGTACATATTAGAGAATACTAAGTTTTCATCAGCAGGTTAAAGGTTGCATTGATTTTATGAAACAAAACTGCTAATACAAAGAAACAGGTTGCATGTCCTGGATAAGAGACAGATAACAAGTACTTGGAGAGAGTATATCGTACAGTCTCAAGCCAACATTCGTTTCCCCCCAAACACAAGATGTAGATAGATGAAAAGCGAGGGGAGAAAACTCTGTCTCTGAATAGTTCCCCCTCTGTTCAGAAATTTTAAGAATGAGTAGAAACTGAATCTGTTAAGCATTAAGAGCCACAAGACCACCTGACTCACAGAAAGACCAAAGGCAGATGAAAAGCTGGAATAACTAAAAAGGGAAGGAGGGAGGATGTTTGTGAGAGAATAGCGTGCTTGTTTTGGGTAACCATCCACATTTAGCCAATTTCAAATTATAGGTTTGAAACTGGAACATGAAATCACGTACTGTACAAGACGACGGCCTATAGAATACTCCTTACGGTATGCATTGAGCTCTTGAGCAAAGCTGCTATTAATGCAGCAGCAACAAAACACATGGGGCATGTCAAACAAGTACAGTCTGCAAACATTTACAGTGTTATTCAGTGAGAACACACACTAGATTGAAGGTTTTTGTCTTAATTTTATATGTCAGTCTTTTCCCATAATTTCCAGGATTTCTGGCAATAAATTAGGTTTGATTTTAAACGCAGAGCTGCAAATAATGAACGATAAAATGGTGTTTATTCAAATTGTCTGATGGTATTATGTGCGGATACGTTCTATTATGTGTTACTTTTAGTAAGTAGGCTATGTTTTATTGTTTTAAGCTTGCGTGGGAGTAGAACAATGTGTACTAACTCTGAGGTCTTAATACATCTGCGTGGGTACATGGGACTGTATGACTTATTCACAGTCCTGACCTGAAGGCTTCAGATTTTGGAGAGAAATTCTAGGAAATATCAGTATCTTAATTCCTAGTATTCATCCCTAGTCCCAAGGGTTGATAAGCTCTAAACTCTGTAGTGATATTTTTTTATATTTTGTCTTATTCACATGAATTTGTGAATGGGCTGTATTTTAATAGCGCCTTTCTAGTCGTAACGATCGCTCAAAGCGCTTTTCCATAGCACAGGAACCATTCGCACACACTCATACACTGTGGCTGGCAGCATTGGGGGCAATTCAGGGTTCAGTGTCTCGCCCGAGGAAGCTTCGACATGTGACTGCAGGGCAGAGCCAGGGATCGAACCACTACCCTTCCGATTGGTGGGCCGACCGCTCTACCGCCTGAGCCACAGCCGCCACCGATTGGAAAGCTAGAGTGTTTTTGCAGACAACATGCACAGACTACAAATGTGTCTGTGCATGTTTGAAAACTCAGAGTCAGATTCATCTTAAAACTTCCACTTGTCTCTGTAGATAATTTTCATTCAGTCAGCTAGTAGGACGAACGCTGAGACAAAATGATCCACTGTCGTCTGGCCTCAACATCCACTCATGTAACATCGTGGTGTAAACAACTCCATGAGATTTAAATACCGGGGGCTCCCCACTCGTCAGCAGAACTAAAAAAAGACCCTCGGATGAGCAACGACAACACCTTCAAGTCGACTATTTCAGTCCAGTGGATTGTTCCTCCTGTCTCGACGTGCTGTTTCCTGTTATTTTCCTTTCAGGTCAGACAGCTTTTGGGATGAGTGTTCATTTTGTTATGACATTTACCTCAGTTTGCGCTACATACAGAAAACCCACATTCATACGCTAACGTCCGTCTAGAATTCACTTTGCGTTCAGTCTGATGTGGTGAAAACCAGCATGCGTGCTTGCTCAACATGCCAGGAGGAAATCATTTAGTTATGCTGAGAGTCTAACATCAAGTATATTGCTTCCCAACGGTCACATAGATACTTACACAACCAACCACTCTAAAACAATCTGCGTATCGCAGGCAGAACATTTCCAAAAGCGTCTCTGATCCATCACATATTGTTTTGATTTTACCGGCCCGCAGCCATGAACAAAGCACACCATGGGGAATAATCTGAAACATTTGGGTTTTCATCTGAGGCCTGATTTAGCCTGAATAGCTGCTGCAGCCTGATGACTTCTCTGATGAACATGCATTTTGACGTGATGTAGTGAAGTCTTAACTGGTTTTCATTCGGCTTTGGCTCATAATATTTACTCAACAGATTAAAAACGCCATGGAAACTTTCACATGAACTACAAAAGACAAATAAAAGAGTACTCGCCAGGTTTCCACAAAGATATTTGCATGTGAGCTCATGCATAATTGGCAAAATGTCAGCAAGACTTGCACAGTTTTCTTAAGCGCTGCCATATACTGTAGGTTCCAATAAAGGTAATGGCGTGAACAGTAAAAAGGATGGATAAATCTGCGTTTTATTTCAACTACAGAAATGTTGAAGGGGAGGAGGTAGTCAAGAAAGAGCTCTGTGTAACACACCATGTGTTACTGTTTGATATGAAAACCACCTGTGCTGAAATCTGGTTCTCAAGGCTGCCGGGCAGGGTGACCTTGACAGTTTCCTCCCCTCTTTCAAACACACACCCATATTAACACGGACACGTCTCTCTTCTCTCGACATCAGTGTTTGTCTTCCTGATTATGTGCAGGGCAAAAAAAAAAAAAAAAGAGCGAATACTTTTGGGAAAAATAGAGACTTCGTGGCTAGAGCTATACACTCCTAACAGATGATTCAAAATGCAACATAGCAGAGAAAGACAGCTACACAGCTTTTTATAGTGTTGGAAAAAATGATCAGGATACAAACAACTTTTAATAATACATTGCGTCCAGTGGTATCGTGTAGGAAAATGTTTTGATGTCACCAAGCGAGTCAGACACACGAAGCGTGGGACACGGAGCCTGTTAGCTGTTATTTTGACATCAAATAGAGACGAGACAAACCTACACACAGGGTCTCGAGGATAATTATATACTCAAATAAACTTATGGTCATTGAATAGTTATCATTCAAATACGGCGGTCAGTACGAACAAATAAAAGGTTGCTCCCAGAGGAGGCCACACGACAACAAGAGTCGTGCAACGCTCCACTGTAGCTTTTTAACAGACGTGCTGTTCTCACACACTGTTAACGTCTTTTCAACTATCTAACTGATAAAAAAAATTTTGTTGGATATTGGATGTGAAAAGAAGGAAATGGTTCTAATGTTGCGCTTTAGATGTGTGTGAATTTAATTTAAGTAATTTATATAGTTCTATTTTATAGTGATCCATTATCTGTTAAATTTTTTTCTATGTTCTATTAAAGAAAAGATAGAAAATAAATATTTGTCTGTGCTGTAAAGTGGTTCAAAAAAATGAAATCGGAATCGGCTAAAAATCGGTTCATTCTGGCGAAGAGCCCATTCAAGCCCATTTCCAATATCCCCAAAATCGAGGCACCAATCACAACCGCTGAGGTGGGCTTTACACCAATCACAACAGTTGAGGCGGGCTTTACGCGACGACGATAGCGCAGCAACATTTACATTCAACATGACGGCTACCGAAGCGCAGCGTCACCCGGATCGGTGGTCTGATTGGTTGAAGGACTATCCAATTGTGCCCAGAGGTATTTGAGCGGCGTCCATTGGTGACGCCCCTTTGGAAATGAACTGTCAATGAACCTTTCCCAGACCCGCTTTCAGTTACGACTGAGAAGGGTCTGGTGTCAACCAGGCTAATCGGCTGGCCTAACTCAAAGAAAATCGCAATCGGAATCGGCCTAGAAAGTTGTACTCGGTGCATCTCTACTTTCTGTGGCTGTTTCACAGTCCAGTGAAGACATTATGCCCCCTGAACTGATAGATATATAGTTTTGTATGGTCATTCAACTACAGAGTGTACATATGAACGAAATCTCATTCCACTGGCTCATAAATACTGCTTTAACAAAAAAAGGGGGACTGACAACCTCAGCCTGGCATTAGGGCATAGTGAACACAGTGGTGCCTGCCTGTAACAGAGGAAGTCTAACGTTAACCCGTACCGCGACGGCTTCAAAAGGAGTTTGAAAGCGGCATTAATATTATTATTATGATTGCACATATTGAATGGCAGCATATAATGAAAAACTGTTATTGCACGTTTAAGAAAAACAGATACTGTTATAAGTTATGACTGTGATGGAGGGTTAAATGTGAGAAACAATGAAAGAAATGTTGACATATGGGAGCACTTCAGAAAACAAAGAGGATTCGTCCTAGACGATTTAACTTCCCCCAGCCAAGCCAGTATTGGGGAATTTAAACAAATATTTGAAATTGTTGAACCAATAAAGAAAGTACTTAATACACGCACGGGTAATATTTACTTTCGTTTTCATGAATTTGATTTATAGCTTGTTTTCGTACACTTAAATGACCCACAGAGACCCTGTACAAATGTTTTCTGGTGCTGTGTTCACATCACTGATGTGTGTTTCGACAAAGTTGCAAAAACAGGCGTTATGACAGACTGAAACACAAAACTAATTTCTCATTTGAAAGTCAAACTAAGGTTGGACAATTCAAATATATACTGTAAAGAGATGTGTAAAGATTACAACCAGTAGAGTGAAGAATTAATTGTGATACAAATCTTAAACAGACCGACATACTGTACATTTCACTTGTTTGACGTCAGACGTTACTACGCATTCTTTGTTTATTTATTTGAAGAGATTTATTTCTATTTATTTAGTTATTTTGATATGGAATTTGTTTTAAAAATGTAATTATTATTATTATTTATTTTATTTAAGATAAAATCTTTTTTTTAATTGCTAATAAAGTTGCAAAACTGGCGTTATGATAGACTGAAACACAAAAATAATTTCTCATTTAAAATTGTAACTAAGGTTGGACAATTCAACAATATACTGTAAAGAGATATACATTTTTTTTGTAACGTCCGTTACATTCAAGCCATTACCAAATGAGATGCTAAAAAGCTAATTAAGACTATCAGCTCCACACAACTCTCTCTGGATTTCTCAGCATGGCTGTGTTCAGGAGATTGGTGTCGTCTGTGGAGGAGGGGTCACGGAAGGCTTGTGTCATGTGGACGCGCCGACAGTTTCGATGAATTTCTCAGCAGAAACTACGCACCATAGCTTTAAGAAATTAACGGAAAAACAACCGCTACGTCAAATTCAAGATGAAAAACAATATAAAACTGATAACGAGAAAACAGAATGCTCTCTGTCCTGCTCTAAATTTCAATGCGCAAAGCGCAGACAAACCAAAAAGGTCGTTCGATTTTCATAAAGACAAACGACAACAATGATATTGGCATTCAAAAGAGTCTGGTTGTGTGTGTATCTCTCTCTCTCTCTCTCTCTCTCTCTCTCTCGTTAGCTAAATCATTTCAAGGAACAGGAAACTCAGGCATAATGAGTGTCTGTTGTGAACACTGTATCGTTTGCCCCTCCTTGGCCTATTCACTGAACAGCTCACACACAGGCGCGCCCAAAGAAAAAGGAAACAGAAACAAATACAAAATGAAACGTAGAAAGGTATGCAGGTCCAAACTGAAGTGCTCTCTCTCTGACTCATCAACATTACACCCGCTCTACGCTGTCACAAGACAAACAACGCTGTGCCTGACGTCTGGCTCAGTTCACTAAATGTTTTCTATTTATTTGCATGTTTCTGATATCTTAGACCTTACTTCACGTGAGTTGCAGAAACGTTTTACGGTTTGAAAGATTATCTGTCAGAGCTGCAATAACTGTGATTACTAATGTGACGAAAATAATCTGGACTCAAGGTCCACTTACTAGCTTTTTTTCTCAGGGCTTTTGACTGTCGTCATTGGACCAAACTCACAGGCAAATGTTCAAATCTTGTAAAGTAGAGCAACGATGAAGATGATTTAGATGCAGTTGAAACCCCCCCCCCCCCCGAGACAAAGCATGAATATATTTTCAAACTACCATTTCCAAAAAAAATTTAATTAAATTAAATAATTTTAAGGCTTATTCTATCAGACTTTTGAGAGCAATAAACACATAAGAACGTGTGTGTTCGTCATAAGAAATATGGAAAATATGTAGATTGAGTTCTTCCACAGAGGGTTTTTTTTCTTTAAAAAAAATTAAATAAATTGTTTGTTTGTTAGAGGAACACAGCTTTAGGGTGAGTTTTCCGTTCAACGGCACACGGGTTGGCTATGACATCGAAGACGTTCCACTCTCAGGATTGTTCAGGTGGCGCCGGAAATTCTACCGGATGTCCGTCACATTCCTCTTTCTTTGTGTTGGCGTTCTAACCTCCGGTGGATTTGTGAGGACTATGGTTAACTGCTCCTCAGATCTCTGCAGGGTAAATCCAGACAGCTAGCTAGACTATCTGTCCAATCGGAGTTTTCTCTCACACGACTAAAACTACTTTTGAACGTACACATGTTCCACCAAAACAAGCTCCTTCCCGAGGCTATTTTGCTTCAAAATGCGCAATGACACACAACAACATACTTTGCATTATTCTTTTGATATATTTTGAATTTTCATCTGTTTTTTCCTTCACATAGGCTAATTAAAAGGTATTTCCACCGGAAATGAATGCATAAGTGTGTCAGAATGCAGGAAATGAAGTCTTTGACGCTCAAATTTTCCTGGGGGAGGACATCCAGACCCCCCCCCCACTATGATATGGCCCCCCATTCTGGCCCATACATATACAGTACAGTATACCCACTACAATACATTAGACTACACACTGACCCCAGACCCTCCTCCGCAGCGCCGTGGCAGAAGGTCTGGCTATGCGAGACTAACTATGACAAGACACCAATGTCCATGGAAGATAATTTCCCCGTTACTATGACAGGCTTCCTGTTCATTCTACCGCTTACTGCCCAACTACTCACCAAAGCTATAAATCATTTGAAACAAAATATAGATTTCTTTTTTTATGATTTACAATAACTTTGTCAACAAATGAATCCTGTAGGATTGCTTGTTTTTTCAAGAGAGTGCGTGTGCTGCTGCGGATGCTGCTGATTAAAAACAAACAAACGGATAGAAACGCACTTAAACAAACAACGCCAGCCAGGAAAAGCCAACAGAACGAAGAAAAAAAACATGGAGATTAAACTCTTATCGTCTCTTATCGTCATGTCTGCAGAAATTAGTAAGGTGGTTAAACAACGGTCCAAACTACTGGGACACAATGGGGGAAGTGCGAGAGCTGAAACTGGCAATCAAGGAGAAGGACAAACGAATGAATGATCTGGAGCGACGCGTCGATGATCTGGAGCAATACTCTCGGACAGGGGGAGTTACTCATAAGTGGTCTTGCAACAGGACGTCCAACTTATGCCGGCGCTGCAACGGGAGAGAAAGGAGAGGACGCCGAGCCGAGTGCACAATACTCGCTGGGAAAAGAGAGAGGTGGTCCACGCTCTTTCAAAGTAAAGATATGGAACTGCAAGCCCATGCGATCCCAGAAACTGAGCTGGTAATTGTAATACGTTTCACCAACAGAAAGGCCTTAACAGAATTACCCGAGGCAGGGCAGGAAGCCGCGCGGGTCAGATGTACTGTATTTCTAAAACGACCATCTGACCAAAAAGAATGCCGACATAGCAAAGGCAGGCACAGATCTTGAAAAAAAAAAAAACAGAACGAACATACAAGCCACTTGGAATGCAAAGTGTGGATTAAGTTGAATGGATCTCCAGCGGAAGCAAGAAACATCATGGTAAGAGAACTCAATTAATTAGACAAAAGTAGATGATGAGTCAGTGCTGGTTTGACTGATTAGTGAGCTATGAAGTCAAAGGGAAAGACACTCTAAAAGGGTTAGGCACTAACCCTAATACTAGAGACCATTGCTTGTGTTCCCTAGTAATATTTGACATTGAATAATGGACATTCGACATTTTGAGATGAATGGAAATGAATCAAACATTTGAAGAGAATGTGTACCATGAAAGTTTAGAACTGAGAAGATCTGGCTACACTGAACATAAGTTAAGAAATGGAGAGAGAGAGAGATAAAGATCCTGAGTAGGGCTGGGCAATGTATCGATATTATCTCGCTATCGTGATATGTGTCTAGATATCGTCTTAGATTTTGGATATTGTAATATCTTAATATGACAAAAGTGGTGTCTTTTCCTGGTTTTACGAGCTGCATTACAGTAAAGTGATGTCATTTTCTAAACCTACCAGACTGTTCCAGCTGTTCTATTATTTGCCTTTACCCACTTAGTCATTATATTCACATAACTGATCATTATTAATCACAAAACATTTGTGAAAGCACCAATAGTAGGCCTGTCGCAATATGCAATAAATCAATTAATCGCATGATAAATAAAAATGAGCTCGATGATTTTTAAATGGAAATTAACGCGGCCGGAAAGAATTCCGTTTTATTTATTGTTTTTGGTTGTGTTTGGTTTTTATTCCGGTGCATTTTTTGTTAACAGAGACTGAGGGTCCATTTTATTTATTGTTTTTGGTTGTTTTGTTCATTTATTGGGGATATTTCAAATGTCTTCCAGTTCCAGTGTTAAATATTCTTTAGAAATAAAAGTTGTACCTGGTGTACCTGCATTATTATGCCATTATCATTATATTAGATGAAAATGGTCTCAGAAGACAATATTATCATTTATCGTAATCATTTCTGGAACAATTTATCGTCCAGTAAAATTTGTTATCGTGACAGGCCTAGCCAATAGTCAACACTACAATATAATTGCAATATCGATATTGAAGTATTTGGTAAAAAATATTGTGATATCGCCGAGCCCTAATCCTGAGAATATTTTTTTTCTACAATTTACAAATCCAGCGCAAATATTATACTGATGACCAATTTAATGTTAAGGGGGAAAAAATGGATGGAGCAGTATCCATAATACATTTCAACAGCAGGGAGCCTAAATTCAAACTTCTCAGAGATCCAAGCGTGAAGCTCACTCAGTTGACATTTTTAAATCTAGACTGAAAACCCACTTCTACTCATTATACTAGAGGCAACCATAGCACGCCATCATTACTGCTTTAATGCTGTCAATTGTTTTGTTGTTTTTGTCTGTTATTTCTGTGTTCCTTTAGTTGTAAAGTGCACTGAGACCATGTCTAATGGTGATTTTACACTTGAAATACATTTGATTAATTGATAGATGTGCAGCAAAATTTAAAAAAAATCCAATTGAGTTTATTTATGAAAGGGCACAGTGCAAATTAATAAAACGCATGATTTTGCATGGGTTAAAAATGCCACAATTAGCCAAAAGGCTATTGCTACTGTTGTCCCCTGACCTCAATGTTAAAAAATAAATTAAATAAAAGGCTTGTTAAAATACAAAGAAACAAAAAGAAAGATAACACAAGCAAAACAAAACTTGGCACAAAACAGCACAGAAGCAGAAAGATTAGCAACAAGACAAGACACAACACAAGAAGCAAAAAGATAAACAGAGATGATCGAGCTGTAAAGTTTGAAATAGAGGGATATGAGAGGTAGAAAAAGAAAAGGGAGGGGGGAGTTGCTCTGTACATAGCAGATTTGTCAGTTACTTGTTAAAGTGGTTTCTCTTTGCCAGACCTTCCTCCACGGCGCTGCGGAGGAGGGTCTGGCTAGTCCACACAGCATTCTGGGATGGGAGAAAAACGTCATTTTTTATGAAAGAAATTTGGGTTTAGGGCGCCTGGGTAGCTCAGCTGGTAGAGTGCACGCCCAAATACAGGAGGTTTAGTCCTCGACGCAGCGGCCGCGGGTTCGACTCCAACCTGCGGCCCTTTGCCGCACGTCATCCCCACTCTCTCTCACCCCTTTCATGTCTTCAGCTGTCCTATAAATCAAGGCCTAAAATGCCCAAAAAAACAAGACATTGGAGGACGCTCATCGACATTTTTCAGCATTTTCTGACATTTTATAGACTAAACAACTTAATTGATTCCTCGAGAAAATAATCGACAGATTATTCAACAATTAAAACAATCATTAGTTGTAGCCCTACATGAGAGTTATCATCTATTGTTATCTAAAGAAGATTAGATGAAGTGCGCGAACATTATCGTGGACATGAATAAAAAGTTATGCCTCATTACCAGCAAATAATTCTGATGAAAATATCAAAAACTGGACATGCTGTCCTCATGTGGGAATGGTTATGTTCTCGCAACTGAAGGTTAAGGCTGTTAGTGACAGGTCGTGTCAATCATAACAGAGACCTTTTGAATTCTGGAACTGATCATATGCTCTAACTAAATGATATTTTACTTTTTAAAAACCAAAGTCATATTTGTAGTCTCCTTCAGCTTATCATTTCCTCTTTTGCACTCCCATTACAGAGGTTTGATACTTTTATTTCAGGATATAATGCTTGTTTCGTAAGTGTCAATGGGATAAGGCCGGGTGATAGGAGTTTCAGAATTACCCCAGGAAATGATTTAGTAGACACACTCATTCAATAAAAGGCATTCAGTGTGTGAGATAGAAACTCTGCTCTTGTTAATTTTTAGTTCATAAAAGTGCATTAGGCTATATTTTTATGATTTTAGTGGTTTCTGGGAAGATGGCCCACTTTTGCTGTAAAACTGTGGGAAATCCTGAAGTCATTTATAACTAGGGATGCACCGATCCGACTTTTTCAGTCCCGATACCGATTCCGATGCCTGGGCTTTGTGTATCTGTCGATACCCAATACCGATCCGATACCGTTGTTGAATTAATAATACACTGTATACCTTCCACCTTCTACCTTCCTTCCAACATGTGGAAGAGACTAAAAAGGCACCAGACCTTCCTAACTAAACATGACTTTCCTAACTAAGACAAAATAACATAGATGTAATGTATTGAATTCTTATTTATTTGTACACTCAACTCTTCCAGAATGTGACACATGTGCGACAGAGGGGGAAAAAACTAACAAAACTGGATCGGCCCGTGGATCTGTTCATTTTTCTAATCCCCGATCCAGCTATTTTGTCAATATCGGGACCGATATCCGATCTTAATATCGGATCAGTGCACCCCTATTTATAACAACATTGTTCCTTACAAGAGAGTAGCTTTTCAAAGGTTTTAGCCGAGATTGGCATGGGGTACTTTCCATAAAATCTCTCAATGCAAATTAAACCAGCTATTAGGCTAACTGAAATAAAACCATGCCAATCTCTAGGTGAAGGGTATGTGATGATGGGGGGGTATGGTGAAGGGTATGTGATGATGTGGGGGGTATGGTGAAGGGTATGTGATGATGAGGGGGTATGGTGAAGGGTATGTGATGATGTGGGGGTATGGTGAAGAGTATGTGATGATGGGGGGCTATTTTAATTCCAAAGGCCAAGGGAACTTTATCAGGATGCATAGTATTCTGGATCCATGAAATAACTGGCCTTTAAAAATAAACCTCTGCCTGCCTCTATGGGAATTTAACATAGGGGTGTACTTACTTATGCCCCCTGTATTTTAAGGAAGAACATTTATTTATTTACGATACATTATTCATTCACAAAGGAAATTGGTGTCCTTAAAGGTTGGATTTTTCCTCATTTTTTGAATTAAGGCATTAAGATCAATTTCCAAAAGATAATTTTTTTTATTCCTCTTTTTAGTCAACTTTAGTCATGGGTGTCCTAATTTTTTCACATGACTGTATCTTTCCTAATACTCACTTTAATAATCCGCTTTATAGTGTTTTTGTGGCACTCGACAGATTTAGTCTTGGACATAGGATACTGTATCAACAGCACAGAAAACAATGCTTATGTAATGTTAACTTTTGGTTTGGCGGAGCAATCAATGAACTTTCGTTCAACCTTCCTTACAAAAAGTTATTTTTGAACCATGTTTTACCAAACGAGAGACTTAAAGTTGCAGCTGTGGTCCAACCAGTTTCTGAACATTCTTGTGGGGTGTTGAACAACTCATTTGCCAGTCAAATGCCTTTGGTTGGGTTTATGACACGCTGCCAGCTCAGTCTAAACATTTCAAACGCCGGCACAGGTTAGCTCTCCTCAAATAGATTATTTTTGTAAATCAAACACAAAGATACACAAACAACAACAGCAGCCCAAAACTAGATATGCTGCAAAATAAAGGGCTAAAACAGAAATATGCAAGGGGATGGCAAACTAATAAAAGAAGTCCACTAACGCGAGCAGACGCCTCTTTCCTGGTCTTCAATAGTATCAGGTCTTGTATGGAAGTCTGTTTAACTTTTCAATAGAACCGTATGTCACTAAGCGCTGCCCTGCATGGTTGGAGTAAGAGCTTACTACAAAGATGGCTAGTTAGGGTTAGGGTTGAGGTTAGTGCAAAAGATGGATGCTAGGGGTTGGTACTAACAAAGATCCTTTACACTAAAGATAGCGCATTTCAAGCATGGCCAATGGTATGACACGGTACACCCTTCCTGTCTCCTAAAAAGGCGTGGACTTGTTTGAACGTGTAGTGAACGTCATGTGGATGAATGAAAAGTTAAATTTGCATAATTTATTAATATTTATATTTAGATGTTTACACAGCTAAAAGACATATTTAGCATCACGGAGATTGGTTTTGTTAGGGCATTCACGAACGTTAGCCGACGTTAGCGTCTCCGTGTTGCCAGATCTCGCGAGAGTTCGGTCCTGAGACAGAAACGGGTCTCAAACAAAGTTCATTTTCTCCTGATGTGTCCGTCTGAAATATGCCATTTTAGCGTCAGAATGTTCTGGAGATACGTGGCTTGTGAGATATGGGTCCAATATCTACTTTGGTGACTATGGGGCGAAAGGATCGCTCATAATCTGTGGTCACGTTCACTTCTCCCATTGTAATCAACACACTCGGACTTGCCGCTTGCTTTTACACAAAGCTTTCATTCACTGTCACCCAGAATTTGTTATAACCACTTCATACGCAACAACACAATATGATATGCTTTCTGTGTCCTATAGTCTAAATATAGACCCACTTAGAGTTGGGCAATATATCGATAGTATATCGATATCGTGATATGAGACTGGATATCTTCTTAGATTTTGGATATCGTAATATCGTTATATGGCATAAGTGTTGTCTTTTCCTGGTTTTAAAGGCTGCATTACAGTAAAGTGATGTCATTTTCTGAACTTACCAGACTGTTGTAACTGTTCTATTATTTGCCTTTACCCACTTAGTCATTATATCCACATTACTGTAAATACATTAAATATTTTGTGAAAGCACCAATAGTCAACACTACAATATCGTTGCGGTATCGATATCGAGGTATTTTTGTCAAAAATATCATATTTGATTTTCTCCATATCGCCCAGCCCTATGATGATAATTAGGCAAAATTCAAAAACTATAAAAAAGCCACAAAATGTAACCGGCATTCATTCATATTAGCCACTTCAGCATAGAAGTTAGCTTTAAGATGCATTTAACTATCAGCAAACAGGCTCAAAATAGAACTTACATAAGCCTATGCGTGCCAATTGTAATGTTTTTTACCCATACGTCTAACGTTATTTAGAGGCTGTGGAATGTATTATTTCAGCATGGCGTTATCAGTGCTATTGCAGGCTGTGAAATGAAATTATTAATTACAGCTGAACTCCGCATAACATAACTTAACAACCTGCGGCACTAACTTGCCTGGGAAACCGACAGTTGTCGACGGCTGCCTGGCAGAGTTTTACTCACCGCCTCCTAAGCCCAGCAACCGGCAGATATCTCTGGTGAACTTCATCAGGTTTTACCGTGCAGCATTATCGGCACACACTCCGAATAAAAGTGAAACTGTCACACCAGACACGACGACAAGTCTCCAGGCTTCATTTACTGCTGACACCTCGCCGGTGAGGCTGCCGGTTCATGTGAAATTTCGCCCGCTGACCCACCTCCTCCTCTGCCCGTCCAGTCACCTCCACCGTGGACGCTGTGGCTACATACACGACTTCCGGTAGTCACTTACAACAATAAAACGATGACGGTTCTCTACTTTTTTACTTATTTTCTACATATATTTTTCTTTGTATATGCACCTCTGGTATTGACTATTTGTATATGTACATACTGGCGATGTACCTATGTTCTTTACTAAATAAAAAAAAATAAAAAAATAAACGATGACGGGCAGAATTCGAAGAAGACTTCCGGTTGCAACCATTAAAATATTAACTCTCATTATAGTTATGTTATTGTATAGCCTATGGATTATTTGTATTAACAACTGGTTTAGGATTTAGTGAGTAAATGCAAAACAAAACATAATTACCAATTAAATGTCTCTTTTCTAAATTAAAAACGTTCCTGGTCTCCTATGTCTGCTCATTGATTCATTTCTCTACTGCATTTTGTCTATATGTAATTTGATTTGATCCCTTAGTTTGCTATAGTTTTCTATTAATGAGCTGAAATGTAATTGACAAGTGTGTCATTAAGTTGGCTATAACTTTTTTATAAACTTCAGTTAGGGCCTAATTGGAATTGATTAGTCAGTTTAGGAGCAGGTAGGCCTAAACTAGATGCAAACATTTTAAATATGGCTACATGTAAACTTAATATATCAAACATAAACTTTCCAATAATTAAAATATAATTTATTTTGTGTGTAAATATTTTAGAAATGTAAAAGAAAGCTCAAGGTCCAAACATCTTCTGCCGCAGGCTAAAAACACAATATCTTCTGACTCTACTTAGCTTAGAAGATGATGGTTACATGTATTTTTTTATGCAATTACATGTGGCCCTTTGTTGTTTGGCTTATTTGAACCTAATTTAGTAATTAACTATGTGATTCTTGCTGTTCTCAGTTTGCGCCTCCATTGTTGAATGCACTTTTTGGAAGTTGCTTATAGGGCTTATAAACTGTTTCAGAACGTTGTCTCTATTTAGGGAGAAATCCACCAATCTGCCAAGAAAGGAAAAATATGCTGAACAGCAGACTGTAAGACATCTGGTATTTCCTGGCAAGATGACTCACTTAGAAATGGAGCGCAGTGGTCTCTGGTCTGGATGAAATGGATTTTTGTGGGTACAGATAAGATGAATTGCAAGAAACATGCACAAGGAATGCACACTGCACTTGTCCACTGGGTGGTATTACAGCACTGTCACAGAGGTCAATGTGAATAATGTATTCATTTCTTAGTTGTCACATACACCCAGTAGAATGTAGTAACAATTCAATTACTGCTTTTAACCCATCCTATGTATTAGGAGCAGTGGACAGCTATACATACAGCATCCGGGGAGCAACTTGGGGTTCAGTGTCTTGCTCAGGGACACTTTGACATGACAGAAATGAAGGATACTTGCTTTACCCCAAGAGACAGATCTGCTACTACTACACATTGCATAATTTATTCAAATAGGCTAGAGGCTTTCAGTGCAAACTACTTTCTTTTTTAATTGTTAAGGACAATAAGATTAAGGTCCAAATTAGGCTCAAGACTTATTACCTTGTGGTCTGCCAACTGCATGTGGGACTGACGCCCACGCACATACATTATATCTTATAAAGTAGCAGTGTCAGTAGTTTCTGTACTGAAGAAAAATAATACATGCTTTAATAATCCCTAAAGGGAAATTCCATTTTATTTATTTTTTACACACAGGTCCGAAATACATGCACACGTGCACAAACAGGACCTTATACATGCACTAGAAGAGATGTCAGAGTGAGGGGGTTGCCTATAAAAGGCGCCCCGAGCAGTTGGGGGTTCAGGGCATGTCAGCAGTGCCCAAGAAGTCTGGCACATCTCCAGCTACCAGTCCACAGTTCATACATGGTCCGTATGGGGACTCGAAACGGCGATCTTCCAGTTTCCAAGTCCAGCCCCTACAGACTGAGCTACTGCGGCCCCCAGAGAGAGAGAGAGAGGGAGAGAGAGAGAGAGAGAGAGATCTACTGCATAATTAATTCAATTACTGTAGGCTAAATGAGGCTTGCAGTGCACTTTCAATTTTACTTCTTTCTTTTTTAATTGTTTGATAGGGACAATAAGAATATATATTAAGGTCCAAATAAGGCTAGAAACTTCTTAATAGTAAATATAACTCGATAAACAATATACCAAAAAAAAAAAATATATATATATAATACAAAGATTTGCATTCTTATATACGAATCAGGCTGTAGCAATAAATATCTTCATTTTAAAAAAGAAAGAGGAAGAAACTGATATTTACAATTCAAATCCAACAACTTTATTTGAATTTGGTAATTGTAAAAACGGCAGGATTGTGATTTAAAAAAAGTTGTATTATCTTTATGTTTGTGATGAAGATGAAGAAAAAAAAAAAACACTTGCCTGCAACCTGCTGTCACAAACAGCCGTCCAATCCAATCCCCTCTCACTGTAATACAAATAGACAGACGGATGAACCAATCAGAATCCACTGTCTCCTGGGTCTGCACCAATTATATGTCGAATCGGCTTAACTGGGCGGGGACACTGTGGAAGCGACTGGCTGGCTCAGCAGCCATTGATGCGCTTTATTTTCCAAGAGGACAAACCGACATTAATTCTTCCATATTTTTGGTTTTCTGTGAGCCGGAGCCATGGTTTCTCACTCTCTCGCCCTGCCCATGATCTGCTTCACCACGCTGTGGGCCCTGGTGGGCGTCGTGGCTCCGTTTCTAGTGCCTAAAGGACCCAACCGGGGGTAGGTGGGCTCGCTGCCGTTTATTTGCTGCAATTAACGGTTGATTATTGAGCGTTTCCTTTCATTTTATACGATAACGTTAAAATTCACACACACGTTTATATTTAATTATCCTAAATCAATGTTTACTCCGCACTCAGCTGCATAGCACCTTTATGAACGCACGAGCGTGCGCTCGTGTGATGGAGGCCCTGAGCGTCATCTTGCGTCCATCCCAACATCCTCTGCTTCCTTCCATCCATCCATTCGCCACACACACACACACACACACACACACACACACACACACACACACACACACACACACACACACACACACACACACACGCGAAAGGCAGTAAGGTTAAAGGGTCAGTTCTTAACAGAGCATAATAGAGTTTGGTTTTTAATGTTGAAAAAAGGCTGAATTGTGAGTCTTGTGCATGGGAGTAACAGTGATGCTGAAGCCACACTGGCTCACTAATCAAGTTACAAAATAAACTATTCAAGTAGACCAGGGGTGTCAAACTCAATTTCCCAGAGGGCCACACTGGAAAATAAGAGTCACATCAAGGGCCGGACATTTAGTTTGTTCACATGCTTTTATTTCATCAAAAAAGATCTTTGACTGTATTATTGCATATCTCATATAGCCTTCTCACTTACAGTTTGGTCAACATAAAGACACAAAAAAATGTAACATAGACATTAAAGAAAAAGCGACAAAAAAGGTCGAAAAAAGCGACAAAAACATCGAAAAATCCCCGGCAGAAAACGGGCCAAAAGCGTCGGCAAAAGCGACAACAACTTCAGGAAAAGCATCAAAACATTGAAAAAGCTAAAAAAAACTAGGTGGGCCAAAATTTATTGTGAACCTAAATTGATATGCGGGCCGGATCAAAATCTGCAAGGGGCCGGATTCGGCCCCCGAGCCTTGAGTTTAACACAGTGTGAAGTAGACCAATAAGGACATAATGCTAAATGTCCTCTTCTGTTTGTTTTGTAAGACACCTGGACCTACTCCAAGTGACATAATTAGGCCTATATGACCTCACTGCAATTATCTTGATGACTGTTACGTTATGTAGTTCATTTGAAAACAGATTGGAAGAAAGGAGAGGGTGATATGGATGCATGGCATGTGTATTTGTTTTATTTTTTTATTTGTACCTTACTGTTGTTAGCCAGTTGTATGTATGGCACCTACTGTTAACCTGGTTGCTTTTGCGGCATTGTGTACGTTTGGTTTTTGCCGCTGATATTATATCATATTCTATTCATACTGAGTTTATTTAAACTTCCTCTCTGTCTTCTCTGACAGTGTGATTGTCACCAGTCTCATCCTCACAGCGGTCTGCTGTTACTTGTTGTAAGTACAAACTCTTCTTCTTTGTAGCGAAGCTGCTGTCCTGTTGCATGTTGCATGTGACTTTTAACTTTAAAACACTGCAAATGTAAAAGTCAAGTGTGTAACGTTTTTAGTTGTTCGTTATCAAAATCTGTGTTGCTGGTTCACAAACTTGTCCTTTTTCATGAATATTTACCACCACCATCAATTCCAAGTATTCCTATTGGCTTTAAATTTTACGTTTGCGTTCGCATGAACTGGGGTAGACGCTCCATATTCATGCTCCATCTTGAAATACGGTAGCCGGTAAGGGACATACAGGACATACTGCTCCACCTTTCGCATTTTCGCTGTCACATGATAAACTCACAGCTGCTGCTAATGCTGCTAACGGGTATCGTAGCTTCCCGGCCCCCGGCAAGTTTGAAGAAGGAAACACGGAGGACCACACGTATTCAAAATCCAAATTTCAGGAAGAGGAGTCTTCTTCTTCTTCGCCCAGAAAAAGAAAAAGGAGATTGAAAAGAGCAAGAGACCGGCTTTTTGAAGCGTGAAGGCTACCGTAGCTGGAATACGTACTTTGAACTGCGTGGCGCGAGAGAGTTGATTGCGATATACGATCTCAACACTAAATGGGAGAAATTCCCACACATTGGACCTTTTTAAAGTGTTTCCTCTAACCTCTATGAATGACTAGTGAGTGTAGTTACATGAAAAACATTTTTTTTCCCAAGTGCTTTTAAATCAGATGGCTTCCAGGTGAGGCTGTGAGTGTACAGTAGTCACACACTCAGCTTCAGTGGATTTCTGAAAGTGTCTGAAAGGTAAAGAGTATCAGAAATTAATTTAAAAAAAACTGCAGCTAGGGCTGCACGATATGAGGAAAATGTGCGATAACCTTGTTCTGCATTTCTGCTGCTTTCAGGATTCTGCTGTAACACAACAAATAGTTTGCTGAATTTGAAAACAAATGAAAGGATATCTTTTCCCTTTTATTGAACCAATTGAACATTGAATTGAATATAAAATGCACCACAAAAAAAAAGAACGACGTGCAGTTTTCTACTGATATTTTCTTTCAACTAACACAACAAATCTCTGCTTGTTTCATGATACATCGGAGCCTTTCGCGATGTGTATATTATGCCAGTTGATGTTGCCATGACGATAAAAAAAACGATATATTGTTCAGCCCTAGCTGCAGCTCTACCGCTCCTATACTGAAACAACCCGCAAGAGAAATTGACAGCTGTGGACAGTAGATGCAAGATATTTAAAGGTGCCCTGCGATACAGAATTTTTTGAAATCTGTTAGGTCCATATGTGTTTGTGTTATGTTGTGAATGTGAAAATGAAGCAGAGAAATCAGGCCAATTACAAAAGCTGGTCAGTCTGACATCATATTGCCTGAGCTCATTAGTATTCATGAGCTCGCCCAGTTGGGCTGGGTAAAGGATTCTGACAGCCAGGCTCTCATTGGCTAGCTGTTAGCCAGTCAGATTCAAACAGCTTAGCTCGTTGAATATTAATGAGAACTGGCAGAAATCGAGTCTTCCTGTAGGCTTTCTATACCGCGCTAGAATGGCTTGAAACAAGGTAACCAAGGCATTTTTTCCACAAATTTTTTTACAGTCTATGGTAGAACTTCAGACATTACCACAAAGTAATGACATACGTGTAGCAGGGCACCTTTTAATAGATTTAACAACATGGCATCATGACTTTGCGTAAACATACACGCCACTTTCCTAAAGCCAAATGGCGTGTTATCTGTACGCCTTTTGAGCTATCCACGTGTATGACTACGCTGTATACAGCTGATGTAAACATACATCCATGTGGCGTGTTATCGCGAGAACGTGCCGAGAACAACGTCACACGCATGTAAACAAAAAAGTTGGGTTTAGGAAAAGAACATTGGGAAAGGCTTTAGTAACACAAAAAAACGACAAAAAAAAACGACAAAAACATGACCAACGTCACACACTTAGGAAAACAATAAACGGTTGGATTTAGGAAAGAAACATTGGGGGAAAAAAAAGGAAAAAAAACGGTTGATAAACGGCACACGCGGGACACGATCCTGGCTCTCCTGGGTGAAACTCCTGTGTTTTACCCATCTGCCACCACAGCCAGCCTCCTTCCGCGGACATAAGTCCTTTCATACTACTCGCTACGGCGATAATTCACACGTAATGTAGGTCAATGGCGGCCGAACGGCGTTGATAAACACGCTATAAAGCGATTATGCGTCTTGATAACGCGCCACAATGGCATACGAATTGGCGTGTCATACATACACCACTTTATGAGATCAGTCTGGTTTTACATTTATTTGAATGATATTAAAGGAGAAACCACGAAACCAACAAGCTCATATAACCCTGAAGTCTGTCTCTCAAATTATCCAGAAAAAGATGTGTAGGACTGAGTTGAGTTGTTGAAAAAGATCCACATCAATGACATTTTTTTTTGCAGACATGGCTATGCAGATGAAGTGATGAAGAAACAGTGTGAGAGTGCTAGAAGCAGTATGTGTACGCAGGATTATCACTTCGCCACTAGAGGGAGCCCCAGCTCCTTCAGAGAGTTACCTCAACCCTCATTTTCTCAAATTTTAGAAGCCTGCATGGTATTAGGTTTAGTTTGGAAATGATGTACCTGGATGAGTCGGAGGAGCTTGAATGGAAGCAGAGGGATAAAGAAGGAGTACACAATGCTGATAAAAGAAAAAAGATTCATTGTGCAAAAAATATATGTGCTTTTAGGGATTAGTTCCAACTGGAGAACTCGGATTAGCTGAGAAATGGATCACGCTGTATGGGTCTCTTCTTATGCAACTCGCAGTATGCCTTCTTAACGATACCTTCAATTGTTACTGTGTGTTGTTGAAATCCTGTACATAAGCTCTTCTCGTTCTTGCTGTGCCTGTTTATTACTTTCAACATTTTTTAAATGCTAATATAATATAGTCAAATAGGCCTGGAACAAACCAGGGCTGCAACTAACGATTATTTCCATAGTCGATGAATCTGTCGATTATTTTCTCGATTAGAGATTATAGATTATTAAGCGATTAGTCGTTTGCTATATAAAAAGTCAGATGTCGGTGTCGTCAAGCCCAAGATGACGTCCCTCAAAGGTATTCAGCTTCCTGCCACAGAGGAGTGAAGACACTGGACAATATTCACATTTAAGAAGCTGGAATCATTGTTGTTACGCTGTTTGTATGCACAGCGTAACGCGTTGTTATAAACTGGTATTGCTAACAATGGCTAACCTGGCTAGAGCTAGTGAAAACAATGAAAATCTGACTTTTAAATGGAACGCATTCCACTCGGGTGTCTGTGACGTCATTCCCTGCTTCAGTTTCCGAGGTCCGAAGTAAATGGAACGCGCTATAAGGCTCCTTTGTGCGTTTTTATGGATCCCACGTAACTTCTAGGCAAGTCCCGCCCTATGAAGCAGCGCGATTGGTTGGGGTTAGGCATTGACCTCGAGTGGTTTAGGTTAGGATAGCCTACTGGTCAGGGGACAGGACCTGAACAAATCGGGTTCCGTTACCTTGCGTAAGCATGGACACCTGGCCAGTAGTAGTGTGTGAATGCTATTGAAGGGCGGGTCTTGCCTAGAAGTTGCGTGGGTTCCATAATAACATGTCCTTTGTAGATTCTTCCTAGCTGGGTCCTGTAATAGGTGGCCAACAATATGCCTGACTTAAAGTCCTGGAAATAGAGATGAAGCTTACACTCATCTTTTAGTGTTTGACCTACATTAAGGTTATAATGGCATGGTATTCACCACCATTATTGTAGAGACTGTGGACGTAAGCGCTGGAAACTGCTTCAGTCCAGATGGGCCAAAGAACTACAGGCCGTCAGACAACTTCTGCTTCGTTTGAACCATCTGCACCATGTCTTGTTGTGTGTGAATTCGCAGTGGTAATGATGACAGCCAGGTTGTTAAGAAAACGTGGCTGCATCCAGGTCAGCCTGCAGGTTGAACTCATTAGTAGCCTTGCAAGGCAACAGACGATCACTTCGGATTACAGTTTTTCTCAGTCGCTTTGGTACATTTCTCGAATCACCCTCGACATTTGCACAACAGTAAGTGCATTTCTCAAAACAATTCGTACAAATAGCAAAAAAACATGAATTACCTGCAAAAAGACAGTCTCTTGCTCAAAATCCTGTGAAAAAATATCTGTGTCAATGAACATGTCAGTGCCATCAGAATGACAAGTCCTTGTGTCATTGTGTACAGATAAGACAAGTAAGTCAAAATTGCTTAGTCATGTTGTCAGTATAACAGTGTACTCTGGAGGGATGTTCTGATGTAAACTATGGCTAACGTTTTGATGACCGTTATTGTAAAATGTAGGTTACACCTCAGTGTACGTGGGAGTTTGATTGCAAGAGACTGGACAAGATTCACATTTACGCTTTTTACTGTTTGTACTGTAATTTGTTGACAGACCATGTCATTGCGGTACAGAAAGGAAAAGACAGCACTGCATAGCACAAAGAAAAAAAATAAGAAATGTGAACATCGGACAATCTCCTTAGGGAAAACTGTACATGCAGCGCTATAGGAATTACAGTGCAGTCTTCCTACACCTCCTGATGTTCATTGTAACATTGCTATATACCGTATATATGTGCCAGTTGATGGTTCATGAGATGCACCTTCGTTTGAGAAAGTCAAGATTCACCTGGGAGTAATGTATTAATTCAGGACAGATTTAGAAAAAAAGTCTAATGGAAATGTATAGAAATATGCTTGTTCAACCATTTTGCATGTAAAGACTTAAGCTATGAACTAATGCCTAAATGTTATAGGGGGGGTGAGACTATTCAACAGAGACCCATTATAATACAGTTTGATCAACATGATTGTCACTGACAATTGATAATGTAGGAAACAGCCGAGAATTGTACATCATCATTTGCATGGACGTACCAAAGCATTTGCAACGTGTTCAAAGAAATGAGAAACTGCTTTTTTGATGCGCACAAGTGACACAATGATGTGAAGATCGAACAGGTAGTTTTGAGAAATTTCAGAGAAATGTACCAAAGCGACTGCGAAAAGCTGTAATACGGTGATAAAATAATGTTCACATTCATTAAGACCTCTAAATCACTGCTTGGAGACTTAAAATAGTTGAAAGTTGTTGGAGTCTCTCAGGTCCTCGGCCTCTTCAGACATCAGATTAGATTAGATCAGATTTTATTTGACATACACAGCACAGCAGGGGCGATTCTAGAACCTGACTTTAAGGGGGGCTCGGCCCCTAATGAGAATGTGACGCGGATAGAGCTTTTCGTCGATGAGATGAATCATACATTGTGCCTTTGTATTAACAGAAGAGATTGAACAAAGTTGATAATCTTTTCTGTTTTTTTATTCTCTTTACTCAGTTGGTTGATAGCCATTCTGGCCCAAGCCAACCCTCTGTTTGGCCCTCAGCTGAAGAATGAAACTATATGGTATCTGCGCTACTTCTGGGAGTAAACAAGGTGAGTCTTCATACCAACCGTTTGTGGTTCCTCGGGCCGCGTGCAAATAAAAAAAAAAAAACTCAATTTATCTCTCTAAGAGCAGTGGAAACAGCAATCGCCGCCACTAAACTGTCCACAGTGACAGAAGTGGCTTTCAGGCGTGAATATTTCTCAACTCCATGAAGAAAATGAGCTGAGTGAAATCAAAAAAAAAATGGCACTTTTAAAGGGGTGATAGAATGCAAAACCGATTTTACCCTGTCATAGTTGAATAACGACTTTACTATGAAAATCTCATATTTTGAAACCGCCGCTGAAAACGGGCGAATCTCACCAAAGCTGGAAGCTTACGTCAGCCTCCCAAGACCTGTAACTTTGTCACGCCCGTGGGTGTATTAAGAGAACGGTCACGCCCCAACATTTACATAGGCTACACAACTGACCTGAGATCAGGTAGTCTTCTGAATCTAGGTCAGGCAGATCTCTGCTATTCCATTACAAAATTCACTTCTGAAACTTTTTTATGCGAGAAATCAATGTAAAGCTCAAATATGGGCTGCTTTACGAAAATGGATGGCTAATTGCAAATTTTGTCCGACTGTGTGTTGGAGTTCAGCGCCCGGTGCTGTCTGGGTTGTTGCCTCGCCGCCCGGCCTGCCTTCCTTCACAGACCCCGGCCTGCTGTGAGCTCGATTGAGCTCCGTTAGGCTGGCAGTCCACAGCACTCCATACCCGCGCTAAGTCACCGTTTTTGGGCTAATGGACTGTGGTCTTCCTGTATGTGATTACCTACCTGTCTTGACACAAACGCACGCGTAGAAATAGAGGAAACGCAAGGGGCGGGTCTAGAGGAATATGATTGCCCCCACTCCCCCCAATCCATTGGGCTAGAGTGCTGTCAATCTGACAAATGTGATTTCCATTGGATCAGAGTACTGTCACTTTGCTGCCTGTTCTGCCAATCGCTGCCTTTCCATTTGGCAAATGGATATATACATTAAACACACATTGTATGGCAACTGTGTACTTTGTAGACATTTTGAGGACAGTTTAGAAGTAGAAACATTAGCAAAATTACATTGTGTTATTCTGTCCTATCCAATATTTCCTATATTTCTAAGCTGTATTTTGATCAAATCCCCCGGGCCCACTTTGACTGATTATTGGTCCCCCGTTTCACCCCACTTAAAAAGTCCTGGAATCGCCCCTGGGAGACGCCGAAACTGTCGCTACGTGGACGCTACGCGCCTGGTGTGGCCGGACAGATTGCATAACATGGGCGCTGAAATAAAAAATAGCTGCGCTACGCTGCTATACACGCGTGCGGTGAGTTCCAGCTGTAAACCTCTATATGTGGGCGCCTGCTCTACCAGGTGAGCTACCCAGGCGCCGTACTTAGCTATTTCTTATCCTGCTTTCACGCTTACAGTCAATAGTACTGCTCGTAAGGAAATAACCTAAAAAAATATAAAAAATACTTACTATTACACTACTATTTTCCACTTTCACTGAGTTACATTTTGAACCAACATCAGTCCTGATCCTAACTCCCCCGTGGAACTGTAACAAATTACAGACATGGCAGATTCGCACGGGATTAAGATCACAGACGGCCTCCGCAATTATTACAAATTAATAGAGGTAATACTGGTTAAAAAAATTGGAGAAAAAAAATCTCACATCCTTGCCAAAATGTATGCCATATGCATCAACAAAAAATTAAAAAGCCAACCATGTCCCTAGTGATGCACAAGGGTTAAGTTGATTCCTGTTGTGCTGACCTCTGTTTTTCTCACTGTTCCAGGACTGTGTGACGTGCTGCCTCTCTTCATTCCTGTCTCGTGGTTGGCTGGACTTTATTTCAAAATAACTCCTAACCGTTCAACATCCCCCCCCCACACACACACACACACACACACACACAATCTGCAGACTTAATGAAAAAGTCGGTTTTCTTTGCAACCTTTGGAAATATTTACAATTATGTACAGTACCTGGAATTGAAGATTTAGAGTGTATTAAGACACATGTTGTGGGTTTTAAAACAAGGAGAAGAATACATCTTGTGACCCAGATACAACGCAACGCGAACAAATCAGAGGAAAGCATTGAGTGGGTTTTATTTTTATTTATTTTTTTACTGGTCCAAATGATTTCCAGTGAAACCGTTGTCATCTGTTAGGAGTAGATATTAATCTTCTGTCTGTGAAATGTGCAATCTTTTGGTACTTTAGTTTAATTTGCGTTGGTTTACATTTCTGTGTCACCGCCATCAGGGAACATTCATTTCTCAGTATTTGTATTTATTTTGACCAACGGACACTGATGTAAGCGCGTCGTAATTTACCTCAGTGTCCACACGGTCTTGTTATATAACTGTTATTATCTGTGATGTAATGGTGTGAGAGTGTGTGTGTGTGTGTGTGTGTGTGTGTGTGAAGAGTTCATTACTGTGAGTGCTTGGGCCGCGGCCATGAGAATCTCCCAAAACCATGAAATTGAAGAGCGATTCCCTCCACTTTAGACCACTTCAGCATGAAACTCCCCAACTCCCCCATGCTCTTCACCGCGGAGGTTCTCGTTGCCATGGTGATCTCATCGCCCAATTCTGTCCCTTTCCACTAGACCCCCTTTTTTTTTGATGAAATCCTGCCCATTCATGCCAGCTTGTGTACAGATGTACTGTAGGCTGTACTGTAGGGACATGTTTCTTTGGATTGAAGCTGCTGGAAGCTGCTGATAGATTTGGCCATAATATCCACCATCTTTCATTGTTCAAGTACTTTTCCCTTATAATCAGCCTGTACAGCAAATGCATCATTTGAACTAAAAAGCTAAAGCTTTTCAGTAGCAGAGTAGCAGAGAAAAGAGCCGCTTTTTAATGGATTCACATAGTAGAAAACAAAGCAATGGGAAAGAAAAGTGCATTTAACAAAACAAAGTGTTCATTCACTGCTTGTTTTCAAGAGATTTTCAGTAGCTGTAATCTGTTGGAAACCCCCGTTTATATCAGTGGTGGATGCCTCTGCCTGGCTGACGTTGGATATTTAATCAAAGGCCAACAATGTCCCAGTATATCAGATCAAAGCGCGGTCAATCTGTAGTTTGTAGTTTGATGTCGATTGGGCTAAATAATTAATTGTTTTCTGCGGATAGAAAGTAAGACATGCTGGGTTTTTCCAAAAAAAAAAACATATTAATCTAATTTACCGTAAAAGTCCAGTCTGGGAAACCAAAAACCCAAATGTTGGCTTCAAATCCTGTGTTCATAAGAGCAAGACTTATCATTGGAACTACATTTACAGCATGTGCTGACTGTACTGTACTAACTGTGCTGCCCTGTATGCAGGAGAGTGCACGTTAATCCGTACACATGCATGTGAGTGGAGCTTTGGAAGTTTGTGTGCATCGCCAGAGGTCAAGGTTATTTCTTTAAAGATTATTTTTTGGGCTTTTTCCGCCTTTATTTGACAGGACAGCGGAGAGGAGGGGGGAAGACATGCAGGAAATGGTCACAGGTTAGATTTGAACCCTGGACCTCTGCGTCGAGGCATAAACCTCCAAGTATATGTGAATTTCTTGCCTAAAGCGTTGACGTACCATCCTCTCTGCAGCAACGTGGCCAGCTAGCTCAGATCAGTTGATGGGAAGATAGTCTGGATTTATATTTCCAGGATGTTCACCTCCTGTGGGTTGCAGTTCTGAAACAAAATGCGTTCTCTTCATAAAACAACAACAAACTTCGAGCTTGCAAGCTACACGCTGATCATGGCACTTTTTAAAGAAAAGTTGGATCGCGCAGCAAGGCAGGCCTGCTTGGTTCTTTCGGGGAACGATTGTAAAGATTTACAAAGAACATGTTTACAGCATGAAATAACAAAAAAAATTGCCGATAGTAAGAAGACATCTGTGTTGCAACGGCAATTTTTTTGTTATTTTATACTGTTGTGTCCTGCCTTGGTTGCTCCGGATTGCTGTGGTCTGCAGAAGCGCAGAGAACTCTCCTTTTTACCTGAACATGTTCACAGCATTTCCTCTCTAAGTCGGACATTTTGGGACCGATTGGTGGGATTGCTGTGGACCAAGTACACACGGCGATATGCCAGTAAGAGCAAATGAAGTTTAACCATGTATCAGCTCATTTAAATAGCTCACGTTACTGTATTGCGTGAACAATTAACTTAATTCAATATTTCATGTAGCGTTGTCTTTTGCGGGGTGCAAATGTTCCACCAAAACACATTCCTTCCTGAGACTATTTTGCAGAACCACCGTCGCTGCGTCTAGAGCTTAGCACCGCCCAAGACGATTGTGATTGGTTTAAAGAATATATGTGTGGTGTAGCCAGACCTTGCGCCACAGCGCTGCGGAGATAGAGCTGACAACGCGAGACTAACGGGCAGAGAAACAGTACAGCGGCATGCTTCATAGCAGTCTAAACATCCAAAACAGTTTGTAAGAAATTAAGTTAAGGTCATGATGGTGTTGGACGGCAAGTTGCCAACGCCGCCAAAGTGTGTTGTTCTTGGGTACATCTGTTTAACAATATATATTATGTTCCCTCTTCCAGCAACAAGGTTGCCTATTTATCATTCACTTTGAATAAGATGCTGGTGTGACACATCTGCCTCCTCCTGGTTGCTTTTAAGAGTCTCAGCTGCAAGCCACTACCACAACTACGTCTCTCCCTTACACTCCCCATCTCCAACCCTGAGTCCCTTCCCACTCCCCCTCCCCCATCCTTCCTTAACACTGTCCCTCTTTGTCCTCTTCTCTAAAACCACTTTGCTTCAGCCAAAAAGAATCAAAATCAATATACAGCTACTTTTTAGAAAGACCAAATTGCTTTGTATCTTTTCCTCCAGCCCTCTTTGATAGTTGCGGTGGTGGCATGCACCTCAAAGTGGCTGTACAGCAGCGTAACGTACAGTTACAGTTACACAAGCAGGGACCCACGTCAAATAGAGTGTGATCACACCAAGAGAGTGAGGCTTTCCTTGCCAGAATGATAGTATTTAGTTTGCCATTTCAAGCGAACTACAGCTTGTGGACTCATAAGTAGCTCAGCTGTTGGCGAAAGGTTTGGTAAAATATCAACCGGCTATGTTAGAGATGGTTGGTGCTGTCGGGGAGTCTACACAAATCTGTCCTGTAACTAGGGCTAAAGAAATTCTTAGTTCATATAATGCAACATAATTGCAGTCCATGGCACGTACCATCTGCAAAACTGAGTTTCTCCACAAAAGCACCACTTTAAATGTTGTTTACCAGAACTGTGCTCATAGGTTTCTTGGAAATAAATCATTCAGCACGACTAACTGACTAAAGAAATTATAGTCGACTAAGACCAAAATGACCGATAATGGGTCGATTTGGGCTTAGTCAGCCCTACCTGTAACTGAAGCTCAGTGTTGCGTTTAGGTCTCTGGTGCTCATACCAGTCGAGAGCACATATAGAAAAAGCTGAATATGAGCATCAGTCAAGACTGTGGTTTTGCTCTCACTCCTATTTTCTTCTGTCGAGCTTTCCAACTACGAACTGCGTGCTATCAGATGTACCCATAAACCCTTGTGCTTTGGGTTTGTTTCCGTCGTTGGTTTGGATTACATTCCCAATCCCACTCATAACGCAACGTGCTGCAGTTAGCTGGCAAAAGGACAGAGTCACATTCTCAGTGTCAGTGAATCATTGGACAACAAATGGCAATGTTCTCGCCCGGCCAAACACACCGAACTAAAGTAGTGAACACTCCACAACACGCTGGTGACGTGCGAACTGACCCGGAAAATGATTTTCTTTTTCTCACAAATCTGTTCAGTTCTTTTGGTAACTGGCTGCTGCGTATCTGTTAAATATTCCTGGCAACATAGATGGAGATAGTCCTATAATTTGTGTGTGTGTGTGTGTGTGTGGTCAAAGTCACCATGGTTACAAAATTCCTATATGCAACCTTGTATTGGTGTGAAGTAAATGTGAGTGGAATTGTATGTGAAACACCCAATAAAAAATATGTCTCATACAAGCCTGCTGCTCCCTTGACATTGTGAACATTTCTTCTGAGCAGGCTGGAATGCATGTGAATTGTGATTTTAACACACACATTACACATTTTACGTGGGTTTCAATGAAAACGCTGAAAACGTTTTCTTTGCATGACTCAACTCAACCATTTAATGCACACTGAATCCTATCTCACAAGGACACGATAACAAGTAGGCCTACACACATCTACACAAACACACATATCTTTATTAGGTTACAGGTTCATTGTGTCACTTAGCGCAGTGATTCCCAACTTGGGAATACGTGGAAAGATCGTAGAGTAGCTCGACTAATTTGAAGAAAAAAAATTGAAATTATGATTTGATTAAAACAATATATAAGCTGTACACCTAAACACGAGTTGTTGCAGTTTGTAAGAGTCCTGGAAAACTAGTTAGCAAGCGAGCGCAGAAGTTGAAACAGGTAGTTAGCTAAAAGTAATGAATAAATGGTAGAAATAATTAGCAAAAAGTAATGGCTAAACAGTTGAAATAGTAAGCTAAAAGTAATGGCTAAACAGTTGAAATAGTAAGCTAAAAGTAACGGCTAAACAGTTGAAATAGTTAGCTAAAAGTAATGGATGAACAGTGTAAATAGTTAGTTTAAAGTAACGAATAAATGGTAGAAATAACTAGCTAAAAGTAGCTAAACAATTGAAATAGTTAGCTAAAAGTAACAGCTAAACAATTGAAATAGTTAACTAAAAGTAACGGCTAAACAGTTGAAATAGTTATCTTAAAGTAATGGCTAAACCGTAGAAATAATCCGGCTAACTTAAACTATTGCATAGGTTGCTAAAATGGTTAGCTTAAAGTAGCCCTACAGACTAAACCGTTCAAATAGTTAGCTAAAATGGATAAATGGTTGAAACATTCAGCAATCTAAATATTGACAGTTCAACAAGTATGAAAACATTAACAATTTCCACTTTTATTTAATGAATAGTGTTATACATTTGGAACATAGGAATTGATGAAGGGGTAGGCTACTGAGTTCATCTGACATGGCTGTGGGAGTCATCAGCCCCAAAAGGTTGGGAACCAGTGACTTAGAGTCCTGTCTAGAGTCCTGTTTGTGTTTGTGCAAAAGAGAAAAATAAATATGATGCATGTTTCCCTTCCTGTGGAATCTCTTGCTGATGTTGTTGCACTGCCTGTGAGAGAGGCAGTTTGTTGAAGTTACCTTGGCAATCAAGGACAATGTTGACTCCCTCACGCAAGACTCTTAATAATGACGCAGGGAGGCACCCATGCATGATTCTCATTCAAGCTCATTTTGCTCACCTCATCTATCAGGCAGACCTGTATTTTGCTGGAAGAAACGGCAGAACTTTACAACGAAGACCTCAAAATACACGCCTGCATGGGGCGCACGCTCTACCAGGTGAGCTAATCAGGGCCCCCATGCTGCTCTATTTTAATGTGGGCCATAATGGTGGTACTTAGAGAGCCTAACATTCTTAAGTGGTACGTGGCGTAAAAAGTTTGAGAACCACTGGTCTAGTTTATTGTAGTGGGTATACTACAATAGTCTCTCTGCACGTTCTGCAGCATTTGTTCGGTTTGCGGTCACATAACTCGACCCGTATTTGCAAAAAACAAATAGCTAAAGTGAAAGTTCGGGCACAAAACTATGTCGTTACGTATCATTGCACATTTTTAAGTGGGTATACGGATATTATGGAGCTTTCTTAGTGTGTATAAGGCATATACCTGCATATCACGTGGACTACAGAAACGTAGTAGTGTGACGGTCCTGGATCAGCTAAACGCATGACCTCAACTATAGTCTTTTGCCCACATCAATGTATTTTGTGTCAGTCTTTGTTGTAATTTTAATCAGGAAGACATGAGTTAATTGTGATTTAATGAGGTCTAAATGTCATTCTTGCTTTAAAATACTTGTTTTATCAGTGTTAAATGAAATAAATGTTCGAGCAGAAATTCTTAAAAAAGGTTCAGGAACTAAATAATGATGCAACGTGTTGAACGTGTACGCACAGGATGTGGGCTCAGCACACATTGTTGTGCTGAATTATGATTATGTTACTGTATATACAATTACTCTCACTGCATTATTACCTAAGAGGAAAAAAACACCCATCCATAATTTAACAGCGAATAAATGAGTGGTGGTGCAGCGCAGTCACAGTCTCAGTAGATGCAGATTCATTAATGAGTAAACAGCCCATAAAATCTACATGACATTTTGAAAAAAGCGACAGTGTTTTGTGATAGGCGTCACAACTGAGAAAGAAAGATAATGGAGTGAGGACAGAGCCCACTTATTCGAAATGGCGGTATTGTCCTTTAAGTATGATATATCCAAGACTTTGGCCTAAATGTCTGTTTAAACAGATGAATGCCAGTTATTACACATTATTTAAGAGCACACACACAAACAGCCTACAGGCCTACACATATAACTGACAGGCACAGATAAACGCACAGCCCACAGCTTGTCTTCTGTAATATTCATAAATTGTGGCTTAATGCGCCATGACAACCTGCTTTACTCCAAGAGTACATTAACAATCTTTATGCAAACAGCTATATGAGCTGGCCTAAATAACACCAGCTCCTATATAGAGGGGGTTTTCTTTTCATCAGCAGCTGCAAGCCTGATAATGCAGAATTTAATCCCTCAATTTAAATATACAGTATGTTTAAAAGTAGACCCTGACAGATACAGGATTTCTAGGCTGATACCGATGTTCTTTTTTAGCATAGACATTTTGATAAGGAGCCCTTAAATTTGGTTATTGAAGCATTGCGATTAAGATGTGTACTGAGTGTGACATTTAACAGCTAAAAAAGGAAATTCAGAAGCATAACGGCAAATATAACATAGATAATAATATAGATAGATATAGACAAAAATATAGATAAATAATCCTCAATAATGTGAATATAAGTGGTCAGAGGCAAATGTATAGAACAGCTAGAACAGATTCGGAAAATCATTGGCGATACCCAGCCCTATAAACAACATCACCAACACAACAATAAGTTCAGATAAGGTAAACATAACTCCAAAAACGACCTTTAAAAAAAATTAACTGCAATCTTACTCCCTAATATGTTAAATTGTGATGATAGTGGTTGCCAGGAGGATGTACAGGCTGTGATCTAACATAGATATATTGTTGCGATAAATAGGTCTATATTTATTAAGAAATGGACCAACAGATCCCGTGTCTCTGGACGGAGACCAGTGAAGGATATTAGAAGCACTTTTCCGGTGAGCGCTGAGCGTTACTACACAGCCTCCAACTGTGTAGACAGAGAGACAACGTAGATGTGACGTGAGCAACCTGTCTGAAAGTTGGAAGTCTTCTGGTAGCTGTGCCAAGAGAAATCTCAATCATTCCCAATCTTGCAGAGACGGAGAGTGTAGGTATATGTAAGGAGATAACATGGGCACAGGCTAATTATTGCTAACTAAAATGCTAGTTAACATTAGTAATTAAACTTAAACAGCTAAAGTAAGTCAAAACTGCCTGCGAGCTTCTCCTGTACTATACGGTAATTCCTCTACTAAACGACACAATAGCCTATTTTTACAAAAACGCCTGCTACGGAGCCATAACGTGAGGTACAAGGTAATGGAGCCTTTTATACATTGTCGTGTTTCTTTAGAAATAAACAACGGACAAATAGAGTCTTTAAACACTTCAGATGTAAAGTTATTCGCTGTCAAAGTGACGTCAAAATGAATGGCAGTCAATGGAATGCTAACGTTGGGTGATGGCTTGCTAGCATCAAAATGGCGCCATAGGAGGTACGCTGTGTGGAAGTTGGCTTAACCCCTTGATTAAAAAAAAAACCTGTCCTTCTCTGGGGGTTTTTCAGAGTGCTCTTAAAACTCATTTGTTTTCCTTAGCATTTGATAATGCTTTGTAAGTTGTTTGTTTTGTTTGTATTGTTTTTTAGGCTTTTATGTTTTTATACCTTATGTACAGCACTTTGGTTCCACTTGTGGTTTTGAAAGTGCTTTATAAATAAAGTTGAGTTGAGTTGAGAGTTGAGTTAAAGAGGCGCTATGCAATTTTAGCCATTTCTTCGCAGTTTTCTCGCAGGTCTTTCTATAGAGCCCCCCCCCTACAGGTTCAGAATAGATATTTGGCAGCTCCTATGTTTACTTGTGTCTGACTCCTCGCTCGGTCAGTCTGCCGTTTCCTCTTTCTCTGTTCCTCCAACAATGCTTTCCTAGCTTTCTGCTTCTTTTTAGCCAGCTCAGCCATGACGATAGTGTGAAAAACTCCATTGCTACCTTGTTAGCCGGTTCCTGAATGGGCGTATGTGTGCAGTGCCGTGAAGCAATTCGTTACATCGCGAGACCTGATATCACGCCATACTGCCTGGCGCTGAGGCCGGGGGGTCGCCGGCCGAAAGTTGCAAGGGTGGTTGTTCCGCTCACAGGCGCTAGGGGGGAGCAAGACGACCACCATTCAACTCGGGAAAAAAAAGTCATATAACCATCCCAATGACTCCGAAGCTGTTCAGTAACGGTAGGTTTCCACACAGCGAAATTTCGCTTTGCTCTCATTGAGGTTGAATGGAGACGAAATTCGCCCTGATTGAGCGAGATGAGAGCGAATCGCCGAGGGGAGCGAAATAAAGTTGACGAAAGTTTAACTTTATTCAAATGAGGACCACTCGAGAACCAATCAGGTCTGTGTGTTTGTGTTTGGAGGCGGGAGTTACAAAAAAAGTCTGACAAAGATGGTGGAGGTTATCAGAGCCGTATCATGAAAATGTTGATGTGATTAAAATGTTTCTACACGAACATCGGTACTTCTATCAACACGAATTGTGTTTTATATGACACACAAACTTAGTTAGGGCACATACACCGCTAAATAGATCACTGTATATGTTAGTTTAAACACTCAAACTTTTCAGCTAGCCAACAGGCTAATCGCTAGCATGTTCGGACATTGGATTTCATTGTAGCCTAGCCGGGCAGCTAGCTAGCTAGGCTACTTGTGCATTTGTTTGATTACATGTTTTGTTGGCGAACATTGACACTTGTAGCAACACGGATTGTTGTTTATATGTCACACAAACTTAAACAGGGAAAACACACCACCAAATAGACCACTGGAGATAGTTTAAACACTCAAAACGATTCAGCTAGCCAACAGGTCAACGCTTGCATGTTCGGACATTGCATTTCATTGTAAGCATAGCAAGGCAGCTAGGCTACATAGCCAGGTTACCAGAGCATTTATGAGCTAACATTTTACCGATGGTTTGCTGCTGTGCATTTTTACCGCCCTGTCTTCTGACAGCCCGGGACATTTAAAAAAATGTTGCGGACTTGCATGTTGTTTTCGCAACCACGCCCCAAATTCGCGAGGTATTTCGTTGTGTGGAACCCTACCGTTAAGGTAAATTAAGCTAAAAAAAAAAAAAACACTGCATAGTTCCCCTTTAAATTCTGCATTTCTCATTCTTATATAAACTCAGTTGCCAATTTGGGTTACACTTTACTTGAAGGTATCTACATAAGAGTGACATGACACTGTCATGAACGTGTCATAAACATTATAAACAAGTCCTAAAAGCTTATGACGTAACGCTTCTTATAGTAAGTGTCATTCGTTTTTTGTCATGGCAAGTTGGTTAGGGTTAGGGTTCATGTGTCATGACTGTGTCATGACAGTGTCATGTCACTCTTATGTAGATACCTTCAAGTAAAGTGTTACCCCAATTTGCTATATGTGCACCTAAAGTCTAATATAGCAGCCCTGCAATAAAACCTCCCTTCATTAAGTTATAATGTTCCGTTTTTGTTGAAACAGCTGTAGAGGTGATGATTCAACTGTATGATCATTTTTTTAAGCTGTAGTTTGTGGTGCAGTTGAAGTGTTGTGTTTTAACTGAGAGGTGTTTCTTATATTTTGTCCACCAAATTATCAATGAGGGAAGATTTAGTATAGGTTTCTCAATCACCTTCACGTTTATCAAAAAGTTGAACCGCTAAGTGAGTTTACCGAGGAAAGAGCAGCTTTGTGGTCACTTTTAAGTTGTGGTTAACCGGCTGTGGAGGCCGCCTGCCGGGGTCTGCTGCTCCGTGTAATGTCGGTATGGAGCGGAGGTGAAAAGCGGTTTTTCATCGGGGCTCTGCGGCTCTGAAGCAACCCGGGGCAGCGCTGGGGTCAGCGGGTTCACACAGCTTCAGACGTCCTTAAAGACGGGTCGTACGCCCCCGCCCCTGTGACGACGCCGTGTCGTAGTTACCGTGTTCGTTTTCACCGCTGGCTCTAATGTGGGTCAAACTATCAATAGTCAGGTAGCACCAAACCGGAAATACGGTTGTGTTCTTTTCATAATAAAAAACAGCACAGACCGAAACAACTATAAACTATTTCATGTAGAGCATGTTAGGCCAATCCAATACCTTTAGCGATAGCAATATCAATGCTCGGTTGTCTGGTAAGGAAAGCCAGCACCATCAGCCAATAGCAAAAGCAAATTGCAAAAGCTGGATATCAAGCAGTAGAGGCCAGTCGCTATATAACAAAATATGCAGAATTCAAATACTTTGCACTAAAATGTCAAAATGTGGACCTGAATCCATCAACAATGCCCATATACATTGGTTTTCAGCAAAAAAAAAAAAAGTGTATTAACACGGATCAGGAAGATAAATAATTGCTAACTTGTAGCCTACATTTATATTTAGATACAATCTCCAAAATCAGAATCAAAATCAGCTTTACTGGACGATGTGTAGGCTACACCATAGAAAACACATACAAGACACAGATATAGATACAGATAAAAACAAGATCAACAAAACTGGACACAAAAAAACGGTGTAGATATAAATATATATAGCCTATATATGTAAACAAAAATTACATTTGTAAACAGTAAGACTCTCACTATTACTTACACGAGCATGGGCGTAAAAAGGGTATTGGTAATATTGTAGCATATCAATCTTCAATTCAAATGTTGCCTTTTCCTCAACGCGACCTTTATTTTGAAACTCCCGGCTAGAAATCCGGCACACTAAATCTCTCGAGCTTGACAATTGGTCTACGGGATTATTCGTGAACTCAAGTGCCCCCAATCCTCCGAAGAGAGCTGCAACTGTTTTTACAGCTGACACACTTCCACTTTCGATCAGGTCAGTCACTCCCAGCTGCTTTTTGCACCTTTACGCTCGGCTGAACGATGAAATATGTAGCTAATTACTGCGTAAACAAGAACACCAGCACACACACACACACACACACACACAACAACAACAACAAAAACAACAAAAGAGCACCTTAAACCTGCGCAACGCATCCAGCCGAGCGAATCCACGCCCTCCATCTCTCTTTTTTACGTTTTTGTCTTCCTTTCTGTCCCTGAAAAGTGAATTTAAACCGCGCGGGGTCTGTTTGTTTTGTGCGAGGGCACCGTGTGGTACACACACACACACACACACACATACACAGCAGCTGCAACTTACAAGACTGTAAAACTTTATTAATAAAAGGAATTAGCTTCAGGGTGGGGGGAGATGAGAGCTGTTATTCTCCCCACCATCTCATCTCCAAAACGTTAAGCCTCTGCTCCAATGGAGGGAGGGAGAGACATGAGGAGGAGGAGGAGGTGGTGGTGAGGGGGGGGGGGGGTGTTAACAGTCCTACAACCATCTTTTCTGTCCCGTTTTATCCGCCATATAGGCAGGCTCGCGACTGCTGTAAACTAACTTCCTGCATGTAGCCGTATCGGTGAAAATGGGATTTTACGGCTGAGCGGCCGCTGCTGTCCACGCGGGGCTCTTCTCGTGCGTGTTGTGGATGGTGCTTATTAATAATCTCATCTGGAGAGGCCGAGGCCGACATTTTACCCCGGTCCGGAGGAGCCTTTAAACCCGAGGGGGGGACCATCCGAGGACGCGCGGTAAGGTAAAAGCCATATCTCACAGATGTCTGCGTACGGCCAAATGAAATGCGCGTTCACATCAAGTTTCACGACTGAGAAGTTATTGACAAATGGAGAGGGGGAAATACATGTACGCTTTTAACGGTCTTCTATGATTAAAAAAATGGCCACTTTCACATGGATAATACATAGTAGTAGCGTGCATGGCACACTTGACTTGGAGTATTTAAATGCGTTAACTATCCGAGGATGGAATATGAGCTTGATTCCAGGAAACATTATTCAACACTATTTGCAACATATGTTTTAAAACTGCCGGCCAGCTCATCATACTTTTATTAGCCTACATTTTGTGTGTGCATATTTCCTATAATTCTTGCGCACGTGAAGGACGATACAATTGCTCCCTGTGTGTTTTATCCTTGCCAACTTTACAGTTTGATGGTGATTAAAGCTACGTTTTTGTACCGAGAAATAACTTGCCCGGGCCTGTAACATTACCACCGCAGCAGCAGCACCTACAGCAGGTGGACGAACAGCAACCCAAACTTGTTGTGTGATGTATTCCTCGCGTTCAACTTTAATATTTCACCTCAGGTCCGAGGTGGCGTGGCCGTAAAACGGACTTTATAACCTGCATGTAAGCAGCAGGAGCAGTTAAACTGCGAAGCCGATCCACATGCTCAGAAATCGGCCGTATTAACTATTAATATTGGACATCCGGTGGCACTGCCAGCTGCGCCCCATTTTTATTGTTGTCTTGCGCTGAAAGGATCCCTGTTGTCTTGGCTGCTGGATACTCCGCGACGCGTGGTATCTTCTTTTGGTAGGAATTAACGATTTATTTTTTTGAAATAATGATAATAATAATAAAAACAATGCATGGCTTGTGAATTTGCAGTGTGAAATAGAAAAAGAGGGTCTGGATGTGGAAGCGCGGCTCCTCGGCCGTGCCGTGCCATGCGGGACACACTGCTGGCTGCCACCATGGCACCTTCTTCCCTTCCCTTCCCTTCCCTTCCCTTCCCTTCCCTTCCCTCCCCTTCCCTTCCCTTCCCTTTTCCCTTGCTCTGGCTCGGTTTGTGTGCTGCTGTTGTGCTATCCAGCTGTGCGGGCACACAGCACCGTCATGCCCCATCAGTTCGGTTGCACTGCTCGGTTCATCGGGAGATTGACAGGCTTTTTACACGGGGAGCGGGACGCGCACCGAATGGACAGGGGAGCGAGGCGATACAGGGGGGGGGGGGCACACGGGGGCCACTTTTGCTTTCCTTCGTTACGGGAAACGGAGCTCCAAGGACACGGAGAGGAGAGACAGGGGGCGCATCCGGGTCGTATTGGGTGCTTGTTCTTTTCTCCCCCCCCCCCCGTGCTGTGATCGAAGTTTAGTGTATTTTATTAGACGAGAAGGAGAGATTTCCCAGGCGAGACGGAGCTTTGTCCGCCGCCCAGATTTTTGGAGCTTTAATTTGGCAAATTGGCCTCCCAGACAGACGGCCAGACCGCCTCTCTCCCCCCTCCCCCTCTCACCCCCACCCCACTACTCCCCCTGCTCTCCCGTCTCCTGCTCGCTGTTTTCGGGCACACTCTCCGCCATCACAGCCTCTTTATGGACTCTGGCCTAATTTACTTTTTTTCCCCCTGTCGCTCGTCTCTCCGTGCGTAACATCCATCCATCCATCCGTTACGGACGGTGCTGTGTCTACTAACACACTGGAGGTCTTTTCTTGTCTTTTTCTAAAGAGGCCGCCAGCTGTTAAAGGTCCATTGTCTGGTCAGATACTTGCTCGTGCTCTAAATTTGCTTCATGCTCTAAATTTGCCTCATGGTCAACAGTCAGCATTGACTTGCTTCCACATTTAAAAGTGGTTGCCACATGTTTGCATGAGTGAAATTGTGACTCATAATCAGCCTCGAAAACACCTTTTTTTTATTTTGAAAGTTGTATATATATATATCTAGACTTGTATCATTAAATACCCTGATGTGTTTGTAGTTTCTAATGACGTTTGGTGTTTCCATCCCATATGGTATCTCTACACTAACTTGTGTTTGTATAGCAACTATATATATATATATATATATATATATATATATATATATATATATATATATATATATATATATATATATAAAGTATACTTTTATATACATTTGACCTAGGGCTGGGCAATATATCGATATTATATCGATATCGTGATATGAGACTAGAGATCTCTTAGATTTTTGATATCGTAATATCGTAATATGACATAAGTGTTGTCTTTTCCTGGTTTTAAAGGCTGCATTACAGTAAAGTGATGTCATTTTACCAGACTGTTCTATTATTTGCCTTTACCCACTTAGTCATTATATCCATATTACTGATGATTATTTATCTAAAATCTAAGTTTGAAGATATTTTGTTAAAGCACCAATTCTCACCCCTAAAATATCGCCGCAATATCGATATCGAGGTATTTGGTCAAAAATATCGTGATATCAGATTTTTCTCCATATCGTCCAGCCTTAATTTGACCTCTGATAGTGATACCATATTGCAAAGAATACCATAATAAAGATAATAAAAATATTTCTACCACAAACGCATTGTATTACCCTGTAATGTAGTAGAGCCGAAACGATTAGTTGATTGATCGGTTAGTTGTTTGACAGAAAATGAATCAAACTATTTTCGATTGATGGCGTTCAGACCGTTCCTTCAGTTTTGAGGATTTGCTGCTTTTCTCTGTCTAATGTGATAGCTTAGGTAAATGGATTATATGTGGATTTTAGACTGTTGGTTGAACATAATAAGCAACTTGAAGTAACCTTGGGCTGATTCGTCAATGGTAATATAATCTTTAGTGGCAGCCCTCTAATAGAACAATGGTAGGTACATTATAGCATGATATGCATTCATTTGAATACCCTGCCCTGTTTCAGAGTTGTTACATAAAAAGCTGTTGCAATGGTCCGGGGTCTTTTTCTTCTGTGCCCACACAGTGTTTAGGATCATTCATCCAGTGCATTACTAATATACCACTACAAGGGTCAGTTGTAAGTAAATGTATGGCTGGAAATGACCAAAATGGTGTTTACGTGTGTACATTTCATCTAACAGTAAACATACAATTTCTTTAAGAGCCATTTTTTGAAGAGGACACAAATAATACAGCCCAAATTGTACTTAGGATATGTGTAGTTGTGAGGCGTTTAAATGCAGTTTGTCTCTATAAGTGAAAGTAAATTCTGCACACATGCACGAACCACAAACGCACCGCACTGTGAATGTAAGCACGCATGCATGTATTCGGTGTATTTGTTACATAAGCCGCAGTTGTGTTGGCATCCACTTTTTCTTGCAGTCTTGTTTACAGAAAGCGAAATGGATCATTGTCTGCACATAAAGGCAACGGTTTATTGGCGGTTATTGACCCACAGCAGTTTATGATGAAGCAATTTACTTTTCTTTCCCCCGTGTTGCGTTACGGTGAACTCTGCCTGTGTGTTTACGAGCACGCAGACCTTTGGACTAAGCCTATGTTGAACCAACACACAATAAACGATAGCAGGATTGTTATTGCACGAAGGCACACCTGGTTCCTACATCAGCTGGTATATGAACAAATAGAAATAAGAACCTGTTTGTGTGCATCAGTTTCCCCGTGTAAATGTAGGCCTACCTTGTAAAAACAGCAAATAAGCCAGAGGAGTGCTCTAGTCAGATAAAGGGAGATTAGAGGAAATGATGACAGTGAGATGGATGCATATATGTATATGTTTATAGGGGCATGAAGTAGTTGGACACATGTGGCTCCTTCTCTGACAGAATAATAGCTGATAAAATGAGATGAGCCTTAATTGATCAGAGTTAAAAATGTCAAGACCCATTCAATCTCAAACGTTTTTTCCCCCCACAGTTTCCGGGTTGAATGACTTGTTTGGGTTAGGAAACCGTGTGCAACCGGCTTTACGATATGTTTTTCTCTTGTTTGGGCGGGTGTGTCAGAAGTGTTAACCAATCAGCAGCACCGTGTATGTAAACTCATGGTATCAAAACGGCACTCTGGGTGTCCAATGCACCACCGCTTCAGTTTAGATAAAGGTTTTTCTACGGTTTGTCGGTGCAGAACCATAGACTGTTAATATTAACTGCAGTCAATGTGCAGAACGCACCCCAAGTGCTGCAGTAGCACAAGGACGGAAAGAAGCACAGGTAGAGAAAAGTAAAATAAAGAAATACTTGGAAGCATATAAAATAACTATAAGAATAGAAAATTTAAACCATATGAGAGGAATTCAACTCTAAATTACAATGCAAGCAATAAAAGTAATAGGGAATTGACATAGAAGCCGCAATGTCAGTAAAGTATATATATGTAAGATGATAGGGCTGCTCGATTATGGGAAAAAATATAATCACGATTATTTTGGTCAATATTGAAATCACGATAATTTAACACGATTACTTGTTGACTTCTGGAAAGATGTTGCGATTATTGAACTTAAAAAAACAGTGGAAAAAGTTAAATAAATCAACAGTAACACAAGAGAAAATAAAGAGTTTACTTGCAAAACATAATGAGCTAAATAATTGTTTTTCTCGATTATTCTGTTTTTGTGATCATTGGGAGCCGAAATCATAATCACGATTCAATTTCGATTAATTGCACAGCCCTATAAGATGATACCATCTACGATAATGTACACCAGAATAATATATAATTTTAATATAGCACTTTTCATACATGGACAATGTAACACTAAGTGCTTCACAGTAGGCCTGTACGATTCGGGGAAAAATATGAGTCACAATTTTTTTTTTTTGCTTAGAATTGATATCACGATTCTCTGCCACGATTTTTTTCTCACAAAGTGTAATGTTTAATGCACACATGAACCATGACAAAAGAAAACAAACTGGCAGTACTAAACATAGTTTTTTTTTTCTTCGCACCTATAGCACATTGCGCAGCACCACAAGCCTGTAAACACAGAGGCTTCAATGAATCAAGTTATAAAGTACATACTGGCCATTGAAGTACAGTAGGCTACCAAACATTGTGACATATAACACAGTGAACTAAATACGGCCCTGATACAGGCTCTATCTGAACTCCTTGAACATGTCTTTACATCATTATAACATGTCAATCAACATGCTGCAGCTACAGCTTCAGGCTCTAGAGAAATGGGGTTTGTCAATTGCCAATTTAAGTACAGTATCAAAAACAGAATGACTTCCTAGCACACTCTTTAACTGCTTGCCTTTCATGTCTTCAGCTGTCCTATCAAAGGCCGTAAATTCCCCCCTCCTCCCAAAAAATAATCGAAATCCTTTAAAAATTAAATCGCAAACAGAGGTGAATTGAGATCGCGATTTTGTAACGATTAATCGTGCAGGCCTACTTCACAGAAACCACACAACGCGATAAGTGGCTTTGTAACTAATAAAAAACTCGAATTACAGCATTCGATAAAAATAATAACAGGAGCTGAGGAAACCCTCAGTCATCATTGTACAGTGAAGAAACACCAGATGCAGGATTAGAAATGGATACAAATTCCAACTTGGTATATACTGTGCTAACATACACCAAGAAGCAAAACATAACCGCTAAAATACATAAATAGACAGATGCATGAATAGATAAATAAATTATTAAAGCTTGATTTAATAAAGTAGGTCTTTAGTTTGCTTTTAAAAGTTACAGCATTCTCTGATAAAACACTGTCACACATTTAAAGATGCCGTAGGTAAGACTTATAAAACTAACTTTCTGTCATATTTGCTGAAACTGACATGAAACTACATGAAGCAGGTCATTTTGGAAAAAAACAAATCCGGCTTCTCTGGCACCACCTACAGCCTGTAGTGCGATTAGCAAAAATCCACCGCTCCCTGTTCAGATGCACCAATCAGGGCCAGGGGGGGTGTCTAAATGCGTGTCAATCACTGCTCATGCACACGCATTCATTCTCCCTTGTGGGAGGAGGGGCTTAGGAGACCGTTTTGGGCTTTAGCGGAAAGGGGGGAGGTACTGAGAAGTTGTCGATGTTCAAATTCTTTGGCTAAGTCCTGGATCTTCACAATCCTACCTACGGCACCTTTAACATAACGCAGTATGGGACAAAGAGCTAAACCGTGACGGTCCACTTTTTGAACCACTCTGGTTCCGGAAGTGATTCTCCCTCCCCCTCCCCCCCCATTCAATATCTCCACTGACATTTCATGAATGCTTATATAAAGAGTTTTAAGCCTGGAACCAAGCCAACCAGCTACGAGATGAATCGTGACCATAAAACATTTGATTCGGCTCAAAAAGAACATTTTTGTTCGTCAGAAAAGGCAAAGAACAAGACTGTGTACATAAACCATCATAGACATTCTCTCATACCTCGGATGGTTAAGACATTATGGCTAATCATTTAAATCCTTTTATGGAAGAAAAGAATTTTGACTCCAGGAACCACACTTTTGAGCTCTATAAGATATAGCCTAAGGGATACTATATAGCATAATACATAGTATGAGTATACACTTGAGGAGCAGCACCTGAACAAGTTTTACTATTTCAAGCAAAGTACTGACATAGAACGCCTTAGTCCTCACGTAATCTGCCAGTGTTTACTATCTCAAATACTCCTGCTCTTAGCACTGCTGCGCAAACGTTACAATAACGATGTAAATGGGAATTCGTAGCTCGCTGGGATTATAACATTGGTTCCAGCCGGTTTGCTATCTACTTCAAAAACGCTCTATGTGTCTGACAAATGTTTGTGTACACAGCATGTTGGTAGCTGGCTTGCTCTACCAGTTTTCCATGTGGCATGCCAAGGCAGTGTCATAACCGCCCAGCCGATCCTCATTTCCTCATTCTTGTGTGCCTGAGGTCAATCCACAGAGAGCGTATTATAGCATTGTTTTTGAATCGCTGAACCCGGGTCAGTGTGAGCTGCTTTTTGTCTGGTTTCCTACAGGTACTGAACAGTAGCTCTGCATTGTTCTTGCTGTGTGTGTGTGTGGCGGTCTGTGTGTATGTGTGTGTGTGTGTGTTTTTTTTTTTTTAGCGTTGCTCGATGTTTCATCATAGCCCCGTATGAACGGATCAGGAGTTTACACTGTGACCTCCTCTCTCTAATGGAGAATTGGAGTATTGGTTACACAAACATTAGGCTAGCTGATGCAGAGTGGCTCCACAGGCAGGGGAGATCTCATTGGTGGAGTTTAACCGTATTGGGTGGAGCCGAAGAAGCTGCTCTTTTAGAGGACGAGTTAGCTAGGTTAAAGGATAAGGCTGGCAATAATCTGCGTTTTTTTCTTCTTCTTTTCGTCAAGAAATCCCATTTAAAAAGTCCCAAACCAACAATGACCATATCCTAACTAACAGGTACTATGTGTGTATCGAAGCCTGATATATCTTCTTCCTCTGTGCCATAGAGCTCCATTGATGTTAAAAACACATCAGTGAGCCACACTGTTGCTCTGGGTTCTTTCAACACCATGAACACAAAACACACACACACACACACACACACACACACACACACACACACACACACACACACACACACACACACACACACACTGTAGTTTATTCGGACTCAATTCCACACACACTGTCCTGCTGCCCCAAATACTCACTAAAGCACCAAATGTGGAATAATCCGCGGCTGAAAATAGTCCCCAACGAATGCACTATTTACTCCCGTTTGAGTCCCTTTTGCTAAAAAGATTCTGCTTCCATTCGATATTCCGAACAAAAAAACGTGGTTTGGGATTGCCTCCACATGGTTCTCACGGACCGTCCCCACACACACACACTCGTCAAATACCAACGCTTTGTCACGCCCTTGGCATCTGATACCAACGTACACGGCACTCACGTGCACGCGTGACCGGAGCGGCTATCAACACAAAAGAACAGAGAAGCTCAGATTACACACACACACACAGAGGGAGTGTGACTTCATTCTCTGCTCGGGACGCCATTTCACCGCTATGACTTTACATAGCAAATAGTTTACTGCTGTATTAAACGTACAATATGTCATTTTCTTCTGCTAGGGGTCGCTCTCAATCGAAACTACTAGGGCTGTGCTCGATTTAAGAAATTCTTAGTCGACTAACACTCATTCAATTGTATCGACTAATCGATTAGTTGATTTAATCGACAGATCTGTAAATCTGAGTTTCTCCGCAAAGAGTCACGCAAAAGCACCACTTTAATTCTTGTGTTTACCAGAGATGTGCTCGTACGTTTCTTGGAAATAAGTCACTCAGCATGAAAAAAGCATAAAACATGACTAATCGACTAAAGAAATCTAAGTTGACTGAGACCAAAACGACCGATTAGTCGACTAATCGACTAAGAGGGAGCAACCCTAGAAACTACGAATGTAAACCAATGACTGTGTAGATTTTGTGCGGTCTATGACGTAAACACGGACATTTGATGCAACTTAAAGTTGCGAGTGATCATTTGTGGTGTATTTTATTCACGTTAACGTTTATTCACGATATCTCATTTTATTCCGATAGCCGCAGTGTTTTCTCACAGAATTACTTTGATTCTGTTTGCAGTGGTAGCTAGAGCAGCTGGCCCAGTTTGGGTCCTGGGTTTGAACATGGTTGGAAATATTTGGTACAGTATATTGGAAGTACACAATTCAACAAAACATTTACCATAGGTATAGTCGTTTTTAGACATTGTAATGCAGACATGTTACATATTATATCTTTATGTTTATGTCCTGAAATCTAGAACAGAACAGCCCTTTGAAGAGAATTACTTAACTTCTTTTTAATGTAGTTGTGACCCGTTTTTAAAGATTCAAATCTGTAGTAGGAACCAATCGTTAGAAAGTGTTGAGGGACGGACTGACACATTCTTGGTTTGGGTTTTTTCATGGGGATTACGGACGATAAGAAATCCATAAAATAAAACTGTAGCAAAACAGGAACTCAGGCCAAAATATGAATGGTATTGACTTTTCATTCACAGCAATGGCGGTTGTGATACAATATAATCCCGCTAAATTCAACTAGTCAGTCAGCTAACCCTAGCTATATAGCTTAGCACATTTTCATGTTTAGCCTGCAGAATGTTAGCTTTTGATAATAATAATAATAATAACTATTGTGATAATCGATTAATGGGTTTGGGTCATTTTCTTGGGAAAAAAGTAAAAGTTCTCTTATTCCAGCTTCTTAAATGTGAATGTGTTCTAGTTTCCTCTGAACTGAATATCTTTTTATTTTAAATCTTTTTAATTTTAATTTTATTATTTCAGGACAATGCACATTTGATGAGCATGTACAGCATTACCCGTAAAAATGCCAGATTGTAGCCCAGGGGCTAATTTCCATCTGTAGTCCGTTATCTTTGAGCTGTGGACAAAACAAGACATTTAAGGACGTCATCTTGGGTTTTTGGAGAACACTGATCGATATTTTTCACAATTTTCTCATCGATCCATCAGGAAAATAATCGACAGATTAATCGACAATAAAAATAATCGTCAGTTGCAGCCCTACTACACGTTTATTTGTGTCTTTGCTTGTCTCCCTATGTGGAGCTGAACTGATCATATATACTGTATGTATATATACATATATATATATATATACACACATACACTATCACTTTGCAGGCATCAGTCTCTTTCTTATTGTTAAAGCATTCAGAAAGAGTTATGTGAGTTTGCAGCTGTCTGTGTAGATAATTCAATTACCCATTTTAATAATAGTAATGTTGATAATGACATGACAGCTTCCCCCTCCCTGCCCCTTTCCCCGTTTTGATTGAGACAAAAAAATGCCCTTTTTTTTTTTCTCCTATTGAGGTTTAACTTGAGATAATCACCACCGAGATACTTTTTGCCTCTGAGAAATGTGTAACTTTAGCTCAAATCTGTTTTCATCTCCATCCTTATCTCTACTAAACTCTAGTGTAATCCCGGGGGCCATTTTCTTTTCTTTTTTTTAACAAATTAACATCGAAGTTATTCTTTGATGCAGCTTGTGATTGCAACAACACCTGGTGGTCATTTTCCACATATTCAATCTACAAATGTGATATGAATTCTTTGCTACTCTACACAGTCCAAATTCTATCTTTTTTTCCTAGTGCATAAAAGCTTCTGCGTTTGCTATTTGAAATGCTCGTTGTTGGCAGGTCTTTCAGGAAATGATACGTCTGACGGCAGGAGCGTGTTTTTCATGTTGCATACATAGGTGTATTATTAGAAAAAGTAGTCAGCTCAATAAGCAACAATAGCCACCGTGGCTGAACAGACACAAAAGAGCTCCAACATCTATAATCATGCTTAACTTCATAAACACAGACTACAAGAAAAGGACAAAGGTAAAAATATAATATATATATATAATATATATAAAAATATATATATTTCACAGATTACTTTTAGTGCAAAGTTTTCTGTTGAAAGGTTTAAACAAGTGCGTTACTCTAAGGAGGACACATTCAAAACCTGTTTGTTTTTTCTTATCTTCTTCTGTCGTCTCTTCTTAATGTGCCGATCAAACAAACTGAATTCAGCGAAAAACAATATAGCTGTTCCACATCTCGCGCTCTTAACTCCAAACTCTACACAGATAAACCTCACATCCTCATATATCTCTGTGCTTTAACGATGTGTTTACCGCCACTGTTTTATAGCTGTATAATTCAGATTGTGTCCTCTGTTGAACCCGTGTCTGATTTTTTTTTTTTTTTCCTCCTCCCCTCTCCCTCCTACTCTTCCTCTTCCTCTTTTCCCCTCCAGGCTGGGAGGGCTGAGAGCTGCAGGGCCGCGACATGTGAAAGGAGCTCCACGCCTTGACCCTCTCAACTCTTGACCTTCGGTAATAAATGACATCCTCGCCTCCTCTTCCTCTTCTGTCATCGTGCTACTTTTCTTTTTCCTTTTTGTGTCTCCTCCTTGATGTCTCTCAGATCTGAACTCGGTTTGTGTGTTGTTGTTTTTTTCCGCAGCAGAACTCACTTGAACCGACGTTGTGACCGCGACCTGACACCATCCTGCCTCGGGCATGCCTCAGGTAAAGTAGGAGCACCCCCGCCAAAACACCTGCCGTGGCTCTCTACACAACCCCGTCACCCATGAATGATACTCCTCGTGGTCTCCCTGTTGGATTTGCGTCTCACTCTGTGTCTGTGTCTGTGTGTTTCTTCCCTCGCAGCCGGGTATGAATGGGATGGAGCCTGCGTTTGGCGAGGCCTACGGGGGACACAGGGGTCTGCTGAGCCCCTACCCTCTGGCCATGTCGCCACAAGGGGGCAGGACCGAGTACGACCAGGTGAGACAACAAGAGCCGCAACGTTTTGCGAGTCACGCAGTCTATATCCACGACGTTCCACTTCCGGGACGGCTCCGTTGCTGCCGGGGGGGCGAGTGGGGGGGTCCTTCTTTTCGGCCGGATGTCTGTTACCTTCCGCTTTCTTTGTGTTGGCGTTCTAACCTCCGGTGGATTTGTGAGGACTATGTTTAACTGCTCCTCAGATCTCTGCAGGGTAAATCCAGACAGCTATCTGTCCAATCGGAGTTTTCTGTGCACGACTAAAACTACTTTTGAGCGTACACACGTTCCACCAAAACAAGTTCCTTCCCGAGGCTATTTTGCCGCGGCGCTGTGGCTCCGTCCGGCGCTTAGCACCGCCCAAGACGATTGTGATTGGTTTAAAGCAATGCCAATAAACCAGAGCCAGAATGCTGTATCGACTAGCCAGACCCTCCTCCGCAGCGCCGTGGAGGAAGATCTGGCAATGCTAGACTACGAGTCACGTAGTGATTCTCCCATAGTGAGAATTCCCAGGGGCTTTTGAATTGAAAATGTAAGTTTGAGAGCAGCAAAATACGACCCTAAGTAGTTAGTGGGCAGCTGTGGCTCAATACGAGGCGCGGTCTGTCTACATGTCTAACGGGCCGGCTACATCGCACGCGTTAACTAGCCAACATTACGCTTCCACTCTAATCAATGAAACTGGCTACAACGGGTACGAGAGCAGCGCACCAGTGGTGCATCTGCTCCGTGGAGATCCGCGTTTATCTGTGTTTTTTTGCACCGTTGGGAGGCAGTGGTTATGGTTAGGCTTAAGGTTAAGGTTAGGGTTAGGTGCCTTGAAGGCAGCGGTCGCAGCGCTGCCTGCAAGGAGCAAAAACCACCATCAAGCGAGATCTGCTCTACAAGCGTAAAAATAGCACAGTCTTCAATTTCTATTTTTTTTACGTGAGCTGTGCAGCCCTTTTACACAGAAATGGATCATAAAGTGTCTATATTATTTTTAAATGAAACTATGTTTAACTGTCAATGAGCGTATTGGCAGTTTGGTTTTGAGAGTTTCTGTTTATTTCTTGTTTCCCTCATCTGCGTCCTTTGATAACAGCTGACAGTAGACTGACGTTTAACAGCGCTGTGCCACCTCCAAAAACTGAACAACAACAATCTTAAAGCAAAAGCTCAGCATCATGCCTGTGACTCAAACAATCCTACGCCATGTGTGCGCGCTGCAGGTGTAGCCAGTTAAAAGATACATTCCATGGCACGTCCGCTCCGCATACGTTGCGCTTGCAGCGTCCATGGGCGAGATACTGAACCCAGAATTGCTCCCGATGCTGCGCCATCGGTGTGTAAATGCACGTGAATGTTGATCGGCGCCAGTGTATGAATGCGTTTGTGAATGGTTCCTGTATGTGTGTAAAGCGCTTTGAATGGTCGTTAGGACTAGACATGCAGTCCATTCAAGATTGATTTTTTTTTTTATTAACATTTTAATTTCCCAGTATGCCTCAGCCCTTGAGAGTCTTTGCTCAATCCCAGGATTCACACACATCCTGTTGCAAATTAGGTCTTGTGATTTATTTGAGCGTCCTGCCGTACATAGACACAAAACGGAGTCCTTTGATTTCCCGGAACAAAACCTTAAAAGACATTGGAAATGACATTGATGTTTGCCCTCCGGCAGTGGTTCTAATTGCAGTCAGTCACGTTCACCTGGCATCTCATTTCTATCAATCAGTCAATGAGGGCCAGGAGTGAGAAAACGGTGAACTAAGCTGATTGATTTAGGCCTCGAGAGGAGGTTGGCTAATTTTTAAAAAGGCGTTTTTTTTGTTAGTTTTTTCTCCCACAGAGATATTTCTGACTTGTTGTAACAGGAAAAGCACAGGTGTTACTAATAACATTAACTCAACATGGCTTAATTCTACTCCGGTTTCTAAGTGAGTCAGGACCCTGAACTCAAAGCAGCTAAATGGAATTCAGCATTCGTTCATTTTATTATTTACACCTGTGCTTTTCCTATTTCGACATGTTAACTCTCGAAAGATGACGGCATCGTATACGATGGCCAAACTGCGTGTTTTGTGTCATGTTTAAGCTGCGTTCCAGGCAGCCCATAACTCGTGTTTTCACAACCTTCCCCCCGTGAAAGTATCCTGGAACGGCAGTCAAACCCGTAACTTACTACCCGTGAACTCGTACCAGATGGTTGTACTCCCAGTTACAGTTTTTGACGTCACATACACATAAACAACAATGGCGCCCCCTGTTGATGCTGTACAGACGCCGGTGATTAACAGTGAATATAGTGAAATAGAAATAAATAGACAAAAATAGGCAACGTAAAGTAATTCCGCACATTGTAATCAAAACAATACACATACGATTGTGTAGTACTACAGGTTATGTTTATTAAATGAAGCCCAAAATATGTCGCCGACTAGAAATCACAAGTATCACCTAACGCTAGCTAACGTCAACAGTAGGTAGCTGCTAGCTAATGCTAATGCTAATGCTAGCTAATGCTAATGCTAGCTAACGCTAATGCTAGCTAGAAGGGTTTGTCGTGACTTTGCCTGGAATGCTACCAAGTTGTGAGTCGTGACTTGAAGCTGTAAATTTAAAAAAATTAGCCCGGAACGCAGCATAAATATCTCCCGATGAATGCAGTGCAGACTTACAGTACTTTTTTTTAAATTTATTTTTTAGAAACCGCGAAATGTGCTGTTTCAACGAGGTCCTCAATCTGTTGTAGGCCATCCCGAAGCTTTTTTTTTAGCTTTTTTTAGTAAAAAAAAAAAAAAAAAAAAAAACTAGTTTAGTTCATTTATGCACCTCGAGTTCGGGAAGGTATGCCCTAGGAACATTGCAGGCCAAAAATAATGAATACAAAATTTGATTAATATGATTTTTTTCATTTTCGAATTCACTTGTCAAGACCTGGTGCTTAAATAATTGACGTACCATCAGCTCAGCGCACAATTTGAGTTCTGTGTAACAACAGTAGCGTTAGAAAGAGATTTTGCTAACTTGATAGATGCCAGCTCCTTAATGGCAACGTTAAAGGACAAATCCGGCGCAAAATGAACCTAGGGGTTAATAACACGTGTGTCGCCATGCTTGAGCTATGTTACTGGTTGCATGCCGTTCGTTGTTTGACTGGTCATGACTGTTTTCCCAAGATGGCGCCTGCCTGTATCCTTAACGGTACGGTTTTTATAAACTATCTTTTTAATAAACCGTCTGTACACTTAGAAAGTTCTCAATGCTTTGGTTTACATGTAGGGACCCTCAGAATGCTACCGTGGAAGTGTGGTGCTATTTTGAGTCTTGTTAGTGGTATAGAAATAGCGATTTCTTGTTACTTTACCCGTGCCCTGACGACTAGCGTTATAAGCTAATTAGCGGTTTGCGCTAAAACTGGTCACATTCGATTAGCATGAAAACATATCCCAGAGAACGGTCGACTCGGTACACATATGTTATTAACCCCTAGGTTCATTTTGCGCCGGATTTCTCCTTTAATTCAACTCATATGATGAAAGGAAAAAATAACATTACATGAGCAAGAAGCTACACGTTAGAGCTGCAAAGATTAATCGATTAGTTATCAAATATTCAATTAACCGCCAACTACGGGTCAATTTTTTGGGGAAAAAAAGTTAAGGTTTTCTGACTCCAGCTTCTTAAATGTGAATATGTTCTAGTTTCTTCTCTCCTCTGTGACAGTGAACTGAAGATATTTGAGTTTTGGACAAAACAAGACATTTGAGGACGTCATCTTGGGCTTTGGAAAACACTGATCGACATTTTTCACAATTTTCTGACATTTTATAGACCAAACAACTTATCGATCCATCAGGAAAATAATCGACAGATTAATCGACAATAAAAATAATCATTAGTTGCAGCCCTACTACATGTTTATTAAGGTGATTGTGTCTTTGCTTGTCTCCTATGTGGAGCTGAACTGATCATATATATGTGTATGTATATATATATATATATATATGTATATATATGTATGTGTGTGTATGTATGTATGTATGTGTATACATACATATATATATATATATATATACACATACACTATCACTTTGCAGGCACCAGTCTCTTTCTTATTGTTTGTATAGCATTCAGAAAGAGCTGTGTGAGTTTACAGCTGTCTGTGTAGATAATTAAATTACCGATTTAATAATAGCAATGTTAATAATGATATTAAATTAAACTATTGTATAAGCTTTCCTGTGATGAAGATAACTTGATTTTTCTCGCAGCTTATTATTGTATAGAACAAGCTCCTGTTATCTGCCGACACCTGAAATGCCGCCTGGAACGATGAGTTTAATTACCAAGCAGCATGGCAAATATTTAATTACTGACCTCCGAGGGAAATGAACCTTTTGGTTTCTTGCTGTATATTGTTATTTGTAAGAGGTCACGCTGACGTTACAGGAGCGATATAGGGCTGCAATCGAAAAGCGGGATTTATGCTTCTGCGGAGGCTCCACGCAGAGCTTTCAGTGTCTTTAAGAGACGTCCCCCTTGTGCTTTCTGACCACGGTGGGAAATCTGTAGCAGGAAAAGTTAACCCTCTCCTTGATTTCATGTTGTTTATGGAGAAGGAGAATGGAAGTCGGGGGAAATGCAACGCTACCAAGCCACGGCTGAGCGACCTGCGTCGAATGTTTTGAGAGGTGCACGTCAGGCTCCGGCGTAGAGTCCGTGTCTCCACGTACCTACTAACATACCCACAACATTGATTTAACGCAGAAGCATAAATTGGCCTTGACAATTATTTTCATTGCCGATTCATCTGTTGAATATTTTCTTGATTAATGGATTAATTGTTTGGTCTATAAAATTGTGGATCAGTGTTTCCCATAACCCAAGATGATGTCCTCAAATGTCTTGTTTTGTCCACAGCTCAAAGATATCCAGTTTACTGTCACAGAGTGAAGAAACTAGAACACATTCACATTTAAGAAGCTGGAATCTACGAGTTTTTACTTTTTTGACTCAAACTGTTTAATCAATTATCAAAATAGTTGACGATTCATTTAATAGTCGACAACTAATCGATTAATCGTTGCCGCTCTCGAGCAATGTTAAAATAAAATTTTTGTTTGTTCCAATCCTATATAAAGTATATCCGTGTACTCTTCTCCGTACCCTTCCAGAGCGTGCTCCTCATGCTGGGCTCCCCGGCGTCGCCAAGGAAACGGCCCTTTGAGTTGCTAAGCGACCTGGTGGACGACGGCGGCTTCGGCGAGGACCTGCACCCGGAGCGCTGGGACGTGTCGGCGCTGGACGAGATGGCTCGCTACACCAAGCTGGGCCTCGGGGTGGGCGGGGAGCTGCTGGCCGGCTCCGAGGAGGCCGTCCTGATGGGCCGCTGGGGGCGGAGCCGGGAGGAGCAGGAGCAGGAGGAGGAAGAGGAGAGGCGGAGGAGGAACCGGCCCGCGGCGCCCCCCGTCGCCCAGGAAGTCCAGGCCACTGCCGCAGGGAGGCAGGAGGGCCGCGCCTCGGTCGCCACCACACCCGAGAGGGAGTTGTGTGTTGCGGGAAGAGCGGCTGGCGGGGGGGCGCCGAGGCAGCGCACGGTGGAGGTGTACCAGGTGGCGCAGGAGGAAGAGGAGGAGGTGGCGCCGGCGCCGGCCGGTTTGGCTCTGGAGCACTGCAGCGAGGAGCACAACTACTCCCTGAGCCAGGGAGAGGAGCTGGGGGCTCACAGCGCCCAGACAGAGGGGGCGCGGGTGGGGGAGGCGCAGCAGGAGGTGGTGGTGGGTGGGGGGGACGGCCAGGCCAAGACTGAGCTAGATCTGGAGGACGAGGACCAGGGGCAGGACGAAGAGGAGGAAGAGGAAGAAGAAGAAGAGGAGGAGGATGAGGAGGAGGAGGAGGAGGAGGAGGACGAAGGAGAGGAGGGAGCAGAGGAGACGGCGGTGGAAGCTGAACTCTCCAGCTCCTCTGAAACTGAATGTGGTGAGTGGTCTGCTTTCCGTTTGTCTGTGTCCGTGTTAGGACTGCTCGATTATGGTTAAAAAAAATCATAATCACGATTATTTCGGTGAAAATTAAGATCCCAATTATTAAACACGGTTACTCATTGAACTTTGGAACGCTAAGGTTTTTTTCTACTTGCCCAAAGTCAAAAAAACGTTGAAAAAACGGTCAAACTTTCAACAAAAAGTCAGAAACGTAAACAATTCTTGATTGGCCAACGGCACATTCACAACTTTATTTTTTTTCCACTCAGAACACAGGACAAAATAAGAGTTTACTTGCAAAACACAATGTGCAAAATAATCGTTTTTCTGAATTATTCTGTTTTTATGATCATTAGGAGGATTCAAAAATAAATTGTGATTAATTGCACAGCCCTAGTCCGTGTGGGCGAGGACAGCTCAGCTCATCACGGCGCCGCCGTCGGCCCGTCTGCCCACACGGAAACCATTGTTGAATCCGTCTCGGGTCCAGACCAGACCTCAGACCGCCTGGTGCGACTCGGTTGGCTGAGTAGAGGAACATTAAATACCAAAGATGCGAGGGTAATTCCCGGACAACATGCCGCTTCAGTGGCTGCAGTTTTATTGTTATGAAATGGCTTTTGAGGGTTGGAGTCTCTTCATGTATTCAAATACCATCTGCAACCGCCACGCTGCTCTGACTTTGTCCAGGGAGGAGGAGGAAAAGGAGGAAGGTGGGGTGGGCTTGTAGTCGAACATGTTAAATAGGGTATGAAAGTTGCTATAGATTGTTAAACAACCGTTAACAGAAGTGGAGTTTTAAGCAGCTTCTGAAGCAACACAAACACACCAGCTACAGACTGCCTCATTAAGCTGGTGCCTCATTATTTCTTTGTTCCTCGCTATTCTCTCCTTCACAAATATTGGGGTTACACTGTAGAACAGGAGCCGTTACCTGATTAGTTAAACCTTGCAACTATTTTGAAAATGTATTAATCGCTTGAGCTCTTTTTAGTGGCGAAAATGTCAAACATTTGCTCGTTTCAGCTTCTCAGTAAACTGATTTATTATAGTCACGTTTTGGACTGGAAAACAAAACCAACATTTGGAGTCGTCCCCTTGGTCTCTGGGAAACAGGACATTTTTCGTTAGTTGCCGCCCAGGTACACCGCGTGGATGTATAATAAAACCTGGGTACAGCGTTCCATGCGGAGCCCTGTTCATTCATACGAGAGTTGCTCAGTGGCGCACGAAGCCATCACGGGAGCCAAAAATGTCCCGGCCGATCGGCCGCTGCTTCCTTACTGTGCGGCCCATAAAGCGGGCGCACCAGAGACCTCCGCCCGGCTTAGCCGGCTACGTCCGGTTTGGCTCTCCGCTAACGTAAATGGGGATTAAACGATTGAAAATGCGCGGCTCTTCTAGACTTTCCAAATAGTATCGGACTGAATGGATCAAATTCTGATAGTGGAACGAGTCATTTCGCGGCTGTTGTGACGCTCTATAAAACGTATCCACTGTTTTACGTACGTCTTTTTCCTTCTCTAAGTCAATGGGGGGAAAATTATTTTTGGGCCAGAGGGCATCACGTGACGGAAGTTGTAATTCCACTGGTTGGCCGCTATCTCAAATTGGCTTCAGGAGTACACATTTATAACAGAATGACTGCGTCAAACGTTTTGGGTATTTACCCAGGCATGCATTATGGGATCTGTAGGAGCCAGTGTTTTTGGATCTTAACCCACACTAGGGACTAAACGTCAGCCTCGTCTCAGCCTCAGCTGCATCTCGTTTTTCATCTGTCTCTGTTGAGTCCTCCGATGTTATGGAAGTACAATAATACATCTCAGGAGTGTCCCCCTACGTTTAAGGAAGTAAAAATAATAAACAAGACAAGAAGACAAGACCATTTTAGGCTTCTTGGCATAAGCAATACTTCAATATATCCCAATATATCATTTAGGACATTAAAGCAGCGTTGTTCCCAAGAGGGTAAGCGAGTGTCTGGCAAGCGTAGCTCCTGTGGCGCCATTTTGATGCTAACAAGCAACCCCCCGTTAGCATCCCATTGACTCCCGTTCATTTTGACGTCACTTTGACAGCGAATAACTTTACATCCGAAGCGTTTAAAGACTCTATTAGTCCATTGTTTATTTCTAAAGAAACACGACAATGTATAAAAGGCTCCATTACCTTGTACCTCACGTTATGACGTTTTTGTAAAAATAGGCTAACGATTGTGTCATAACCACGCGACTTACTGTCGCACAGTAGAGGAATTACCGTATAGTACAGGAGAAGCTCGCAGGCAGTTTCGACTTACGTTAGCTGTTTAGGTTTAATTACTAATGTTAACTAGCATGTTAGTTAGCAATAATTAGCCTGTGCCCATGTTATCTCCTTACATATACCTACGCTCTCCGTCTCTGCAAGATTGGGAATGATTGAGATTTCTCTTGGCACAGCTACCAGAAGACTTCCAACTTTCAGACAGGTTGCTCACGTCACATCTATGTCTTCAACCTCAGTTGGAGGCTGCGCAGTAACGCTCAGCGCTCAGCGGAAAAGTGCTTCTAATATCCTTCATTGGTCTCCGTCCAGAGCAACGGGATCTGTTGGTGGCTGTCTGTGGTTGTTCCACGCTAATGACTTGTTGTACTTTGTTGTACAGATGAAGCTAAAGGGCTTAGATGTCAGAGGTGACTTCACGTCCAGACACCAGGACATGAAACATAAACATGAATATTGGGTAGCACACATGTAAACTGGCTTCACCTTAGATTACCATCTTTTCCCAGGCTCTCTGCTTCCCTGGTCGTCCTGGCGTTAGATAAACAAATCTCAGGCCTCTTGTTGCAAGGTAATGGAGAGGTCACTTGGCTCGCCGTATTTCGACGGTCGCGAGACGCCATTGTCGCTCTCTATTGTTGTGAGTGAGTGTGTGTGTGTTTGCCTGGTCGAGCTATTCTTACCGTTAGCTCATGGCGATTGCAAAGGGCTGTGTGATGGATGGAAAAGTGTCTGTGTTTGCAGAGAGAGGGGGAATACAAGTGAGCTAAGGAGATTCACGAGAGGTTTAGTAAGTGTGTGTGTGTGTGTGTGCGCGTGTGTGTGCGCGTGTGTGTGCGTGTGTGCGTATATAAGGTCGTATATAAAACAAAGGGCCTTGGCGTGAAAGATCGAGTTGAGGGGAGAGTGCAGACAATGGCGCTATCTGCAGACTGGACCAGACGACATGATGTTACATAAGGTGTGCGTGTGTGTGCGTGTGCGTGTCTAATCTTCTGTCTTTGACGTCTGTGTGCTTTCGTGGGTTTCTGCCTCTGACACAGCAATGCATGCACACGGTTGTAGCAGGCGGTGGCTTTGTCATTAGGACATACAGCATGTGTTTGTGGGATTAGGGTTCTCCGCATGATTTCATACCAGGCGAACGTAAACATTAATACCTGTCACTTATGATTGGGGCTTTCATCTGTCATGTTAACTCGCAGGGTATTTGTCTTCTGTTAAATATCTCATATTTGGCTGTCAGTGTTGTCCACCTCCCCAATAATGGATGAGATTCTGTTTTCTTCATAATATATTAATAAACGGCCTGGAGCATTGATTCTGCATTTGGATCATTGCATCACTGTTTCTCTTTGTTAGGTCCAAATCCTCAAGTGAGCAGATTACATTCAATAATTGTTGAATGTTTTTCATGATAACAATGGACTTGATATAATATTTAATTTTCTGCCAAGCTAAAAATACAATTTGGAAACAATAATGAAGGACTGCAATTGTTTTTAGAATTTAGAGACATTAAATATTGGCTGTTACAGGTGAAAAATATGGCTTTTTCTTTTTCTTTTTTAACCTCTGTTGAACTGTAGTTGTTTGCTGAAATGAAAATGATAGCAGCGGACAGAATAATATAAGTTTCAGAGATTTGAAGACTTCATCTGTTTACACATACAGATTTGGGCGTCTCTGTACGGAAAGCGGAGTTTGTTCTGAACATTTTCATATGAAACACACAGGGCTTAGTTATATGCAAATACCTTAAAAATGCTAATTTAAGAAGATATGTGAAAATGCCCTCAGACCTCAGAGGGTTAAACAAACTCTGTGATGGTTCAGCAGTTTCTGTCACTTATTATATGCAACGTAAATTATAATTTAAAGCTACAATACGTAGTTTCTGTCGCCCCCCCCCCCCCATGAGGAATTCTAAGTAATGACTGCAATGCGTCCACATGATACAAGCCTTCCGTGCTCCTCCACGCAGTTGCTAGTAGCCAAGGAGGACACGGAGGATTAAAAAAACATGATGGACTCTTCAGAAGAGGTCATTATCTTCACTCAAGTTTCTGCGCGCGAAGGTCGCCGGATGACAACAATCTTCTGAACATAGCCATACTGAGAAATCCAGAGAGAGTTGTGTGGAGCTGGTAGTCTGAATTAGCTTTGGAGCAACTCATTTGGCAATGGCTTGAATGTAACGGACGTTCATTAATATCAAAATGTTAGGCACTAAAAGCTGTAAGTATTTGTGACACCGCTGCAAAGCCTCTCTTACTGCTTTTGTATCAGCACACAGGTTCGAAAATTGTGTCCACATGTGCTTCCCTTCAGAGGTGGAGGCCGAGCCAGCGAGGCAGCCGGGGGAGCGCCCGTCGAAGCGCCGCTGTTTCTGGGAGTACCGATGCGCTCGAGAATCGGCCACGAAGAAGAAACTGGCCGGAGACGTCCACTGGTCTCTGTCCTGGAGCTCCAGCACTCTACCCAGCACACTGTACCGCCGAGAGGGTGAGGGCACCGCCGCACTGACTCATCCACTGTCAGCCTGCTGAAAGAATGACACCATTAGCCCCTCGGCTTGTCTTCCATTCAGGAGCGTGTCTATGTTCCCCGGGTCCTATGTTCCCCGGGTCCTATGTTCCCTGGGTCCTATGTTCCCCGGGTCCTATGTTCCCCGGGTCCTATGTTCCCCGGGTCCTATGTTCCCCGGGTCCTATGTTCCCCGGGTCCTATGTTCCCTTCTTTGTATGAGACTGGGGAACATAGGACTTTTTCAAAAAAAGGGTCCTATGTTTCCTGGTCTGTTACTTTTTCCACCATTACTGCCAAATTCCATGGCAAATAGGCCTATGTAGGCCTACGGGCTGTTTGACGCACATATGCAAATAGGCCGCTTTATCTAACCCTAACCCTTTTTTTGGGGGGAAAAACAGGGAATTATGTTCCCCGAGCGGGGAACATAGGACCTGGGGAACTTAGGGATGACCCCTTCCATTCGACCATGCACTGGTCGTTCTCCCGGGTTGAAAATCAACACTTTTTCTGACATTTTTGTCTATTTTTTCTGACACTTTTGGCGCTTTTTTTTCAATGTTTTGGGGCGTTTTTTTCAATGTTTTTGGCACTTTTAAAAAAAAAATGTTTTAACGCTTCTTTTCACTACCATGTATAAACACCACTAACACCAACTTATTACCACTAGTTTTACACTTTATTTTTGAAATTCATGATCCATAAACCTAATTTATAGTAAATTATACCTAATCCTTAAGTTAAAAAAAGCAGAAATTATGAATTATTTAGACTTAAAGTAAGTGATATTGTGATGATGATATCTGCATGATAATATCTCCTTCTTTATACTTTTTTGGGGCTAAACACATTCCAATCTATCTATTTGTGTGGGACAATATTACCTCAAAACTAATCCTTATATAGAAATACTTATAATAGATTCACACATTCCAGGCTCCAATTCCCTGTGTGTGAAGGTTGTCCCCAGACTAACCCCTCATACAAGACCTTAGATAAGATATGAAATACATTTGAAACATGTATGCTGAAATATCCAACCTATCAGGAAGGATAATCACAGAAGGGTTTATGTCAACGTCCAGGGAGGACTCTAACATTTTTAATACAACAGCCAAAATTCAATGAAACTAGAGATCCGATCTTTTGTTGTACTTGCAAAGCGCGTTGTATGGAGTCGTCCGTGTTATTTTTTGAGTAATTACAATTAGGTAGTTAAAAAGAAATCCAGATTTCTGATATTTTGAAAACGGGTCAATTTTGACCCGAAGACAACACAAGGGTTAATAGATCTATGAATGAACAAGACCCCCTATTTATGGACATTTTGATTATTGTATGACATTTAAAAGCAGTCACACAAACCTATTAGTTGTTGATCAGACAGAGTAAGCAATTCTTCATTCTGATGAACTGATTAATTTAGAAAGATAAGTGATAGATGAATTGTTTAGTTGGAGCCCCAATCACACAGAGGAGAAGCTGGAAATGAAAGGGTAACTGAACAAGAGCCTTTGAGCAGCAGGAGTCATTAAAACGATATTCACACTGCAGCCAAAAGTGTCCCCATTTCTTTTCTCTCATGTGACAAATCGGAATCGGGACCCTCAGGCATGTGGCCTACATACAACTTTTATGTGTCAAAAATCTGAATTTTTCAGCACTTTCCTGATAAGTGAATCTCACAGCAGGCACAACTGTAGCTGTGCAGCAGTTTTGGCAGCCTCTGTTTTTCAGAGGAATCCGATTCGATACAGACCATTAATACAATAAAATCACAAACTGCTGCCTCAAAAATGACCAGTTAAGATTGCCACATATGTATACAGTATATATTCTGCAACTGCTTATTCTAACACTTCATTAAAATATTAAAAGCTAGGATGCCATGTTGTAGCTGCACGATTACATCAAATTGAAAAAAATCGGGATCCATTTATAAGTTAACATGATTTGGCATCTTGACCAAGGTTTGTGGATCTGGACAACGTATGGCTGCACGGCATAAACTTGGAACTACAGGCACGCTGGTTGGTTTTTAAAAAGATTGAGGATTAAAGACTTTTACAGACAGGTATATTGAATTTGTTCCATTTTCCTTTTTGTCCAGGCAAAAAAGGGCGACGCAAAGCTCGCAAGACGGACGCCAGCGACCTGACGCCAAACCCCCAGAAGCTCCACAACATCGGCGAGCAGCTGCAGAAGCTCAACGCTGCCATCGACGGCATGGGCCCGGTCAACGACCTGCCCGCCGTGGCCCGAGCCCGGTCTCGCAAGGAGAAGAACAAGCTGGCCTCCAGGTACCAGACTCCACTTACTGTCCTCCTACATCTTCTGCACCAAGTCAGGACCCTGGAGATTTTCCGTATCGATTCATCAGGCGTGAGTAGGCATTTTAGTTTGGCTCTCGGTGTCTGTAAATCGTTTGCAGAAAGAGAGAGAAAAAAAATAGAAGAAAATCCTGCAACCCTCTGTGGTTTGGTATCTACAGCGTTTTGGCCTTCAAAATCGGTTTTCAAATATGTACTGCATTTAAGTAGTTGACCTTCTAATTCTGTTTCTGGAGCACATGGAGACAGAATAATGCATAGGCCTGTAACAGTTCCAGAAGTTGCTGTACTCAGAAATAATTGCGAATAACTAACCATATAATTGTCTCTTTCGGTCAGATTGAAAAATGTTTATTTATTACTTTTCCAAACAAAATAAAGTTTTGAATTCCAGGATACATATTTTGTTTATATTACTGTATACTGATTACACAGCCTATGAAGTAAACCACGCCTTTATCATAATCATTGTCTTTTTTTCTTAAATGAACATAAAACTGAGAATAGTACAGTATTATATTGTTTTCCCAACCTTAGTTTGTGTTAATAATTAAAGGGTAATTACCGTTTTTTTTCCAACCTCTACCCTATGTTCCTGTGTTTTTGTGTCTAAGTGACTGATGGGAACAACAGTCTCTGACATCGGTCCAGTATTAAGCGAGATCGCTGCAGTCGGCAGCGGCAAAACAAGCTACAATGTAAGTTAATAGGGCAGTTGTCCAGCTTGTTGCAGTGCTCATTTTGCCGCTGACAGACTCAGATTAATATTATAAGTGTCTGACAACATTATGGAGGTCGACCTTTCTGTTAAAGAGTAAGATCCTTTTTTAAACAAAAAAACATCCGCGAAATTGCGTTCACTAAACCCACCAGACTCCATGTAAATAAACAAATCATTTTAGTGTTGTAAAATACACTTCATTCAAAGTTGACAGAAACAAAATTAAACTATGAAAAGCCATTTTGGGTCTTCTTTCCACTTTTCCAACCATCACAACTATAGTTTTGGTTGAAATAAACACATAGTTTGCCGATTTACATGTGGAAATAGGTTGGCTCTATACACGCTAAAAGTATAGCTTTTTTTAAATGGAGTCTGGTGGGTTTAGCGCTAGCGACTTCAGAGCTGTTTCTGGTTAAACAGAAAGGTCTCAAAGAGGTTTTAAAGGTCTATCTCTGAAGGGATCCTTTCCATAATGTTGTCAGATACTTAGAATATGAATCTGAGCCTGTCAGCGGCAAAACGAGCACTTTTTGTGAAGGTAAATACAAGCTGGACAACTTCCCTATTAACTAACATTGGAGCTTGTTTCGCCGCTGCCGACTGCAGCGATCTCGCTTAATACTGGACCAATGTCAGAGACTGTTGTTCCCATCAGTCACTTAGACACAAAAACACAGGAACATAGGGTTCAGGTTGAAAAAAACGGTAGTTACCCTTAAATTGAGGTTGAACAAAGTAACCGCAGTTATGTAAAAAAACAAAAAATTGCGATTAGATACTTCTTACAGGCCTAATAATGCATTGAGAAAAACATCTAATCTTAGGGGAAATAGTTGATTTGGCACAGTTGATTTGATGGGAAATCAAGTTAAAGAAAACAGTCTTATTTCCAGTGTCTTGATTTGTTCGAAGCATCTGATTGCCACTCTCAGTGGAATACAGTGTACCAAACTGAAGAGGGCCATTTAAAAAAAGCCAGCCTCTGAGGAAACTGCCACCCCAGGCACATGTAAAGACATTTAAAAGATGTCCCTCCCTGAGGATGATGCAGTACACACAACACCAATCATGGTCAAAATGTAGGTCAAATGAGTGTATTCCTGAGTTGATTAGCGCTTTTTTTAATGAGTTTACCTTGGACATGAGCAGGATGGAATAAATGAAAGGCATGACGGATGGAAGCAGAGAAGAAGAAAAAAACAGCAGAGGAGATGAGATGGAAGGAGGCAGGATGATAGGCTGAATAGGAGGAAATCAGGGCAGGATGGAGGAGGCAGACAAGGAGTTAGAGAGGAGGGTCATAGAAAGTTCACTAGGGAGGGAAGGAGGAAGGGAGGGAGTGGGAGAATTTGGAGGAAAGGATATTATTACAGGCAGTTTAAAGAGGAGTGGGACTCTGGGAATGTCTTATTATTCCAAACATATTAAACATGACAGAAACACATCATCGGGTGAAAAGTTGAAGCAAAGCAGGAAATAAAAAAACAGAAACTGAGATAGAGACAGCGAAAGTGAAATGTGCAGTTGAAGTCTTTGTGTACTTCACACTGCAGTGGGACTGCGTTCATGCTTTTATTTAATATGCAGGGATTTCATCTGTGGAGAGATTCACATCTTTTTTTAGTGCAGCCTGAGAGCAGGTCAGAGTTAGCAGTGGGATTATGCCACCGCCTCCAGTCTCTCCCCATTCTTTTCCCAATCTTATCACAAACAAGCTGCCCGGGGCGTTCAGGCGGCACAGAGAAGAAAAAACACAAACACTGGCCCTGTTCTTTGCTGTGGTGTCTCCAGCCTGGCCAGACATAAACACAGTTAACTGTGGAAAGATCATGTGCTGACAGTGACTTACAGGAATACTCCCATCATTTTTGGATAAATCCGATTAATTTACTTCCTTACTGGGAGTGACGTGAGAGAGATTTATATCAATTTGATCTTTGTGTGTTCAGTACAAAAAAGACTGTTAGCCTAGCTCCACCTAGGGCTGGATACCGAATTCAGTACTTTTTAGGCACTGACGGAATTGCCTCTAAAGTATCGAGTATCGAAAAGCGCCTCATCACTCAATACCCGATTTTTCAATAGAGCTCAACAGTGACCGCCCACTTTTTTTCGGCTCTGAAGTGTTTTTCCCATTCAATTGTTTCATTGACATTTCGAAAATTGCTAATATAGAGAGTTTTAAGTCTGGAACCAAGCCCACCAGCTACAAGATGAATAGTGAGCATAACACATTTGATTCGGCGCGTTTCTACGGTAACAGCGAGTTGGTCCAATCGGAGACGTTGCTGTTATGCTTAGGATTGTGGAAAGTGTAGTTTTTCTCCATAAAATTGCAGATAAAACATGTTTTTCTTAAAACAAGGTTGATTTCATACAGACTTCTGGCTTCTACTGGAGCAGAAACTTTCGTTTCACAACCACGTAGCTCAGGGTCAGTCTACCTCGGATGGTTTCGACATTATGACTGATATTCTAAATCCTTATGCAGAAAATCAACGGGATTTTTACTTCCGGAGTCGGCTGTGGGCGGGACTGTTGAGGTCTATAACCAAGGAGTAAATCTCATCAGCGTCAGTGAGCCAGTAAGCACGCAGCATTCTTCTACTAAGATCTCATAACGTATGCGATTGGCTGTCTAACGTTACACGTCGCAGAGGCATGCAGGAATAACCGTTACGCACACGTTACGATCACATAGTAGAAGCTGAAAATACATCAAAAGATTTGTGCTGCAATTTGTTGGTTTTATAAAGTTGGTTATCGAAAAAAAGTATCGTTTAGGAACCGTTATCAAAGTCACCGCGTTGGTATCGGTACCAGTATCGAATATTTTTGAACGATACCCAGCCCAGGCTCCGCCAAAGGTGTCTCAAAAAGCTCAAACGCTCTTGTACGCATCGCGTAATACTCAGAAAGCCACGCCCACTGGAGGGGAGAAACCTTGGCAAACCAGGTGTCACTGCCCGATGTGAGTCGAGCACAGATTTGAGTCACGCATGCGTCACGAGTGCAGATGTGAGTTGCGCATGAAAAACAAGTAGTGACAAGTAGCCTCCAAGATGCTAACGGCTTTTTGAGCTAACGCACAGTCTATGAGCTAACGTTAGCAATCAAACAATCATAGCTAAAACGTTTTTGAAATGACTGCTGCCGCTGGCTACAAGTTAGCAATCAAACGCAACAAAGGCTGTCACTTGAATGGTGTTTTGAGCTAACGTTAGCAATCTAACAATCATAGATAGCTAAAACGTTTTTTGAAATGATTACCATCTTCTGTTATTGTATGAATGAGAAACGTTTATTATTTTATGGATTTCGCAAATTTCAGTAAGACACGTTATGCAGTAAACCGTTTAAATCTGAGCATGCGCAACTCACATCTGCACTCGACTCACATCGGGCAGTGACACCAACTACCGATCGAGGCAGTGGTAGACCGGCAACTTCCATGTTCCGCGAGGTAAAATTTTGTATTTTTTAAAGGAGTTTTGTGGCTTTGAAGAGAGCAAAGATAACAGCTACAGTTCCCCGTCAGAAAGAGCTGTCTGATGACAGCAAATATAGCGGTGAAAGGATTCTAAATATAGCGTAAACTGATATTGTTTTTCAGGTGGTCCTTTTTTTAGTTGTCTATAATTTGTTTTCATGCTGCCGCCGTCAACAGCAGTACATGCTTAGCTTCTGTGTCAGGACTCCTGCCTGCTTTAAAACACATATCTATGGATAAGTACCCCATACATTCAGTACTTTCACTTCAAAAAAAATCCGAGCTATCCCTTTAGGACAGCAAATAAGCATGTTTACCAAATGTTGGGAGCATTCCTTTTATAGTTAATGAATCAAATAGTTTGTCTGAGAGCTGAATTGTCCAACCCTGTTTTATAACTTCCCCCTGCAACATTGTTCAACATCACAGTGACACAGCTGTTTGCCTTCTGAGTCATTCTTTCCCTGCAGACACATTTACCTCTCATCATGTGATTGGTTGCTAGGTTCGATTTAAAAAAAAATAAATAATAAAAAGGGTAAAGACTCAGGTTTGCACCTCCAAGGATCTTAAAGACAAACCACAGCGCCCATTTTCCAAACCCCCTTTTCAAGTACCAGAAGCTTTTAATTTGGTGAATATGTTTTTCTCTAGCTTCCAGACAGATGCTGGTTTCTTTTGCACACCAAATAAATCATTTTGAAGCCGTTGAAGCCATCACATTTAACAGCATGTCTTCTTTGGGTCCTTTTTTTTTGGTTTTGCATTGAGGGCAGAGACTGTTTCGACTTAGTCTGGATCAACGGAAGTACATTTCCTGGATCATGGATGAAGGATGTCCGCTCTCCGTGTGTTGCCGTTGTGTTGGGAAACGACTACAAACTCTTTAAGCTCGCAAGATACACGCAGAAAATGGCAATTTTTGAAGAAAATTTGGATTGTGCAACAACGCAGGCCTGCTCGGTTCTTTCGGAGAACAATTGTAAAGATTTACAAAGAATATGTTTACGGCATTTACTCTTTAACTGGTTTTGGTAGCGATTGTGGGGGGGGTGGTGGTTTATTGCTGTGGATTAAGTACACACACGGTGATACACTGGTAAGAGCCAATGAGGTTTAAGCATGTATCCAGCTAATTTAAATAGCTCACGTTACTGTATTGTGTGAACAGTTAACTTCATTTAATATAGTATGTGGCGTTTTCTTTTGCGAGGTGCAAATGTTCCTCCAAAACATGACATTGTGACTTTATGTAAACATACACGCCACTTTCCTAAAGCCAAGTGGCGTGTTATCTGTACATTTTGAGCTATCCACGTGCATGTCTACGCTGTATACAGCGGATGTAAACATACACACCACGTGGCGTGTTATCTTGAGAACGTGCTGTACTATCGCAAGAACAACGTTCTCAATAACAACAACAAAAAAAGGGTTGGGTTTATGAAAAGAACATTGGGAAAGGCTTTAGTAACAAAAAAACGACAAAAACACGACGGTGACCAATGTTACATGCTTAGGAAAGCAATAAATGGTTGGGTTTAGGAAAGAAACATTGGGGAAGGCTTAAAATAAAACAGAAATTAACAAAAAATCCGCCATCCGCCACACCAACCAACCTTCGCGCACTTACGTCCTTCCATATTACTCGCTACGGCGAAAATTCACACGTAATGTGGGTCAATGGCGGCCGAACGGCGTTGATAAACACGCTAAAAAGCGATTATGCGTCTTGATAACGCGCAAAATACATACGCCACTTTATGAGATCAGTCTGTCCACTTAAACAAGTTCCTTCCCGAGGCTATTTTGCAGAGCCACCGTTGCCGCGTCCAGAGCTTAGCCCCGCCCCAAGACGATTGTGATTGGTTTAAAGAAATGCAAACAGCCCAGAACGGTTTATTTTATTTTTTTTTCACCTATCCTTTAATGTATCTGTGCTGAAGCCAGACCTTTCTCCACAGCGCTGTGGAGAAAGGTCTGGCAATGCGAGACTAGTTTTGACTAAACTCTTATATTGACGGTGTGTTTTAGAGTCTTGTTGGAAGGTAGGGAAACACATTTACACATAAAAAAACAACAACCCTGTGTTGCATGTTGGAACATCCCGGTAATGATTAGGAACAGCTAAATTGTACCAGCAGGGACTGTGGTACAAATAGAGAATTTACAGGAGAGGGGGAAAAACCCACAGAGGAAGTATTGTGTCCAACCCTACTGGTTTGCAAGTATTTTGTTTCCTTAAGTTTCATTTAGCTGACTCACAGCTGCAAGAAAAGAGAAATTATTTGCACGCTGCGGCGAGCAGGCCCCGTGAGAGGCATGAATATTTAACACGCGTTGATTGATTCACTCTCTGCTGCCTTCTTTCAACGCCAAATACTCCGAACCGGCCGTCTCCCGTCAGAGTCGTTGCGTCAAATGGTAGGCGAGGAGCGGAGGGACGAGGGAGGCTTCCAGTCAATCTCCCTCACAGTTTAGAACTAAATCATCCACTTAGCGCCCTCCAGCTGCTCTCCGCGTGAACCCCGCAGGCTCGGTAACCGCACCACGTGGAGAACGGCAATACTAGAACAGGGTCTCCTGTTCCAGAGAATGACGGTGCTCTCTTCCCCCCCCCCCCCCCCCCCCACCTCTGTTTTCCAGGGCCTGCCGGCTGAAGAAGAAGGCCCAGCACGAAGCCAACAAGATCAAGCTGTGGGGGCTCAACCAGGAGTATGGTCAGTACTGCACATTGCACACATACAACACATTGAACTGCTATTTTAGTGGTTTTAAAAAAAGAAAATGTAACTCCAACTGAAGGGTTATGTTCTTCTTACTACTTTGTAGATGGAGACGTTCCTGCTGGCATTATTGAATTTGTTTAGACCAAATTGGATGAAGTCAGAAATGCAGTGCAAGGCTGTGCTTCTTTTATTCCTGAAAAGTTGGAGGTTTAAAGTTGTTTACCTGACCGCGAGGATTCACAAAATATGCCTAGGCGCATGATTCAGTGTCGCCCATCTAAAGGAAAACGAGGTTGGTCATGTGAGAGCAGATTAAGGACAACACTAGCCTCTTTCACAACGGAGATTCCACAATATCGCCGCAGTGAAGGTCTGCCTTTATGCCGGCTTTGTTTATTCACACAGAACCGAGCGAAGGGGGGCGTAATGCCGCCATAGTGCCGTTTTTTGCGGGAGCAAAACAATCGTGACATGTAACCAAACAGTGTCCAGTGTCCAGTACGTGCCATTCTGCGACGTTAAATCAACATCACACCGCACCAACACCACCCACAGCGGCGACTTTGTGCATTATAGTAGAACAATTGTCAGTAGAGAGGACCGAGACGGCCGCGTGCGTGTGTCAGAAAGGGAGAGAGTCGTGGCCGGGTTGGCTCAGTGGTAGAGCAGGCGCACATGTACTGAGAGGTTTATGCCTCGACGCAGAGGTCCAGGGTTCAAATCCGACCTGTGACAATTTCCTGCATGTCTTCCCCCTCTCTCTCTCTCTCTCTCTCTCTCCCCTTTCTCACCTAGCTGTCCTATCAAAATAAATGCCGAAAAAGCCCCCCAAAAATAATCTTTAAAGAAAAAAGAAAGGGAGAGAGTTTTGGTGACTTACACACAGACGGCGCGGCGGCTTTAGGGCACATTCAGACCAGAAAAAGCAATCCAGCGATTCGCCGCAGGGTTGTGCGGCAGTGGGCGTGTCCCTTAATGATGCATTTGTGTGACATCCTGTTGTGTTAAGGCTCTGCCATCTCTGCGGTGGCAGTCGGTCTGACTGCCTCCCCGAGTTGGTCAAAAAAGTGCCTCGGAACACACCGAAGCGGCGCCGAATTGAGCGTACGTTCTGCGTGTGCGCGAGACGTAACACGTCTCCATGACAGCAGGCGGCGCTAATCTTTATTGTCGCCCCAAAAAATGAAAACCGGCAGCTGATTGGACGAACGCGTCATGTGGGTCTGGCTTCTCCCGAATTTCAAAGCCAGACCATAATGGCGGCTCGTTCGGAATACGATCTCATATTTTACGAAAATAGTTCACAGAAAAACGTGTTTCTGAAAACATTTTAAGCGAGAAATAGGCCGTGCAGTTTCTGAATCTGTCTTCATTTCAGATCAACAAAGGTCAGTCTAAAAGATTTTCGTCAGATTTTGAGAGCCGTTAGTCAGGCTCATCCCGTTCGTCATTTCCGCACTCCACCAATCAGATTGGTCATTGAGTCCGACTGCCCGCCTTCCGATTCAACATGTCAAATCGGCCAAAATGAAGGCCGACGGCTCCTCCTGTTTTCTGTACGGGACTCTCACGCTGTCGGTACCCGATCCGTACTGCCTGCACGATCCATTCTGCGATGCGCCAAGAGATTGTTGCGATGCTAGCTAAACGTAAGCTAACGTTAGTTTAGCTAACAGCTAATTCGGCTAACCGCTAGCTGACAGCTAGATTCAGTCTAAAATAGCGTTAAGTCAAACTTAATGGGAGAAGCAGGCTACAGCTAAATTAAGACTTTACAGTAATAACAATAAAGACAAGTATTGAGTGATTGTATTTTAAATGAGCGCAAGTAAAGTAGAACTGACCTAACAGCTGTTATATATGTTAACGTTTATTTTCAGGTTTTATTTTGAGGGTCTTTTAAAGTTTACATGCTGTCTCAGCTAGCGGTTAGCCGAATTAGCTGTTAGCTAAACTAACATTAGCTTGCCTGTGGAGGCTAATGGCAGACCGCTACAATCACCTAGCGGTTAGCCGAATTAGCCGTTAGCTAAACTAACGTTAGTTTGCCTATGGAGGCTAACGTCAGACTGCTACAATCACCTAGCGGTTAGCCGAATTAGCTGTAAGCTAAACTAACATTAGCTTGCCTGTGGAGGCTGTCGACCGGAAGCGTGGAACAGATCGTGCAGTGTCGTAAATCCTCGTACAACAGCGCATGCGCGAACATCTTGCGCATGCACAGAACGAGTGCAGGCAGCACGGATCATGTACTGACACACACTGCCTTACAACGGTCTGACAATAATGATCGCTGGTTACATGACTAGCCAGCTTAGCGTGACGTTGGGTTGCGTTTCTCCAAAAGTTACATTGGTCTCAATTCTTTTGCAGTTCCCGCCTGAGGCCCCCACCGCCGCAGCCTAAACGCACTACCCCCCATTCAAAATAAATAGAAAGGCCTTCGTTTTTTCACCGGACCGACACAGTCAGTATAAATGCACGCCAAAGGCGCACCAGTCCATACATGACCTACATAATGTCTTGTTTTTCCAACTAAGAAGGTTTTCTGTTTCTCCTCACACTGTGCTCCTCTGATCTCTGAATTACCGCGACGCAATTGTACATGGTGTTTGATCACCGTCAGCCCCTGACAGATCCTGATGCACCGTCTCATTACTGATCTAGCTTATAGATGACTCTCTAAACAGCCTCGCTCATTAAATATTTAACCTCTGCTGTGGGACGTAGCACTCCTGCTCCCTCTGCCTCAAGGCTGATGTCATTTTTCATAGACGTGTTATAATTTCTTCTGACGTTGGCAGAGGTGCTCTCTTTTATTTCAGGCATGCCTCTTAATATAATATTCTGATAACTGAAGAACCCAGTTTTCTTTCTTATGGTGTGAATTTGTCTACATTTTAGAAATAGGTGTCTTCATCAGAAATGTAACCACGTTAATGGATTTTCTACTGAGGAATACCAAGTTCCCAAATGAATCAATTGATTTTACACACGGCAGCAGTTGCAATCATCGAGGATAGAATCGCAGCGAAGCCATTTCGCTAACACATCTCATGGCTGCGGAGTGATAAAGCTGACATGATCGGACCTCTCCTTTTTTTAATAAGAATAAAATGCAAATTAAGCTATAAATTACTGAGAGAGCATCTTTTCAAGGCCACTTTGAAGACGCCCTGTTCAAGAAATCGTTTTACTGCAGAAACCTGATAGTAACAAGATAATCAACACTTCTACTCTGCCAAATGTGTCAGCCCGGTCCTCCTCCTCCTTCCCCCCTCTTCCTCCTCCTCCTCCTTCTCCGGTTTAGTTTAATCTCTTTGAATACAACCCCTACCAGCATCCAACTTGTCTTTGTCCTTCTTTTTTTTTGTTCCTCCCATTTTTTGAACATTCCAGTCATTCCTGATTCCCGGACCGGCGTTTCATTGCGAAGGCTTCCAGTTGCGGCTCCCTCAAAATTTTTGTCTCACTGGCAGGAAGCCAAAACACACACAGGGCTAAACCTCACACATCCCCTCGCTTCCTCTTTCCCTCCTCTCCCTCCTGTGACTTTTTTTATTCTCTCTCATTCACTTGCTCCCTCCGTCCTTTCTCTCTCCATCACTGTAATTTGCATTTATACAAAACACGGCCTACATGCTCAGCAGCAGTTTCAAGAGGAAACTTCAAAAGTGTGTGTGTGTGTGTGTGTGTCTGTGTGTGTGTGTGTGTGTGTTTTGTTGTGTGTGTGTGTGTGTGTGTGTGTGTGTGTGTGTGTGTGTGTGTGTGTGTGGTGTGATGTTGGGAGGGTTTAAAAAAAAAAAAGGCCAGACAGACCCCTCTCCTGGTATAAACTTTACTAACATTATGTATATAGTGCCACCTCATCGTGTTTATTTATCTTGATTGTTATATTTTGCGATTTTAATTTTCTATTTTGTTATTTTCTATTTTACTATTTAAATGTTATATGTCTGTTTGTCTGTGATTTAATTGTCATATTGAGAGCTGCTAAACTGCGTTTCTTTGTTGAAAACTGACAATAAAGATCTGTTCTATACTATTCACTGTGGTCCACCCACACACACACACACAACACTCCCCGCTGAGATGAGCGTTTGAACTAAAGAGAAATCTGATCTATACGACGCTGACAGGAGGGGTGTCATGGCGACACCAGGTCACATGACCCCCTCTGGCGGGAGGGAGCCAGAATCCCAGAATGGGCTGATGATTGCTATCATTGCAGATTCCCACCGGGGAAGCTGCCCGCTACAGCCCCAGTCTGATCTGTCGGCCACGGGCAGTAGAGACTTGGACTCAAGTCGACTCGAGTCAGCGTTTTGATGACCTGCGACATGCCTCGACCAAAAATAAATTACTTGAGACTCGACTTCGACGTGTAAGCCAATGACTCGAGACTTGACCTGACTTGCGGCATGATGACTCGGATGACTTGCGCGCATACATAGGTTTGAATGTTAGCGGTTATAAATGTAAAATAATATAATTTAATGTTGTCACGTTTCTGTCTAAACTATCAAGCATGCTATGCAGCGGCAGCAGCGCAAAAACTGCCTTAACTAATAACCTGTGACTTGACTTACTTGCTTGAGACTTGGCCCAAATTACTTGAGACTTACTTGGGACTTGAGCAAAGATGACTTGACTACTTGTGACGATATTTCATTTTCATCACCTAAATCTATCAAGCCCACTTTACTAACCTTGAGGCCACCGCTACAGTTATTTCACTTTCACTACTCTTGGGGCAGTTTAAACTTGAGTTCACTTTCCTGGAGCGCCTTGGCAGCCGAGTGTTCTGCGGAAACTGCACTACTTAAAGTTTCTAGTGATATTATGATTTTTTTTTATTATTAGACTATTAGACCTTTCATCTGCTTTTCACACTATTGATCATAATGTTATGATAAATAGACTTTGTGATCTGGTTGGGATGTCTGGATCAGTTTTAAAATGGTTTTCATCCTACCATTCTGGTAGAAGTTTTAGTGTATATGAGAATCAGATCATGTCTGAAACTGCAGAGTTGTCGTGTGGGGTACCGCAGGGTTCTGTCTTGGGACCTATTCTGTTCCTCTTGTACATATTTCCTCTAGGACAGATAATTAGTCAATTTAGCGACATATCTTACCATCTGTATGCGGATGATATTCAACTGTACTGCTCGTTTAAGGAAACTGAGTTCTATAAATTGTCTTCTTTAATCAACTGATTGACTAATATCAAACAGTGGTTATGTGACAACTTTTTGCTTCTGAATTCAGATAAAACAGAATCACTAATTATCGCCCCTGAATGTAGAATCCCTCAGATAAAGCAGCATATTTGGGACTTAGGCTCGTCTGTCCAGCCGAGCCTCAGGAGCTTAGGTGTTGTTTTTGATTCAGCCATGTCCTTGGAGCACCACTCTAAACAATTAGTTAGCAACGGTTTCTTCCAACTGAGGAATATTTCCAAATTACTGTAAGAACACTAGTGTCAAAGGGTGAGTTGGAGATGATCATTCATGCTTTCATTTCCTCTCGTTTAGATTTCTGTAACAGTCTGTTTACCTGTTTGAGTAAGAAGGAGCTTGAACTCTGAACTCTGCCGCAAGGCTTTTAACTCACATTAACAAAAGAGCACACATCACACTTGTTCTAGCTTCACTGCACTGGTTACTACTCCGGTATAGAATTCAATTTAAAATCCTGGTCTTTACTTTTAGAGCCCTGCACGGTCAAGTTCCTTCATACATCTCTGATTTGATTCAGCTTCATACTCCCACCCGTAGTCTGAGGTCATTGGGTCAGCGGCTATTAGTGGTTCCCCGCACTCATTTTAAAACCAGAGGGGATCGATCCTACCAAGCAGCGGCTCCTAAGCTGGGGAATGTCTTGCCTCCCTCTCTACGTTGTGTGAATTCTGTCGAATCTTTGAAAAAGCAATTGAAGACTCTGCTATTCAAGCAGGCCTTTAGTTAGTCGAGGGGTTTTATGGTTGATTGTTGGGTTTTCTATTTGTATTAAAAATGTTCTTGTATTTTAATTTGCTGTATTGTATTACATTTTATTGTAACAACGAAACACCGTTCAGCAGCTCTCAATATCACAGTTTAATCACAGGCAAACAGAAATATAAAGTTTAAATAATAAAATATAAAATAACAAAATAGAACATTTAGGGCGCCTTGGTAGCTCGCCTGGTAGAGCGTGCGCCCATATACAGAGGCACAGTCCTCGCCGCAGTGGCCACGGGTTTGCTGCATGTCATTCCCCCTCTCTCTCTCCTTTCATGTCTAAGCTGTCCTATCCAATAAAGGCATAAAATGCCCAAAGAATATTCTTTAAAATAAAAAATAGAAAATTGAAATAGTAAAATATAACAATCAAGATAAATAAACACGATGTGGTGGCACTATATACATAATATTATTGCACTTACAGTTTTTGGGGTTTATTGCACACAAGGAAGGAGGTGGAGAGAAGGGAAGGGTTTGTGCTTTTGTCTTCTAGCTATATAATACCGGCTTCATCATCAGGCATCGGTTTTCTTTTTGAGATCGGGAAAAAAAAAAATCTTATTTTGTTTTTCCGTTGCACAGAGAACCTGCTGGGAGCGCTGCTGCGGATCAAGGAGGTGATCCGACTGCGGGTGGAGAGCAGCGGGGAGGAGGACACGGACGAGCGAGGGATGACCCAGCGCCTGGAAGACATCCTCCGAGACTCCAGCGGTGAGACACACAAACACGGCAACTCCCCAAATCTTAAAAGAAATGCCTATGTTTTGGCCTGTTATGAGATAAATAATAAGGAGCCTCCAAACCACTGACGTATCGCTGGTTAAAAATGCTTGTGGAGCTTCATGCTAACATTGTTAGCATATAACATGTTTCATATAACGCCATACAAATTAGGGCTTTACAATATATTGTTTTGTTAGCGTCATGGCAATATAAACTGGCGCAATAAACACATCCCGAAAGCCTGCCACATATCGTGAGATTTTTTTTGGTAGAAGAAAGAAAATATCAGCAAAAATGTTTTTTAGCGGTGCCTTTTATATATAATTCAATGTTCAATTTGTTAAATAAAAGAATGTTAGAAATTATTTCCATTTGTTCGTTTAAAATACAACAAGCAATTTGTTGTATTTGAGCAGAATACTGAAAACAGCAGAAATGCAGAACTGAGGACACTTTTAATATCTGTTTATTTATCGCAAGTAATAACGTTATAGCGATATTCAACGTCATCGCATATTTTCCTCATATCGTGCAGTCCTAATACAAATAGAAGCTTGAAATAGGTAGTAAACTTAATTATGTGTATTTTGTTCCACTGATTGTCACATGAACTAGCTTCTGACTAAACTGTGTGCAGTCCACTTATTCATTTGGCTTTACATTTTCTGATTCTGAAAATGTTCCTCTTAAGTTGTACGTTTTAAAGGTCCCATGACATGCTGCTTTTTGGATGCTTTTATATAGGCCTTAGTGGTCCCCTAATACTGTATCTGAAGTCTCTTTTATATAGACCTTAGTGGTCCCCTAATACTGTATCTGAAGTCTCTTTTATATAGACCTTAGTGGTCCCCTAATACTGTATCTGAAGTCTCTTTTATATAGACCTTAGTGGTCCCCTAATACTGTATCTGAAGTCTCTTTTATATAGACCTTAGTGGTCCCCTAATACTGTATCTGAAGTCTCTTTTATATAGGCCTTAGTGGTCCCCTAATACTGTATCTGAAGTCTCTTTCCCGAAATTCAGCCTTGGTGCAGAATTACAGCCACTAGAGCCAGTCCCACAATTAGCTTTCCTTAGGATGTGCCATTTCTGTGTCTGTAGCTTTAAATGCTATAGAGGAGGAGAGAGGGGGGGCAAGGTGGAGGGTGGGGGTGTGGCCTCGACCAACTGCCACTTTGCTCGTTTGAAAGCGATGATGTCTCTCTCTCATGGGCAGGCCAAATTCTCTGGGGAAGAGAAAGGGGAGGTAACCTTGTTCCTTATGACCTCATAAGGAGAAGATTCCAGATTGGCCCATCTGAGCTTTCATTTTCTCAAAGGCAGAGCAGGATACCCAGGGCTCGGTTTACACCTATCACCATTTCTAGCCACTGGGGGACCATAGGCAGGCTGGGGGAACTCATATTAATGTTAAAAAACCTAATAAAGTGAAATTGTCATGCCATGGGACCTTTTAATAAACATGTTTATCACCAAGTACTTTCAAAAGAGTCAAAAAGGGGACTCGAAGATTCCAGCTCACAACAGAGAAAGCAGCATTGCAGCCACTACAGCTTCTTTTATTTTTGGGTGTCTGTACTTGTAGCTATTTAATAAAACGTGAAATATTCTGCCACATTCACATTCGCCTTTTAGGGAGCTATTTCTGTCTTGTCCTTTTTCTTTCCATCGCACTGTCTAATTTCTTTCCATGGCAACTGCAGGTCCTTTAGTTGCCGGGCGGACCAAAGACTTTGTACAGAGGATTTTGGCAGCCAGTGCGGGCGGCCAGCGCGGGCGCAAAGAGGGGGATGAGGCGGCGGGTTAAACAAAACTCTCCCAGCATCCTACCTTCCTCCTCCTCCTCCTCCTCCTCCCTCTTTCCACCCCTTCCCCTCCCAGCACCAACAAAGCAACCTGACCTGACCAAGCTTCTCTGCACCGCCTCCACTCCCACCATGTACACATTTCGAGTAGGAGCGAAGAGATGAAGAGGTGGAAATGCTTGGGGGAGAAAGAAGAAGAAGGAGGAGGAGGAAGAAATAGCCTAAACAAAATGGGAGTAAATTGCCACCGTGCTCCTGGTCCTCTCCTCTCCAAAACAGTGGCCGTCTTCACCGCTCTGTCTCTGCAGGCTGCACCACAACCACCACGAGGCCAGAGCTGCTGCTGCTGACGTCTCTGTCTGTCTGTCTGTCTGTCTGTCTGTCTGTCTGTCTGTCTGTCTCTGTGTGTGTGTGTGTGTGTGTGTGTGTGTGTGTGACATGTAACATACTGTATGGGTGTATAGTGTTCCTCTCTCCCTCTGTGTGCTGTATTCGTACCCCAGTGTGCCTATGAATAGACATTGCACTGTTTTTGTAGATGGTCGTAGTTGTCGGCAGGGCCGGTAGTGAGGCGAGGGCGAGAGGGCATTTGAGGATAGAGGAAGTGCTAAAAAAAAAAATAAGGAAGTGGGAGGAGCCCCAGGCCTGGAAGACAAAGAAGTGGGCGTGTGCTTTTTTTATTTTTATTTGGCTGGGCTCCTATAGAAGCGCTGCATACCATTCGGATTGCATCGGCATCTAAAAAAAATAATAACAAAAAGGTCCTGATGCCGGACCAGCTGTTAATGGAAACAACAGCGCATTCGTTTTGGACAAAAAAAACCAACCTTTAATAACCCTCCCATCCACCCTCTTTAACTCCCACTTCACCCCATCAAAATGTAAGCAAAGTTTTAAAAAAAAGAAAAGAAAAGAAAGATAGAGAAAACTGCACCTTAATTCAAACTGACCAAAGATACTGCTGAACCACTCAGACACCAAAAGCTCTCACTGCTCCAGATGCTGCCAACCATTAACACATCGTTCTGTTTTGTGAAATATTCTCATTGTTGTCATGTTTACCCGCATGCATCTTCAGAGGATGGACTTTTAATCCCCTTCGCCTAAATGCACTACTGTCACGGACCTGAGAGGCCGTGGTGTAACAGACAGACAGACAGACAGACAGACAGGAAATGACTGTCAGTTTCTGATTTCGTCGGCTTTTCCGCTCGGCAGCCTGGGGTGCTCCTTTTTAGCTTCTCTGCGGCGGCTTTATTTTGATCCACAAAAAAAAAAAAAGGGAAGTGTCCTCAATAACTTCCCTCAAGCCCTCTCCTCAACCCCTGACCGGATTATGTAGCGCACCTTCCTGAATTGCAATGACAAATAGAGAAAAAAAAAAATATTGTAGATCTAGAAAGCAAATATGTTTTAATTTGTTTTTTATTATGATTATTTTTCTTGTTATTTGGCAATGCCACCACAGCCCACATAGTGGGTGTCTTGAGAGTTTTTTGAAATTTGCCTTTCTTCTGTGGTCTTTGCTGACGCTGTAGTCCAACCTTGTCCAAGGTCTCTAAATGTTGTTGGACGTTAAAAAAAAAAAAAAAAAAAAAAAAAGTCCCCTTGACCCTTTGAATTGCACTGTGGTAAGAGCAACTAAGCACCTTCAAAGAGGGCTTCAGATCCTCCAAAAAAAAAAAAAAAAAAGCTAATAAAAAAAAAAGGCTCTTGGCACCTTTTGTCTAAAGACAGATTGTTTGAGAGGCTTGTTGTGGGCGCTTAGCGCTTTGTTACCGAGCGGTCTCGGTTTGTTTCAGTATGGTGCTACTGTATGATGAAAACAAAAAAAGAAAATGAGAAAAAAAAAAGGCAATGCAAACCTGAGCGGAGGCATCAGGCAGTAATGCTGACTGGGTTTTGGCCTGCGAGCATGTGCTGTTGTAATAGGCAGTTTGTTTGCATAATGACGCCTTTCTGAAGTGCCTGGAGCTTAAAGCCACAGGGACCTGTGTGATTATGCCCGAGCTTGAACCCTATTACGATGGGGGTGGGGTGGGGTGGGGGAACGTAACCCATGACTTCTGCTCCCAGCTTGGCCTCACTTGACTTTACTCGGAAGAAAAAGAAGACGAAAAAAAACTGTCGGGTCCGATCACATATTACAGCCAAAAAAAGTCAACCAAAATATTCAAATCCATATGTGAAAACAGTAGCTGGCACCTGGTTTCTGTGAACATCAACTCTGGGAAATATAAGTGTCTGTTAGCTAAGCAATACCCCCTCCCTCCCTCCCTCCCCCTTATTTTTTTAATTTAATGTTTTTTCAACCTTGACGAGCTCCCGTCTGGGCTGCGTTCCAAAAGCTGCTGCGCTGTAACACACCCTCTCTCCTATGGAAAAACTCCATTTCCTGTCTCAACCAGGAGAGCAGGGGTGAACCTTACCCTCTTCACCACCCCCTAACCCCTCGAGGTCTTTTTTTTTTTAAAAAGCTGTGGACGCCTGAGTTCAGGGGCAGTTTGTCTCCCGTTTCCTTTTGTTTTTTATTATTCTGGGGAATGTGGCACATGGTTGCACGAGTGTAGAACTGTACCGTAAACAGGAGGATTCCTGTCGTTCAGCTGGAACAGGTTGCATCGTGGAGGTCTGCTGCTGGCGGGGACGGAGCTATTGTTTATATATTTTTTTTTTAAAGCTCTGACGCGAAAAAAGCAGCACGCGGCTCTAAAGTCACCCAGTCCTTTTTTTTTTTTTTTTTAAACATCGCCACAGAAACCTGGTCAGGTTTTCATGTGATCGTTTTTCCCAGCAAAAGAAAGAGAGAAGTGGTTCCCTAACCCTCCGTTCCACTCCCCCTCCACCCCCCACATGTACATTTCAGTGACGTTTTTTAAAATGTTCCCATCTGTCACCTCTTTGGGGGTTTAAGAGGGATTCCACTTTGAATGCACGAGTTTGTCCCGATGTCGTTGCTCCTCCCAAAGTGGCGTCGCGCGACAGAAAACGCCATCTGCTGTGTACATTCGTCTATATGCCCCCCCCCCCAAAAAAAACAACCAACTAGTTAACGCAGCGAATTCCTGCCACAGATCCAAAAACAACAAGCAAGACATGACGCCGGATTTACATGCTCGACTTGTGAGCTCTCGCTCGAGGCTTGAATTGAAACCGTAGCATTATTCCTCTTTAAGGAAACACGTTTGTATCATGAATTATTTAATTTTTTTCCCTTTTAACTGTAAAGCTTTAATGGGGAGTGGCCCGTTTTTTTTTTTTTGCAAGGCCGCTTGCTCTTTGCTCACATTTCCTGAATCACTTCCCCAGAAAGTTTCTGTTTATGTGTAGCTGGAAGCAGGAGGCAGAAATGTGAGGGGGGGCAGGAGGGGGGCAGGAGGGGACCTGGAATGACCCAAAGATGTCTGCCGTTTGGTCACTGTCTCTGTAGCTGCCTGCGTCCGTGCTGGTCATTACAGGGTCAACCAAGGAACCGCTGGGTTTTTAAAAGAACATACAACCGATGCTCTCGGCTCCCAAATTTAGCCAAGTCTGACCTAATATGGACCATGACTTTGCATAAACCGGGACGACTGTAATCTGAGTTACTTCCTCGTTGAGTGTCACCGTCTTCGAGAGACCGAGAGAAGTAAACAGTCCTGAAACTCTGATGTCTGATGTGCTCGCTGGCTTTTTTTTTTTTTCCTTTTCCTGAGACCGAGAAAGTTCGGCCTCAGCCTCAAAAGTGAAAGTTGGATCTACCATTTATCAATGTGCCAGTGTCTGCTAATGAATTTGACTTTACTTGCAAAAAAAAAGACACCACTTGCGGTAAATATGCAGCTACAGCCAGTAATCGGTTAGCTTAGCTTAGCTTGGCATAGCATAAAGACTGGAAACAGCCTGGCTCTGGCTGGAGGCAACACAATCCACCTACCAGCACCTCTAAAGCTCACTAATTACCATGCTTATTGATCTTTTTTGGGGGGGGGGGGGGGGGTTGATGGAAAGACCCCAGGCGCTTAGAAGACGATTGTGATTGGTTTAAAGAAATGCCAGTAAACCAGAGCACGCTCTTCTCCCATCCAAGAATGCTGTGTGGACTAGCCAGACCCTCCTCCGCAGCGCTGTGGAGGAAGGTCTGGCAATGCGGGACTAGTGAGCTTTAAGCTCCAGACACACCGACCACATGGCCGACCGTCGGCAGAAAAGCCTGTCGGACTGATCGGTCTCCCCGAGTTGGTCCAAAACAAATGCCTCGCAACACACCGAAGCGACGAGACGTAATACGTCTCCATAACAGCAGGCGGCGCTAATCTGTATTGTCGGCCCAAAAATTAAAAAACCGGCAGCTGATTGGACGAACGCGTCATGTGGGTCCGGTTTCTCCGGAAATTCAAAGCCAGACTGTCGTGGCGGCTCGTTCAGAATACGATCTCATATTGGACTAAAATAGTTCACCGAATCGTGTTTCTGAAAACATTTTAAGTGAGAAATAGGCCAGTCAGTTACATTATATTACATTTCATGTCATTTAGCTGACGCTTTTATCCAAAGCGACATACAATTGCTATATATATATATATATATATGTGTCAGAGGTCACACGCCTCTGGAGCAACTAGGGGTTAAGTGTCTTGCTCAGGGACACGTTGCTTGATGTATTGCAGTGGGAATCAAACCCTGATCTCCCGCACCAAAGGCACGTGTCATATCCACTGCGCCATCACACCCCAGTTGCTGAATCTGTCTTCATTTCAGATCAACAAAGGTCAGGTTAAAAGATTTTCGTCCGATTTTGAGAGACTCTAGCCACGCTCATCCCGCTCCCAGTTTCCGGGTTAGCGCTCCACCAATCAGATGGGGTCATTTGAGTGCCCGCCCCGCCGATTTATACATGTCAAAATGGGCCAAAATGAAGGCCGACGGCACGGAACACACCGAACAGACTGGAGTCACCGACCTCGCCAGGCTGTCCGACGGCCGATAACGGGCTCGGTGTGTAGTAGGCTTTAGATGCTAGCTGTTTCCGGTCTTTATTCTCAGCTATCGCCACATTGATCATAAATGAGCTGCAGCGGGTGTTTTCAGGATGCTTGTAACTAGGGGTGGGAATCACCAGAGGCCTCACGATACGATATCATCACGCTACTTATGTCACGATACGATATTATTGCGATTTTAAACATACTGCAATATTCTGCGATATATTGCGATGTGTTACCTTTTTTCCAACTTCAAATGCTTCCCAATTTCAAATGATGTCCCCAAAGGACAATTTTGTCAACATCTGTTTTATCTAAAAAGATAAATTTCTCTGTCTGTTCATCTCACTTCAATTATATTGCAGCAAAATGGGATTGTCAAGCAGACAATCTGACCAAAACATATATCATAAAAGATCGATACTTGGCGTCTGTGTATCGATACAGTATTGCCACGAAAAATATTGCGATACTGTGCTGTATCGATTTTTTCCCCCACCCCTACTTGTAACGCACGCGGGGGGAAAAAATGCCAAAAGCGTCGAAGACCCGGCCGCTTCGAAAAATGCTTCCGGCGGACATTTGAAGCGTGGCGGTGACGTGAGCGAGCAGCCGTAAAAGGTGATGCAAGCCACATCCGGTAGACATCTGGGGGCTGGCCAAGTCAACACAGAATTGGGATGAAGGAACAATTTTGATAATCAGCGTTCATCATTCAGAGTCATTTAAAACAAACATTAGCTGTTTCCAGCTCCTTTTTATATTAGAATTTTCTGCACATCTTTGTTTTTACATCATTTCAAATTGAATATCTTTGGGGGGGAAAAAAACCCTTCTGGGCTCTTGGAACTTGTGATTTTTCACAATTTTTTCAGATATTTTGCAGACTAAACAATAACAAAGATGCATTGATTGTTGGCTGCACCCTAATTGGCTACATAGGTTTTGACGTCTTTTCTAGCTTCCTAACTTGCAAAGAGGCCTTTCCCTTCAGCTTTGTGCCGGTGCTGATATACTTGGTTTAAAAATAGTCCCTGCTTGGAAAGCTCTTTAAGTTGAGTCGATTAAGACACACGGAGACGTTAGCGTTGGGGTGACATGGACCGGGAGGAGCTGTCGGCCTCCCTCCCTCCCTCCCTTCACCAACCTTTCATGTGAGCGCCGTGTGGTTTTGGACCGGTGGGCTGAATAGGCCCGTCAGTAAGCCTACACTGGTGGGACGCTGCTGACCCCCCGGTTGCCTGTCCTCACTCTGCCTCAGCGCTCACATTGTCGGAGACACTGGGGGCTTCTCCGCTTTCAAAGGCTGCGGGGCCTCCGGGCAGAGGAGTGCCGGGAAGGGGGGACAGCACTTAGCCACGGCCTCGGGATAGTTTATCCCAAACCTCTTAATCCCCCCCCCCTCCCTGTCACATTCTGACAGCTGCAGAGGACGATGAGGAGCTATCGCTGCCGCTTGCTGCTGCAGCCTGCGTCTGGATGCCCCGCCTCTCTTTTTGTCTCTGACCCTGGAAGCCTCCATCTGGGAAGAAGCCCGATTCGGGTGGGGAGGGAGGGGTGCGGGGGTGGGGGTGCGGGGGGGGGACAGGTGTCGGTTTAGACCCGCTGGTCCACCTTGGAGTTCTCTCATCAGTGAAGCCGAAGTGTTGTGGAACTGGCTGAAGCTAGCTCCAGGTTTTTTTTTTTTTGCCTCTCATGTTTGGTCAGTACATTCGAGTCACAAAGCTGAGCATCTGTTTTTATGAAATGTATAAAATCTCTGACGATCTTTCAACAACCCAGAAGGTCCTTTTAAAGACCCGGAAAAACCTGTTTCTTTATGTGGGCGATGAGATCCCTACACGTACTCAGTGGCGGTTCTAGACCATTTTAATGGGGACATGCGATTTTAAGGGGTACCAGATATGCCCGAAACCGCATGGGCTTACCAGGAAGTGGGCATGGCCGTAAAGCAGAGACTTGTGGGTACCCACCTAATCCGTTTTCATTCAGATATCTTGAGGTGAGAGGTCAAGGGACCCCCTTTTGTAAATGCCCATGCCAGTTTTTCCCTCGCCAGATTTTAGCCTAACCTCTGAGCATTATTTAGCCCCTTTTTGACATCTTAGAATGACATGGATGGATTAGGTCATCTAGTTTCATATCATACCAATATCTTCACTATAACTTTTAAAAAAAAGGAGGGGACAGAGGAGGAGGGGCAGGGGGGGGGTTGTCCAGGCCCAATATTACAACTGCTATTGCCGGACAGTTTTGGGTAGTTTACACAAGAGATTTCTATATTTGTGCCTTGTTGGATTGGTTCATCCCCAGATAAATAGCATTAATATAGATAAACAGACCTAATAATACAACTTTTTTCAAATTATGTTTATGCCTGGAGCAAAACAAAAGAAATCTGTTTTATTCTGCAGTGGACAGAACATTGTTTGGATCCAAATCAACAGTTATTGACGATTTGAATACCTTCAGATACCTTCCCTGTTTTGGGAAATGGTTGGTCTATATTACATTTAATGAATTCATGATTATTAGACCCCTTGCAATAAATTTGCACACAAAGTTTATGAAAGATGTATGACATCGTTGGTCTGCTTGACTGCTTTGAATTCAGGCAGCCAGACGGCACAGTTTTAATGTTTACAGGAATAGTTTGAAATTTTGGGAAATCTGCAAAAAAAAAAAAAAACTGCTATCTCATAGCTGTGTGTTAAACATGAAGCCACCGCCAGCAGATGGTCGGCTTAGCTTAGCATAAAGAATGGAAACAAAGGGGGAAACGGCTAGCCTGGCTCTGGCCAAAGATAAGAGAATTAATTAACATGTTACATCCGGTTAAATTCGTGAAATACCAAAGTCACGAGAGACTAATCCATAGGCATAATTCATTGTGTGGGGGTTAAAAAAAACAACTGCTTTTTCCAAGGTTTTTGTGGCTTTTTGTCGTTATTGGAATGCTTGTCATTTTTTTCCGATATTTTTGCCGCATTTGGACAGTTTTTGTAACATTTCTGTTGCCTTTTTCTGACGTTTTGACGCCTTTTCCAGATTTTTTCGAGTTTCAAGTTTTCCGATGTTTTTGGTCGCTTTTTCAATGCTTGCATACATGTCCAGGGACCTCCCTACACCCCCACCTTGGATCCCCCAAATTGTTAAACCTAAAGTTACGCCCCTGGTCTAATCCTAATCTACCGACACACATATTCCAGTGTTGATTTGGCGGTCTGTTGTACATGAACAGTGGCTGCTAGGAGCTTTACACAGCTGTTTGCTGGTTTTGGAACGTCAGCCAGAGAGATTTTTGAGAAACACAGGTGCTCGGCTCTGGATCTCAAATGGAACGACGACACGTGCGAGGCAGCTGAGACGCACCTCGCGGCTTTAACCAAAACCAAGTCAGTCGTTTCTGTCGGGATCAGAGGCCGGCTGCGGATGCGAGGACATTAAAAAAAAACGCCGGCGTCTCGTTAGAAATGAAATGCTATACCTTCTCGGTATCAAGCGGAGGCTTCCCCGCGGGGAGAATAAAGACGGAGTAGTCCCATCCCCGCTGGGCCTTTAATCCGTCGGAAAACACGTCGGATGACGGCAGGAAAGGAAAACCGAGAGACTAGCAAACATTCCACAATAATAACCATGTCATATAATGTACAGCAACCTTTACTTTTCTCTTCTTCCTTTTTCTGTCCGTCTTTTTCCGTAACCACAATACTACAGTAATACTTCGGACCTGTTAACACATTAACACATCTTTATGTACAATTCCTTCGTCAGTATGTAACCTTTAAGAAAATAGAAAAAAAGAAAAAAAAAAAAATACAAGAAGTGCCGTACAAATAGAAGCCTAATATTTTTTTGTTTTTTGTTTTGTGTGAGTGTACTGTACACCTGTATAATGTATATTTTAATATTTATATGCAGCTGTTGTATTAAAAGTATATTTTTAAAATAAAAAAAAAAATGGGTCTGTGTTTCTTCTGTTAGTCCAGAGAAGATTTTTTTTTTTAGTCCAGAGAAGATGAAGTGCTCGCTGCAGCATGTGGTGACATTTTCTTTTGACAAACAAATGATTCCTGTAATGACGGCAAAAGTGATTATTTTATTTCACATATCCGCCTTAAAGCACTTTCCTGACTTTGACTCGCTAATTGCAAGTTGTCAGGTGTTAAGTGTGAGGCAGTCAGATCAATTTAAGGTGTTGCTGTTTGTGTTTTCTGCTCATTTACATTTTGCAGAATGTTCATAAATGCTGCACAGCACCGCCAGCAGGTCACACAGAGTTACTGCATCAGTTCTGAAAGTAGCTTCTTTTTTTGTTTTTTTTTTTTTTTTTAACTTCTTCCTGAAGGAATGAAAGCAAAGATAGAGCCCTTTGTAAGTTTTGGCGTGCACTGGCAATGATTGCTTGACAGGCTGGGCAACGATTCACCCACGCAGGCTCCAACTCATACCAGTTTTGTGGAGACAAGCGCCAACTGCCGATCAGTCTCCTCCTTCAGCTCACGGGGAATTTTAGCCCTCAGTGTTGTCTTGCATAAGAGCAACTGTTATCCTTACTCCCAGGTTGTGTACTGTCGAGGACAAATGTCTAATCCCAGAGCTTTACCCTCCATTAAACCCATTTTCAATTTTTTTTTTATCCACTTGCCTTCACTGGTATCAAACTACGTGGATATTTTTTGTCTCATTCGCACAAGATCTAAAATATCCATCTCTGGCATCATTGCTTACAGTTGCCCAGCTGTCAGTGAGTTGTAGATGTTTAAAAAAAATTTCCAAGCACTTTTAAAGGTCCCATATCATGCCAATTTTCAGGTTCATCCTTGTATTCTGGGTTTCTACTAGAGCATGTTTACATGCTTTAATGTTAAAGAAACGCATTCTTTTTCTCGTACGGCCCCTTTAAATATACCTGTATTCACCCTCTGTCTGAAATGCTCCGTTTTAGCACGCTTCTCTTTAAGGCCACCTCCCGAAAAAAAGTGTGCCCTGATTGGTCAGCGTTTCCGGGTCTTGTGCATCTGCGCTCTCTACCGTGATTGCAGCCCGGGGAATGACTGTAACGGTACTGTAGCGGCATATTCTACCTATATAGAGTATATCTGACATCACAATGTTACCTGCAACTTGTTTAAAGTAACAGTTTCTGAATACGGAAATAATAATAAATACTGTGGGTTGAGCATTTTGATACTTTCACAGTATTTATATAGCACCTAGACTCGGCTTTCTAATAAATAAATAAAAAAGACACTTAAATCTCTAACGTTTTACAATATGGGACCTTTAACGGTAGAGAGCCGCAGAGTGTTTCCATGGATGCTGCAAGAAAAAGGCTAAGAGAATCATTAAGATTTAAACCACAAGGGTAACAACGTTTTCTCCCTGGTGAGGTTGGGAAGAACGGGCCGGATACACCAGGCCTGCACCGAGAGGCTCAGGAAGAGCTTCCCCAACAATCCTAGATGAGGACACTGCCTAAGTTTGCCCTAAATCCTAGAACAACTCCTGCGTACAGCTGACCTGTGTGGAGATGCTGCGACTGGATTTAGCTCTTGGCAAAGGTGAGTGAGGACGGCAAAGGTTAAAAAGGTTGAGAATAAAAAAAAAAAGGCAATTCAATAAAAAAAATGGACGGATAAATTTGCCTTTATTTTGCCACCTCATACCAATCCTAAACCACTGTGTTTAAATTTGGTTTTTATCTGATAAATATTAATATCTGTTTATTAACTGGCCCACTGGCAAAGCAGGTTGAGAATCCCTGCCCTATGGTTTCTGACTTGATATCCAAAGAGAACCAATTTTGATTAGTGCCCCACAATCCTGCACCCACTGTAAGGCAGGAGCCACACACACACACACACACACACACACACACACACACACACACACACACACACACACACACACACACACACACACACACACACACACACACACACACACACACACACACACACACACACACACACACCAAGACTCGAGATTTTATTACTAAAGAATCCTTTATTCAATTTGGAATTGTTCCTATTCACATTGATGTTAAAAGGTACAGTAATTAAAAACATCAAAGTCAAGTGTCCCCCTTCAGTGAATTACTGTTCAACATTGCACAATGCCCAAGCTCTGGAAAGACACTGTTAACCATTGGTCCCTTTATTCACGAGGCAAAAACATCAGAGGAGCAGCAACAAAAAAAATAAGAAAATCCTGGAAACCACATCAGGATGAATCGGAAAGAGATCCACAGTTACCTCGCCGTGGGAGGGGAATTAAAAACAGAAGAGAAAGGTCTCGGTCAGCGTTTACATGTCACTCTGTTGGCTGCTGTAAACTCCCGTTAACCGGTGCAGGACTCACGAGTGGAAAAGTGGTTTTGAAGTACAGACGAGGAGACCGAGGTTACAAACGCGCGCTGACAGCTTGACAGGGACGTGTCACAACTCATCTGTGTCAAGGCGAACAGAAAAATAGCGAGGAGAAAGTGTGCGAATCACATTTTAGCTTATAAAAAAAAACAGCACTTTTCTTTTTTTTTTTGACGAGTCATGCTCCACACCTCAGCAACAATTAATTACAAATCAGAATGTTGGACAAGAAAAAAAAAATCTCCCACTGTGGGATAAACACACGTTTTAACTTCTCAGGAGGTTTCACCAGCTGCTTCTCAGACCCATATTTGCATCGTCATGGTCTGTCGCACAGCAGTCAGCACATAACGCAATGCCAAGGCTGTCTAAAAGAAAAACATCAAGACAGTGGCTTCAGTTACAACTATGAAATACAGTAAATATAAAAACAATGAGTAAAATCGACCTTCTCTTTTCAGAGAAAGGCTTTTTTTCCCTCAAAATGGCTTTAAAGAAGTTCATTTTGAAAACCCTAAACCATATCAGATGTTTAAAAGGTCCAATGTGTGGGAATTTCTCCCATCTAGCGCTGAGATCGTATATCGCAATCAACTCTCTGGCGCCACGCAGTTCAAGGTACGTATTACAGCTACGGTAGCCTTCACGCTTCAAAAAGAAGAAGACTCCTCTTCCTGAAATCTGGATTTTGAATACGTGTGGTCCTCCGTGTTTCCTTCTTCAAACTTGCCGGGGGCCGGGAAGCTACGATGCCCGTTAGCAACGTTAGCAGCACCTGGGAGTTTATCATGTGACAGCCAAAACGCGAAAGGCGGAGCAGTATGTCCTGTATGTCCCTTACAGGCTACCGTATTTCAAGACGGCGCATGAATATGGAGTGCCTACCCCTGTTCATGCAAACGCAAACGTAAAATTTCAAGGCAATAGAAATACTTTGATGGTGGTGGTAAATATTCACGAAAAAGGACGAGTTTGTGGATGGGCAACACCGATTTTGATACAACTACACACGTTGCACACTGGACCTTTAACACCAGAGCTGCAAGGATTCATTGATTAGTTGTCAACTAAATGGCCAACTATTTTGATAATCAATTAATCCTTTTGAGTCTTTTTTTTTTTAAGAAAAAACTAAAAACTCTCTGGTTCCAGCTTCTTAAATGGGAATATTGTTCTAGTGTCTTCTCTCCTCTGGGACAGTAGAACTGAATATCTTTTGAGTTGTGGACAAAACAAGACATTTGAGGACTGTCATCTTGGGCTTTTGGGAAAACGCTGATTGACATTTTCCGCCATTTTAGAGACCAAACGACTGATCGATTAATCGAGAAAATGATCAACAGATGAATCGAAAAATGAAATGAACCGTTAGATGCAGCCCTATTTAACAAATAATGAGATCCTGTCCGTACATTTATTTTTTTGTTGTTGTTGTTGCCATGTCCCGGCCTCCATTTTGACCAGTGGCATAAGACACGCTGCTTCATTTTTTCCTCGTGGAGTTATTGCATTCAGAAATCAGACGGCATCGGTTTATATCAGACCTCCAGGGCCTTCATCTGCTTTCAGCGGCTTTATCCAAACACTGGGCAGATCTCTTCCGCTTACTTCAGCTGAAAAGCGTCTTGGCTCCGTCGTTCCTCTGATAAACATCGGTGCTGGACGGAGGTCTTGGCGGGACGACAGCGGCGTTCGAGTATCAAAGCGAAAATCAGAGAGAGCCGAGCTCTGCGGCCGACCGGCTTCGGAGGGAAATCATCCCGTTCGGGGACGTGCGGAGGTGGAGATGAAACACTATCTTTGATGGCGGAAACTGCTGCACACACGATGATATCGTGTGAACGTTTCAACTGCCAGATGGTGGCAAAAGGAGGGATTTTGATAACTGAGATTTAAAGGTGAAACGGGAAAAAAGAATCGGTTCACAGCTGAGTGAAAGCTTCTTCGCCTTTTACTCTCGCTCGTTTGCGATTGCGATTTGAATGTCACGTTCACATCGGTCACCTGAACATACTGCGAGATCATATGTGCACACTAGGGGTGGCGGTAAAAAAAAAAAAAAAAAAAAATAAATCGATTCACGTGTGTATCATGATTTGTTTTGCTGCGACGATTGTTTTTAGATTGATTCTTTTCCTCAGAATCGATTTGTTTTTTTTAACCATAATTTTCTTTGCATGCGGTGCCGCCATCGTATCGGTTTCCAGCAAAGCAGAGCGAAAGCGGAAAAAGCAGAAAATCCATGTTCTGCTCTTCTTTACAAATGAAATACATGCCCGACCGACTGATGTGCATTCTTCTTAGAAACGTCTCATGATACATTGTCTCTAGAAGTGTATTATTCTACTCTTGCATTTGTTAGAGAAGGAAAAGTCGCAATACCCAACACTGTCGAATCGCAATACTCAAAATAAATAAATGAAAATCCAATCGGCAGCCATCTATCGTGAAAGAATCCAATAGGGACAAGAGCATGTCGTCCCGGCCCTAGTGCCAAACGTGAAGATGCAATATGTTTAGTAAATTATACAAACTTTGGCAGGCAACTAGCCTCAAAAAAGTTAATTGGAAGAAAAATAGGAGGGCCAAATGGATGTTGAATGGTCTTCAAAGTCCTCAACAAATCCATATTCCGAGGATATATTGGCTCGGCCTGGGGACACTAGCGCCTCTCTTCTTCTCGCTCAGCAGTTAAGACATTCATCAAGCCACTCAGCTGTGCAGGCTGCCGTCCAACTAAGCTGAGCACGTGACACAGACAACATGGCTTCGGATTTTGGGGGAGAAATAGGTAGCAAACGAATGATGGTTGTTCGATTCCTGTTGTGCCGAGTTGGTTCTTTTCTCCCAGAGATGAAAGTGAACACGATGAGACATCTTTCCAGTCGGAGATGGGCTCTGTGTTTAAAGCTGGGTGATCAAAAAGAATATACGGAGCGGAGTTTGATTCCCCGGGCTCATTAAACGGTCTCTGTACGGTCAAATCTTTGGCCCGTATATCCTCATCAGCCGAGTCACACCCTCGGCTGTTTGGGTAGCGTCCCAGGTTTTCTTTTCCTGTCCTCCCCGTACTCCCGTTGTGTAGCGTTTTTAGTATCGTGGTCGTGGAGGACACGGGAGCCAGCAGGGTCAGGCAAGTCTGGAGCCTCCGATGCCAAACGGGGGGGAGGTTTCTCAGGGGAGGAGAGCCTCTCCCTCTTCGACCCAGAGGAGGTTGAGGGCCTCGGCCTGGCGCTGCTCGCGCTGGTGGATCCTCCGCAGGCGCAGGATGTAGAGCAGGATGGCCAGCACCACCACCAGGATGCAGAGCGAGAACAGGTGGTGGTTGTAGACAAAGGAGGAGCGCAGCCAGCTGGGGTGGCTCTGCCGCAGCGTTTCCTGCTGCAGGTCCCTGGGGACGACAGGGGGGGGGGCAGCAGACGGCATGAACAGAAACGCTGACACGTGTTCGATACAAATTAGCACAACAACACCGATGAACACAACAGCAGGAACAGCATTCTGTATGTGTCCTTTAACATAAAAAATAAAAACTAAATCTTCCACATACAGTGGGTGTATTTCCTGTGCTGTTAAACAGCTAAACGTTAGCCTCCACCAACCTGCATGGGTTGAAGTTCGTTAGTGCTGTTTAGAAATCTACGTAAGAGATAATGATCCTGTTCAGGAGAGTAGAGATGCACCGATAGACCGGCCGGTGACCGGAACTGGCCGGTTTTCGCCTGCTCGGCCATGACCGGCGACCGGCAGGTCAGCCTGACGTATGGCGATTTCATGCCGGCCAATTAACTGACAACATAAGTTATACGAGTTACAGTTCTCAAGGAATTAACCTGCGACATGTCAGCTGTTTGGAAATTCTTCAGCGCGTGTGCAGAAGATAACAAGTTTGCAATATGCAACACCTGCAAGGGAGAAACTAGGGCGTGGAGGGACGACACCAAAAACCAAAATCAATTTTTTTTTTATTGGATATTGGATGGGAAAAGAAGGAAAATGGTTCTAACATTGCACTTTAGAGTAATTATTATTATCTGTTCAAAACTTTTTCTATGTCCTGTGCAAAATGTTCTATTAAAGAAAAGATAGAAAGTAAATATTTGCGTGTGCTGTGAAGTGGTTTGAAAAAATGAAATGGGAATCGGCTAAAATCGGTATCGGCTGGCCTAACTCAAAGAAAATCGGAATCGGCCTAGAAAGTTGTAATCGGTGCATCTCTACAGGAAAGTCCTGCTCTTCATTTGACTGCTAGCGGCTAGCATTATTTAAAGTACAGTAAGTAGTAGGGGTGTTGAGATGAAATCATTGCATCAATGCATTGTGACAACTGTCATAGTGTGACTATCTTGGGGGGGGGTAACTGATATGTATGCATTTGTGTGTTGTGATGATGGAGGTACCTGAGAGGCAGGAAGCGGGTTTTGAACAGGATGGCTCCCAGAGTCCACTGGACCTCCTTGTCGTAGACCAGCTGGGCTGTTTTCAGACTCAGGTACTCGGTGGGGAAACGGAAGCCGGAGTGCAACACCTCGTACATCCAGGCCGACTTGAAGCACTGATACCTGGGTAAACAAGAGAGGAGGGGGGAGAAATGAACGGGTCTTTATGCTGTAGAGGTCTGCAAAGGGACAGGGAAGATCAGCCGGTGGTCTGCACCTCAGCAGTCTCAGACCTGCAGTTACGGTCCAACCTGCCCCAGCTACGGGCAAGAAAAGACACCGCTTCTGCCATTTTTGGGCCCTATCTTTGCACCGGGCGCGGCGCAAAGCGCAGCGCAAAGCCCGACGCAAGCGTCTTTGCTAGTTTAAAGTGATGGTTCGAGTAATTCAATTCACCTAGGGTCCTTTGCAACATGACTGTAGAGCCAAACACCCCCAAGAAGCTTTTCACCTTGGTCTAACATTGGGAGAGTTAGCTAGAGTAGCGTTATCAGCTGAATAGCTTAGCGCAGGGGCTAATGGACCCACGTTTGTATCTCGTAAATTACCCCACTAATAATTCCCGAAATTATACCAAACATCTACAAGTAGTACAAATAGGTTATGCTCTCATAAAACGATGGATTGGAAAGTTTTACAAATTACAACACCGAAAAGAGATGCAACAAAAATATTTATTAATTTAACTTTTTTTTTTAAGTAAGTGCTGTAGTATAACTAGCAGGAGACAAGTAATAATTGAGGTAAGTTTGGAGACATTACCTTATTTAATCATTAAATTAATAAATATTTTTGTTGTATCTCTTTTCGGTGTAGTAATTTGTAGACGGCCCTAAGCACTCGTCTAACTGCAGGTAGCAGCAGCAGAGAGCAGAAGAGAGCAGGCAAGTGTTTGCAAACTTTCCAATCCATCGTTTTATGAGAGCATAACCTATTTGTACTACTTGTAGACGTTTGGTATCATTATTAGTGGGGTAACTTACAAGATACAAACGTGGGTCCATTAGCCCCTGCGCTAAGCTATTCAGCTGATAACGCTACTCTAGCTAACTCTCCCAATGTTCGTCCCAGGTGAAAAAAGCTTCTGGGGGGGTGTTTGGCTCGAGGTCATGGTGCAAAGGACCCTAGGGTGAATTACTCCGAACCATCACTTTCAGACTGACGCAGTTGTCAGTTTCCCGTCCAGCGCCCGCGTCGTTTAAATAGCAAATGCACCTGCGCCCATCGGTGCGCCCATGGGCGGCCTGGTCTTGCGGGGAGGTGTGTTCAGGTGCGTTCTGGGCGTATTGCCGTCTTGAGGCAGCGGGAAAGGATCGCGCCATTGACCAACAAAAACCAGGTCTTAAGTCAATAACGCAGCATTTCATTGTTATTTTAACAGAAAATTAGTAAAATGCGCCTACGCTCATGCACAGCGTGCACACAATGCTCGTTACACACACACACACACACACAAGCGAAGCAGCACACACACATGCAAAAGATTACAAATAAAAATATTACGGTGCAAATCCTCCATCATAATAGCAATGCGCCGAGGTCCAAACGCGCCTGGCTTTTAAAGGGAATGAGAGATGACGCTCTGATTGGTTGATTGCAGGTTACGCCCAAAACACACCTCTGATTAATGAAGACATTAAGTACAACCCCTTTGAACCACGCGCCCGGTGCACGGACCCCTTTTTTTTCCCGCCGTCAAACGAGCAAAAGTGGATTTGGACACGCCCTAAACGCACGCCGTGCACTTAGATCGTTAAAACAGGGCCTCAAAGGCGTTTTCACATGTACAGTGTTTTTAATCTGGTCCGACTGAGTTGATGAGTTTGTAAACTTGGAGCATCGTCCCCCCCCGGTTCAGTTTCGTTTCACTTGGAGACAAATCCAAACAGACCAAAATGCGTCACTACAAACCCACGCACAAGCATTCACTCTCCTTATAGGTCAGATGTGCAAGGGGAGCAAGAAAGTAAATACAGGAAGAAGGTCCCATGTTCTGGACTAGTGCTCAAAGTATTCATTAAAATGTTCTTTTTTTTTTCAGACATTCTTTCTTGAGTCTGCTCCGCTCGCCGAGACTTGAACTAAACAAGGCAGGTGTGAAAACACCCTGAGTGTTAACAGCTGCAAATTTGTACTTTTTGGGTGTTTTTGGTGGCTTTATGTTTGGCATTTTAAACCTGCAAAAAAAAAAAAGAAAGAAAGAAATATTAACTGGAGCACATTTCTGAGGAGTACTGGGAACGGTGCAGCGTTTGCTCTGCTAGGTGTGAAACGTGACCTGGTTACTTTGAACAGGGAAGTTCAAAGCCAACGATTCATGCAGGTCGACTCCGTTCTGTCTTTGGCGCTACATTTTTGAGCTATAAACCTGGGTGTTACTGATATGTTACATCTAGAGCTCTGGTGTTGGTTGGTAGAACAGTTGGCTGGGACGATTTCTACAGAGAATTAACACTGAGGCTCAGCTGTCAAGCCTCAAAGTGTTAACTGTTCAAAAAAAAAAAAATCAAAGTCCCTGCCAAAGCTGACTGTAGAGCCCCGACTAATTCCTTCACAAAAATCATCAAATCCCTTGGTGGTTTTCAGCCGTTAGCTAAAATATATTTTTTCACAGCCACCGGAGGTTTGAGGGAAACGATGATGTCCATTTTTAGTACCTGTATTTTTCTTTTTTGCTCATCACACGAATACACAAGAACAGCAGCTATATTGAAAGAAAGAAAAAAAAAAAAAAAAGCTTTCTTTGAGTCATGTCATGTTGACATGTCCACATGTGCAGGTCCAAAGCTCTTCTTTCCTGTTGGTGGAGCAGGTGTAGAACTAACAGCACCTCCTTGTGGACAATCTGCAGCCTGCTAAATATGAATGGGCACGTTTGGGACTAATTTACATGCTTTACACCTAAAAAATAAAATAAAGAAAGAAATCTGTAAATTGCTGCAACCATTGAAAGATAATGGGAATATATACTAACACTCGCAGGGCTTTTCAAAAAAGAAAATGTGCATGTCCTCCTAATAGGAGGAAAGACTAATAAAATATGACCGAACAGAACAATACTTAAACCTATTCTATATCAAGTTAATGAAAGCCTGTACATTTTGTTCTATATAGTATCTGGTAGCTCTTTCATGGAAAAAAACAAAAGTGATAAATATTGAACTTAGATTCATCTGGTGGCTGGAAGCATCACTCCAGATGAATACTGATGTTGCTCTGTGTCTGCTGCATCTGTAAATACTTACCGGTTCGCTTAAACGTTTGCCACAACTTGTACACAACTGCAAGGGCATAATATTCCGATGTTGTGTTTACAGCTTATTTGCTTTGCCCCCAAGTGGCTCTATGGTTATGCGATTACAAAATTGTACAAGTGCATGTTTGTGTGTGTGTGTGTGTGTGTGTGTGTGTTTTGTAGCACTGGATTAATCAACTAAATCGGTCATTTTGGCCTTGGTCGACTAAGATTTCTTTAGTCGATCGGTCATGTTTTATATAAAAGAGACTTCAGATACAGTATTAGGGGACCACTAAGGTCTATATAAAAGAGACTTCAGATACAGTATTAGGGGACCACTAAGGTCTATATAAAAGAGACTTCAGATACAGTATTAGGGGACCACTAAGGTCTATATAAAAGAGACTTCAGATACAGTATTAGGAGACCACTAAGGTCTATATAAAAGAGACTTCAGATACAGTATTAGGAGACCACTAAGGTCTATATAAAAGAGACTTCAGATACAGTATTAGGGGACCACTAAGGTCTATATAAAAGAGACTTCAGATACAGTATTAGTGGACCACTAAGGTCTATATAAAAGAGACTTCAGATACAGTATTAGGAGACCACTAAGGTCTATATAAAAGAGACTTCAGATACAGTATTAGGGGACCACTAAGGCCTATATAAAAGAGACTTCAGATACAGTATTAGGGGACCACTAAGGCCTATATAAAAGAGACTTCAGATACAGTATTAGGGGACCACTAAGGCCTATATAAAAGCATCCAAAGAGCACCATGTCATAGGACCTTTAAAATAGGTCTAAAATCTTGTCTCGTCTCGTGAAGCCATTCTCGTGTCCTGTCTTGTCTCGTTTGTGTGTGTGTGTTTGTTTTGTAGCACTGGATTAATCAACTAAATCGGTCATTTTGGCCTTGGTCGACTAAGATTTCTTTAGTCGATCGGTCATGTTTTAGACTTTTTTCATGCTGAATAATTTACTTTCAAGAAACTTATCAGCACGTCTCTGCTAAACATGAGATTTAAAGCGGTGCTTTCGCACGATTCTTTGTGGAGAGACTCAGTTTTAGTAAAATCGATTAGTGTACAAAATTGTACGAGCGTTAGTCGACTAAGAATTTCTTTAGTCAAGGACGAGGACGGCCCTAATGTTTTGCTGGGAAATAAACAGTTGAGGAACTCGGTAGCTAGCGTGACCGGCGACAACCACCACGGCAGAACGGAGAGAGAAAAGAACAGGAAGTCAAACAGAAAACACAAAAAGGAAGGTGTGCTATATTCATACGTCACTGTACGAATGAAGACTGAGGCTCTGGATCAGGATGAAGACGGCTGGAGAAGAGAGGTGAACCTACTTGAGTCTGCTGATGTCGGCCTGCTGAGAGAACAGCTTGTTGTCCAGGCGCTGTTTCAGTATCGGCCACCTGGTGGCGCAGTAGTCCTGCAGAGAACCCCAAACAAACAGCCAGTAAACTTCTACAAACAACAACAACATGAGAGGAAAATCCTATTCTTCAGCAGAGTTCGTCATGCAAAGACGCCGTGGTCCTGTGTGTGGTTACCATGGCAGCCCTGGAGTACTTCTGACTGTCGTACTGTCCTCCCAGCCTCAGCACGTCCTCCGTACAGTAAAAAAACTCGGAGAAGCCGTAGAACTCGCTGTTGCTGAAGTTGATGGGAGCCTGGAGAAAAAAACAACAACATGGAACTAAAAGTAATTTTTTTGCCATTTGTGCTTAGTGAAGACTCAAATCCAGGCTGTCCACTGAGCTGTGACTTCAATATGTGTTCCCAAACAGAGGTGTAGTCTACGTGATATGCAGGTATAGGAAGTATACCCACTAAGAAAGCTCCAGGATTTCCATATGCCCAATGACACGCAACAACATACTTTACATTATTATTTTTGATATATTTTGAATTGTCATCTGTGTTCTTTTTCTTCGCATAGGCTAAATAAAAGGTATTTCCACAGTAAATTGGTGCATTAAAGCATATCCAAATATGCTTTAATGCACCTTTTATGAGGTCATAAGGAGCAAGGTTACCTCCCCTTTTTACCCGGTTACCTCTCTGATTTACCTGCCCAGAGAATTTGGCCCACCCATGAGAAAGAGAGAGACATCATGGCTTGAAAACAAGCAAAGCATGGCAGTTGGTCAAAGCCACACCCCCACCCTCCACCTTGCCCCCCCTCTCTCCTCCTCAATAGCTACAGACACAGAAATGGCACATCCTAAGTAAAGCTCATTGTGGGACTGGCTCTAGTGGCTGTAATTCTGCACCAAGGCTGAATTTCGGGAAAGAGACTTCAGATACAGTATTAGGGGACCACTAAGGTCTATATAAAAGAGACTTCAGATACAGTATTAGGGCACCACTAAGGCCTATATAAAAGAGACTTCAGATACAGTATTAGGGGACCACTAAGGTCTATATAAAAGAGACTTCAGATACAGTATTAGGGGGACACTAAGGCCTATATAAAAGAGACTTCAGATACAGTATTAGGGGACCACTAAGGCCTATATAAAAGAGACTTCAGATACAGTATTAGGGGACCACTAAGGTCTATATAAAAGAGACTTCAGATACAGTATTAGGGGACCACTAAGGTCTATATAAAAGAGACTTCAGATACAGTATTAGGGGACCACTAAGGTCTATATAAAAGAGACTTCAGATACAGTATTAGGGGACCACTAAGGCCTATATAAAAGAGACTTCAGATACAGTATTAGGGGACCACTAAGGTCTATATAAAAGAGACTTCAGATACAGTATTAGGGGACCACTAAGGTCTATATAAAAGAGACTTCAGATACAGTATTAGGGGACCACTAAGGCCTATATAAAAGAGACTTCAGATACAGTATTAGGGGACCACTAAGGCCTATATAAAAGAGACTTCAGATACAGTATTAGGGGACCACTAAGGCCTATATAAAAGAGACTTCAGATACAGTATTAGGGGACCACTAAGGCCTATATAAAAGAGACTTCAGATACAGTATTAGGGGACCACTAAGGCCTATATAAAAGCATCCAAAGAGCACCATGTCATAGGACCTTTAAAATAGGTCTAAAATCTTGTCTCGTCTCGTGAAGCCATTCTCGTGTCCTGTCTTGTCTCGTGAGCTGAATGTCTGGTCACACCCCGAGTGATTGGTTTAAAGAAATGCAATCAATTGAGAGTGTTTTTTTCTCCTATCCCAGAATGTATATGTGGTGGGCCAGACCTTACTCTACAGCGCTGTGGAGATAAGTCTGGTAATGCGAGACTATGCTAACAATAGCCACTTATTTTAAGTTTCTTTGTTTGTTCTTCATCTATGATAAAGTCTCAGTATTGATGTGGAGGTTGGTACCTGGTAGACGCCCCCTGGTGACATGGTGCCGTTGTGGAGTCCCAGGAAGGGTCGCACGGCCTCTTGACACTGAGTCCAGTCGCCCTGACCCCGCAGGTACAGCGTGTGGTTGTCCCTGGAAACCGTCTCGGACAGGCTGACCGGCAGACAGGGGTCCAGGTACGGTTTGTCCTCACTCAGGCCCGTCTGAGTGGTTAGAAACCTGGACAAACAGGAACATGAAGGAAAAAAAAAACACTAGTAAGGAAGATCGCTTAGGTTCAATCTGTGGCCTCATTTTAGATAATAACCATCAAAAGAGATGGCAATAAAAATAACTTCTATGGACTTAATTAGTAATAGCATCTTTACAAGAGTCATTTCCCATATTAATTTGAATAATTACCATAAACAACAGACTGACAGTACTGACCGGTTGGTATATTTTACATCATGTACCACCTGGTGGATTCTTACAGAAAATATGCATTGTGCTTTTTGGCACAAAGCAGAAAGAGGGTGCTGTTTTAACAGCGAAAACAAGGTTTTGACAGGTGTCGATGGAAAAATTGAAACATTTGTACACGTTTCATCAAAGCCTGACAGGTTGTGAGATATAAAATGAGGTTTAGATTTTGAATAACACTAATACGACAGCGGTTGGCATTAGAGAGAGATGGAAGCAGCTATAACGTGTAACGGGCATGCATAGTGGCCCGAAGAATAACACGCAGCGAGTGTGTTCGGTGTGACTCTGAACCTGTTCTTGGCCAGCGTGTCGTTGACGAGACGGTCCTCGTAGCGCTGCCTGGCCATGTTTCCTCCGAAGCCGAGGAACGTGGTGACGTAGACTCGGTAAACGTGCTGTGTGTGCTCGACATCGCAGCCCAGATTAAACTCCGCGAGAACACTCTTACTGGCCTCCTCCTGAAAGAGAGAGAGAGATGACATGGCTGCAGACCTGTCTCCACGCAAACAAGGATAATACATGTCTGTGACAGAGCTGGTACAATTAGTCCATTCATTTGCAACTATTTTGAGGGCTGGTTCATCATTTAAGTAATCTTTCAAGCAAAAAAAATGCTGAATATTTGAAGGTTCCAAGATAGGGCTTCCAAAGAAGGTTCCAGGTGATCAAATTTTAATTGTGATTTTGGCTCCTGACGATCACAAAAACAATGTAATCGTGAAAAAACTGTTATTTTGCACATTACGTTTTGCAAGTAAACTCTTATTTTTGCTTGTGTTCTGTAGGGAAATTATTAAGGGAAATTTCACAGTTCAACATGTTTTCTTTTAAGTTCAATAAATGCAACATCTTTCCAAAAGTCAATGAGTAACCGTGTTAAATAATCACGATTTCAATATTGACTAAAATAATTGTGATTGTCGGTAAATGATCCGTGCTGCCTGCACGATCCGTTCTGCGCATGTGCAAGATGTTCGCGCATGCGCTGTTGTACGAGGATTTACGACACTTTGCGATCTTTTCCACGCTTCCGGAAAAGATCCGCTAACAGCTAATTAGCTAACAGCTAATTCGGCAACCGCTAGCTGATTGTAGCGGTCTCCCGTTAGCCTCCGCAAGCAAGATACGTTAGTTTAGCTAACAGCTAATTAGCTAACAGCTAATTCGGCTAACCGCTAGCTGATTGTAGCGGTCTCCCGTTAGCCTCCGCAAGCAAGATAAGTTAGTTTAGCTAACAGCTAATTCGGCTAACAGCTAATTCGGCTAACCGCTAGCTGATTGTAGCGGTCTGACGTTAGCCTCCACAGGCAAGCAAACGTTAGTTTAGCTAACAGCTAATTCGTCTAACCGCCAGCTGAGACTTTACTTGTGCTCATTTAAAATACAATCACTCAATACTTGTCTTTATTGTTATTACTGTAAAGTCTTAATTTAGCTGTAACCTGCTTTTCCCATTAAGTTTGACTTAACGTTATTTTAGACTGAATCTAGCTGTCAGTGAGCGGTTAGCCGAATTAGCTGTTAGCTAAACTAACGTTAGCCTCTCCCGGTGGAGGCTAGCGTGGAACAGATCGTGCAGTGTCGTATCCTCGGTAAAACAGGATTATCATCCGCGCATGCGCAGAACGGATCGTGCAGGCAGCACGGATCGTGTACCGACAGTGATTATGATTTTTTTTTTTATAATTGAGCAGCCCTATTCCAACTCCAAGGCACTCCAATGCGAGACTTTGATGCTTACACGACTGTAAAATGTACAGTGTAAACTGAATATTTTGGGGGTTTGGACGGTTTGTCGTGCAAAAACAACTTTGGGATATTGAGATGGCCATTAACATCCCCCCCCCCCCCATAGACTAAATGATTAATCTAGAAAATAATCATCAGATGAGTCGAGAATGAAAATAAACGTATTGTCGATAACAGGGAGTTCACACTGTTCCTTCTCCAGGAACACATGGTCTCACGTCACTTCCTTACTTGTTGTGGTGAACTGAAGGTGATGGCGCTGGGCACCTCATAGGCGATCTGCAGCGAAGCTCCGCCCATATCCATGATGCCCACTGTGCGCCGCCTGCTGATTGGCTGCTGGTTCTGAGACCCCGTCGTCACCTCCACTGTGGCGTCCTCTGAGAAACGTGAAAGAACTCGGATGTTATTATGTTCTTTGTTTCTCGTAAAAGAGTAATTAGGGTCAGTTTGAGATACAGTACGTCCTGTTTACACATTCACACTCACCGTCATCGGCGTGCTCAAAGCGGCCCAACACAAAATTAATGCCAATCCACGCGTACACTCCTTCGGGGTTGAGAGGCGACGGGAACACGTCACCACAAACAGGATGAGAGGGGAACACAAAAACAGAGGGAAGCAGTTAGAAATTACAGAAGTGAGGGCTCCTGCACACTGGCTGTGTCGCGTGAGCGTGTCAGCTGCGTGGCGTGTCCTTTTTTTATTTCGGCTCCCATGGTAACAGGTTAGAGCTTTCACACTGCCTGTGTGACACGCACGTCTCGGGCGCAGCTCGAGACGCGTGCATGCTAGAAATAGGACCGACGCCTATTTTTCACGCGACACGCAAGCGTGTTGGAAGCGTTTCCAGGCAAAATAGAATAGGAAAAGATGTTTATATGTCATTTTGACCCAAATACATTTGATAAATGACATTTTGAGGTTTGAAAGCCTCTAGGTTTTGACATAAATGCAGATATAAATGTAATTTAAGAAGATAATAAGAAATTATCAATTTTTAAATATTGCACCTGTCAATGCAGAACAAAATATTGTGTAGCCTATTTTGCCGTCAATACTGCAGACGTTGTCTTTGCTGTAATCAAATCAGTATATATTTATGTTTAACATGAAGTATACTGCTTGAGTGCAGTTTATCAATGGGAAACATACATGTGTACAGACAAGGCTAGCAGCAGCTGCGCCGCGTCAGACACGTTTCTGGTGTGCAAAGACGTAGGAAACACCACGCAGGCGCCACGCGACTGACACGCAACAGAAACGCCACGCTCACAGTGTGCAGGAGGCCTTAAGGATAATTCCTGCAAGTGGCGAGTGTTACACCCTCTCAATTCAGTTAATATATACCCAAACCAGCACCAGCAGGTTAGAGCATCATAGTAAGCAAGCATCACACCTTCTTGTTTCCCAGAGATGACCTCGGCATGGGATCGGGAAAACAGGAAGTCAAACTCCAAAGGGACATCAGTGACCAGGTCCTCCAAGATGTCCGCCTGCTGGCTGCATACAGAGGAACCAGAAACATAACATAGATACACGTCTGAAACGTTCGGCAAATGAGAATCATAGAAGGACATTTCGGGTATGCACGGAAAACTTTCAATCAAATGTGTATTTCAGTATGTGGTGTCAAACTGTGGAGCTCCTTGGATAATGATTTCAAGGGTAATATATCTTTTCAGTGTAAGAAAATGTACAAGGACAAGAAAATTAGACAACATGAAGTTGCCAGATAAATTTTTTTTTTTTTTTATTTGTTATAATAATCTTTTTTTTTTTTTTTTTTTTTTTTTTTTTTTTTTTTTTTTTTTTTTTTTTTTTTTTTTTTTTTTTTTTTTTTTTTTTTTTTTTTTTTTTTTTTTTTTTTTTTTTTTTTTTTTTTTTTTTTTTTTTTTTTTTTTTCTCTCTCGTTATATAAATCATTTATGGTGGGATTATAAAATGTTTTTTTTCTATGATAAGGGAAAACAAAAAAACAATGTGAAGTGTGAAAACTGTTTCAACATAACCTGAATATTACAACCTTCATGAAGGGAGGATTTACAGTAGGACTGCTGCTACTCGCATTTCGCTAAATTAGATTAATTATTTAGTACGTATACTAAACTCTCAAAATATAAGTGTGGGGAGGGTTTCTGCTGAACCTTAGAATTTTTTTCCACCAAACCGAACCCTACGCTTGCACTACGCGCGCTAGGCTGGTCGACGTAATGACGCCGCCGTTGATTACGGGAAGGTGTTTACGTAGGTGGAGCGTTCAATGCAGCAGGCTGTGAGGAAGTGAAAATGGAACTCTTGAGCAGAAAAAGTGTTATTTGGCAGTACTTCCAGCCAAAAGAAGGCCATTCAAGTCCAGCTGCATGTTCAATTTGCAACGGCGATTTGTCTCATGGTGGCGAGGACCCTAAACTATACACAACGTGGCCGCTGTTAAGACATTTACGTATGAAACATCTGAAAGAATACGAGTTGTGCATGAAGTAATCTCCAGACAGCAGCCAGAATGCAGCAACTTCAGGTACGGCAAAGGAAGGACAGTCACAGCTAAAAACTGGGAGTAGGATTAGGTATTCGGTTTCGGATTCGGCAGATTCTTAACCAGTGGATTCGGTATTCAGCCGAACCTCAAAAATCTGGACTCGGTGCATCCCTAATATAAAGTACTATGATTTGAAAAATCATATTGGAATTTCAAGTGTGACCACAGAGTAATGATGCGGTCGTGTCTACCTCTCCGGCAGCAGCCGCATGCCAGCAGTACAGAGGATGTAGAGCGGCGTCTCTTTGTGTTTGGTCTTTGGGACGTGAGCCGCGGCGAAGCTGAGGAGAGGGTGGAGGTAGTCGCTGGCCTGCGTGGGCGTGTTCGCCAGGGTGGAGATACCTGAGAGAGACAGAAAAAAAATAAAAATAAAACACACACATTTTAGCACAAGCTAAGAACAAGATATCGTGATACTGTTATATGGCATAAGTGTTGTCTTTTCCTGGTTTTAAAGGCTGCATTACAGTAAAGTGATGTCATTTCCTGAACTCTCCAGACTGTTCTAGCTATTTGCCATTATATCCACATTACTAATGATTATTTATCGTAAAATCTCATGGTGTAAATATTTTGTGAAAGCACCAATAGTCAACGCTACAATATCATTGCGGTATCGATAGAGGTATTTGGTCAAAAAAATCGTGATATTTGATTTCCTCCATATCGCCCAGCCCTACTAATTATGCAGACACATTTAGAACACTAATTATCATAGCTGCAAAGATTTATTGATAATGGTCAACTATTAATTATTATTAAATACTCGACAATGACAAAAATGAATGATAGTTGCAGCCCTACTAATTACAAATCCCCACACGTATTTTCTTTTGTTAAGGACATATATGTCGACTCACAAACATCTGTTATTAAATATATATTGGCCAATACTATAAGCTCGGCCAGGCCAAATGTATCTGTTGGCTTCTAGTTCAAATAAAATGACAAATGTATGAATAAATAATCAAAAACAATGTAGATTCTTCAATTTCCCAAAACCAATAATCCTGATTGCAATATCTGACTGATTGGGATAATAATATCTTATATTTTATCCGTGCAGTAAAATCATTGGACGAGCTTCCAGAAGAAGTTGTGCGTTCCCCTTCAATTAATTCTTTTAAGAATAGGTTGGATGCATTTTGCCTTTGTCAGTAACTTATGTAACTTATTAATGAAATGGTTTTTTTTTTTTTAGAACATTTCAACCATGAAATGAATGCGCTGGTTAATATATATATATATATATATATATATATATATATATATATATATATATATATATATATATATATATATATATACACACACACACATAACATTTGTTTTGTGTTGCTTGAGTCTGGAATAGAGGATTTTATATCCTGTACCAGAAATTTTTTTCAATACATTTTTCAATAAATAATTGAGCAGGCCACATGGTTAGTTACTCGGTTGTTACATTCTGTCCCAGGGTTCAACGTGCCACGTGGCCTTTTAACTGCTCCTGGAACAAACCCACTGGATCTTATCTGTCTGCTGGGACTGAGATAAAAACCAAGTCACGGGGCCTGAAAGGCCCTTTCTGCTGGAGTGACTAATTACTTCACAAGGAAGCGTCACCAGAAACACTAATCCTGACAATCTTCTTGGCTCAACGAATAAAAATACTGACATGGAAATATAGAGCGACTGAGAGGTTGCTGCTTTTGGCTCAGCTGATTCTTGGTCAAAAACGGTTCCATTTTCTTTCCCAGAATGCCCTGGAAAGAATGAGTGTGCAAGGCACAAAGGAACTACAGTTGCCCAAGGAGGACTGTAGAAACATTCACGCATGAATACTCAGATTTCAGTCCAAGCCAAGCTTTGTCTGCCTGGTACTGGTTTGCTTGTGTGTAGAGCCCGACTGATTTTATCGGCCGATATTAGGCATTTTCCAAACTATCGTTATCGGCATTTATAATGGCCGATAAATGAATATTTGAAATATTACATTAAAAACGGACGAAACACCCTTCAACCATGTTTAGCGTTGCATAGTTTGTTCACTCTACAACGTCCCTGTTGGCAACACTCACGTTTAACCGTTTAAGTTTCATATCTTAAGTTTGTATTTTTAAACATTTTATTTATCAGAACTTTAATATATTTTGATGTTCTGTTGTGACAATAAAACCAACAAGTTTATTTTTAAAATGCATTATATTATTATTTTAGTGAGGACTCATAAATAACTACAAATAACTAAGGTTAGGGAAATCTGTTTATGTTTTGTTACGCGTTCTTTTTTTAAAATATATATTGGAATATCGGATTTTTAACTCACCAAATATTTGTATCGATATCAGCCTTAAAAATCCTTTATCGGTCGGGCTCTACTTGTGTGCAAGACTCTTTACATTAAGATGGTAAAAATCTATCGTACTTTGACAAAAAAGCACTAATATTCCTGATTGTTGCATATAGAGCACAGGTAAGAAGAAAGGCATGCTGACATAAGACCAAAAAAAAAAAGAATTAACAAAAAAAACAACTGCTGTGACAGACTACATCCGCTTCCTCACCAGGTTTGATCTTCTTGACGACTGGCTTGCGGTCGTGGCCCCTCATCTGTCGGACGTCCAGCAGGGTGTGAGGGTTCCCGTTGTGGGGGGGCCAGTAGTACACAAAGACCCGAGAACCACTGCTGCCACAGTCCACCACGATCCCATAATTCAGAGCAGGGTTGAGGACGTCGGTGGCCTCCATGGACTCTGCGCTGGAGAGGTACCTGGGGGAGAACAAACACAGAAACATTAAGATATGAAGAATACACTCCTGTGTGGGGGAGGGAGGTTCGGTGAATGAATGAACAACACACAGCAACACGATCCATGCTAGCCCAACGCAAGTAGCACATTGGAACTGACTGCCAAGCTAACTTACGCCACAGCCAGCCAAACTGAGAAAAGGAAAGCCACTGACCTACCTTACAGGTTCCAGACAAGGCGAGTGGAGGGTCCCAGTTTTAAACTGATTAGGTGTAATGTTTTTATAACCCAATGTGTACTTCTAGCTTTGGTTGCTTAAGACAGTAGGCTACACACAGCTACGGATTTGACCAAAACAAACAACCTAAAAGTCCTGCCTTCCACTTCCTGTTAATACGTCTTTTTATTTTGGAATTTTGAATGGAGTACCGAAACGGCAGTTTCACAGGATCTAAACAAACTTTTATTTTATTTAAAAAAAAAAAAAAAAATAGGTGTTTGATGGCTTTACGCCATAGGCCGACCAGGCCTATGCCATTTGGGGAGGGGCCGCACACCCCCTATATTTCTGAAAATCCTAGACATGGTTGGGACCTGCACTTCCTTCCGTGCTTTCTGATTAGCCTGTGTTTGTATTGAAATAAGAAGCTGCTGCGGCCCGCCGTACATGTTGAGCAGAGGCTGCACAGTTTGACCAGCGGGCAGCGGCCGCACGCCAGGCCGCCGGATGGTGTTGCTAAGAACTTGCGATGTATAACTATTACCAGACCGGCCCTCGCAGCCTCGAAAACACTACCGGCCTACCGGGAAAAGTCCCGACTCTCCCGATTGCCACTCCGCTACTGTGGATGTCTAAACTAAATGTATAAAAACACATACCAAGACACAAACTATACAGTGCCTATGACTCATACATACAGGTCACCTATGCATCTCTAGCTGTCCTTGGTTACTAAAGAAAACACCTGCAGTCAGTCTCACACAGTCACTTTGAGCCGTCTGGCTTCAACAAACCGATTAGATAAGTGTTCTCACAGAGCTGGCAATCAGCTGGCTCTGTTTACCAAGAATTTTCCAGCCGAGCTACAAATGTTTCCACGTTCACACGAAAGAGGGAAAGAGTTCAAACAGCTTAGGACGACATGCGCGAACTATATATCGATTTTTTATTTCATTAGCAAGGAATATTTCTTGAATAATTAAACTTGTAAGTTGAGTTATTGTTGAAGCAATATTTTCTTTGAGGGATTCCAGCGCCTCCTTTGTTTCAGTTATTCCCATCATGGCTTTCGCTGTTGATTATGAAATGCACTGACATTTTCTTTTAATCCCCTCGTAAAAAAACAGTAACAATGTGGTTAGATTAGAACATTAACTGTCCTCATGCTCCTGTGTAAACTACTGTTCTAAGAGAGATAGCCTTTGTTTTCGAAATCCTGCACATTGAAACTTGCAGTTTAAATATCTGTTTTGTTGTTCAAATCGACCAGCTGTGGAACAACTGTTGATCCTAGTTGATGGTGAGAGTCTACTAGGGATCCCAGAAGTATGTTGTTGTTGTTTTTTTACAGAAATGGCTCAAGACTGCCTCTCTGTCCAGCTCCAACATGACAAGTTCTAAACATCCCATTTTTTGTAAAACGCTCAAGCTCATTCCGACATTTTTCCATCTCCGATTATTTGTGAATGTGTCTACTCTGTCTACACTGACCTTCTCCCCACATTCAAATCCTGTCTAGATTTAGATTTTTACTGATCCCAAATTGGAAAAATGTCAGTGCTACAGCAGCAAAATATCAGACACACAGCACACATATAGAATATACAAGAAGTAATAAATAGGGTAGAATACAAGAACAAATATAAAAAAACTACCTTTTCAAATTTAGGCATACTCAGTGTAATTTTATAGTATTTGTGTGTTGTTGTTAATTGCTTTGTAATTCGGTGTGGTCTTTGTTGTGCAACTGTTTTCATTCTTTACCATTTGTTCATGTAAAGTGTCCTTGAGTATCAAAAAAAGGCGCCCATAAATAAAATGTATTATTATTATTATTATTATTATTACTACTCACTTGTTGACTCGGGACCCGGGCCGTCGCTGTGGGCCCCACAGCTGCCTCTGGTAGGTTCCCATGAGGAGGAGGGCGCAGGTGATGAAGAGCAGCAGCAGCAGTCTCTGTCGGGGGGCACAGCCTAGAGACAGCAAGGACACACTGCAGTACCAGGAGGCCGGCAGGCAGGAAAAGGTGATCCTGTGGAGGAAGAACACAACCAAAAACGACAATAAACTAGGGATGAAACGATGCATCATAAAGCGGGTAAAAATCTGAATAAATGTGTAAAGATTACAACCAAAAATGTAAATCACAATGCCATTTTTAAACAGCTTAGGGTGTAATCTACTTTGATTTCACTTGTTTAACTTGAGACGTCACAAGGTGTTCTTAGTTTATTTATTTGAAGGGATTTTTTTTCTATTTATTTAGTTGTTTGGATGCAAGATTTGTTTAAAAAAAATCTAATTGTGATTTTTTGATACAATTCTTTTTTTTATTTAAAGTGCTCCTATTATGCTAATTTTCAGGTTCACACTTGTATTTAGAGGTTGTACCAGAATAGGTTTAATTTTCAAAAAACACCATATATTTGTTGTACTGCACATTGCTGCAGCTCCTCTTTTCACCCTGTGTGTTGAGCTCTCTGTTTTAGCTACAGAGTGAGGCATCTCACTGCGGTTACATCTTTGTTGGGAGTCGCACATGTGCAGTACCTAGGTAAGGACTACTAGCCAGTCAGAAGCAGAGTATGAGAGCGTGCCCTGACAGTAGCTAGGTAAGGACTACTAACCAGTCAGAAGCAGAGTATGAGAGCGTGCCCTGACAGTACCTAGGTAAGGACTACTAGCCAGTCAGAAGCAGAGTATGAGAGCGTGCCCTGACAGTACCTAGGTAAGGACTACTAGCCAGTCAGAAGCAGAGTATGAGAGCGTGCCCTGACAGTACCTAGGTAAGGACTACTAGCCAGTCAGAAGCAGAGTATGAGAGCGTGCCCTGACAGTACCTAGGTAAGGACTACTAGCCAGTCAGAAGCAGAGTATGAGGGTGTGCCCTGACAGTAGCTAGGTAAGGACTACTAGCCAGTCAGAAGCAGAGTATGAGGGCATGCCCTGACAGTAGCTAGGTAAGGACTACTAGCCAGTCAGAAGCAGAGTATGAGAGCGTGCCCTGACAGTAGCTAGGTAAGGACTACTAGCCAGTCAGAAGCAGAGTATGAGGCGTGCCCTGACAGTAGCTAGGTAAGGACTACTAGCCAGTCAGAAGCAGAGTATGAGGGTGTGCCCTGACAGTAGCTAGGTAAGGACTACTAGCCAGTCAGAAGCAGAGTATGAGGGCGTGCCCTGACAGTACCTAGGTATGGACTACTAGCCAGTCAGAAGCAGAGTATGAGGGCGTGCCCTGACAGGTAAGGACTACTTAAGTAAGGAAATTTGTTTTGTGAACCGGAAATCATGAATCATATTAAATATTTAAGTGAATCGTTACATCCCTACAATAAACACTGTGGAGTTCAGTGGAGTAAAATCGTGCCACATACTGTTAGATACAAAAGCGACATCATGAATTACCAAACAACAGGGCCCTCTCGTAGATGGCGTTATCAGTTTATTACCTTGCCATGTGTCCCGGTCGGCAAAAAAACAAGATGTCACCGTCGTCACCTCATGGTGCCTGCTGTCTGATTAGGATCCTGTCCAGAGTTGGGACTTTTTTTCTTCTGCCTGAAAGCGAGAAGAGGGAGAGGATATTGCTTACAGTAACAGTGCTACACCGTAACAATGAACAGATTTTACCGGTACTCAAGAAATCCATTGGCAGATTAATCATGAGTTGCTGTCCTAACTGCCATTGTACAGTCAGTGTATATTTAAGAATGGTCCTTGTTTAAGTTGTGTCTATTCTGAGTTTTTACTTCATTCTAGTTATTGTTTATTTGTAGCTTTTCAAAAAAGTTGTTTTGTGATTGATGTGACATTGCTGTGTAATTATTTCAATTCAATAAATAAAATCATTATTTAAACTCTAATCTCCATATACAATGGCCATAATGCACTTTGTAGTATATTCCTCTATCTTCTTTTGGTGTACAGATACGATAAGTTTAGCCTTTATTGAGCCCCAGTGTGGACTATTTGTTGTTACAGCAGCACAAGGACAGCCATAAGGATAAATATCTAGGTTTATAAAACTAAAATAGAACTATATATTAGAAATATGGAGACAAAAATGACAAGGTAAAGGAACAGCTGTGTGGTTAAAGTGCGAGTGTGTTGACGGTGCGGTATAATATTGCTATAAAATAGTATAAAAGAGACATAAATAACAAAATAAATCAATATAGAGGTACATACTAGCTAAATAGTGCAGTAGCGCCGAGATTGAACAGTGGCTGATGGTATGTTATTTTTTAATTCTCCTATGATATTTGTGTGACATTCACGTAAAACGCAGTGTATGCAGTATTCCCCCCGTTGTTTTTTTAAATACAGGCCGGTAGAAGGAGGCTTAACGTTATTTCCCAGTTACATAAGACACAAGTGTTGCATAAAAACACAACAGTTTCACATAACAAACAGCACACCACTTAATTTGTTTTCCAACTTAGCTACACTTGTGGTTGCTTTTGAAACCTGTGTATGAATGTGGAAGTTAGCAGCTGTTCAGTTACGGTAGGTTTCCGTGAACTGCTGCTAACGTTAATTGGTTACAGTGTATCCCAATGCTATCACTGTTCGATATAAACATACCTAAATATTCCTGACCTCCGCCATGACAGCCCAGTCCGTCAGTGACAGTGAAGGTTGTGGCTCATTCGAGCCGAAACGGCGATGGAGTATGTTGTTCTCTCACTCTGCTTTTACGGAGATCGTTAAGACAGGAGACGAAGAAGAGGAAGTGATCGAAACCATCCAACAGACTTCCTGTCGGCGCGGGTGCTACGTCATCAAATACGTATCATGAGCTGAACGTCTGCTGCATTCAAGTGCTGTAGGAATATGAGGGGTGCATTTAAAACCACTCCTTGTTTGTTTATAAAATATATTCACTGACTGAACATTTATTGTAATATAATATAATAACTTTATTCAGGACACAAATGGAAGGTCCATAATACATCAAAAATGACAATACAAACATAGCAATACATACTGTATACAGTTAATTACAATTACAATTCATATAAATTAATAAAAGGTCAACAACCTTCACCTGTAATATACAAACAGGAGCGCCAATGTCTCCACAGTCTAGATCACGTGTGTCAAACTCAAGGCCCAGGCGCCAAATCTGGCCCCTTGCAAATGATTTGATCCGGCCTGCATATCAATTTAGATTCACATCAAATTTTGGCTGGACTAGTTGTGCACCACACCAAAAAAAATGAGGAAACTGGTTTTCATACTGTATTTACACTGCCGTGCAAAATTTGACACATTTGCCGACTGTGAGACTCAGAATTCCCCGCAGAAGCAGATAGTTTTTTAATATTCAGGCTGTGATACAGGTTGTGGTGAGTCGACTGGGTGGCAGCTGCTTTTCAAAAGGTAATGTTTGTTTTTCATAACTTGCTAAATTCTACGATGGCTAAGAAACTTTTTTGTTGACTTTTTTAGGGTTTTATGTCGACCAAACTGTATGGGAGAAAGCTATTTGAGACATGTAATGATACAAAGTTAATTTACTTTTTTTGTTCAATAAAAGCATGTCAATAAACTCAACATGTCTGGCCCTTATTGTGATCGTCATTTCCAGTGTGGCCCTTGAGACTTGACATTGAGTTTGACACCCCTGGTCTAGATGCATACCTGACAGAGCTAAAAATCACTGTGGGCTAAAGCTTGTATAATTCTGTTTATTGAGACAGACATTCTACACATGTATCGATAAATAAGGTTTCTTATTAAGGCAGAACATGTAGGCCCACCAACACTAACAAACACTTGACTAGCACTACACCATCTTGGTTGTTTTAGAAGCAGTCCCATGCCATCATTAGACGCTACATTCAGTCTCTGCATGTTCTTTTTTTTCTGTAAGACCGCCACAAGTGGGCAGTATATGGTGTGTGTTGTACAGAATGCTTTGAATAAAGCTACCTTAACATTAGCAGAACACATGCCAAATTTATGCGCAAGCACATAGCCTGAGCATACATCTCGCCACATCTGATAAATCATTAACAATATGATGGCCACGATATTTAATCTCATCACACACTTTAAGGGCAGTACCAGATAAAAAGAAATCAGGAAATACTAATTTCCTGTCTTCTTTACTTCTAACAATCATAATATTGCTCTTTTTTGCATTATATTTGATATCGAAATCCACACCGTACTGAGAACAAACCTTCAAAAGTTGTTGTAACCCAGCACTATATGGGCAAATGATTACCAAATCATCTGCATACAAAATATTATTTTTATTATATTTTATTATATTTATTATTATTATATGTTATAAACAAATAAAATGAACATTATTCCATTTGTATTCTATGATGCATTATTGTATTTGGGTTTGAGTAAGGAAAATAAAGAAAAGAAAGTCACTGTAAAGACAAATGGGACAATTTGAGTCTTTCTAATGTAATTTTGGAAAATTTAAAAATGTTGAGGGATTATGCATTGTATTATTGCATATCGGAGGCATTTGTATCATAATGGTACGACACATGTTTTGGTAAATGGATGGATAATGTTTTGTAGAATTATTTCTTTCTCCAGGTAAAATGTACTACATATACAGATAGATAGATAGATAGATAGATAGATAGATAGATAGATAGATAGATAGATAGATAGATAGATAGATAGATAGATAGATAATACATAACAACATACGCCACCACGTGGACACATGAGAACATGCTATAGATTATTTCCAGTTTATGATTGTCACTAGTCCCTTTATTTAGCACGACCACAGCAGTGGCAATAAAGATGTATATATATATCATATAGGCCAATGAATAATTCAGGTCAGTATCAGAAAATTGTTTTCTTCTTCTTACTACAAATATTCTGTATACAACACCACAATAAAAAATAAAATAAGCCACGGTAATAAGCGACATGAACGTACAATTCCAATTTGGGACGTCCTGTATAAAACTTCCCGTACATTCATGTGACCTAAATGTTACAAAATCGTCAACACCCACTGATGCTGGAACTCCGCCCACTTTAGACAGAATTGGCCAATTGAAGGGACTATCAGTGATTGACAGTCAGCCTGTCAATCAGAATTCAGCTTCTAGTGTGACTCACTGGTAAACCCACCCGCTCGGACTCCCGTTTCCCGGACTTTCTGCGCAGATGCTGTCTCGCAGAAGCAGCGACCCGCCAAGTCTCTCCGGCAGGTTGGGATACTAATTAAGTTGCCAGGAAGACTACACCAACAAGCGGGTCGCTAGAGTCGATTATAACAGACTAGACGGACTTTTCACTTGAATGGAAGCGGACGGTTTCGTGTCCCGCCGAACGTCCGTGGAAACACCGGGCGTCGACAGCCGGGTTACTGGCGCTGCAGCCGGTGCAGGGTTTCGATGGATGGGCGGAAGGCTCCTGGACACCACGGGAGGATTTGTCGGGTCTCTTTCACCGGGAATGGCCGGGGAACAGGGCTTTGCTCCGGTGTTGCATCGAGCAACTCCCGAAACCTCGACCTCCGTCGAGCCAGAAATAGACTATGAAGGGCTACCGCAGGAAGCAGCCACCACCACACACATGTTGGCAGGAGCCGTGGCTGGAATCATGGAGCACTGCCTTATGTACCCCATCGACTGTGTTAAGGTATTTAAGCAAAGCTATACACAACACCGCTTATTTCTCCAGGCCCAGTTTATGTCACACGGAACGCAGCCACCGGTTGTTTAACGTAGCTAGGCCTGAACACAAGCCTGAGCTTGATTACCGTAAGCAGGCTACAAGCAGATGGGGTAACCTTGCTAACAGAGGTCAGTTAACAAACTAGCATTACCTAAACGGGAAATAACGCAACACCAGGTGGTCGAAGTAAAATTCCATATACGAGTATGTATGTTTGGCGCAGTTAAGCTTTCATTTTGGTCGATATTTGTTTAATAACAAACTGACAGATGCGCCTCCTCCATAGAGAAATAATGGACGGAGCTTCCGGCTCTGAAAAGTGAAGCCAATGCGCAAGTGCCTTAAACGTGCATTCAATCTAATTTCCAACAGGGGGCGACTCCACTGATTGCAAAAATAAGTCGGAGTAAATGGCCCTACTTCTCACTTGATTTATTACCTCAGTAAACATTTTCCTAATGAGTTTATTGGCTTAATTGCTAGTTTCAGGTCTTCTTCAATACAGCGTGCTGTTCATTTTATAAATGATGTTCCCATTTAAAATAGACATAAAACAGGGCTGGCTACATACCGAACTGTCAGTGGTAAAGGCTGAGCAGTGCTAACCATGACACTGTTTGCATTTAAATAGCCAGGAACTTTTATTAGGTACTGTCCACGTTTGCGCCCTAAACTTTGACCCTTAACTTTCACTTCATCAAAGTTAATTAGAACGTATCGGTCACCTAAAAATGTCTAGTTCAGCGTTCGGTGGCACCTTGCCAAACTAAGCTAGCTAGCGGTAAAAGTCCTGCAACTTTCCATCTTTAGCATTTGCCTAAGCGCAGTGCTTTTAATACCATAGACGACACTGGCTGAGTCACATCCTTCTCCCCAACTCCACCCTCGCGTCCAAAAATCGTCATGTCCGGTTTCAAAAAACCAAGATGGCGACGGACAAATTTCTAAACTTGAGGCTTCAAAACGGTAGTCCACAACCAATGGGTGACATCACTGCTGCTAAGTCCATTATTTTCACGGTCTATGGTCTCCTCTCGCTTAGCTAGCACGCTACATACACGGGGTTCCCACAGTCGTGGAAAACCTGGAAAAAGTCATGGAATTTCAAAATCTCATTTTCCACGCCTGGAACAGTAGCTCTAATATGCATTGATGCGTGACAGTGTTTTGTTAAATATCGCATAGTTTCTCATAGGTTTTTTTTCTCCGCGTTCCGTCTCTCCCTTCTCAGTTGTAAAGTGAGAGTGGGTCTAGGGAAGGTTCATTCACAGCCCATTTCCAAAGGGGCGTCCCCAACGGACGCTACTCGAATGCCTCTGGGCGCATTGGATAGTCCTTCAACCAATCGGACCAAAGATCCGGGTGACGTAGCAGCGACAGCGGCATCAACGGGTTGCTGCGCGTTGGTGGCCGTCATGTTGAATGTTAACAAAAAGCTGCTCGCCGTCGCCGCGCTATTGTCATCGTGTAAAGCCCGCCTCAATGGTTCTGATTGGTTTCTAGATTTGGAGAAATTGGAAATGGTAGGGCTGGGCGATATGGAGAAAATCAGATATCACGATATTCTTGACCAAATACCTCGATATCGATATTGCGACGATATTCTAGGGTTGACAATAGGTGCTTTAACAAAATATCTTCACACTTAGATTTTAGATCAATAATCATCAGTAATGTGGACATAATGTCTAAGTGGGGAAAAGGCAAATAATAGAACAACTAGTACAGTCTGGTAAGTTCAGAAAAGTACATCACTTCACTGTAATGCTGCCTTTAAAACCAGGAAAAGACAACACTTATGTCATATCACGATATGACGATATCCAAAATCTAAGACGATATTTAGTCTCATATCACGATATCGATATAATATCGATATGTTGCCCAGCCCTAGGAAATGGGCTTGAATGGGCTCTTGGCGAGAATGACTTGCAGAGCAAATCTAAAATTTGCCGGAAGCTCGTCAGGATTTTCCCAGGCCAGTCTCTCCCTCCAGCTAGCTGAAATCCTCTATGAATCTGATATGTTTTAATAATGCCGGGAAAGTGTAGGCTACATTTAATGATTCATGGGTAGATACAGGTATGTGTCGGTCAATGGAAGAATAGTTTCAACATACCAAACAAATTAGCGTAGCTAATCTAAACAAAGGTGTAATTGTAGTAGATGTACATACAGGGTCCAAATTTACTTTTCGTTCACCAGCCAAATTGCTAATTTGTTTGTTTTTTGGCTTTTGAAACAAATCTACCAGCCACGTGCATATTTTACCAGTATTTGGCTGTTGGCTGGGTGGTGATAATTTTGAACGCTGCGTTTATGGTGCTGTTAGTCGTTGGTCTGTTTGTGATTGTAAAGACGTTACTAAGAATTTAATGAGGGGAAAACGGTCTGAGGCCATCATGTGGAAAGTCCATTTGTGAAGAAGAAGTAGTAGTAAATTATTAACACAGATGGGTCGTAGTCACCAGATCCATGGTCGACAGTATAGATGGCTAAGTAAAAGAAATAAAACACACCTTGGGTTGTGATAGTGTACACAGTTGTCTTACTGTAAACCAATATAGATGACATAACTGGATAGTTTTATGATTACCTGACCATATCAAAGAATGTTAAGGTATCAGTTAATGTGAAGGTAAACACTAACCTAACCAACAGAGGGGAGGACACAGATTCATGATTTATCCTGTTAATGTGCCTGCTGCATCAAGAGTAGTACTTAGGCGTTTTACTTACAAAACTGCCATTTTCGAGAAGAGAATTGTTACATAGTGTAACATGTGTGCTTGCGGGGTCCCTCTCAAACAGATCTCTGAAATGTGACCTTTACCTCTCTGTGCTCAGCCGTTTCTCACTGTTTGAGTTGCTCTTCTAATGAAGAGTATGAAGCATGCTTACACTGGAAGAGCGACAACTTTAAGTGCATTCAAAGATTTAGTTGTGCACACTAAATTCGCCTCATTTGGAATGTGGTGTTGATTGACCCTTTTTCCCCCCACAATGCAGTGCACAACAGAAAATGAAGAGCTGCGTACAAGTGGAAGAAATCAAAACCAATGGTGGACAAGAATCCTCAGAAAAACAAAAACAATCTGAGGGATAAAGCTTATGTTTATTGGTTGACGTTTGTTATTTCCTGAGAGAAGGGAAAAGAACGTACAGTACATTTCCTGTGCACCTATTGTAAAAACATTATACTATGAAGATAAGCATAAATAGCGCAGACTGTGCAGTATTTGTTTGGAACTGCAACATGGCAAATGAGGAACCGTTTATTGGGCCTGAACCGAGCCGACAAACTATCCACTCGCTGCATACCTCAACGCTCAAAGATGTTGGACTGACACCGTAACCTCCTTTTCACCAAAAGACCCATTATTAAGATTTAGGAATGACTCGTCAAAATGATCAACCGATCTAGTCAAAAGTCAGTTGTTTACATCAAGACCAAATGCACAATCGTCTTGCTGTCTACAACTGGTTGTTCTTAAGACCTTGGTTCTCTTTAGCCAGACTGTTGTTGAGTTCAAACAGAGCTCCTGTTCACTACAAATTCCTTGGTAATTAGCTCTTCCAGTTGGCACGGTTTTTTGGCACGACAACCTTAAACCGGATCACCCCTTGTTTACAATAGCATTGCAAATCGGGGAAGAGGTCTTGTAAAGATTCTCAGATGTCTGAAACGATTATCACCGGACAGAATTATAGTTATTCCGAATTCTGAAAAAGTAATAGTAAAACATACTTTTTTAAAGTATATGATAAATTGAATTTTTGTTACTTATCACATATCACGTTGTGATAGGCATATATTGCCATTTTAAATGGTCACCCTGTGGTTAGGACTTCAAAATGAATCAGTATATCTTAAAAGTAATTTGTTAAAACAGCTTGCCTTTTTTCTTAATAAAAAAAAAAAAAGAAGAAGAAAGAAACAAGGCACAATTAAACGTCGACACTACAATTCAAGCTCAAGACCCACCCTGGCAAAATCACAGGTTTTGTACTCCTTTGTCCAACAAGTTGTTTTTGGTTTGGCTTGTAAATGGGCACCGTGAACCTGGATTTGATTAGTACAAATATTAAGAAATGTGATCGACGGCAAGACAGCTTTATTTCTAAAGCACATTTCAGCAACAAGGCAATTTGAAGACAAGAAAGAGATTGTTTAACTCTCTGTTCCCCCTTCGGTACAGACAGTGGCTGCCTGTTTCAGCCACAAAGTCGAAGGAGGAGGAAGTGCATTACAAAGTTGTGTGGCCAAAAATCTTTTGGCTCGAGGAAGCCAGTTTGGTTCGATTACAGTAATGTTGTGTTCTCAACTTCCTCTTTCCCAGATTTTCACAATCTTGGTTCCGTGTTCCTGCACAGCAGGTTGGCCAACATCTTTTGATATCTACTAGTTCATTCTTTCCACTAATTTCAGACTCTGTTTCCTCATTGCTCGCAGCTCGTAACCTTAAGCCAGGATTAGAGCATTGTGTCCCTCCCTGATCTCTTTGGTTGCAACTTAAAATTCGGCTGCACCTCTGACCAAACCCAACTGTAATCTCAAAGTATACTGACCGGCACCCTGAGTACACGTCTCTCCATCACTACAGTGATATTTTCAACCACTTCATGATAGCACAAGGATTCAGCTGGTGTTAAGTTGCTACATTCCTACTGGGCTTGGGCGGTATCAAGGTATTCCAGCACACCAAGGTATTTAGAAATGAAACCTAAATGTCAGATGTATTTCCTTGTAGAAATGTCTGTCGCTTCCTGTAACAGTCTGATTGATTGAAGGTTAGCAAAGCACAATGCAATATGGCTGTTGTATTAAACTTTGTATATTGTGATTAAATGTCTCGCTGTGAGGAAGTTACTTTCTCTCACTGCACAAAATAAAGGGCACCATCAGGGATTTAAAGGTCCCATGGCATGACAATTTCACTTTATGAGGTTTTTTAACATTAATATGTGTTCCCCCCCAGCCTGCCTATGGTCCCCCATTGGCTAGAATTGGTGATAGGTGTAAACCGAGCCCTGGGTATCCTGCTCTGCCTTTTGAGAAAATGAAAGCTCAGATGGGCCAATCAGGAATCTTCTCTTTATGAGGTCATAAGAAGCAAGGTTACCTCCCCTTTCTCTGCTTTGCCCACTCAGAGAATTTGGCCCACCCATGAGAGAGAGACATCATGGCTTGAAAACAAGTGAAGCATGGCAGCTGGTCAAGGCCTTTCCCCTCCTCCTCCTCCTCAATAATAGCATTTATAGCTACAGACACAGAAATGGCTCATACTAAGGAAAGCTCATTGTGGGACTGGCTCTAGTGGCTGGAATTCTGCACCAAGGCTGAATTTCAGTAAAGAGACTTCAGATACATATTATTTTTGTGTGTGTGTGTGTGTGTGTGTGTGTGTGTGTGTGTGTGTGTGTGTGTGTGTGTGTGTGTGTGTGTGTGTGTGTGTGTGTGTGTGTGTGTGTGTGTGTGTGTGTGTGTGTGTGTGTGTGTGTGTGTGTGTGTGTGTGTGTGTGTGTCCAAAAAGCAGCATGTCATAGGACCTTTAACGGTAAACCACGATAAAAATGTTGACGATAACAATTAGCGTTTTTTTTCATTTAAAATATTATCGCGGTGGATTACCACGGTGTGGAAACGGCGTGTTTAATCCTTCCCAGCTTCATCAAAGTCTAAATAAATAGTGGTGTTTCTTTGATTTGTGTACATATTGTTCTTTATGTTTTAGCTTGAATATTTGGATTTGTATAATTTTAAATCCGCACTACTGGAAATGTTCCTGACAAATAAGCCGTTTACATGCTGAACCCTTGTTCCTTTGATGTTAAAAGTTGCACTTTCGATAAGGTTTTGCCTATATTTTTGTAATATAATCAACTGTTACACTTTTTGAAACTATTTCAACTTGTGTACGCCTATCAGTGCTTTCTGAACATAGTGAACACACTTTGAAAAATACTGCAGATAACACCGAAAACCGTGATCATTTTGGTCACTGTAACTGTGAGGTTAAATTTTCATACTGTTACATCCCTAGGCACCATGATGTCTGCTAACTAAAGGGAGAAAAAAAATTCCCAGTGACTGGCACCAACAGGAATAATGTTGACGAGAAGCCATGGCACAAACATAAAAAAAAAAAAAGGGGTAACATTCGTTCTGTCCTTGTAGTGCAAATGACCCCAGAGTTATCTCGCTTACTAGATGTGCTATAACAACTTGACCGCAGAGAGACCTTTCTCCCGGCTGTGTGGATAGTAGATGTTACCGTATAACTCCTTTGTCATCCAATCAAGGGCCTTTTGTTTCCAAGCAAGAGGCGAGTCAGCTGTAGCTGCCAGGTTGAAGATGAGTCCCTCAGAGATCACGGTTTTAGTCCCAGAGGTTAGTGTCTGTCATCTTACAGGCCAACAGCAAACCTAACAAGAGACACCGAGAACATCCAACATGCAATCGGACCAAAAGTGGAAATATTATTTAGTGCACCACAAGATGACAAGTTGACAATGTATAGTTTATTTTGAAGGCCCAAAACCAGCTATATTGTTAAGATGTGTAGTTAAAGTGTCAAGTACTACATACATTTAACACGCCCTCCTCCACTTCCTGTTAGCAATTACATAACACTATATGTTACATAAGTGAGTCAATGACTGCATCTTGATTGCCTTTCAGCTGTTTGCATGACCGAGGTCCTCATGCCTTTTTTTTAAAAGTCTTTGTCTTAGTCTTGTTTGGCAAGCTTCAGCTGTTGTACTTAATATCTGTCCTTTTAATAAGGTACGTGTCAAGATAATCAGTTATGTGTGTGCAAAAAGTGACATGAACATAAAGCCCTTTTTGTATTGTCTTTTTTCGTTCACTGACATCTGATTCTGCTTTTTGGTCTAACCATCTGGCTCTTTGTCAGTCTTGGGCTGAGCAATCTTTCAGTTTGGTGCCTCAAAAAAAGACACACAAAAAAAACTCTGCCAGACTTGAATACACTGCTCATATTGTGGATGACTGGGCAAATTCCATTTGAGTTATCATTTCCCAGAAGCAGGGAGCAGGAATGTGCATGTACGCCTCCAGGATCCAGCCACTGTAAATAATCACCCCCGAGGGGGAGGGAGGGTGGAGGCACGGGCAATTCCCTTATTGCATGTTATGAGAAGTTCAACTATTACGGCATCTTGGTCGGTAGCTTTGGAATTTGATTCATTGCTCCAGTATTCGGCCGCTTTATTTATACACGCGCGGGGGCGGCTGTGGCTCAGGCGGTAGAGCCGTCGTCTACAAATTGGAAGGTCGGTGGTCCGATCCCTGGCCCTGCAGTCCCATGTCGAAGTGTCCTTGGGCAAGACGCTGAACCCAGAGTTGCTACCGATGCTGCGCCATCGGGGTGTAAATGTGTGTGAATGTTTATCGGATGAGCAGGTGGCACCTTTTTATATAGACGCCTCGGCCACAGTGTGTGAATGGTTCCTGTACTGTGTAAAAGCCCTTTGAGTAGTCATTAAGACTAGAAAAGCGCTAAATACATTCACGTGCACAGATTCACTGATGTTCCTTGTGCAGCAAACGGTACTGCTTATCTGAGCAATACTAGTGTTTTTGTTTTTGCACCACTTCCTGGTTGCGTTCAGCACTCTTAAGTCCCCATTGGTGGTTTGTGGTCGGCGACTTTGTCTGCAGTCGATTCTCTCTAAGTTTGATGTCGAGGCACAGTCTGTTTTATAATCAATCATGTGGTTGTTTTAAGAATTACCGGGACAGCCGGAACAACTGATGGTGGAAGAGCTCATTGTTCTTCTTTTGTAATAACTTCAGCTACCAATCTAATCTAAAAAAATAATTCACTAGCTCTGTGAAGTCAGGAGTTATAAAACTCTGCACACTTGAAAACAATTTGGATAAATAATGTAATTTTTATTTTGGTGTCTGCGTTTGTTCCTCTCACGCCAGACTCGCATGCAAAGCCTGCACCCCGAGCCGGGAGCGCGCTACAGGAACGTGATGGACGCCCTTCGGCAGATTGTGCGGACGGAGGGGGTGTGGCGGCCAATCAGAGGTGTGAATGTGCTGGCGGTGGGGGCGGGGCCTGCCCATGCTCTCTACTTTGCCTGCTACGAGAAGATCAAGTTCTCGCTCAGTGACGCCATTCACCCCGGAGTCAACAGCCACTTTGCAAATGGTAAGACGTCTTCCAACAGACACACAGACAGACACACAGACAGACACACAGACAGACACACAGACAGACAGACCTCCAATGAAAATGTTACTTTTCATTCACGATGCTCAAACGTAACTTAACTATTTTCTTTTTCTTTTCTTTTTTTTTTCTTTTAAACAATTTTAAGGCAGGTTTGGTGATAATACAGGGGTTTTTACGTAACTATTAGTATTAGGGGGTGTAAGAAAAAATTGATACACTTGAGTATTGCGATATTTTATTTTGCAATACTGTATAGATACAAAAAAAAAAAGTCAATCTATTTTTCTATCTTATTTGTTTTTGTAATTCATGTAAGACAGTGGTTCACGTTTATGTTGTGTTTAAACCCCCTACCGCTAGATGGCTATGCTGAGACGCACCACTAGTGTCCTTGCCTAACAGGGACTAACAGTGCCTGACTTTTTGCTAGAAGCTAACAACGTAGCTATGGCTGAACTTTGGCCTACTTTAGCATATAAACATTAGCTCACTAAGAACCTGGGAACCACAATCCCAAACTGGCAGTTTGATTTTCTGTGTACTGAATTGTTTACCTAAAGTAAACTTCTTTGACTTTTATGAACATCATGTCGTCTTTTTAATATTAGTTTTTCTAAAATTATACTTTAAAAAATCCCAATATATCGCCTTACGCACAGTATCGAAATATATTGCAATATATTGAATCGTGACCCATGTATCGTGTATCGCCATATTCTTGCCAATACACAGCCCTAATTAGTATATATTAGTATTCCTAGTTTACAAAGGTCTTACATTTTTTTCTAGACCTTTAGTCATAACTTTTTACATTTTTTTAGTGTGCTGTATGTTACAATTGACTGTATTTGTTGTGACTTGGATGTTTATACGACTGTACAGGTAGGGTTACGTCACACCTCGCAAAGCTTTTGTGTATTAAATATGTGAGAACTATTGTATAGATAGGTAGGTAGGTAGGTAGGTAGGTAGGTAGGTAGGTAGGTAGGTAGATAGATAGATAGATAGATAGATAGATAGATAGATAGATAGATAGATGATAGATAGATAGGGTGGCTTGTGACCTGGAGGTAAAATGGTTGCCCCACAAGGTTGGCGGATCAATCCCAGGTCTTCCGGCCACGTGTCAAAGTGTCCCTGAGCAAGGCACTGAAGCCCAAGTTGCTCCCCAGATGCTGTATGTATAGCTGTCCACTGCTCCTAGTACTTAGGATGGGTTAAATGCAGTCATTTTGGTTTTTGTTAAATTTAAAAGCAAATTTGAGTACTTGGTAAATATTTCTTCTTCTCGCGCTTAAAAGCCGTACGGACTTATGTGTATGTGGCCGTAGAAGTTGCCGTTACATTTTCCTACCAAGTGACCCGTTGGGAGGAGGTCGTTGTGGTTGAGGCTTTAACATCCGCCTCGCTGTTTCCTCTGTTCTGCAGGAGTGGCGGGCTGCATGGCCACAGTGCTGCACGACGCCGCCATGAACCCAGCCGAAGGTAAAACCTCCTCTGCTTTGCCTAAACACACACACACACACACACACACACACACACACACACACACACACACACAGTATATTCTGCATAGTGAAGACTGACTGTCGGTCTATGTATCAGTCCCACCAGAAAAACGCAATTATGCGATTGCATAATCAGCCAAAGTCCGCATATTCATGCGGGGGGCTGCATTTTTTTCAAATAAGCCGCACTTTCGCCGCATAAATTGCTGATTTCCGCACGGGGCTTGCATGATTTCATAATTCCCGCATTTTCGTTGCAGTGGTCACATATATATCTTAGCAGAAAGTTGAAAAATGTTGCGTTTACTTCACACAAGAGCAGCCGTTTTCCCCTGTTGCCATGGGAACGTTATGAAGTGATGTAATTACGCGACATGAACATCGTCGAAAAAGCAGGGTGTTGGGGAATCACACAGTTTTTGCAAGTTCCCGCAATTTCATCGCATAAAATTGCATGAATATCCCGCATATTCCATCGCATTTTTTAAGAAAACGTGCCGCATAATCAAGGATTTTTGCCCGCAACGATCACAAAAAAACTCCCCATTTTTCTGGAAGGACGGATGTATAGAAGTTCTCACCCTCTTTCAAAGACCCTTGTAGAAAGTCTCTGACGGTGTTATTCTGCCATCAGGACACTTGGTGGAGCTCCAGACTCAGATGTGTTACAGGAGTGCTGTTTACCAAAATGTTACTGCAACAAACCAGTCGAAGAGTTGCATAATTACTTTGAAATATGTATTCATCAGCATCAGCATCATATTTCTGATCATTAAGATTTAGCCCGTTTTGTGTTTTTCCAACACAGTAACATAGATTTTCTTGACCACAGCTGTCTTCTCAACAATCCTATTTGATGTTAAACTTTATATTTCTGCTAAGAGTTTTAGGATTTTTAAAGCTTATAAAAAATGCTAATCCATCGCCAACAATAGTCCTCGATAGTCAAGCATTAGGCCTCTAATAATTCTGCTAAATGTTCTAATTGATGAGCGATTGTTTTCAGTTTATTTATGTAACGTTAGTCCCATATATGCCACCCATTTTTGCCATGAATTGTATTAAGAAAACAAGGTTTTTATTTTTAAAGACAGTTTGGTCAAACATCTTTCTTTCCTTTCTAGTGTTCCTGCCTTCCTCCCACTTCCTCTTTTCACGGTCCTGTTTGATTGTGTAATCATGTGAAATATATACTTTGGGGTTTTCCCTGCTAATTTCCTCTCCTTCCCCTCATCCCCCCCTCCTCCCCTCAGTTGTGAAACAGCGAATGCAGATGTTCAACTCTCCTTACCGTGGCGTGCTGGACTGCGTGGGGTCTTTGTGGCGGCACGACGGCCCGGCCGCCTTCTACCGCAGCTACACCACCCAGCTGACCATGAACGTGCCCTTCCAGGCGCTCCACTTCATCACCTACGAGTACCTCCAGGAGCTCCTCAACCCCCACAGACAGTACAACCCTTCCTCCCACGTCGTGTCGGGCGCGCTGGCCGGCGCCCTGGCCGCCGCCGCCACCACGCCCCTCGACGTCTGCAAGACCCTCCTCAACACGCAGGAGGCTCAGGCCATCCACGTGATCCAGGCCGAGGCCGCGACGGCATCCGGGGCAGTCGGGGCGGCCGCCGCCGCCACCGCCGGCGCCACCGCCGGCGGCAGCCGCCACATCTCTGGCCTCTGCGAGGCCTTTCGGACGGTGTACAGAACGGGAGGCATGCCCGCCTTCTTCAAAGGCGTCCAGGCGCGCATCATCTACCAGATGCCCTCCACGGCCATCAGCTGGTCCGTCTACGAGTTCTTCAAATACATCATCACCAAGCGCCAGCACGAGAGACGGCTGCGCGGCGATCGCGACGGCGACAAATAAACACCACGCCGTAAGATTGGGGTGTCGGCAACGCAAAGGTTTATTGCAATCGATCACGGTTCTATCGGTATTGATCACTAAACCTCTAAAGGTTTTAAAAAAAAAAAGCTCCTGAACTTTAGATTCTTTGAGCAAACTTTTTTTCCTGAGATCTATTAAGCGCGGTCTGCTCTAGTTCACAGCAGGCGAGGACACGTACACCTAGGAGGCAAATAGTCTTGATTTCTAGACGTTGGAGAAATGTCCGTCAATACCCATCGGTAAGAGAAGAGCCTCGAAGGGGTTGACGGGGAGTTCCCGTTTTCCTAAAGTCGCCCCACTAAATTATGACGCTTTTTAACTATTTTTCATTTTAGTGTTCAACTTGACAAACTCCCTCTATTGGCTTTCAAAAAGCTTCGTGGAGGGCAAGGCACAGTGAAAGCAAAGTTGCATTTGGCCATTTGATCAAAGAAATCCCCTCCACCACCGATTGTTAGCGTTCAGACTTTGTTTTGGCTCTGAACTCAAGTACGTTGGATTAAGAAAAAAAGAGTGACTCTGAAGTTAAAGTGCTGACTTTGAGCTTTAATTTGAGGGCGTTTACATTCACTTCCAATGAACTGTGTAGCAGTTTTGTCATACATACCCGCCAAAAGGATTAAAAAAAGGGCAAGCAATCCTACATTGGTGGCAAAGTCAGCACTTTAACCTCATAGTTACAAATCCAGTGCGTTTGAATACAGAGCCGAAAGAAAAGACGAAAATTCATCACAATCCAAGTTCTAAGAACTGCGCCATGAGCTGAGTTACACCCCTCTCTGAAATGCTCATGCTGCACTTCTCACTTCAAGGTATTATCACCATGATAAATTCTGACCACGTGGTGGCGTACAGTAGACTGGGTAAACTAGGGCTGGGCGATATGGAGAAAATCAAATATCACGATATTTTTGAACAAATACCTCTATCGATACCGCAACGATATTGTAGTGTTGACTAATTGGTGCTTTCACAAAATATTTACACAATGGGATTTTTGATAAATAATCATCGGTAATGTGGATAGAATGACTAAGTGGGTAAAGGCAAATAATAGAACAGCTACAACAGTCTGGTAGGTTCAGAAAATGACATCACTTTACTACGACATTACTACTGTAATGCAGCCTTTAAAACCAGGGAAAGACAACACTTACGCCATATAACGATATTACGATATCCAAAATCTAAGACGATATCTAGTCCCATATCACGATATCGATATAATGTCGATATATTGCCCAGCTCTAGGGTAAACCCAGCCTGATCTGCCGGCGATTTGATTTCCCCCCCCCCGCCGCCGGTGGGGAGGTGTTGTTTTTTCTCCCCCTGGGCCCCCCCCCATTAAGAAGGGAAAAAAAAAAAAAAAAAGCCCCCCCCCCGGGGGGGGGGGGGGGGGGGGGGGGGGGCGGAGAAAAAAAAAAAAGGAGGGGAGGGGGGGTTTCCCCCCCCCCGCCCGCCCCCGCCCGGGGGGGGCGCGGCGCCCCCGCGCCCCGGGGGGGGGGGGGGGGGGGGGGGGGGGGGGGGGGGCGCGGGGGGGGAGAGGGGGCCCGGGGCCCCGCGGGCGGCGCCGCGGCAGCAGAAAAAAAAAAAGAAAAAAACACAAAAAATTTTTCTTTTTTTTTTTTTTTGTTTTGTTTGCTGCCCGACACACAAAAAAGAAAAAAAAAAAAAAAAAAAAAAAAAGAAAAAAAAAAAATTTTTTTTTTTTTTTTTTTTTTTTTTTTTTTTTTTTTTTTTTTTTTTATTTTATAATAAAAAAATAATTCCAGTATTCAACACTTGAGTGGAACGGATGATGTGAGAGTGTGTTTGCGTGCGTGCCTGCGTGAGTTACAGTGACTGGATGAGCGGAAGTGGACTGGATCAGCTTGATAGAGATCGGGTCTCAGCACGGCTGAGCTATCCACTTTGTGTTGTCCTTCAAAGGAAAAACGCCCTGTAAAAGGTGGGTCAAAAATATTTAGCTTTTCTTTGTGGTTAGCGTTCTGACCACAGTGCAATTTCTTTTGACGCAACATAAGGAAAGGGGGTTATTGCATTAACTGTTTCATGTCATCACTTCGGTATCTTTTGCGGGTGCTTTTAAATTCACGCACACGTGAGGGATTGTCTCTGGGTGGAGCCGCGGACACATCGCTGACAGGCTCGTAGACTCATGCTGGTACGTTTTTTTTTTTTTATCCCATTTTTGTTCTAAAACAATATAGATTTTTATTTTTTTTAATGCACATCTAGTGTTTTGGAACAACAATTACAGACGGAACAAAAACGGCATGAGTATTCACCTTAGACGCTCACTTTAGGTTACCTTTTTTATTATGTTTTTTTTTTAACGCACAACATCCTAGCACTTAATAGCAGTTATCATTGTTAGGACCAAAAAAAAAACATAACTTTGACAATAAAACAAGTACACAGAACAAAGTAACATTACTTGTACACATGCCTTCGGTTAGCCGCTATACATCCAACGCACAACTACTACAAAGAGACCCTCGGCTAGAGATGTCCTTTTGTGTTTAGAAGCCTATAAAGAAGATCGAAATTGTACATAATATATATTATATATAAATATGGACAAATCTAGATAATATACCTAAACTCTCCTAACCAGCTTTTGAAGCTAACCTGTATTTTGAATTGTACAAATATATGAAACAGAAGATTTTGTCAAGGAAAAAAGTAAAAAGTAGAGTTTTTTTTTTTTTTTTTTTTTTTTGTAGAAAGTCTACAGATCCTCCCCTGGAAGGTAGCAGCAAAGGAAAACCTGGATTATTTTAAATTCAGACACACGAGTATGGAGAAAAAGTTAAAACAGCTGAAGACTATTTAAAGTAAATGATTGTGTTGCTCATGCGGAGCCAAGTTTCAGGATTGGGACACCAAAGACAGAGCGATAGAGACAGCAGGGGAACTTTTGGTTTGTCGGAGGACGACACTAATGTGAAAAGCTTGAACGCTGTCTGTCTGAGAGCGACACCTGTATTTTGTGAATTGTAAATAAACTCGCTAAGGCAGCTCCTCGCAGAAGCAGGGTCTTCTCTTGGTGCTGGCTCATCAAGCGCTGACAGAACTTACTTTTGTCTACTTGTCTTACTTTTTCTTTTCTCCTTGCTCCCTTTCCACATATTGAACTCCACCCCCCACCACCCAGGCACAAGACTTTTAGGCTGGAACTTCTGCCATTACACAGGTTGTTTTGAATAATTAGGGTGACGCATGTGGCTGCACTTTATTTTGTAACTTTTTCACGATTCCTGTTTGTATTGACTTCTTAACTTGTAGTTATTTATATCATGTTTAATAATTTGTCTCTACTAAAAGCTTGTTACAACTCAGGAAACAAACTTTAAATCCTCTCCCAAATATAACACTTAATGTCAATGAATTGACAGAAAAATAAAATATTTTTTCAATTGGTTTATCGAGCAAATATGCCAAACATTAGGTAGCTCCAGCTTTTAAGTTGTGAGGATTTGCTGCTTTTCTTCTTCTTAAGTCCCATAAGATAGGTTATGTGAATGTAAATTGTATATATTGTTGGTTTGCTTTAATTTTGGTCGGTCACCCTTTGGTTTAGATCAATTCTGATGAGCAATTTTTACTTTTTTTTTTTTTTCTCAATTTCTTTGACCCGTGCAACTTTAATGTAGGTCTAACAATCAACCAGCAGATGTCGCTGATACTGGGACGACCCTCGCCGCCAGATCTGTTGGTAGGTATGCACAGATGTCAGCACTGTTATAACTAGAAGAATGATGGCCAACTCTACGAAGATAAGACCCAGATTATTACAAATTCATTCATGATGATTTACAGTAGCCGATGCCATCGGCAATATTAACTTTCAGTCAATGCAGGATACATGTCGACAGAAAATGCAGACGTTGACATGTAGTGCTAAAACGATACCTTGATTTATCAATTGGCAGAAAGTTGACAACAATTTTTATAATAATAATAAAAAAAAAAACTCTTTCATGACTCGCTGGTTCCAGTTTAAAAAAATGGGAGGATTCCCTGTTTTCATTCATTCATCATTGTAAACTGAATATCTTGTGAACTGAAAACAAGCAAGTCTGAGATGTCACCTCGGGCTCTGAACCTGTGGGACGAAGGATTTCAACCCTTTTTTGAACGTTTTTAGACCAAATGAATAATAAGTTAATGGATGAATATAATTGTTTTGGAAAGTCAAAAAAGTCCAGGGTGCTCAGGAAGTTCAGTCAAATGTCTGAAGGTGCTCTTCGGGGTCGGGAATTCAATTTAAGTGTATTAAAAAAAGGGAAATCCAAGGCACTCTTCTTCAAAATTATTTAAAAAGTCTTTATTTTACTGGCTATTTCATAATAGGACATTTCAAAGACACGGGGAGGAGCAACCCACGCGTAGCGGCACAGACAGCCTTCTTCAGGGTGTGATATATAATTGAAATATAACTGTTTGTTTTGTCTTTTTCAATAATGAAAATAATCAGTAATTGGTTTTGTCTCTACAACAAAAAGACTGTTTTGCACTCCACGTCATCCTTGAAAATGAGGTCTCAGCAGGACTTACTTTGAGGGTTGGGGTTAGGTTACTTTGAGTCATTTTTATGAAAAAAGAAATAATTCTCTGATAACAGCTTCTTAAATGTGTTTTCTTCACTCCTCTGTGACCGTAAACTGAATATATTTGAGTTGTGGACAAAACAAGACGTTTGAGGACGTCATCTTGGGCTTTTTGGCAAACACTGATCCATATTTTTAACCATTTTTTATAGACCAAACAGCTTATTGATTAATCGGGAAAATAATCGACAATGAAAAGTATTGTTAGTCGCAGCCCTAATCACAAAGTCTCTTTATTACTTCCATGAGCTCGTCTTATTATTATTATTATTATTATTATTATTATTATTATTCCACGACCAAAGGGGCGACCTCTAGCTCACCCAGTAAGAGCGTTCACCCCATGTTGGCTGAGTCCTGTAGTGACGAGAGTTCAAATCCGACCTGCTGCCCTTTGCTGCGTGTCATCCCCCATCTCTCTCCCCCTTTCATGTCTATCCACTGTCACTACTTAATAAAGGTTAAAGCCACAAAAAAATAATCTTAATTGAACAAAACTATAATGGCGTGTTTTACACTTGCAGAATGGCCGCTCAGTTGGGGTCAGCGGTGTAGTATACGCAGTATACCCACTAAGAAAGCTCCTGGATTTCCATATACCCACTTAACCCTTGTGTTGACCTCGGGTCAACTTGACCCATTTTCAAAGTTTCTATATTAGAAATTTGGGTATTGGGTTAACAATAATAAAATGACAATAATTGCAAAAAAACAAATGTCGGGAAAAGATAATTTTACATTTTGACCCCAAAACAACAAAAGTTGAATGGTCGACGGGAAGACGAAACAAGGGTTAAAAATGCTCAATGACGCACAAACGACATACTTTCCATTATATTTTTGACCTTTTTAGAATTGTCATCTGTGTTTTTTTTATCTTTGCATAGGCTCAATAAAGGTATTTCCACCGTAAATTGGTTCATAAAAGTGTATCAGAAATGACGCTCAAAATTTCCCTGGTGGAGGGCAACCAGACCGCCCAATGTGATATGTACCAAATGTAGTGTGTGTGTGTGTGTGTGTGTGTGTGTGTGTGTGTGTGTGTGTGTGTGCACACCCACTGCAATACATTAGATTACACCACTGGCTGGGTTACAACAACAAAAGCTTTTGGTTGAGATAACAAAATGATTGAGTGTCCTCTCAGGCCTTCCGTAGCTAAACTATTGCCGTTCTGTGTAGAGGGTAAGCTCCCGTGCTTCCTGGTTGAAAGCTGACAGGCAGGCGTCCACCGAGAGACCGAAGCAGACTGACGGAGAGCGGCGCCTCCACCTTCCCTCCGCTGCAGATCCTGTTTCACTCGAGGCCCCGTGTTTGTTGTCGTTCCCCGCGGCCTACAAGCTAAAAATGTTGTCTTTCATCTCGTTTCTCGTCTAACTTTACCTCCCTCCCTACTGTTGTTCCTTTTCAAACGTCGGCGCTCTGAAACGTAAGGCGATCCCTTTCAGTCGGACAGGAAGGTTCTTGGCAAGTGAGGTCAGGCCCTCGTCTGGAGGGCGCATGGCAGCAGGTCTGGTCAGAGCCAAGGTCAACGTGAGGCGTGTGTGTGTTTGTGTGTAGACAAAATACAAAGAGACAAATGAGGTGACAGAAACCCAACACACCTTCTGCACATCCCTCCAAACAATTACCCCGGCGAATATGTGTGTGTATGTGTAGCTCGAAAAGACAGAAGAAGAGATTTGACCCAAAACGCTTCCCTGTCATCCTTGGTTTGATAAACGGTTTGTTTTCGGTGTTAAAATGTGGGACGAGTTTCTAATCTCTCCATCGGTGACGCTCCGCCTGCAGGTCACACAAATATAGGCGATAACACACATCGCATTACTTTGAATGTTTGATATAAACCACATAAATCATCATTTAGAATAGCCGCGTGGCATGTCGTTAGTGCCCTCCCCCACATGCTGTTTGCCCCATGAAGTGCCATGTTTTACAGGTGGACCACTCCAGAGGAACACAGCCTGAAACCCACAGAGGATGATGAATGTGATTTCCCCCCCCTGCTGTGTACTGTATATAACTGTAGTAGTATATGCAGTATATAACACTTCATGGACAGCATCCACTTAGAATTATAAACTAGTATATCATTTACACACGTCTTTCATTACCTGAGTGAATATACATTTGTTTTGCTCTAACATGTTTTGTCTTTTGATATGACTTCTTCAGTAATTCTCTTTTTTATTACTGACTTTTATCTCCACTAGCAGGATGTCCGGAGCAAAATATCCGATTACTGGCCAGGTCTTTAGATGGAAATATACTTAATTCATCCCTCTGGGGACATTTTGTGAAAATAAAAACAGTTGGCACCATTCTACCAGCCCTCCGGTGGACAAAAACTGCATTTTGCACCCTGTTCGTGATCCCCTGAGGATGAACTAATGGTTTTGGTGATTCCTCTAACCTTTGCCTATCGGCCACCATCAGACCAAATATGGTTTCACATGTATACGAGATATTTTCAAATGGTTCAGTTACTCTCTCTGACTCTCCAGAGGGTGAACACTTTTGATTTTGGTCTTTCCTTTAGCAACCTCCTCGGGGGGGAAATCGGTACATGTTTGCCCCACTACTGATACGGCAATGCCAGTGTGAGTATGTTGAAATTTACCCGTTTACCAGCTTTAGTTTAACATTTTCTAACTAGCACTAAACACAGTTGTACACAAAAAATGTAAATCTCATGTTGCCATTGGATGAAAAGTCAGGATAACCAAAGTCATCAGGATTCATCCTCTGGGGACCATTAATATTCACGCAAAACTTCACTGCAATCCATCCGATGATTGAGATATTTCAGTCTGGAATGAATGTTGCAACCTGTAGGGGGTCTACTTTCTTTGTTTTTGAAGTACAAATAAGAATTAAAGTGGTGAAAAGACACAGGGTGAAAAGAGGAGCTGCAGCAATGTGCAGTACAACAACAAATATGGTGTTTTTTGAAAATTAAACTATGTAAACCTTTTCTGATATAACATCTAAATACAATTATGAACCTGAAAATGGGCATAATATGAGCACTTTAAGTAAAAATGTGGTGAAGACTTCTGCCGACAACCTGCCACTGTTTACCAGAAAAGTTTAATTTTGAAGGGAAGTAACAATGCTAATAAGTACTCTTGCAACAAACTTTTATGAAGGAAAACACACGTAGATCTTTATATAAATTGAATGTATCTTTTTGTGCAAAGAATCCATATTTTTTGTATATATCCCTAACCATATAACAGGATGATACAGTGCTGTTTAGATTGTTAAATTGATAGAAAGTTACTGGTAAAATTGGTAAAAATTAAATCACAAAACTATTGGCTTTTTCACCTGCCAAATCAAAGGACTTTTTTGTTTTTTCTGCCATATCAATTTCTTTTTTTTTGTTCGCCGATTGTTATGTATTATACACATTTTTAAAAGAAAAACTTTCAAGAATAAAAAGGCAAAGAAATGTATCCATGGAAAGGGTGTGGCATGAAAATTCCTGGCGCTAAACTGGGTGGTATTTGGCCGTTAATCATTATGAGCTAATGTGTATAAAAATACACCAACGCAAAGTGAGAATGCGTGGTGTCCTTTTCAGAGTGTCTTCATGTTTGTATTAGCCCTATTTACTGAAGGTTTTTTATTGTCAACCGCCTCACTTGAGTGCTTTGAGTTGGAATTCTGTGCCGCACCCTTCTCATGGGCGAAGGCCCAACTCTTTCCGCTTAAAAATCACCATTCTCCAGAAGTGTGCCTGTTAAAATTCATGCCATTTATTCACGTGAAATTAGCCGACATGCGTGTTATTCATTCTGGTAGAACCATGATCGTTTTGCCGTTGGATAACCGGCTTGATCGGCTTTGTTTTAAGTGCCTTGCTCGAGAGCACCTGGCTATCGGTTGCTGATGCAAAGCGAAAGCGTCACTCATTCATTTCGGCCCAGACTTTCCCAGCTGGTGTGGATCTTAAATTAATGACTCTAATGATTTTTAGTGAGACACGCACCGCAATTTATGTGTGTTATTGCAAACCCTGACAGTTTAGGATAAATCTCTGTGGGTAGCACTGGATAAACACCATATACTCGTGTATCTTCCCAGAAAACATAACGTTTTTGACCCAGAAAGCTGCAGCAGTGAATGGATAAATGTGGATCACAGGATAAATATTTAGATATCTCCGGGGGTTGATGGACGAGGTTGGCCTTCCTCCCCGTCTCCCATCCCAGAACACGGGAAAAGCAGTTAAAAAAGACATTTCCAAACATCCACGTCCATTGCAACATCTATTACGCTGAAGTCAGTGAGCATTACGTGTGTGTGTGTGTGTGTGTGTGTGTGTGTGTGTGTGTGTGTGTGTGTGTGTGTGTGTGTGTGTGTGTGTGTGTGTGTGTGTGTGTGTGTGTGTGTGTGTGTGTGTGTGTGTGAGCTGACTCAGAAGACACTGTGCAGTCTCTGAAGAGCACTTTACACTGAAGCTTGTAGGTGTCAAATTTTCAATTGGTGGATATCTCATCTAAGAGCCAAACTCCCACAGGCTGCGATCCACAGAGATTAGCACAGAGGAGGTTACTCTGATATTTAGCAAAGTTTTGACGAATATGGATTATGCCTACAACTGATAGCTGGCAATAATTTCTTTTAAATTTGACAGTTTATTAGTGTAGTCCAGTGTTCTTTTACAAGATGTAGGAAACGGCCATGGACTGCTAAATTATCCAGCCGCATACATACATTGTGTGAGGCTGTAATGCTCTTTTCACACCAGAAATCTAATCATCGGAGGGATGAAAAATGGCCATCTCAAGATTCAGCTTGTCAGACTGAGCATATTCGTCAGTCTGAGCTGTGTTCTGTCAGTGTTAACGCTCGCTAACGCCAACGTTTCTTGCCAACAGTAGTTCATTTTAACTTGGCACGCGCCAAGTAGATCAGCACACTTTTTATCTATATATATATATATATATATATACACACAGTTCAACAAAACTTTGCCCCGCACGCTTGACAGTGCTGACCTTTAGTGGAACAGAGAGCTGAAGAGTCCAAAATGGAAGACGCTATCGTAGCTGTGTTTTGAGACTCCTGTCTCATAAATGTCTTAAAAGTCCAATGTGTGGGAATTTCTCCCATCTAGCGTTGAGATCGTATATCGCAATCAACTCTCTCGCGCCACGCAGTTCAAAATACGTATTCCAGCTACGGTAGCCTTCACGCTTCAAAAAGCCGGTCTCTTGCTCTTTTCAATCTCCTTTTTCTTTTTCTGGGCGAAGAAGAAGAAGAAGACTCCTCTTCCTGAAATTTGGATTTTGAATACGTGTGGTCCTCCGTGTTTCCTTCTTCAAACTTGCCGGGGGCCGGGAAGCTACGATACCCGTTAGCAGCATTAGCAGCACCTGGGAGTTTATCATGTGACAGAGAAAACGTGAAAGGCGGAGCAGTATGTCCTGTATGTCCCTTACCGGCTACCGTATTTCAAGATGGAGCATGAATATGGAGCGTCTACCCCAGTTCATGCAAACGCAAACGTAAAATGTCAAGCCAATAGGAATACTTGGAATTGATGGTGGAGGTAAATATTCATGAAAAAGGACGAGTTTGTGAATGGGCAACACAGATTTTGATAACGAACTAAACACGTTACACACTGGACCTTTAAGAAGAATGCCTTTATTTATCCCGTAAGGGGAAATTTACAATTTTCACTCCGTTAGTACAGTTGCACACATTGAACACAGAATTACAAACATGCTCAGGACCTATACATGCTATTACACTAATGGAGAGATGTCAGATTGAGGGGGCTGCTCCTTGGAGGAGCGCCCCGAGCAGTTAGGGGGGGGGGTTCGGTGCGTTGCTCGAGAGCACCTATGCAGTGCCCAGGAGGTGAACTGGCATCTCTCCAGCTACCAGTCCACACTCCGTACTTCGGTCCGTACGGGGACCTGAACCAGCGTCCCTCCGGACTGAGCTACTGCCACCCCAAACCCCAAACCATTCCTCTCTTTTTTGGAGCACTCCTGACAGAGGAGGTTAAATAAAAGTGGATAAGCTCATGAGCTAGAGATTTCTCCATTTTGTGCTCTCCGACTTTCAGCAGTGCAGATTGCACTTGTCAAAGTAAGCACATGTTGAACTTGAAACATATTCTTGATCGTACCCCGAAAGAACCAGCATGTTTTCAGCGTGTATCGATAGCTCAAAGTTTGTCATTCTTTGCCGAAGCGAAGGGATTTTGAGATGGGCAACGCACAGAGAGTGGAAGTGGATGTCAGGATCAAATATGATCCAGACTCCCTGGATTATATTTGATGTCTCAGTGCCGGGGCTTGAAGCAGCACGCCCCCTTTAATGCCAGGTCCAGCTCTCCCACCTAAACTTAAGAAAGATCCCTGAGTCAGTGTTGAACTGTTCATATGCCTAAATTCATTTTGTTTATTAAAATCTGGGTCCAGGTGTAATTCCTGCATAAAAACATTGTACATCATGTTAGAGAGAGATGTAACAGGCCATGAACAGTAGTAGTGCCCTAGGGGCCCTGTAGCAGGGCCATGAACAGTAGTAGTGCCCTAGGGGCCCTGTAGCAGGCCATGAACAGTAGTAGTGCCCTAGGGGCCCTGTAGCAGGCCATGAACAGTAGTAGTGCCCTAGGGGCCCTGTAGCAGGCCATGAACAGTAGTAGTGCCCTAGGGGCCCTGTAGCAGGCCATGAACAGTAGTAGTGCCCTAGGGGCCCTGTAGCAGGCCATGAACAGTAGTAGTGCCCTAGGGGCCCTGTAGCAGGCCATGAACAGTAGTAGTGATAGAAGATGAAGCAGCTGTTGTAGCCATAGGCGTAGATTTCTTGGGGGATGCAAGGGACCCCCCCAATATTTAGAAGAGGTAGATTTGTCCCACTCAAAAAATATGATTGGTTTTGGGAGATTAAATCCATGTTGTCACTGTTTTTTGACGTGTGTCGCGGGTGCAAATTACATTGGCTGCCGCTAGAGTACGTCTAGCAACTCTCCGAGCTGGAAAAACCAAATTCTTGTCAGGCCAATCACATCGTGTATAGAGTCGGTGGGCGGGCTTAACATAATGACGGCAGAGTTACGACGTTGTGTGAATTCCCCGCTACTTGAAAACAAAGAAGATGGCTGCTGCTGCTGGCGAACAGCGGCCTTTGGAATCGGCTTTGGCCGCGACTCTGTAAGACTTGGAGTTCAGCTTTTCTTTGAGGAAAGAACAAAGAACGGCACTGAAGTCATTCTTAAAAAAAGGAAGATGGTTTAATCTATCGACTAGCTCCGCTATCTTCTTCGTTGCTCTGCCTGGTTGTAGCGCTGTCCTATTGCGTGCAGAGGGAACTTTTTTAAGACATTTTTGGGGATTTCTTTTGCGTTTTTGTCGCATTTTCCGACCTTTTATGACGTTTATTTTTTTTCCAATGTTGTTTTTCGATGTTTGTCGCCCTTTTTTGGACATTTTTGAAGTTTTCTTCAACGTTTTCAGAAGATTTCTAACTAGGCAGCTTCGTATAAGAGAATGTTTATGTAGGCCTAAAAGAAAAATGTTCTGTATTTTAACTGTAGCTACACACATAATTTCCGTTTTTTTTTTTTTTATTATTATTACAGCAAAGTCTGGGTAATATGCTGCCAGAACTTTAACTTAACATTTTACGGATTTATTTCTTTGAACGCAGGAAATTAAGATTTTGAGATTAAGACTCTCAAACTTTTCTAGGGGATGACCCCCAGAATCCCCGGTTATAATGTGTGTGTGTGTGTGTGTGTGTGTGTGTGTGTGTGTGTGTGTGTGTGTGTGTGTGTGTGTGTGTGTGTGTGTGTCCCAATGTTGAAACTAAACCTTTGTTGGAGCAGTAAGAGCCTCTGCTGTAAGCTCAGATCCCTCTGCCATGAGCTGAGGAGTCTCTGTGTGTGAATGCAGCCTGTCTGGGCCTGTCGGTCCTCCGCTCTGCAGCCTGAGCGGCTGGTCGTCCTCTGATGGGGGGGGGGGCGGAGGAGTGTTGCTCCGTAATGACCAATCATACAGTAAGCAGCAAATGACTGCACCTCCTGCACCAACATGTGGGTGTTATGACAGAGCGAGCCAGGAGACACTCTCCAAACTGATCGAGATACAAAAAGACGAGAAGCATTACCACATGACTTAGTTTGAACTTGTGTAATGAGTGCAATAACAACTAAAGCCTCAGTATCCATATTAGAGTTAAGAGACATAATCTACGTTTTAGGTTTTAACAGAATTATGTGCTCATATTATGCTTTTTGGCTTTTTCCCCTTTCCTTTATTGTGTTATATATCATTTTTGTGCACGTTATAGGTTTACAAAGTGAAAAAGCCCAAAGTCCCCCCCAAAGGGACTTACCATCTCCAACAGAAAACACTGTTCACCAACTGCTCCAAACAGCTCTATTGTAGTCCAGCCTTTACTTCAGAGACAGACGTGGTCACTTTGGAACACGTTATAATGCTCGCCTAGCTGCTAGCATGGCACGCCCTCATACTCTGCTTCTGACTGGCTAGTAGTCCTTACCTAGCTACTGTGCAAGTGCGACTCCCAACAAAGATTGAACAGAAGAAGTGAGACGTCTCACTCTGTAGCTAAAACAGAAAGCTCAACACACAAGGTGAAAAGAGGAGCTGCAGCAATGTGCAGTACAACAAAGATATGGTGTTTTTTGAAAATGAAATCATGTAAACCTATTTTGATATAACCTCTAAATACAATTATGAACAAGAAAATGAGCATAATATGAGCACTTTAACATAATGTGATGGGGACTAGCTGATAATGCAAGAACTGAATGTAAACTGGTGACGTTTTTATTTTGAAATTAATATGTGAAGAGCTACTTTTTGAACATTTGAATAGAAAATGTGTCATCAAACATGTAAAGCTCGCAGGTGTAACACATTTTGAGCTTTAATGTTTTTAGAAATGAGATCATTAAACATGTTTTGGGTTATGTTATGTCATATATTCGGTGACATACCTTTAAGCAACAATATATTTTTCTAAAATCAGTTTTAAGCTCCCCACAAAGCTTCTTCTGTACACGTTAATGATGAAAACAGTCTGAAAATACTTTTGATAACTGATAACTTTTGAGAATTTCCCGCTCAGTTTTCCACAATCGTGCGTATAAACTAACAAAGAAATAATTAATTGGAGAAAAAGTCTTAATTAGACCTGATCTAGAAAGTCTTTGACAGACTGCTCGGCTGGTGTTTGTAATGTTTTTTTCTCTAATACCAGCTCAGACCAGTTTGGGATTACCATTTTAGTTCCCCAATATATAAAACGTACTGTTAATTTAATTGTATCTTTATTTGTCAGGGACAGTGCATATTAATAAACATTTCTGTAAATATGCCAGAATTAGCCAGAAGGCTAGTTTTCATCTGCAGTCCCTGGCCAGATACAGTTACAACAGGCTCCCTTAAAAACAATGATAGGCCTCCTAACATGAGCATGACATTAAATACAAATATAAATACATGTGTGCACTAGATAAGATCACATTACATTCTTGTCTTGTTTACAACAACTCAAATTACATTCCATTGCAATTTATATAAAAATAAAAAAACTGATGGGTTTGAAAACGCATGATAATAAATAATCTTTGTTTAAAACAAATATTAACAGGAGATTCAGATAGCAATGGTATCCAAATCCAAACTTTCACATGCTGAATTTACAGATCTTAGTCGTAAATAGTGTAATGTTTATGTGTAATGGTGTAATGGTTTATTTTAATAGTTAAGTGTTACTTTGTGTCCATGTTTTTAGAGCAAAATCCCAATAATGTGTCGATCAGCATCGCTGGATCTCCCTTCAGGATGGGTGATGTGTTTACTGATCAGTGATGATCCAAGTTTAAAGGGATACGCCACCGTTTGTTGAAATAGAGCTTATCACGGTCTCCCCTAGCTGTAGATAGGTGGGCCAACGCAGTTTTTGTGCATGCATTGTTTTAATCCGGTGCAACAGCGGCAGCGCCGCTGCTAGTTAGCTTAGCGTAGTGAATGGAATCCTATGGTGCCGTTTAGCATGTTGTGAGTAAAAGTGAGCCAACAAAAGACAAAAAAAACAACCTAATTACTTGCACTGAGACAAAGAATGCGTTGGCCCACCTTTCTAAATTCATCTAGCCATAAGGACTGCAGTTGAAAATTAGCCGGCTGGCTAACACTGGCACATTTACAGAAATGTTGATTAATGTGTGTTGTCCTTTATAAATAAAGAATAAGAATAACAATCTACAGCCAGGGTAGACCGTGATAAGCCCTATTTCAACAAACGGTGGCGTATCCCTTTAAGCATTTAATACACCCAAAAGTTGTCTCTGTTGTTGAAATCGGAAAGAATATGTTAGAATGAATGATAAGCAGTTGGAAACACCCCCAGAGTAGAGATGTAAAACACAGATTGTTTTGTAACAAATCAAGGTTAGATAAAGAGATTAGGAGCCTGTGCTCGTGTAAATGTGCATACAGCATATCACTGAGGACATCACAGTGACTTGTGTGCCACCGTTGGATCCTGGAGACCGTGCAATCCCTCACACTGTTCCCCCGAAACTCAAATGAAACTCACATCTGTGTGGAAACCTTCTTGAAAACAATCTGAGAGAGATTCAACAAATCATATATTGGGGAAATAAATGGTCATTTCAAACTGGTCTGAGCTGGTGTTAAGAAAACATTACAAACACCGAGCATGATTCCTTTAAAGGTCCCATGGCATGAACATTTCTCTTTATTAATTTTTTTAAACATTAATATGCCTATGGTCCCCCAGTGGCTAGAAATGGTGATAGGTGTAAACCGAGCCCTGGGTATCCTGCTCTGCCTTTGAGAAAATGAAAGCTCAGATGGGCCGATCTGGAATCTTCTCCTTATGAGGTCATAAGGGGAAAGGTTACCTCCCCTTTCTCTGCTTTGCCCACCCAGAGAATTTGGCCCACCCATGAGAAATAGAGAGACATCATGGCTTTCAAACGAGCAAAGTAGAAGTTGGTCAAGGAATGGCACATACTAAGGAAAGCTAATTGTGGACTGGCTGAAATTCTGCACCAAGGCTGAATTTCTGGAAAGAGACTTCAGATACAGTATTAGGGGACCACTAAGGTCTATATAAAAGAGACTTCAGATACAGTATTAGGGGACCACTAAGGCCTATATAAAAGAGACTTCAGATACAGTATTAGGGGACCACTAAGGCCTATATAAAAGAGACTTCAGATACAGTATTAGGGGACCAGTAAGGTCTATATAAAAGAGACTTCAGATACAGTATTAGGGGACCACTAAGGTCTATATAAAAGAGACTTCAGATACAGTATTAGGGGACCACTAAGGTCTATATAAAAGAGACTTCAGATACAGTATTAGGGGACCACTAAGGCCTATATAAAAGAGACTTCAGATACAGTATTAGGGGACCACTAAGGCCTATATAAAAGAGACTTCAGATACAGTATTAGGGGACCACTAAGGTTTTGTCATATAAAGAGACTTCAGATACAGTATTAGGGGACCAGTAAGGTCTATATAAAAGAGACTTCAGATACAGTATTAGGGGACTACTAAGGTCTATATAAAAGAGACTTCAGATATAGTATTAGGGGACCAGTAAGGTCTATATAAAAGAGACTTCAGATACAGTATTAGGGGACCACTAAGGTCTATATAAAAGAGACTTCAGATACAGTATTAGGGGACCACTAAGGTCAAGGTCTATAAAAGAGACTTCAGATACAGTATTAGGGGACCACTAAGGTCTATATAAAAGAGACTTCAGATACAGTATTAGGGGACCACTAATGTCTATATAAAAGAGACTTCAGATACAGTATTAGGGGACCACTAAGGTCTATATAAAAGAGACTTCAGATACAGTATTAGGGGACCACTAAGGTCTATATAAAAGAGACTTCAGATACAGTATTAGGGGACCACTAAGGTCTATATAAAAGAGACTTCAGATACAGTATTAGGGGACCACTAAGGCCTATATAAAAGAGACTTCAGATACAGTATTAGGGGACCACTAAGGTCTATATAAAAGAGACTTCAGATACAGTATTAGGGGACCAGTAAGGTCTATATAAAAGAGACTTCAGATACAGTATTAGGGGACCACTAAGGTCTATATAAAAGAGACTTAAGATACAGTATTAGGGGACCAGTAAGGTCTATATAAAAGAGACTTCAGATACAGTATTAGGGGACCACTAAGGCCTATATAAAAGAGACTTCAGATACAGTATTAGGGGACCAGTAAGGTCTATATAAAATAGACTTCAGATACAGTATTAGGGGACCACTAAGGCCTATATAAAATAGACTTCAGATACAGTATTAGGGGACCAGTAAGGTCTATATAAAAGAGACTTCAGATACAGTATTAGGGGACCACTAAGGTCTATATAAAAGAGACTTCAGATACAGTAGTATTAGGGGACATAAGGGTCTATTATATAAAAGAGACTTCAGATACAGTATTAGGGGACCACTAAGGCCTATATAAAAGAGACTTCAGATACAGTATTAGGGGACCACTAAGGCCTATATAAAAGAGACTTCAGATACAGTATTAGGGGACCACTAAGGTCTATATAAAAGAGACTCCAGATACAGTATTAGGGGACCAGTAAGGTCTATATAAAAGAGACTTCAGATACAGTATTAGGGGACCACTAAGGTCTATATAAAAGAGACTTCAGATACAGTATTAGGGGACCAGTAAGGTCTATATAAAAGAGACTTCAGATACAGTATTAGGGGACCACTAAGGCCTATATAAAAGAGACTTCAGATATAGTATTAGGGGACCAGTAAGGTCTATATAAAAGAGACTTCAGATACAGTATTAGGGGACCACTAAGGTCTATATAAAAGAGACTCGCAGATATAGTATTAGGGGACCAGTAAGGTCTATATAAAAGAGACTTCAGATACAGTATTAGGGGACCACTAAGGCCTATATAAAAGAGACTGCAGATACAGTATTAGGGGACCAGTAAGGTCTATATAAAAGAGACTTCAGATACAGTATTAGGGGATCACTAAGGTCTATATAAAAGAGACTTCAGATACAGTATTAGGGGACCACTAAGGCCTATATAAAAGAGACTTCAGATACAGTATTAGGGGACCACTAAGGTCAAGTAAAAAAAGAGACTTCAGATACAGTATTAGGGGACCAGTAAGGTCTATATAAAAGAGACTTCAGATACAGTATTATTAGGGGACCACTAAGGTCTATATAAAAGAGACTTCAGATACAGTATTAGGGGACCAGTAAGGTCTATATAAAAGAGACTTCAGATACAGTATTAGGGGACCACTAAGGTCTATATAAAAGAGACTTCAGATACAGTATTAGGGGACCACTAAGGTCTATATAAAAGAGACTTCAGATACAGTATTAGGGGACCACTAACGTCTATATAAAAGCATCCAAAGAGCACCATGTCATGGGACCTTTAAGTATTTAATACACACTAATGTTGTTGACATCAAAAAGAATACTTTGAATTAATAATACAGTCAATCTTGAAAAGAATCTAAGAGAGATTCAACAAATCCAAGTATGAAAATCAAACGCACCCTCATGCACGCACAGTGTACAGTACCACTGATGACTGGTGTCTGTTTGACCGGGCAGAGAGTCGGAGAGCAGCTGTGGTTAGCTGTTGGGTGGAGTGTAAACAGATCAGCAAGCTAACAGATGGAGCAAACAATAAAAACTGTGTCGCAAGTTTGTATGTCTGTGTAAGACAGCATGCTGGCCCACTGGTTATCACTGTGGCCTCACGGCAAGAAGGTTCTGGCTTCAAATCCAGGTCATGGTCCCGGAGTGGAGTGGAGTTTGTATGTTCTCCCCATGTTTGCGTGGGTTTCCTCCGGGTCTCCGGTTTCCCCCCCACCATCAAAAAAACATGTACTAGGTTCTCCAGTCAGTGCCCTTGATCAAGGCACCGGCTCAGATCTGGAGCTGGTCCCCCGGGCGCTGTAAATGGCTGCCCACTGCTCCCTTGAGGGATGGGTTAAATGCAGAGAATGAATTTCGCTACATGTATGCGTACGTGACAATAAAGTACCTTTACCTTTAAGAACGAATGGCCTTTAGGTAGGATTAGTGTCATACTCCGAGAAGTAGCACTGGCAGCAGTAATAAGTCTTTAGGTTAGTTTTTATTTACATTATGGATGTGTATAGGCTATATTTCATTTTTTATCATTACCCTTTTTTAGTATGTTTTAACATATGTTCTTTTTTTTTTACATGGATTCGTGTTATTTACAGTGGTGCTCATAAGTTTATGAACCCATGCTAAAGTTGACTAAAAAGAGGAATAAAAAAACATCTTTTGGACTTTGATCTTAATGCCTTAATTAAAATAATTAGGAAAAATGTATCGTAAATAAATAAATGTTCTTCCTTAAAATACAGGGGGCGTAAGTCAGTCCACCCCTATGTTAAATTCCCATAGAGGCAGGCAGATGTTTATTTTTAAAGGCCAGTTATTTCATGGATCCAGGATACTATGTATCCTGATAAAGTTCCCTTGGCCTTTGGAATTAAAATAGCCCCACATCATCACATACCCTTCACCATACCCCCCCCCCACATCATCACATGCCCTTCACCATACCTACAGATTGGCATGGGGTACTTTCCATAAAATCATGTCTCAATGCAAATCAAACCAGCTATTAGGATAACTGAAATAAAACCATGGCAATCTCTAGGTATGGTGCATAACTCTGAATGTAAATGTCAATTGTATGTCCCTGCAGAACTTAATAATCAAAGTGTGTGTGTGTGTGTGTGTGTGTGTGTGTGTGTGTGTGTGTGTGTGTGTGTGTGTGTGTGTGTGTGTGTGTGTGTGTGTGTGTGTGTCTATTAGCAGTGCTGGAATGTAACTACGTTTATGTAATCAAGTACAACTTTGAAATACATATATTTTACTTGTGTATTTCCATTCCCTGCTACTTCATACTTATATTACTATATATACTTAAATATTGTACTTTTTAAAGTGGACTACTTAGGGAACATGATTTTTTTTCTAACAGTACATAAAGTTATTAAAATGATCCACCTCCACGATCCACAACAGTAAAAATACTGCCGACATGTCAGTCAAATGGCATAATATAAAATAATCCAACTCGTTTTTCTTTATAGTTTTTGATATGTTGTTAATAATACTTCTGGGCTTTTACTTTTGGAATGCAGGACTTTTTCTTGTAATGGAGAGTTTTTAAAATGTGGCACTTTTACTTGAGTAAAGAATCTGAATACTGCTAGGATAGATATGAGAGCAGAAATCAATCTTAGTGTAACTAGGGCTTGGTTAAAGTAATCGATTCTCCAATTAAAATTGATCTTTGTTTGATCTGATATCGACTAAGAAAATCCTGAAACCAATCTTTTAATATATGCCTTTTCACCATGGAAAAGTACTTTAAGCAAACTGTTTGGGGGTCAATTATTAATGTACACATTAACCCGGTGCATTATATTCTTGCTCGTATAATTTACAGCAGAAATTTCCCCCAATCGATCAATTCAAACCGTGTGAATCGGAATCCAATCATTTTGGGGAGCTCAGCCCTAGTGATAACAGTACTATAAGTGCCATAGTAGCACTAAAGTATCGTATTAACATTACTAGAAGGTCAGGAAGTTTGAATACATTTTTAGATTCAGAGACTAGATGACTATTCATCTATATTCCGGGGGTGGACACAATAACAGGAACACCTGTAACAGTTGAAACCAAAACCACAGCCCTGCAGAAATCAATAGCAGCCTGTTAAGCCTGTCAGAAAATGTAATTTCCAACTGTTGGAGTGAATGTTTGAGGTTGTAGTTTGAAATACCATTGGAGATATGGTTTGAAATATAGGCTGTAATGTGTGTTTTTACAAAAAAAAAAAAATAATAATAATAATATATTTTACTTTTTCCAGCATCAGAATCAGAAAACTTAGTTGGGAAATAGCTTAGTTGCAGTTGCTCAGAGCCTAATTAAAGGTACAAGAAAAGAGTGTGTCAATAAGTGACTAAAGTAACATCAAGTAATATAGCTGTACAATATAACAATAGTAAGTTACTAAATAGAACTTTTTAAGATGAAACTGACTTGCTGTGGACTAACAACATTTACTTTATTTATATGTTTTAGTGTAACAGTCAGTCTTTCTATCACATTTTCTTCTTTTTGTCTTGTTGTTGTTGATCTTCTTTATTAATATAATTATTAGTATTTATTAGTACTGTCGCTTGATGGCGGCCCGGGAGGCCGTGGTGTTTACCTGCCAGACGCCTCTGTGTCTCGCCTTTATTTGCCTCCCTCCATCAGTCTCTGTCCTGCGGCCGGTGCGGGCAGCACCTCGGGGGCGCATGGAGCCATTATCAGCTCTCTGTTTACCTCTCAATTAATCCCCATTAGTAAGGAGAAGGCTTTAGGGCTGCTCCGGTGGACTCTAACGTTGTTTTGTCCCCAAACAGGAGATCAGCTGGTTAACAGCTCAGACGGACAGATCTCAATCTGGGCGCATGCACAGACCGGCTGTCTGGCACGGAGAGGAGCGGCACAGACGGACTGATCACTGCCGATAACGGCGACATTTAGTAACGTTTGTTTCTTCTATCCGGTCTTCATAAATCGGCTTTAATTGAGAGGAACAACAAAATGTGCGTAAAGTACAATTAATCACGGAGTCAGGACATAACTTATTTTGAAGCTATACCTTAAAACAGGGGTCTTAGTTAAAAGAGAGACGGAGCAGGGACTACATAGATTGTATAAGATTGAATTGCATATTAAACTGGGCCGGATGGATGAAAACTGACATTCACATATGGTGGTGGAATGTAACTAAGTACATTAACTCAAGTACTGTATGTAAGTACAAATGTTGAGCTACTTTACTAGAGTCTTTTCTTTTCACGCCACTTTCTACTTCTACTCCGCTACATCTCAGAGAGACATATTGTACTTTTTACTCCAAGACATTAATCTGACAGCTTTAGTTACTTTGCACATTAAGATTTCTGCACACAAAACACATGTACTTAATAAAAATACGTTGTTTTATTATAAATTAAACTAGCCAACAATATCATTAGATTAGATCATTAAACACACAACTGTTTGGATCGTTTCCAGTTTCTGAAATGGGAGGATTTTCCTGCATTGAGTACTTTTACTTGTATTACTTTAAGTATATTTTCCTGATGATACTTTAATACTTTTACTTAAGTAACATTTTCAATGCAGGACTTTTACTTGTAACAGACTATTTTGTAATAGGCCTATCATCAATAATGTGTAACTTAAATGTTCTTTTTGCTAATAATGTGTTAGATTCACGTTACTGTATATTTCCGGACATAATTTAATTTTTGGAAGAAAAAAAAAACTATGAAAACGTGATCAAACAGTACCTCTGACGACCAACTTATGGGTCGCGGAGCCCCTGTTGAAGATCTCTGTACTTAAAATAGTACAACATGAAGAGCATTGTTTGTGGCTGTTCCTTCCTCATTTTATCTAAAAAACAAACCCCCCTGTCAGTCATCGGAGTTGTTCCCACCCCATTCTCAGTGTAAACGGGGGTCTGGAGGTTCCAGTGGGAGATGTTTTAGTAAATGTGGCTCCTGCTGTTTGTTCTCAGTCTTAGCTGCTGTCTCACATTAGGACCTGCGTGTGGGTGTAATTATAAACGAATGGGTGTGGGAAACAACTGTTCTCGGGCCGGAGGAACAATTACGCGCAGTGGAAAACAGCTATTTATGGTTAATTTCCTCAATTTCCATGGTCATTTTTTTTTTTTCTTAAGAATTATCAGCTGGCAGGTTTTTGTCCCGTTAACGAGAAAGACAAAGGTTTGAAAGGAGCTTGGTCTGAAATTGACCCCTACGTGTAATTTATTTAGCCTTTATTTGTGCGTAATGGCTCATTATGGGCCCCAATTAGGCTGCACGACCTTAAATAAAGAAGCACGTTAACCTTTTAAACATCGCTCATTTTTAAACCAAATTAGGGTTTCAGCTCTAGTTTGCCCTCATTTATAACTGTTGCTTTTTTTTCGAATAATCAATGACACTGCTAATCAGGATTTAGTCTAGAAAATGTCTGAAAATAGTGAAACATACTTTTAACTTCCTAGAACCCACAGTGAAGCCTTCAAATGCCTTCTTTTGTGCGACCTACAGTCCAGTTTACAATAAGGCATGCATAAAACGGAGAAAATCAGCCAATTCTTACATTTGAGAAGCTGGAGTTTGAAAGTTTGCCATTTTTGATTTCAAAATGAGTCAAATTGTTGTCCATTGATTTTCTGAATGGATTATTTCAGGACTCAACCAAGCTTTGACCAAACAAACAAAAAACGGAAATGTCATTAGGCTTTTGGATTATATAACTCATTGAATCAATAACTGACCATTCCAAGGAGATCCTTTTGTAACCCCAAAAAACAATGAATCCATAAATCAATATCCCTGTGAGGACTTTCTTTTCGTCTGTGGTGCGTATAAGGACCCTTTGACACGTGAAATCTATGTAATATTAGAGTTTTGCTGTAATATTTCTTACATTTGCTTCTACGTATTTATGATAGGATTTTTCTTTTTCCCCCAGGATTATTCTGTTACCTGTGAGAATAACAACGGTCTGATCTGAAATAAAACCCCTTAAACTGAAATAATAGCCTACAGGACACGAACCTCGCTCCCTCCTCCCCCCCCCCTTAAAATCCTCCTGTCCATTTTTCAAATCGGGATAAATGGTGAAACTTGTAGCAATAATACCCCCTTCTTTCACAAAAAACGCCTCCCCGCTGCCATAACCTCCAGCCCGCCTGCCCCCGAAGCCTCGCGGCTGGGCATCTCGGAGAGCTTTTCTCCGCGAACAAAAAAAGCCTCCTGAAGGGGAACAAAAGTGACCACATTTTTCCTCCGTGTCCCCTTCTCCTCGCAGAATGTCCCTCAAATGGGAATATTAGGACGTCAATCTCACGGCCCCTGTGCGCTTTTGTCTTTGCTGAGTACCCGGCTCTGCCTACCACACACCTTTTGTCCGACAATCCAATAAGAGCCATTATTCCCGCTCCCTAGCCCGGCTGCAGCTCGCTCTTCGGGGGTATTTTAGGTGCTTAATCGCGTCCTTTTTAAAGGACCTCAAATGGAGAATTACGTCCTCCTTTCACGTCGCCTGGCATCGGGACAAAGAGTCCCTGTGGCCTGGCCTCTTCCAGCAGCTCTCCCCTTAAAATGTTTACGAGCCAAATTTGCCTCCGTGCATCTGACTCACTTCTGGGCACAGTGGGAGCAATCATTATTGGATTATTCTTTGTTATTATATGATTCTTTCTTTTTCATTCTTTAGGGAGAAATGCAGTTACGCGACGGCGATGTGTTTGCCATTATTTCCACCGCACAGTGAAGCTAACATCCCCCCAAAAAATTATCTTTTTTTTCCCCTGGATACAGAATCAAAACGCACCTTTTTCTCATTTTCTCTGATTTATTTGAATAGATGTGAAATAGACTAAAACAAATCTCTGTTGAACCAAAAAAAACGAAAACAAAACACTTTAAAGCAATTCAATCTCTCCATATAGCCTAAAAAATATACCATGTTGGAAACAAACGTTTAAAAAATACCAATAATCTTTTTGAGTTCAAATAAGGAGAAATGCGCAAGCTAATTCCCCCCTCTGTGCTTCAGTCCTACCAGTGCCAAACTAGAGCACCGACAATTATTGGACCACAAAATGAAATTTCACCCAAGCTGTGTGACTGTTCAGATGTCTCTGTGAGACGTCCAGCCTTTTTTCCGCACTCATTTCGGCTAAAATACACTTGAACTAGCCAGAAGAGTGACAGGAGAATCCAAACTCAGATCCATTATATAAGCAAATACTGTTTTCTGAGGCGTTTTCACAAGTTAACACACTTCTAAAAGCGTGTGGGTTGACGAAAATGAAAGAAAAAAAAAAAGAGAGACACTAGATGTGTTCTGGTGAGGCTACCAGGCCCGGATCCCCTGCAGGGAGCCCTGACAGGATGTGACCGCTGTCCCTTGGTGTGTTTGGGCCTGTGGGGAGCCGCCGAAGCCGCTTACACTTCCCAAGTTCATGTTCATGAAGGCGTTGGAGGTGCTGGACGGAGGAAGGGCAGGGATGCTGGTGTACGTGCAGCTGTAGTTGGTGTTGTAAGCGGGGCTGTTGTATGTATATGCCGCTGGGTATCCGTTATAACTGTACGGGTTGGATCCGTACGGGGCAGCAGCAGCGGCGTAGCTCTGCGCACCGCCCAAACACGGCTTCCCATCTCTGACCAGCACCGGCACGGCGACGCGCCGGGGCGGGGGAGGGTGGTGCTGCCCCGCCGCCTCCAGAGACTTGTCCTGCCGCTGCCGCTTGCACTTGTAGCGGCGGTTCTGGAACCAGATCTTCACCTGGTTCGAGGTGAGTTTGAGGGTGGTCGCCAGGTGCTCCCGCTCCGGGGCGGACAGGTAGCGCTGCTGCTTGAAGCGCCGCTCCAGCTCGAAGACCTGCGCCTGGGAGAAGAGCACCCTGGGTCTCCGCCGGCTCCTCTGCTTCTGCACCGGCCGCTCCGAGTCGCCCTGCCCGCCCTCCGATGCCTCCTCCCGGGACACCAAACCACAGCTCTCTGGGTAGGTTGGAAAGTCACGTAAGAAGTGTATATGTATAAGTATGGGCTGTGTCTCAAATCATGAAATGTAAATACTATATATATATATATATATATATATATATATATATATAGGTATTTACATTTACCTATATATATTTTTTTTAGTAGCCTAGTTTTAATTAATTAATTAATTAATTTTAATAGTTTTACAACCAGTTCACCTTTGGTAGGTTTTGAACAGAATCACGGTACTCTAAACTCCAATAAATATTTCTCAACTCCACAATTAGCCACCGACAACAAACATGGTAAATTTCCTTTGTTTCATTAACAATGTCCTATACAATTACAAAAGCTTTTAGCCAGAGTGCACAACAACTCTGCTAAGCAATTATATATATATATATATATATATATATATATATATTATTATATTTTATATATATATATATTATATTTTATATATATGTAATGATGAGACAATAAAATATAAAACATAAGGAGGCTGAGCTTTACAGGATAAACCGTGCAACAAATAGAAGGAAAAAAAATCTCTTTTGTCTAAAATACAGACTTGGCTAATTATAAGTTTTAGGCAAATAGTATAAAATTGAGTGACTTAGAAAGAGACACGCGCAGCTTAAAAAGTCATTTTTTTTTAAACTGTTTATATCTAATGAATATTTCTATGTACCGTGGGAAGAAGATGTATCTGACTGTGACTGTGTTTATTAGCGCTACTTCGCCGTGTCATTTCTTTTACAAGCCTCTTTAAACTAATTGGTCGGTTTATGGTCCACACATCATAACAGACTGCGCATAACGGAGGGCGCAGCTGAACCACTAGAAAGTGTTTGACATTTCCAGACTTTACTGGATTCGGCTCAGGCCTCTGGCCGCGGTGATACTGACTTCCACCATTTGATATAGCTCTTTATTGGGATCATGTCTTGTCGTCTGGAGGTGGAACAGCCGAGGACAGGCCTCTCTCTCTCTCTCTCTCTCTCTCTCTCTCTCTCGCTCTCTCTCTCTCTCTCTCTCTGAGCACAGACACTCTTCTGCAGATCAGAAATTATCTCTGAAACACAATTTTTTTTTTTTATGTTTTTTTTGTTGAACTTTTGCACAACTTATATTTGGAACTATAGTGGCGGTTCATCTTTAAGGTCACCCAAGTGATCAAATAATAATTAAAACACTGGAATAATAAGCCATAACAGAGCTGCGGGATTATTTAGAAAATGACACATGTATTTTATTTTTTTCCAGTTGGCTCACAGTGTGTTTGAGCTTTATAGATACATGGCTAAAACGTAACTATTACGTGGCTATTAAGCTATTACTAATAATTAGAGTTGTATTTTTTAATTTACAAAACAAACCCACGTGTGCGTAACAGAGGAAGCATTTCTACACTGTGGTTCAGGTTTCAGGTTAAGCTGTTTTTGTGGCTAAACATGCAACATTATTAATCTGGACACTGGAAATGTAAGATTTAACATCCATATCAGCTGCCTAACTTTACAATTCACGTTGTAGCACTTTGATATTTCTCTGTAAAAAACATTTGATTGATATTTTTGTAACAGTTATTGTTTCACGTGTCCTTTTTTTATGCCTTTTGTTCGGCCCGTTGTGCTTCACACTCACTGTTTTCCTGCTCGTCCAGCTCGGCGGCCTCCAGCTTGGCTCCCTGCAGGCTGGGGTGGACGTACATGTCCGGGGACAAGCTGGTCTCCCCTCGGTCCTCTTCCCGCACCGCCAGCGAGCTGAGGTAGGCCAGGTTGTCCTCTCCGTCCGAGAAGGAAGGACTGTCCCGGGCTCCGGCGAGCATGCAGGACGGCGGAGTTTGGAAATGCTGCTGCTGCTGCTGCTGCTGCTGCGGCTGCTGGGGAGGAGAACCGGCTAACTGCTGCTGGGTGTGGATCGGGAGCTGGAGCTCCAGGGACCCGGACTGCCTCTGCTGCCGCTGCTGCTGCTCCAGCTTCAGGATGTCCTTGACAGAAAACGGCGTGGAGGTGAGCGGACTCTGCAGCATCATGTCATCCAGCTCCTGCTCTGCAGACCCGAGGAAATGAAGCCCGCCGAGTAACATGCACACCCTTTCTCCTTTCCCCCACTGTTTTTTATTTTTTCTTCTAACAAATAATTGAGCTTAATAGCCTCTTCTTTGGTAATTGGAGTTGCGTTAAGCCTCTGGAATCCCTCATCGCCGTAAAACGCACGAAAACGTGGGTATTAGTCCCCGGTTTTTGTCCATGCAGGTCTCCTCTCTGACAGATAGAATGTCGGGCTTTGTAAGTGGAGTTTGGACCGGGGCGAAGGAGCGCCTCTGCCTCCTCTGATGTCAGGGGGAGGGGTGTGTGAAATGGAAAGTGTGCAGGCTGGAAGGGAAGCATTTGGGAGAGAGAGGCAGTCAGAGAGAGGGAAGGGAGGAAGGTGGGGCGTACGTGACGCATATTCACGTACGGGTTTTGTTTTCGGACTTGTGTGAATATGGTGGGCAGCTCGTTTTTACTCACACTCTGCTCCTCTACTGTCCACCGTGTGTATCCTTCTGTCTGTTCTGTCCTCGCCGAATTCACCCCCAGCAGCCTTTTACGCACACGTTTTGTTGCAAGAAGCACAATTAGTAGCTCTTCTCTGTGGCTGGAAATGTGTTACCTATTTCTTTACTTAGCTTCGTTATGGGTTATTCAACATGTTGTTTTCAGTTTTCATCATTCCACAGTCGGTCAGGACATCGGGGACCTTGTGTTGGTTCGTGCGTAAATCTGTGCGCTCTTTTGAGAGGCGCACCAGGCGGCACGCTGCCTGCAAGAACGGTCACACGTCTAGGTCAACGGTCAGGTCAAGGGATAATGGAGTATTAGTTTAACTTCACCCAGAGTTAATGATAAGGGACCATCATAACGCAAAGCACATAGGCTACTGGTTGATTTTGGCTGAGGTAAAATATAAACAGGTGGGGGATTCTGCCACCAAAACCTTGAGCGAAAGCTGCATTCCCCTGCTTTTAATTAAGAGTTTAAGTAACATTTTTGTCTTCAAGTGGTCGAAATGAACTAAACAGACAGGAAATAGTAGATATTGGCAGGTTCTGTTACAATATGGGCCTTGCAGACCTCATAATAACCAAACACCTGATCTAAAAGATGGATTTATATTTTCTGAAAGACAGCAGCTTGCTGCGTTAACTCTTCTGAAGGCCTTCTTTAAGGCACCGATGGGAGCCGTCGGAGCCTTAAAAAGACGTGTTATGACTCTGAGGTTTAATGAAATTCAGGAGTTTACTCTTCCTTTTGAGAGGAGATGCCAAAATGTCCGACTCTATCGGACTGTACAACAGGGAAATGCGTATAAAATACTCCAGAAAATATAAACAATGTCCATTTTATGTAACAGTGGAGCCATACAAATGTCTAGTTAAGTTAAAAAACCCCGACACTTTTAATTTAGTATGAGAAAGCTACAATTACAAATCAGAAAAGGAATAGGTCTATACGGAGTTGTAACTTTGAAATCAAGGGGAGATTTAAGGGTTCAAGATGTTTAACGTTGCTGTTTGTTTTCAGCTGAATGCAAGGTACTGTACATGTACAACTCTATCAAAGTGAGAGAGTTTCTCTCCCTGCAGCCCTGTCAGCAGCCGGCTGCTCTCGGTGTCGCTCCGTCCTCTTTATCGCGGGTGTTGTATTAATAACCGCCCTGGGACGATAACCAGGGGCCCCCCGGGCCAATTAAGATTCCTCCAGAAAAACCTGACTGACGTTTTTAGCCAAGACTAATCTGCTCCTATCAGCTCCCCTTTCCGTTTTGCGGCGGGACCCCCTCGCCTCTGTCACTCCGGCTCACTTCGCTCCTCCCGCAGATTTATCTTAAGAAACACACACCGCCTGCAATGTTCCAAAATAAGTAAGATTTGAAATCATTTCAATTTCACATGTAGCCAATTAATTTCAAGTCCTGTTGTTTAAACCAGAGATCTTCAACAATGGGTCCTCAATGCAAATTATTGTTAATTTTTGAAAGTGTTTTTCAGAAATGAAAATGTCTTAACATGAATCCAACATATTATTAGCAAGTTTAAATCCCCACTGATGATAGGCTTATTGGCCTATAGGTAAGTAGTCACTAAGGCCATCCACAGATACAGTTCATCATAAGGATTCACTCCACACGCCACATGTATGTTAAACATTAAAACATGATTTATAAAATCATACCGACAAATATTATTTTAATAGCTTAATATTCTATGCACTAAAAAGGAATGTATGAAGGCTTTAGGCATCTACACGTTATTGTAGGCCCAGTTTAATATGCAACTTCATTTTATACAATATATGCAGTAGGGGGTCCCTGAAAAAACATGCCTGGTTGAACAATAAGGTTTAATGAGCCATTTTTTATTCTGAATAAGAAGCCCCAGTTAATGGTGTTTAACCAAACTCAGTAAAATGTTCTATTTTTTTTTAATATATAGGCCTAACATTTCACATTCAATTTTTCATTGAAATTCTCGATCATAATATTATATTACATTATTGTTTAAATGTTCACTTCTCTACGTGGATGGGAGTGTGTTGGAGAGACTACTAAAACCCTTCTACTTCAATTCCTAATTCTTTTGGTTTATGTTTGTGTTTACAATAACAGAATATAAAATCCCTCGTGGCATTAGACCCCCGAAAGTCCCATAAATGTGACTGAAGGCAGGACCTTGGTGTCCCCATGGAAACTACAGCCATGAGACCGCTCTCACAGTCTTTAAGGCTTTCCAACGTTGACCTTTCCTTACAGCAGCCCCAGTGGTGTTTGAGCTTCCTCAGAAACTCTTAACTCTTAACTCAAAGGCAGGGATGTACAGTATGTACAACTTTTCCAATATTTGGTCCTGCTTAAAAAGCTGCAAAATGTAATCATAAAACATTCTGTCAGGCTGACTGAAAGTTTTTGTGTTTTAAGGAAAGATATATAAACTAAAAGTGTAATATATGTTGTTCAAATGGCTTTCTCACAGCTTAAGTCAGTTTTACGGAAAGAGACGGAGATAAACAGCTTATAAAATTAAGTCTTAGGTGGACATAGAGTACATACAACTTTGGTACCGATATAAGAGAGTGCGGTATGCACAGTATATGAATGTGTAGTAAGGCTAAAAGATCATTGCAGATGCCAATACTTTTATTCTGAAATTATGAATTGCTGTCATCTTTAGTATCTTTATAACTGATCATCTCTTATCAAAGAATTTTTGCCCGAATATGAAACCACACTCAAGGAATTCTTTTTTCAACTCTGAAGCAACCCCAAGCAACATTAGTAAGATGCTCTTTTGTAAAGTGATATACACTCTATATGTTAGGCTTTAAAAACACAGCTAAACTGTGTTTCTCCTGAAAAAGATCAAAAACTGAGCCTCAGTTCAGAGTGCCTTATGCTTAGGGCTCCTCAAACATCTGGGGCCCCCGAACCAACTGAAAATATGAATTATTATTTTTAAATTATTTGTTTTTATCATAATATAATGGTGCACAATCTAGGCCCTAAGACTCCAATTTTGTTAGGTGAGAGGGAATTTTAGGGAATAATGTTGCCACGTTTGCACACAGTAGAAATCTAAAGTTTTGATCTTTCACTGTCAAAACATATTTGAACAAATAACAAATTGGGGATTCAATGGCATTAAAACAAAAATTTAGATTATAAGCATTTTGAGGGTGCTACGCCACTTTTTGAATGACACAAAAGCAGTGAATGTCAGTTTTGTTTTTATCATACTTTTACATTTAAGCTTTCAATAAGTCACATATAGCCACTGTGTAGAGCAGGCACTGTTTAGGCCTTAACAGTTTTGTCAGAGATATCATTATTCTGTTAAATTGTGAGTTAACTCTTGGTGTGCACATATTCATAGGCTACTGTGCAGATAAATGTATCTCTAAACTGGATCCTGCTTGGGTCCTCTCACCGACCTGGACTGGGTCTCCCCTCCGCAGTGTCCCTGTGTGTAAACCCAACAGGTAGTAAATATCCTGATGTGCAACTCTTTCTATGGAAGCCGGAATCAGACAGATATATGTCTGGTTGTCCCTCTAGACTCCCAGGCGACTGTCTCCAATTCACGCTACATCATCATCAGCGCGTCCTCGTAAAGAAGTGCCAAACAAGGCAGGATAGTGTTTAGACTGGCACACGGCCGCCTCCATTTACTTTAAATAAGCATTAAATCCAATGACGCCAGGCTGAGCGCTGTGTTTTCTGTGGGTCAGATGGGCCAACACACTACAGCAGCTATTGGAAACAAAATAAAACTGTTTTAGTTAAAGTTAAGTGACTGGGCGTTTGGTTTTGGTCAGGTGGTTATTCTGGGACAAGGTTTCCTTAGTGTGGTTCAGGGCTCAACAGGAGTCCTTGAAGAGTTTCCAAGATAGATTTCCAAAAGGTTTCCAGGAGGATGAACAGTTTAGATTTTAATACAATACATAACATGCATTTAGTTGACACTTTTATCAAAAATTACTCACAATAGGTGCATTCAACCATGTGGGTACAATGACAACATTTGAAAGAAGCATGCAGGTACATCAACTTCATCAAATATGCTGATCTACTGAAAGAAAACCTAACTATAAACCCTCCAAAATAAAGCAAAACTTGCAGCATGATCCCCTAATTAGGTAAAAATACAATTTTTAAATGTTATTTTTGGGGCTTTTATTGATAGGACAGATAAAGTCAGGAAAGTGGAAAAGAGAGGGGGATAACATGCAGGTTGGAACTGAACCCGCAGCCGCTGCGGTATGGACTGAGCCTCTGTACATGGGGCGCATGCTCAACCAGGTGGGCTAACCAGGTGCCCCGTAATGTTACTTTTCAGTGTTAATCCACATGTTGCCATATTGTAAACAGCAGTTCTTATATGGGAGTTCTAGAGGGACAAATTCAGGTGTCATTCATTATTTTTCATGTGGCTTTGAACTCCCTAAAAAGGCTGAAACCTGTAAATCTCTGTCAGCTGGGACCAGTTTTAACAACAAGTCCAAATTATACAACAGAGTACGTTGTTTGGAGCTGCTCTTTAGAACAACACATAGAGGTGTTTTCGGAGCTGATGCCCCTATCGACAGGATGACATTTGTCTCTGAAGGAAATCTGTTTTATCTTAACTTGACAACTTTAGTTACAATCATGAACGGATTCGAATGATATCGTACGAAAACGTATGCACAACAATTCACATGATATCTTACGAAATTATGGCAACCGTGACGAAGTTTAGCAGACCTGTCACATGACAGTTAGGGTTAGCTGTCTTTACAGTTAACTTTAGCTGAGAAAAGGTGAATGTGAGCCGGGTACCGGTCACAATGACGTGACGGTCATTACAGAGGCCGTTGCAGTAAAGTTTAGCCGACAAAAAGTTGACTGTCATGTGGCGATGACAGTTAAGTTTGAACGCCAAAACGACTAGTTAAGATTAGAAAACCCATTGTGGTTTGGGTTAAAACACCAGTCCCCTTAAGTAGTACTCCCGGGACACAAACTCCCCTACCCCGCTTGAAAGCCCTGTGTTTTAGGATGTTCACGGTCTTACACAGCGGCAGCCAACGTGATGCATACAGTAAGGTTAAAATGACTCCGTAAATGTAAGGGGACCGATCTTGGTCATGTTTTTAAAAACACAACGAAACAAACGGCACGCTGCTGTGATAAAGACCAATGTTTTGTTGACCCGTCAAACAAATGTCGCTATATGATGAAATCACACTATTTCTCCCTTTGCTCCTGACAGACTGGAGTCATTATTACTATAGTTTGACTCACCGGACAAAGAGCATTTCACGTGCCATTCACCTCCACTTTCGCTATCTTTGCGATCTGTTTTGCAAGAGCACTGTTGCTGCCCAAGACGATTATGATTGGTTTAAAGAAATACAAACAAGCCAGAGTGCATGGTTTTTCCCCCGTGGCAGAATGTTAATGGGTGCAGTCAGACCAGCTATTCGAGACTATTATTAGGCTATGTATACAAATGTATACAAATTCTATTTTGGGCCATTTGCTGAAGTGGCAGGTTTTGTCATTCTTTTGGGAGGACACACAATTTTTTATTTGGATATTTTTTAGCTGCAAAAACATGAAAGCATAAAAAGGCAAGTAAATAATTTGTTTCATGAAAATGTCCACATTGATTCCCCATATATTTGCGTGTTTGAAATTAGACAAAGAAACACTCACTAGTTTTGTAATTGTTCCCCCAAATCCTGCAACTTTACGGAGCTTTTGCTTCTAGTTTCTTTTAGCTCATTGTTTTGGTTTTACAACACATTTGTATACAGTCTCAAAGCTCTCAAGTGGCACGAGGAAGCTGTTTTTAGCATTAAAAGAAGAGGGAATATTGGATATATTGAACATGTTGTGTGGGCGAACCTCAGGGATCATGACTGGGACCTCTGAGGTTTTGTCATCAGGTATGAAACTATGCAGGAAAGCCTTTAGAGGACTGTGAGTTTATATGCAAAATCCAACAAACTGCAGAGTGAGACTCAGAAAAACTTCCATCAGGAGGAAGGAGGTTGTTCAGCTTGTACAACCTGACTGGTGCTGACAGAGCTGGAAGGAAGACCGTGACCTTTGCAGAGCTTCTGTTTGAGTCTTTATCTTTCACACAAACAGAGATAAGTCGGTTAAAATGTCAGGGCAAACTTAGCAGAAGTGTAAAGGGTTAGATTACCTTAAATAGCTCAGCCTTTGTTTACTTAAAACTAACAACAAGGAAAATACTTTTATTAAAAGATAAAACTTTAAAAGAATTAGATGGACTTCTAACGTTTTGGTCTCTGAATATAGATGCTTAGATACTGCTCATGTTGCTTAATAGGCTTTAGAGTCAAGAGGTAGAAAAAGTCCTCCGATCATTTACTTAAGTAATAGTAACACAACCCAGTGTAGAAATACTCTGTTACAAGTAAAAGTAAAACAGCATTTGCATCAAAATATATTTAAAGTGGTAAAAGTACTCATTAGGCATAAGGGCCCTTTCCAGAATAATGTGTATACTATTTGTTTATATTCAATGATAAATTATTGCATCACTTTAATGTTGCAGCTTGTAAAGGTTATTATACTGCTGTGTCTCATTTGTTGATAGTTTTTTTTTTATTAACAATCTAAATCTGCAAATAAGTCACTTAAGTTATCAAACAAATGTAGTAAAGAGTGTAATATACCTCTGAAATGTAGTGGAGTAGAAGTAGAAAGTTAGGCTACATAAAATGGAAATACTCAAGTAAACTTTAAGTACCTCAATATTATAGGCCGGTAGTATGGTATGGTACCTGAGTAAATGTATTGAGTTGCTTTCCTCAAGTGTTAGTCTTACTGACAATAAAAGTACAATATTCTTAGGTGGGGATAAGTATAATAAGCAAAACATCTACTGATCAGAATAAAAATGATTGGAGATATCAGTTTTTTTTTTATTGTCAAATATAATACTCCTTTAGTGTGAGAGCTTATTATATTTATTAGTGTGGATATTATGTTTGCGTGTTCATTCTGATGCAAATTTTATCTGGAAGTTTTAACTTGTTACTGTTTTTTCAGGGAACAGGGTGTGCAGGGTTAGTACTCTCTCTCTCTCTCTCTGTGTGTGTGTGTGTGTGTGTGTGTGTGTGTGTGTCCGTGTGTGTTGAACGGAGGTAACAATAGGAAATGCTACACCTCTTGTCTGCTGTCATTTGCGGCCCAGCGGAGGCGCCAGGCGGCTCTGGATGGTTGGATGGAGAGAGGAGAGATAATCTCAGCCAACCGCTTCTCTTTGTGTGTGTGTGTGCGTGTGCGTGTGCGTGTGCGTGTGTGTGTGTGTGTGTGTGTGTGTGTGTGTGTGTGTGTCTGTGTGTATGTGTGACACTTTTGAAGATGTGATGTCTGAACGAGCAACAGAAACACTAAAACGTTACGAGGATGTTAAACGTTAAAGAGCAAGTATATAACTCACACGTATCATGTATATATGTTACACATTCAAACTAAATACGTGCTGAAATTGTTCCTCAGCTCCATGTCATCAGAAAGACTATGATATGGGTGCAGCTAATAAAGCCAAAAGAGAATAAAACAGCACCCTTCATGAGAAATATGCCGTTCAGGCTGCGGTTCTATAAACAACCGGCAACAGCGTAATATACAGGCAGAATTTAAAAATATTAAAAAAAAGTGCCAGAAAACGACAGATTCCAATAAAGTCTCAGAGAGAAAGAAATCATTCAAAACATGAAAGCCTCCATTGCAAAATCTGCCCTATTGAATATTAATATTAGCTATTGTAGAAATTAAATATATGACAGTAAAACTGTAAAAGCGTTGGAAAAACGTGACGCGATACAAGAGAAATTGCAACATTTGGGGGGAATTAGGCTACGACATTTTAAATCAAATGTTCTATTCTATTCTATTTTTTTGATGAGGAAACGCATTTTGAATAAAAAATAAATAAATGCGTGTTCCATTGCAGATTGTTTTGTAAAATTGTATAATAAGATTATTTCGGTTTACTTATTTATCATATTAGAAAAATATTTTCTTAAATTGCTGAAAGCATAGCCTGTCTCTGTTTTATAATTTGAGATTTTCGACGAAATTAAAATCCCAAAATAATTCACAATTCGGATTCTTTTTTTAGTCCGTCAGGATCTCACCTTTATGATCGATTTACACCACAATAACCGCAGAAATACAACTTGAATTCATATAGTTTTAGTCTGTTTAAACGTCGTGATCTAATTGGGGGTTACCATTATATTCATGATTCATTTCCTATGTCCCCACATGAGATGTCTACAAGATTGCACATACAAACTAGTGAATGACATCAACAAACCCTTCAACGTGTAATATTTCATTTATTCGACCTAACGGTTAGTCGTGATGGAAACAAAACACACTCTGCCAGAGGATCTGTTTAGCAAAAACGTCAATGATAAACTTGAAGACTAGTTCATATTTTTGTACACACGCAAAATGAAAAAAAAAAAACCATACAAACAATAAATAGATAAAAATGTTCCCAAAAAAAAGTGTAAATCTTTGTCAGAGTTCCGCGCTGTTCGCCTCTCTGTCCAGCAGCCGTGTGCGTAAAAGTTCGCGCGCCTCGGTGCCTTTCGGGCTTAAAGGCTGGCCGTGCACGGGTGCGTTCGCGCGTGCGTGCGTGTGTTTAGATAGCCTGGGCCTGCAGCCAGTAATAGCTCCATTAAGCAGAGTGGGAAGACGCTATCTCAGTGATCCGTAACGTCTATGTCCGCTCAGCAGGACGCGACCAGCGGCCACACACCTTCTCCAGGAAAAGAGCGGCTCAATCTCCAAAATAGCGCCTGGATGTATATCCTGTTACTATGGAAACCTAACTAATAAGACATTTAAAGCAACTCTGAGCTTTTTCGGACACCTGCTTGTCCAACATGAATTGAATTGGTTTTCCGCCCAGAAGCGCAACAAAAACATTGTTTCTCATCATATTGGGAGTTAAACGATCGGCCTCCTCTCTGCTGATGTACAGTACTTGGCTCTCATTCGGAGCTCTGAGTCGTTGAAAGTTCGGGACAGGCCTCTATATCTCTCACACACAACCCCCAAATATACAGCATGACGCAGCCGGCTCTGTTTATGAACCCGCCCGGCCTGCTTGTATAAATTGTGGCGTTGAATGGTTTACCTAATGGGACTTCTGTTTCTCGTTTTCTGTCACCCGGCACGCCAGACTCCGCTGACAAACGACCGACTTTTACCGGCAGAGGAATTCCTGATTTATGTGGGAAATGAAACGAGAGCGAAAGGTTTTTTTCTTCTTCTTCTTCTTCTTAACCATGCAAATAAAGTAAATGATCTCCACCCCCCCGAACCATTAAGCCCGGGATATTTGTATATAAACGGAGAGGAGGCAATGTCTTCCAGAGTGATAGATGCGTGTTTTGTTATTTAGTTTTCTCATATTGTAGCGCGATAAAGGGGGCATAAAGCTGAGCTGGACGCAGGGAGGGAGACCCGCCGCCCAGCAGGGCTACATGGACTCGCAAAGCCTCCACTTCCATTGTTATTACTGCAGAGGAAACAAGTCGTTACAGCCACGGCCATTTGATTCATGACCGTGTTGTTTCTTAACTCAAGTAGAAATTTCCAGAGAGGCTTGTTGGTTTAATTTGATGAGAAAACCATGCAGAGGCAGAGGAACGTCTCCAGAAAACATAATACAATACAATACAAAAAAAAGAAAAAGAGCTTTTAAGGCTCTTAAGTCTTATCACACCGCAGGGATTAATTTTCTCAGAGCTCTCGAGGAGTGGAGCATTTTCACGATGAATAATTTCCCCAGATAAACTGATGATTCCTCCCGTCTACTCCGAGGAGAAGTCTGTCTGTCTGTGTATAAACTGGGGGGCATTAGTGCGTCCCGGCGAAGGGGGGGGGGTGAGACAGACCACTCCATCACGGCGCAGACAGTCCGGATTCCCCTCCTGCACCATTAGAGCCCCATTCGCCTTTTTTTTTTCTTCCCTCTCACCGAGCGTCTCCTTTATCAGCTCTCTATCTCCTAAACAGCGTCCAGCCGGGCTGCTTTACAACCTGCCCGGGCTTTCAGCCATCAATCACTGCGGGCTGAGCTCCTCCAGGCCCCGGATCGAGTCTGTCTCTGTGTCCGGGTGTCAGGATGCTTCTCTGGATGTCAGAACGGGCACAGACTAACCGCGTCTGTTTTACTCATATACAAGTCTGCATTTGCGTACATTTTAGCGGTATGAAATGGAAGTAACAAATGCATGAAACCTAAATATTAAACAGCACACAAAGGAATTTCAGAACATTTTCTAGAACCTTAATAAGGAAAATATTAAGCAAAAATGTGTGTCCTATCTTCAGAAAAAATGTGCAAATAGGAAACTCACAGCTTTACTGATTTAAAAAAATGGACTTCATTTAGGTAATCAAGGAACTTTACATGCACAAAAAAATGGACTCAATTTCAACTGAAACTTTTAAAATGAATTCAATATTTTTCACATGCCCATGCTTTGGCTGCAGGCGCGTTATGGGAAACATTTGCATCCAACATCATATTATTCAAGTGATGACATGAGCTCATCCCGGGTAGTCAGACTGTATTTCTTTAAGGTTAACTAAAGAAACATTTAAAACATTAAAAGCCACCTTCTCGCTCTGCGTCTCTTATAAAACAGTTAAACACAGGGCTGCTTTATCTTTGATGCATTATCCATTAGAATAAAAGCCTTTTAACTCGTCTGAGTGGCTTCAAACGTTTACTTCTTTGGTCTCCAATATCCAACCTTCAAAGAGTAACTTTGAAGACAGTTGTAGACGAAGAGAATTCCTCTTCCTTGCACCGCCTTTTCACATTTTGTATTTTGTATTTTGTGCTGACTATGATTTGCCGCCTAAACAATCTTATGCCATGAACTATTAGAGAAAGTCTGGATATATATCCCCCGCCCCCGAACACTGCCCTGCTGTCCTGCAGGAGCTCACTTGTTCAGAAGATGCAGAGAAAGTTCCCACTCACACGACCTCTGTCAGCCAAGATGAATTAAGTCCGAAGATTGGAAGATTCTCTGCAGCTGTGCAGATAAATGCCACTACTGAAGCAAGTGCACACAAAATCCCTCACTTAATTCATTTTTTTTTTTAAACAAATATTCTTGTGAGATAAGTGTTGAAAAGGTTAAAGGCCTACTTTTTATCACGTCAATATCAGACACAATTCCAACCTGTCTTCTTTCTCCCTTTAACTTACGTTGATCTAGAAATAAACCAATAAAAATAACATTTGTTGTAAAACCAAAACATTTTTTTTAAAAAGAGTATCAGTGTCTTTTCGTGATAAGCTCAATTAAACTTGTTCAGTTCGCTTGGTTCGCTTTTACGCACAGGTGTCTTCTTTTTGCCTTCAACTTACTTTAATATAAAATAAAAGTATTGAAAATAACATTTGTTGTTAAAAACTAATTTGCAAATAGGCCTACAAAAAGTAGGTAAGTGTCAGTGTTTTTTTTTCGTGATGAGTTTAATTAAAACTTGTTCAGGGCGCTTTATTGGCTTTTACGCACAGGTTTGGCTTACGCACGTTGCGCGTACACGTCATCTCATGCGCGCCCCCGTTGACCGGCCAGTTACCCCACCTCTGCTGGAGGACGGAGAGGCTCGCTGCCCGCGGCGTGCCGCAGTCGGTCCCCGAGCGGCTCTCCATGTTTAAGCGGAGGAAGGGCCTGTTTCCTGGATCAGGCTAAACACGGGCCTCCGGAGCGCCGCGCTCAGGCGGTACAGGCCCGCTTCTGGCCGGAAGGACACCGGCAATAGATCACTTCGACCACCGGGGGCCCCCGCGAGGGCAGAGGCTCACAGCTGGGAAGGCTCTGCACCAGGAGAGGGGGGTCAAGGGCCCCCTGCACCGCCGCTGCTCGGGAGTTTGTCATCCTTACGCCCCCGGGATGACAGCAGGGCGGAGGGGTGGAGGATGTTTATTGCTGCTTCTCAGGGAAGTTTCCTGCCATTAACTTTCACTTTCACTTCCAGAGTGAAGACATTTACAAGGTCTTAATCTCTCTAAAACTTGAGCTGAAGTCCCACTTTTATTAACTTTTTTTCCTCCTTTTTTTTCTCTCCATAAAACAGATTGAAACGTTGTTGGGTCACTAATAGAGCTGTGATGGGACTCCAGAACGGCCAGGAGGTGTTTAACTGGAAGCACACTGACTGACTGACAGACCGTGGTTTTCTACACTTAATATTGATATATAGATTGATATATATATATATATAGGTCATTTACTTAGAGAAAGTGATGATGATTAATGAGACACTATACCAGTTAGTAATTCATGATTGGATCATTAGGTGCACACAGTTCACAGGCTGTCCTGTTGCTCCTTATGAATGTTTGATAGACTGCATTTAACTGAATTAAACTGACCCCCCCCAGGTCATCAGGGAGGATGATGGGAAAGTCCTGCAGTATACTTCCTATATGTACAATTGATTTATCCAATGATTTGCCATTACATTTATTAGTTATTTTTCATATGAAGGGTTGCTATGTATATTTTTGATTGACTATGACTGGATTAGAATATATATTTCTTCAGTGAGACATGTTCCATATTTTCTTGCGCTCTTCCAAAGAAGGTCCAACCTCAAATAGCTGTAAAACGTTCATCTCCGAGGAGATAAACAAGAGAGGAAATTGTGAGGAGAAAGGAAGGCAAAAGAAAACAATGAAAAACAGAATGAAAAAGGCTGAACACATCCCTTCACAGATGTCAGCCGCAGAAACCTGTGATTCAGGTCCTATTCAGAGTGACATTCAAATGACTTCACCCATGTTAACGTATGTTACACGTAGCTCAAGCACGCAGTGTGCATGCTGATAAAATAAAATGATGTCATGGGATCGGGTGCAAAAACCAGACTGACAGACAACTCTTCTTTTGACCGAGGTCATGGACTTCACAACAATAGATTATAGTAATAACAGCAGGAGTTTTGGCCTTGACCTCCGACCCCTCAATCTTCTATTGTGCCCTGCTCCCGGTATCCATCCATGGGCTCATATGAGGGTCTAAATGAGGGTCTTTAACTATACCAGAGACTGTTTCCTCAGTGGAAAAGTAGTTTCAGTATTACCCAGAATAACCGGGACACTTTCTGGAAAGACACCGAATAAAACAGATTGCCATTCACAACGGGATTTCAGCGTTATCTAAAAAAACGGGGCGGATAAAACAAAGAACTTAGCTCCATGGCTTGACACCAACAAAAGATAAGTGAGAGAATGTGTTTGTGAATTACGTCAACTGACCCTTGAAAACCGTTATTCTAAAACACACGAGCAAAGACATTTTTTTGTATCTGTATCTCAAAACGGGTTGATAGGAAGTGGATCAGCAGGTTGCGTCTCGCTCTCTGTCTCTCTGTTCCTGAAGCTATTTGAGTCTGAGTGTTTAGACACCTGTGTGTGTGTGTGTCTGTGTGTGTGTGTATGTGTGTGTGTGTGTGTGTGTCAGGTATTGTGGGGTCGAGTTTCCTCAGCTGAACTCGATGCTGTAACTCAGTCCGGTGAATCAGCTAATGATCCTGTTGGACATGTAATTAGCTTTAGAGACGTGTAATAATGCTGGCCCTCCATCTGACACTTCATTTACAAAAGTGTGTGTGTGTGTGTGTGTGTCTATGAATAGGGTTTACATTATAGAAATACATAGATAAATGATAAATGCTTTTCAATTTCCTGTCCATCCTGCGTGTTTATTCTTTACCCAAATATTTTTTGGATGGAGTTAAAGCCAACAGTTCAGCTCCCACATTTCCACTTAAAAAAAAATCATTTTCATGATGATTTATGAAATAACTCACAGCTTTTTTTTTTTTAGCCCCCTTTGCAAACAGCCTTTCTAATATTTATATATGTGAAATATAGCCAACATAAAGAACATCTGAAGTCTAAATAACATTTTATTTTTAACATCTGTTGTGCACTAATGATCGCATAGTAAAAGTGGCTCAAATACAGTGTTCATTTGTAATAAACAATTAAATTTTTGCAACTTTGGACTTCCAATGTTCTTTGTTTTGACAGTTATTTACGAAACCTTATTTCGTGAAAGTTTGTAAAATTTAAACGTTCAAGCTAATGTTTTAAACTAAAACAACGTCCTTATTATTTTCTCAAACATTAAAGGTGTGGAGTTATTTTGCATGTACTAATCGCTTTGTATTGCCAACGTGTGAACAGATTGTAAGGTAACTGAAAAACTGAAACCTTCCCCGACTTTCCCGGTTGTGTTTAGCAGCCTGTGGACTGATTTTTTTTATATATATATATATATATATATATATAGGACTCAGGACGGTTTTGCCAGAAAATTCCAAAGGATGTGACGTTTATGCCCGTTCCCTTCAGCTTGCGTGCTGCGCCAACACAACGCCAGTTTACATAAGCTTACAAATGGAGCCTGCTAACGTCAACGAACAACCAGCACCCACCACAACAACAACAATTTCTCACTCCCATTGCGTCAAAAAGTGACGCTCGGTCAGGTGCCTTTGGCGTTTTGTTATTGACGCAAACGTGTCTTTAGCGTTTGGTCGGGACTCTTGGCGTTGCTTTTTGACGCTCTGGGTCTGGGCCCTTAGCGCCACTTTTTGACGCTCTCGGGACTCGCGTCTAGCCCTTTAACATCGTATTTAGACACGCTCGGTCGGGACTCCGGGTCGGGACATACGTTTAACTGACACGCGACACAAGAACGGGACAGTTAGGTTCATGGAAAAGATGGCGGGTGGGGTTACAAAATGTTCGTTTCAGTGACACGCGGGACAAGAACGGGACACGAACCCCCGTCTCTTGGGTGAAAGTCCTGTCTGATGTCTTCCATTTTCACCCGGATGTCCGTTACCTTCCACTTTCTTTGTGTTGGAATTTTAAACTGGATTTGTGAGGACTATGGTTAACTGCTCCTCAGATCTCTGTAAATCCAGACAGCTAGCTAGACTATCTGTCCAATCTGAGTTTTCTGTCGCACGACTGAAACAACTTTTGAATGTACACACGTTCCACCAAAACAAGTTCCTTCCCGAGGCTATTTTGCAGAGGCACCGTGGCTCCATCCGGTGCTTAGCACCGCACAAGACGATTGTGATTGGTTTAAAGAAATGCCAATAAACCAGAGCATGTTTTTCTCCCATCCCGGAACGCTGTGTGGACTAGCCAGACCTTCCTCCGCAGCACTGTGGAGAAAGGTCTGGCAATGCAAGACTAGGGCCTCTTTAACTTTTTCCGGGACACAAACTCTGCTTGAAAGCTCTGTGTTTTAGGACCCATCCAACCACCCTGACCTCCTCCCTGCACGGACCACAGTGCTCTAGACAGCGGCTGTCAATGTGGTGTATACAGCAATAAATACATGGAATACATACAAATACTAAGAATACTTTTTGGAGCGAAATGTACAAACGGTTATGAGAACAGCCTGATTATCAGTCAGGCTCTACATAGCTTTAGCGTACAGTATGTTGTGCATGCATTTACACACACTGTGTGTGTGTGTGTGTGTGTGTGTGTGTGTGTGTGTGTGTGTGTGTGTGTGGGGGGGTGTGTGTGTGTGTGTGTGTGTGTATGTGTCCTCATCAGGCAGCAGGCTCTGTATGATCTCATTGACCTGTGCTGGATTAAGCAGCTAATATATCTGTGGAATGATTCTGCGCATCTAATCATAGCGGAGGTAAGGTGTCTGCTACCAGCAAGACACACACACACACACTGCTACCAGCAAGACACACACACACACACACACACACACACACACACACACACACACACACACACACACACACACACACACACACACACACACACACACACACACACACACAGCTCGGTAGTTTGAAGCCTTGACAGGAGCCAGTAGTCTTGCAGTGCTGATGGTTTGATTGACATGTTTGCCAGTGTGGAGTGAGGGGGGCTTAATGCACATGCGCGCACACACACACACACACACACACACACACACACACACACACACACACACACACACACACACACACACACACACACACACACACACACAAACATTCTCCACTCAGAGTTCTTAGTCCACACCCTGAAATAGTCCTTGGCCTAACAGAGAAAGAATCACACACACACACTTCAGCAATGCAGTAGTGCTCACGTCATGTACAGGCCTGTCCTCGCTGCTCTGTGTGTGTGTGTTTTTTTTGTGTGCAGCGTATGCGCGCGTGTGCTTGTGCTGTGTAGTGTGCAGGCGATGCAGTGCGTTAACAGATCAGAGAGCTGGAAACATGACAGCATTCTCTCTTTCTCTGCATCTGAGCGGCGACGGGAATGCCAAGAAGTGTCGGCCATGTTCTGACGCTGTGATGTGACGGTATGTAGCGCCCCGGGTCACATTTCACTCTGCCATGCAGAGCTGCAGAGCCGTGTGCCTCTTTCATAGTTTGCCAGTCATCAATCTGCAGGATGAATGCAGCCAAAAATATAAAATGCTGACGTTTCCTTTCCAGCACAGTGCATGAGATTGATCAGGCAGGCTGTTCTCATGAACCATTCGTATCTATCGCTACAATAAGTAAAGCACTGTAATTCGTTATCTATTCCAAGTATTTCTTAATTTTATGCACCACATTGACTGACGCTGTATAAGAGCACTCAGGTCCACGTCAAAAATCAAGAGGGCTTTCAAGCGGGGAGCGTAGTTCATGTTTTGGGGAAAAGACAAGACTCTCACCCAGGAAACGGGTGTTCGTGTCCCGGGAATACTACTTAGAGGATCGGTGTTTTAATCCAAACTATGATCTTTTTCCTAATCATAACTAACCCTAAATTGGTTGCATTTTAAGACCCAACCTAACCTTTTTGGTGCCCAAATGTTAACTGTCATCGCCGCTTGACGCTCACTTTTTGTCGGCTAAACTCAACTGTAACGGCCCCGCTGAAACGACTAACCCTAACCCTAACCCCTAACCCTAACCCCTAACCCTAACCCTAGCCCGGCTCACAGTCACCTTCTGTCGGCTAAATTTAACTGTGAAGACCGCTAAACTTAACTGTCATGTGACCGGCCGTCACATGACCCGCCTACTTCTTAGCATATCATCTGAATTGTTGTGCGTAACTTTTCCTACAATATCTTCAGAGATGGGAAGTAATGAAGTAGAACTACTTCGTTACTGTACTCAAGTAGATTTTACAGATATTTTTACTTGACTTTACTATTTATTTTTTGTGCCCGACTTTTTACTTTTACTCCTTACATTTTTAACACGAGCATCGGTACTTTCTACTCCTTACATTTTACAAAATTGGCTCCTTACTTTAGTTTCAAATTATTTCAGTGGAGTTACCGTTATTATTTTTCGTGTTATCAATACCGAATTCAATCTAATTGGATGGGAATATACGTTGCACTTGACGCACCACTACAAGACGACTCGACAGATTCGGCGGCATTCTTTCGCGGCAAATCATTGTGGCTTGATGGCGGTAACGTTAGCACTAGTAGTATGGACGGCGACATGATTGAAAATGAAGAAAACAGAGATCTCAGAGATTCGGCAGACAAGCAGCAAGACATTCCCAATCATGCTTGGCCTTATCTGACATTTGTATGGTCCAGATAGCTTTGCATAAAAAATGGTTGTCATTCGCAAGGCTACTTTTACTTTTATACTTTAAGTACATTTCCAAGCCTGTACTTTGTTACTTTTACTTGAGTAAATAAGTTAAATCAGTACTTTAACCAGAGTATTTTTTAACACCAGTATCTGTACTTCTACTTGAGTACGGGAAGTGAGTACTTTTGCCATCTCTGAATATCATACAAACCCATTCATGAAGATGCATTGATCAGGACATCTGCCCACAGAGGCGGATTGGCAATCTGGTAATTCTGGCAAATGCCAGAGGGGCCGGACCTTTTTTTTTTTTATGTGGGCCGGTCACAATTCAATTCAATTTTATTTATAGTATCAATTCATAACAAGAGTTATCTCAAGACACTTTACAGATAGAGTAGGTCTAGACCACACACTATAAGTTACAAAGACCCAACATTTCCAGTAATTCCCCCAAGAGCAAGCATTCAGTGTGACAGTTTTACACTATGTAGGTTAAACTCTGCAATTAATCCGTGGTTTACATGTACAGTATGCATGAACTGTGGTGGTCCATTACACTGTAGGCAATATTCAACATCACTGATCATTTCTGATCAATAGAATGTAGAAAAAATGTCACTTCACAATGTTTTGTATCCGTAACATGATTGTGTTATTGTGCAATTTAGCAGTAAAAGCAGTAGCCTCTGTAAGTCAATCCTAGATCAACTTGGGAGCAAATCGTGCTCTTTGGGGAAAAAATGCTAGTGTGTTGTCGTAACCGGCCCATGTCCCAGATGTGGAAGCCCCCTTACTGGACTACAGAATATAATAATATTCCATTATATTTTGTATTTTGAATTGTTACATGCCACCAGAATTTTGTGATTTCCTTGCCATAAATATAGACGTTTTTACCATAAATTGGTGCCTTAAAATGTATCAGAATGCAGGAATTGAAGTCTTTCACCCTCAAATTTAAAAAGTTCAAACAGATGAAAAGATGGAGAACCAGACAGACAATATGTACCGTGTCGACAGAGCGAAACACGGACCAACGAAGAAGACAGACAGTGACAACAAAGAACGACATACTGTAGAGAATGACAGTAACGGCATACAAACGGCATAAACAGGTAGTGTGTGTAAATTTGTTATAAACGTGTGCTCTTTAAAAAGTAGTAAGCATTGTTTGCCAGTTACTTACATGAAATATTTAAAAATCTGTTACATAAGGTACTGCTTATATTATTTCACCATCTGTACACAATAAATTACTGAATGCACGTGTCCGTGGGTGGGGCTGTATGGGCGTGGTGTGGCTACAGTGCCAAGGCTGAATTTTTGTCCCAGTCCGCCCCTGTCTGCCCACAAGAGACTGGCCTTGTGCTAAACACATAATGCTTCTTCTCAGTCGACTGAGAAGGAATTATTCTGCTCTTCACAGATCATTACGTCTCTATCATGCAACCCTTAACCACACTGTTCCCTCAATATAAATGACCACCGGTGAGGCCAGAGGAGTTGGGATCAAAGACATTTGCAAAATCCATCTTTAGGAATCGTCTTCATACAGTGCTTCACACGCTCCCGGCTGTGTTTGTTGTTTTAAACAGCCTCCATTGTCAGTCCGAAATCTTCCAACTACAGTCCCAGATTTTAAATGTAGCCTACACTGTGTAGGAATTTCTCCCATCTAGCGGTGAAATTGTATTTTGCATTCAAACGAATGGTGCTCTCTAGCACCTCGCTTTTTTCAAATGCGCGTTGCAACTGCAGTAGCCGTTATGTGTCACGTTGCCTTTTTAATTCCCTTTTTTGCTTTTTTGGCGACAAGGATGCCTTCTCCTGCGGCTCGGCATAAGTCTGATCCTCCATTATGAACTAAAGGGCAGTGCAGGCTTTCACATTTGCCGGGGCGGTGACAAGCGCCTCTCACTGATCTCCTTCTTCGTCTCAGCTGGTTTCAGTCACGTGACGCTGGCTCTGAACGAAAACGCTTTGTGGATTAGCTAGACAGGTCGGCTAGTGCTTTATGTCCCTCTCAGCCATTATAGTTTTTCAAAATGGCGGAACGACATGGAAGCCTCCTTGGACTGGCCCGTCCAATGTAAAAAAAAATCTTCGTTTAGGAGGAGAAGTCAGATCATTGGCAGAGGTCATTTTACACCAATGAGGACATATTTATGAATGAAGATATTGATTTAAAATACTTAAAGTGCCCATATTATGAAAAATATTTTAAACTTTTTCTGGGATTTGGGGTGTTATTTTGTGTCTCTGGTGCTTACACACCCATACAAACTTTGAAAAAAATCCATCCATGCTGTTCTGAGTGAGATACAGTTTCTGCATGTGTCCTGCCTCCAGTCTCCTGGTGAGCTGGTCAAAATCTGCACGGCGGTCTACGTCACTAGCCGAAGCAAGCTGGCTAACCGCGAGCGTTAGCATGCTAGCGTTAGCATGCTAGCGTTAGCTTGCTAGCGTTAGCATGCTAACCGCAGCATGCTAACCGTAGCATGCTACCTCGTTCTCAATGGCAAAGCATTGCTACAACACACACAAATGAGAGTGTTAGCATGCTAACGTTAGCATGCCCTCGTTTAGAAGTCTCCCAGCTAATCCTGCCTTGTAACTGACCGAAGTTGGAGAAACAGCCTTTCTTTTACTGTCTGTGGAGCTAGCTAGCTGACATGATCTACGATCTGAGCTACTGGGCATGTGCGAGTGCAATCAAAGATAGTACGGAAGAAAAGAGGTCTCACTCTGTAGCTAAAACAGAGACCAGGTGAAAAGAGGAGCTGCAGCAGTGAGAGAGAGCTGTGCAGTACAACAAAAATATGTTTTTTTTTTGAAAATTAAACCATGTAAACCTATTCTGGTACAACCTTAAAATACAATTATGAACCTGAAAATGAGCAGAATATGGGCGCTTTAAAACACTACACAGTGTACCTTTAAGGCCGTGTTCAGACTGACTTTCTCATTTGTTTCATTGAGGCCATGTCACGTACTTGTAGTGTTTACCTCACAATATTAGCAATGAAAGATAAAATAGCTGCTGCTGTGACAACTTCCCAGAGTTAAAGCAAAGTAAGTAAATAAAATCTAGCCTCATAGGATTATATTCAGTGATATGGTATCTGACAAGACATCTAATTCACAGATCTGTTACTCAAACTGGACTTCATGGATCCTATTTCATGTCTCACCCACCAACACAGTCCCCTGCGTTTTGTGTTTTTACTGTAACGCAAGGCATTTTAGAACACATTGAAACCCCCCCCTCTTCTCATCGCAACACTGGACCCAATTTACCAGGACAATGTCTCGCCTCAAGTTCACATATTCAGTGTGTGTGTGTGTGTGTGTGTGTGTGTGTGTGTGTGTGTGTGTGTGTCTGGAAGGTCCTGAGGGAGTCCTGCGGTTTCCCACATCCTGCGACAGCTGAGCGCCCAGGTGCCCGAGCTCGGTCCAGGAGAGCAGGAAGTGTCGGGGCATTTTTTTTCCTCCTCCAGCAGACAGTTGACGGGGAAATGCTCCAAAAAACAGACGGAAGAGAGGAGCAAGAGACTCGGCTCCATGTTACTGATGAAGGGAAATGTGTGATTAAATTCAGTCTAATATTTCATTGATTCACAATGAGGGGGGAGTTTGCTCCATATGGAGGTCAGAGGTCAAGGCCAGAGAAAGAACTCGGGGGGGGTCAGTGTCTTGCTCAAAGACACCTCAGCAGTGTGGATGCATGTTGACTTCCTCCTCCCGCTGCTGTGCTACAGGGAAAACTACAGGAGTTTTAAGTGGACTTTTTTTTTTATCCAAATCGATTACAGATACACAAGAAAGCTGCTATTTCAACAAGGCATTTTAAAAACCTCTCCCAGCTGTATGCCACTGCAATGCACTCGAACAAACCTGGGGAGTCATCACACTGGGGAAACCATACACCCAAAGTGTCACATTAATAAGAGTAATTGTGAAGGGTTTTACAAAAGAAATACAACATACACAGCACTCAACACTTCACATCTCTCCTAGACACACACACACACACACACACACACACATCCACATAGTGGGGACCCGTCATTGACATAATGCATTCCCTAGCCCCTTACCCTAACCTTAACCATCACAACTAAATGCCTAACCTTAACCCTTACCCTCACCCTAACCATAACCTAATTCTATCCCTAATCCTAAAACCAAGTCTTAGCCCTCAAACAGCCCTTTAAACTTGTGGGGTCCTGCATTTTGGCCCTACAAAGCTGTCGGGACCCCACAAGTAAACTGGACTCCTGGTTTTTGGACCCCACGAATATAGTTAAACAAGAACACACACACACACACAGAGCCAGCAGGTGTGTAGCAGTGATGATAGTAGTCCGGGTGTTCGTGTTGCTGCTCTTCTGAGATCAAGCAGGAAATCTCGTCCCTTGTCCCACATGGAGTCTCACATGCTGCAGTTTGAGCATTGACGTTGGTTTATTATTATTATTTATTAAAAACATAATTCCTGAAATAGTTTTACATTATAATAATGAATGAATTAAGTGATTCTAAACAGTCGAAATGGAGAATTTTAGTTATGTGTTAATATTTTGTGCTAGTCAGAAGGTACGAACGTAGGAAAAATGTAAGAAAATAGTTTTTAAGAAAATCTGAAAAAAACAACAAGCTTGATGAAAATGGTTGATCAATTAGTGATTCATTTTCTGTTGATCGACTTATTGACTAATCCTTTCGGCACAAGCCAAGTGTCACTATATACTCACAATGTGAAGTGAATTCTGTGCTGCGTAGTGTAACTTAGAAATTAGTCAGAAAACATATAATATAACTGATATGTATTTGTTTACATTTGGGAAGAAATGCACCGCAGCAACATCCAGCAATTGAAGAAAAAGAAAATCGAGTTCATGTCATCGGTGATTTAAAAAAAGTATATTTTACATCACAAAATAATTGCGAAGTCTCATGAAATTGCATTTTAATTACAATGTTGTGCATGAAATGTAGTTTTGCTCACCCATAACTGTGGGCCAAAAACAAAAGTGTCACATATGTACCATGTAGGCCCCTTTCAACCATTACAAATTAATATACAAAAGGTTTTGATTTCATTATGTATTTCATATAATAGTTTAATTTCATTATAATCATGCTAAATTAGTTTATTTATTCAGATATGTGGGCATGAAATGCTTCCCCTGGAACAATAGGTGACATTTAATACCCCAGTGGGAATTTTGTGCAGATCATGCATTTTCATACTGTGAAAAACTAACTGGGAAAAATAAAAAATAAATTCAACATATTACAACAGCTTCAAAAACTGTTCAGTACTATGAAAAGACACTTCAGTAAGGGAAGAAACGGGAAACTTAAAGGGGAATACAAGTGGCACAGAGTGTAAAGATCTGTTTCACTGCAGATTTACAGCCCGTCGGATAAAAGTACAGCTCAGTCTGGGTGATTTCCACTTGTGGTTTCAGACCAGGCTTTTAAAGTGTAAAACCAGTGTTTGTGGTGAGTTCATCGTCTTTACAGAGGATGAGTGAAGTTTCCAGTTTGTCACCTTTTATTCCGCAAAGAAAGAAACTTTAATCCCCGATGCATCATTTCTGTCAATGGAGATTTTAATAGAAAATCCACATTGGGCCGGGCATAAAGAACCAAACTAAGCTCCAAACTTTTATTTCCGCACTTATTATTGTGGTAAGCAGAGAAGCTGCTTGGAAATCTGGGGTTTGTTTTGGGACACGAGGGAATAAATACCAGTGATGTGTCTGCTGGATGCAAATTAATGGGAGGATTGGCGTTTTCTCCACAACGCCTGATTTGGTGTGAATGCAACCTACAAAGTGTTTCATGCGTCTGACGCTGTTTCGCTGTGGCTGGCTCGCATTGTCACCACCAACCGTCGGGTCTTTCACACTGATTGCAGTCAGAGCGGCTCAAAGAACCGACTTCTTCACTCCCGTAGCCAATCATTAAGCTGCTGTCTATGCCACCGCGTTGTTACAAAATCTTGCGCGGCTTGGCGCTCAGACCCTCCGTAGACCCCTCATATCGCCGTCCGCACCGTGCTGAAGACAAGAGGCATGAAACGCGTTTTACTCACCTGAATCTCTGACCAAAGCTCCTAGTGGTCGAGTTGCATTGTGGGTAATGTAGGCGCCTGGTTTTTTGACAAGGAAGACATTAAATAACATGTCGTTCAGCTGACGTTTTTATCCAAAGCGACTTCCAATTAAGTGCTTTCAACCTTGAAGGTACAAACTCTAGACAGCAAGAAGTAAGCGCAAGTACATTAGCTTTAATAACCCAAACATTAAAGAGCCATATGAAAGTGCAGCTTTAAAGGTCCAGTGTGTAACGTGTTTAGTTGTTCACTATCAAAATCTGTGTTGCCTGTTCACAAACTCGTCCTTTTTCATGAATATTGACCACCACCATCAATTCCAAGTATTCCTATTGGCTTGGAATTTTGCATTTGCGTTTGCATGACCTGGGGTAGGCGCTCCATATTCATGCGCCATCTTGAAATACGTTAGCCGGTAAGGGACATACAGGACATACTGCTCCGCCTTTTGCGTTTTCTCTGTCACATGATAAACTCCCAGGTGCTGCTAACGTTGCTAACGGGTATCGTAGCTTCCCGGCCCCCGGCAAGTTTGAAGAAGGAAACATGGAGGACCACACGTATTCAAAATCCAGACTTCAGGAACAGGAGTCTTCTTCTTCTTCTTTGCCCAGAAAAAGAAAAAGGAGATTGAAAAGAGCAAGAGACTGGCTTTCTGAAGCGTGAAGGCTACCGTAGCTGGAATACCTACTTTGAACTGGCGCGAGAGAGTTGATTGCGATATACGATCTCAGCGCTAGATGGGAGAAATTCCTACATACTGGACCATTCATTATTTATTTAATTTTTTGTCTTTATCATCCAAGGTGCCGTCGGAAGAAATGTGTTTTTAGCCTGCGGCGGAAGATGCGTAGGCTTTCGGCCGTCCTGATGTCAATAGGGAGCTAATTCCACCATTTAGGAGCTGGGATTTCGTTGAGTGATTAGTTGTCCCCTGCCGTGAGGTGGCAGCAAGCAGGTTGGCTGACGCATAGCACAGAAGGCAGGCAGGTGTGTATGGTTTGACCATGTCCTGGATGTAAGCTGGGCTTGATCCGTTCGTGGCCCTGTATGCAAGTACTAGTGTCCTGAAGCGGATGTAACATGTAATATGAGAGAACTTGGGGAGGTTGAAGACCAGTCAAGCTGCCGCAGTCTGAAAGAAGAACAATGCATTTTAAAAAAAGACGATAATCTCCGGATCTGCTGCATCAATTTTCGTTGTAGTTGTAATTCATAGCATGAACATCTTTGTCATCTTTCCACTGCTAAAATGTTTTTTTTCTGGGCTATTTATCTCAGCTGTATAAACGCCTCACTTTCTTCTTTACCGGTCCAAGCAGGTGGCGTCCTGTCCTGCAGCGACTCTGCTGGACAAACACTGCGCGGCCCAGTTTTAAACGTCCCTAATGCTCCGTCTGTTTACTGCCTCGTTGGTATGAATGAAACCAGAAGCGGTGTCGAGCGCCCCTGCGACCAGAACCCAAAGGCCAGGGAGGGGTCGACGCTGTCATCGGCGCAGAGATGGGAAACTATTATTGGAGCTATTGTGGAGTGGCTATAACTCATGTGAAAGGAAGTTGTCTTGTTGTGTATATGTGTGTATCTGCATGTTCTAATGACTGTCCGTTTACACAACTCTATCTATAGACTCCATGTTGTTTGTGATTGATTGTGCGGCAGTGGTACTTCAAAACTCCCATGTATCCTCACTGCTGCGGACCGAAATACACAGAATAATGAGCTGAGACAGCAAATGGTGATTGAGCACTTGTATATTTTATTCAAATGCCAGTTTAGTTGATTAATTGACGAGGTTAGAAGCTTTAAATCTTTGTTGTTCAAGAATAAGCATCGATATAAAACGCTGTGAATCTGCATATAGAAAACATGAGGTTTTTGTGTGAGTGTGTTGTGCGCGAAAGTGTGTGTCCCTGTGCTCTGATGCGGCCTTGTGACCTCCCAGGGAGTAAACAGTGCTTTCAGAGGGATGGACTCAGGCTGTTGCTCTCGCTCCCCCTGTGGCGTCGCCATCAAAATGACAATCTGTTATTGGGAGAGACGGCGTGGCTCCTCCATCACACGCCAGTGCTGTAAATAAAGAGCTGTAGAGCCGAGCTTTGGGCCCTGGATGCTGCGCGTTATTTTGGAAAAGAAATGCTTTTCCCTCAAAATGTTTGGTGACAGTAAACTACACATAAAAAATATGCGGGGCCAATGTGTCCCACATAAACACGCGCGCACGCACACATACACACACACACACACACACACACACACACACACACACACACACACACACACACACACACACACACACACACACACACACACACACAACCACACACAATGGCACACACACTCTTGCAGCTGCAGCCCTGTCTGATGTTAGCAGCAGGCTCCAAGGACTCCTGTGGTAAAAATTGAACACAGCAGGACACTATCACTCTCCACACATCGGTACTGGTACCAGTTTGTGGTTTCCATTTACAGTGTAGCACTGTACATTGTAGGCAGTTTCGGAAATGCCTCCGATACTGCCTACAATGCTGGTATCAGTTTCGGCAAGTACGTGAGTCTATGCACCGATTCGATACTATGTAATTTAGCCAGGAAGAAAAATGAACTTTTAAGTACAGTATGTTCTTCTTCTGGTATGACTGTATATCTGTATCTTCTACATCAGGTGTAGGAGGAAGGTTCCATCTTTCTCCTCTGTTTAACCCCTTTTTCTACATGTTTGTGTGCCAGAAGTCTTCATGGTCTCCTTAGGGACCGTTGGGTATTTATGGAATGGACCACCGGAGGAAAATAGGGGAGGGTCATGTCTTTTTATTCTTTGTTGAGGGGAGGGTCACCCAAACTTTTTTATTCATGAAAACAGCAACATTTCAAAGTGGCTTGTTTGGTAATTACATTGTTTAAATGACCAGATATTTTATAAATATCTTAAATAACACAAAACAACTAAATGGTGGTAGGTAAAACATCTGATTTCATGTACTAAAAAAATATTACCTGGCTGACAATGGGAGCAGCAGGACGCAAAAAAAAGAAAATTAGGCCTACTATTGCACTAGTCTGGACATCTTGCCGTGCCAACCTTGCAATAAAGGTTTCCTAAATGCCATGTATACACATTTGATGTCAGCTTACTAATTGATTGCAGGTTTTGTGTAGATTTGGACTTTTATACATATTATTCCACTTTGTTTAAACGGCGAAGTGGAGAGGCCCCGTTCACCTGTTTGGAGCTGGCTGGTGAATGTGACGCTCATATAGGCCTTGCTGGATACACCGTGACTCTATTTGTGGATCTACTGATCGCTGTGGATTACTTTTTTTCATGTCATTGGATTACGGCAAAATACGGATCTTTTTTCTCAACGTGTCTTAACGTTTTATGGTGTGACTGCGCTTGGTTTCTGCGTTTGGAGAGGCATCTCAACAGACTGTAAGTCGAACAGTGATTGTTCACTGTTACATTTTAGTTGAATTTAAGAGTCGGGGCATCCCGCCACTGTCTGTCTATTGTGTTCCAAGACAGCCGTGCCGCGATTGGATTTCATAAGGGCGAATTGTTAAATTGTTACAATGTAATTTAAAATCTGCTAAAATAAATAAACATATATGTTTTGGAATATAATGTTCAACTTCGGCAGCTTTACCTATGTGCTAAAATATACAATGACTGAGGAAGCCTAGTGACGAGTCCATAGCAACCAGTGTTGAATTTTATCCTTTGCTGAACGGTCTCAACGTTTTATTGTTTTATTTCATGTGAATACTAGTTTACTAGAGGAGTATTATAGTAGTATTTGAAGTAATGCAGTAATGCAGGAAGTATGCATTTAGTTTCCATGCTTATTGTGTTTCAACACCAATGTTAGTGAGTAAATCTAATGAAATGGCCACCACACCATAACAGAGGAGTGGGATGTGTAATGGCAGTTACACACCAACCAGATGGTCAACCGTTGGCAGAAAAGCCAGTTGGACTGATCAGTCTCCCCGAGTTGGTCCAAAAAGTGCATCAGAACACACCGAAGAGACGAGACGTAATACGTCTCCATAACAGCAGGCAGCGCTAATCTGTATTGTTGCCCAAAAAATTAAAACCGGCAGCTGATTGGACCAACGCGTCACATGGGTTTGTTATCTCCGGAAATTCAAAGCCAGACTGTCATGGCGGCTCGTTCAAAATACGATCTCATATTGTACTAAAATAGTTCACTGAGACATGTTTCTGAAAACATTTTAAGCGAGAAATAGGCCGTGCAGTTGCTGAATCTGTCTTCATTTCAGATCAACAAAGGTCAGTTTAAAAGATTTTCGTCAGATTTTGAGAGACTCTATTCACACTCATTCCGCTCGCCATTTCCAGGTGAGTCCCGACTGATATGAGACGGACGACATCACGCCTTAAGATGAGAATGCAGAGGTTAACTCATGTATATCATTGCTGTAAAAAATCACATACACCAAATCACCTCTGCACATCTTTTTTAAATGCAAACTAGCACATAAGGGGAGGGTCATGCCTCTTTTTCAAGTCATTTTGGAGGGTCATAGAAAAATTATTACAGGTGAGGGGAGGGTCAAGTCTTTTTAGACTAAAGGTCCGAAAAAAATAAATAACGAACAGTCCCTTATAAGCTTCTTCTTGGTGTTCTGAAAAAAAAAAAGACGCCCTCTAGTGGACATAATCTGATCAGAATCCTGCTGACACTGATTTTAGGTGCATTTGCTTTGTCTCAGTGTTGCGTGCCAAGTTTAGGACAAACACACACACACACACACACACACACACACACATACACATACACACACACTTAATATCCAGTTCCCATCAGCTGCTGGCAAGGCCTTGTCAGTTCCCCTAAGAAAGTGGCCCTGAAGACCCAAATAGAAGCTGACTGTTCCCTTTGAGTTGGGCCATCTTGCAGCTCAGTAACCTTGACAGCAACCGGTTGGGATGCCAACAATGAGGCCATCAGTCAGCCGAGGGCGGACGCCGCTGATTGGAAAGTTCAGGGATACCAGCCTGCGTGGATGAGCATCTGGTTTTACTGCAGAAATGAAATGATTTAGACAAATGTATTGTTGGTGAGAGATATTCAATTCAATTCAATTTTATTTATAGTGTCAAATCATAACAGGAGTTATCTCAGGACACTTTACAGATAGAGTAGGTCTGGACCACACTCTATAATTTAGTAGGACCCAACAATTCCAGGGGCTGTGATGAACAATGGCAATAATAGTCACAATAAAGATAATGACTAGAAGTAGTAGTTGTAATAGTTCATGGTGTCGCAGGGCACAGCAGGGGGTAACAGGGCGTGGCAGGGCGTTGGCCGGACATAGCAAGTCGAGGCTGGGCATTGCAGAGCGTAGCAGGGTGTAATAGGTTTCCGGGTCTTCTGCATCTGCACTCTCGAATTCTCTGACCTATCATTGCAGCTGGGGAATGACTGTGACTGCACTTTTTTTTTTTTTTTTACCAAATTTATGGTATAGTTGTATAATCACAACCGTACAAAAAGACCTGACGGCTCATTTAAAGGCACGGTTTCTGAATACGGACTGTGTGGATTTCTCTGTGGATTGAGCATTTTGATACTTTCACAGTATTTACACAGCACCTCAACCTGCTTTATGATATTTTCGAGTTATGCTATTTGTGTTGTTCCTGATGAGAACATAAATTGAGATGTCAGAACTTAGCGCTGTAGTCCTGGCGCGGTTCAGGATCTTGATACTGCCCTCTGCATTGCTGGAAAGCTTCACCGTTTCTTTAAAATGTTTATCTTTACATTGATTGTGACTTTGCAGTGGTGGTAGCGGGCAGCTGGTGGAGTGATGCAGCTCTCAGACAGCATCAGGTTACCCTGACAAAAACTGCAAAAAGGCAGAAGAGATCATCAAATTTCCCTGATTAAACTGCCGTTGCCTGTAAGGAGATTCAAAACTGGCAGCCTTCAATTAACCCCCCCCCCCCACCCTTCTCACACACTCAACAACTCTTCTCTGTGTTGTCTTCAAGCGCTCCTCTTCCCGTCTTGTCTCCACTTTCGGGGTGAGCCCTGATGACAGGACAGGCCTCTGGTCAAACAAACAGCAGACACGCTGCTGCCAAAGGCAATAGTCAACAGTCTCCTCCCCCTTTGACCTCTGACCCTGTCCACCCTTCTCCACCACCTTCTCCTCCTCCTCCTTCTCCTCCTCCTCCTCAGAGTCCCATGTCCTGTTTGTTGATGTGTACGCAGCGACACGGATCGCTTCCTGCCAGTGATCGCCCAGACTCAACACAGACAAGAAGGCAGAGAGGGAGTGCTGGGTGTGCATGTACAGAGACATACAGTACACGCACACGCACGCACGTACACACACACGCACACACACACACACACCCCCGCAGCTAAACCTACACTTTCTGTAAGGTCTTGATCTCGGCTTAGTGGTGTAAATTACCGTGTTGACAAGTTGTTGTGCGCACACGTTTGACAGAGGAGGAAATGAGACCTATAGCTCACTGACAAACCACACCCCATTAATTGTCAATGGCAGCAGAGACACAGAGACACAGAGACACAGGGACACAGAGACACAGGGACACAGAGACACAGGGACACAGGGACACAGAGACACAGGGACACAGAGACACAGGGACACAGGGACACAGAGACACGGGGACAGTCCAGGGAGGTGCGGACCACAGAGGCTTCCAGAGAGACTCTGAGGCCCTGTTAGGGCTGAGAGGTGCCCTTTTAAAACATGTTAGGGACAGTTTTTTTTTCTTTTCTTTTTTAGCTGATGTTTCAATTAGTATTATCAGTGGCTCACCTTCAGCAGAAGCTGTTATATAGTTTGTTATGTTTTTATTGGGGAGAATTGTACAGAGCTGGCAGGAAATAAGGGGAGACAAATGGGAAATGCAACAAAGACTCTCAGGCTACATCTAACACTAATTCATTTTGGTTTAAAAAACCATCTATCTACTTTCTTTTACTTTGTTTACACCTCTTGTCCACACTACTCCAGCGTTTCCAGGCCCCTAAACCGGAGTCATTTGGAAACACTGCAGAGCTCGTTTTGGTTTAAAAACTCTGCGGTTGCGTTGTAGTCTGGACGGGCACAAACAGAGACCTTTATTGGTTATCGGTTAGGTAGCTTACGTACCTTTCAGTAACAGTTCCCCCTCGTCGTCGGTCCAAGCTAATACTGTAAATCCCTGCTCTTTTTTTTTGCCAATTGCTGTTCTTTCTCCAAAGTAGTTTCCGTATTTTCGGGGTCAGCCCCTATGTTCCCACAGCCCAATGGGTCCCACAGCCCTATGTTCCCACATTTCTAAGATTTTTCTTAAAATTAGGCTCTATGTCTGCAAAGCCCTATGTTCTGGGTTAGGGTTAAGGGTTAGGGTTAGGGTTAGGGTTAGGGTTAGTGTTATCCCTATGTTAAGGGTTGGGGTTAAGGGGGATACAATCTGATACAAATTTTTGAAAAAGGAAATGTGGGAACATAGGGCCTAATTTTGGAAATATAATCTTAGAAATGTGTGAACATAGGGCTGTGTGAACATAGGGCTGTGTGAACATAGGGCTGTGTGAACATAGGGCTGTGTGAACATGGGGCTGTGTGAACATAGGGCCGTGTGAACATAGGGCTGTGGGAACATAGGGCCGTGTGAACATAGGGCTGTGGGAACATAGGGCTGTGGGAACATAGGAACATAGGGCTGTGGGAACATAGGCACGCTCCTGTATTTTCAGCTGAGTCACGTCTGACAATCTGCTGCCTGTTTACACCGGCAAACACACGCCCAAGCGTGTGTGAATGGTCCTGAGATATGCGTTGTCAGATGTGTTATTATGGACAGAGATTAGTTCTGCTACTGAAATGGAAATTGTTTTTTTGTCTCAAAATGCCACTTAAAAATGAAAATGTAGTAGTGTAGATGTAGCCTAAGCTGTACCTAGACCAGGAGCGATAAGACCACATGGCTAGTGCTCCAGCAATCCATATTTTTGATGACGATACATTTTTGTTTGTAGCTAAATGAGATGGGTCCGTTGGAAATTGGTGCAGTCTGTGAGGTGCTTTCAGCACATTCATTCTGAGTCTTTCCAGCTCAGGTCCCATGATGTGTGGTGGATTTAATCCGAATGATGCTCAAGTTCAAGCAGGAAAACAACACTGTCTGCCTATTTTGTCATCGCCCTGAGGCTCCACCTCTTAAAGGTGCCCTGCCACACGTATTTTATTACTTTGTGGTAATGTCTGAAGTTCTACCATGGACTCTGTAACATTTTTTGTGGAAAAAATGCCTTGGTTACCTTGTTTCAAGCCATTCTAGCGTGGTATAGAAAGCCTACAGGAAGAGTCAGCTCGATTTCTGCCAGTTCTCATTAATATTCAATAAGCTAAGCTGTTTGAATCTGATTGGCTAACAGCTAGCCAATGAGAGCCTGGCTGTCAGAATCCTTTACCCAGCCCAATTGGGCAAGCTCATGAATAGTAATGAGCTCAGGCAATATGATGTCAGACTGACCAGCTTTTGTAATTGGCCTGATTTCTCTGCTTATTTCTGTTCAGTGGCTAGAGCTGACAGAGGAGGTAGCAGATACACATTTACAACATAACACAAACACACATGGACCTAACATATTTCAAAAAATGCAAGTAAAAACTGTTTTGTATGGCAGGGCACCTTTAACTATTAGCCAAATGATTTCACTGGGTTCTGTGCACGGGCTTTCCACGATAATGGCTAAATATTTAAAGCACCTTTCCTATTTTGTCTCTCTCTAACCCTAACCCTATCTCTGATGTCATTGTGCAGTTTCGCCCCTCCACCATCCCACCTCCGCCAGTGTCAAGGCCTTTTTTCTATTTATGGGGCTCCATCCTAACCATCTATCTAATCAACGGGGTCAAATAACTCAACTCAACACAACTCAGCTCATCTCATGTACCCGTCCAGGGAATTTAGCAGCTCTTTACCTCGTATGAGTTTAATGTTATTATATCGCCCCAACAAATAAGAGTAATAAACTATAACATTACTTACTTAATTGGACTTAACTTGATCTTGGAGTAGTAGCCATGATCAGAATTTTATTCTACACTTGTATATACATGTACATTCTTTTCAGTCCTCTGAAGTATATATATATTTTTTCAGTTGTTCTGGCATTTTGATCTTTTATTATCTTTTATTTTATCAAATTTTTTTAATCTTATTTATTATTTCTAGTATAATTCTTGTATTTTCTGTATGTGTGTGAGTGAGTAAGTGTGTCCATGTAACTTGCTGCTGTAACTGCTGTCCCAGTTTGGGATTAATAAATTGCATCTATCTATCTATCTATCTATCTATCTATCTATCTATCTATCTATCTATCTATCTATCTATCTATCTATCTATCTATCTATCTATCTATCTATATTCCTGTGTGAATTTTTGTCCGGTGTTTGTAAAGGTGCGTACGTGCATTCCTGTGTGTGTTTTGTCACGTGTGCGTCAGAGTGTGTGTGTATGTGTGTTTCTGATCATGAGCAGGCAGAATCTCCCACTAAGCAGCTGTCAGAGCAGCGCTGGCTATCGTCTCCCCCCTGGGGGTCGGCCTGTCAACTCGTCCCACTGACGGCTCTTCACTTGGCTGGCCCGGGGCTGGTTAAGGTGTGTGTGTGTGTGTGTGTGTGTTGCTGGGGCCTTGGCAAATCTGATAATTACTGACCTGACAATGAATTACCCCTCCCCCCCCCCCGTGTCCAGACCTCCCATAGGCGCTGAATGTCTCATAGCTTAACACAGACGTACAGTGGCTGACACACAGGAAAGGACACATTAAATCCCTCCTTATGTATGAGGTAAACACACACACACACACAGATTTTTCTCCCCATTCCCAGATGTTACACACATGAATGAAACACGGAGAGGAATGAAAACATCTGAAGCTTGAAAGAACATTTTGGCGGGAGGTTTGTGTGTTGGAGGGGTGGGAGTTACTATGCAGGTGCTTTGCCCCCTATATGCCCCCACACACACACACACACACACACATACACACACACACACACACACACACACACGCAGAGGGCCTTGGTGCAGGGTAGTGGGTGTTGACTGAGAACAAGCAGCTGTAGCAACTTCTGTTTTTCAAGCCGAAAAGAAATCAGATAATCATCACTAATTATTATTATTATTATCATTTCCTCGTGTGGATGCTTTTTGGTTTTAAACAACTCCTGCATCCACTGAAACATTAATGTACAGTGGTTTTGGGTTCAATCCCTGGACCCACCAAAATCTCTGAGTTCATTTTTTAAAGCTGATGCCAAGAGTAAAGACTCTAAAGCTCTTAGCAAGATGGTTCAACCTGGAGGGGACTAGGTGGTATTTTTTCGGTGATGGGGCAGGAAACATTGCATTGTAAAAAAGGATTTGATACTATAAATAAAATTGAATTGAATTGAATTGAATTAAAAAGGTGCTACATACTGTACGGTATACTGTAGATGCACACCACTGGGCCCCTGCTGTGTAGAGCAGGGAGGTGGATTACCTGTAATACATGATGTCCATGATCCAAACAGATCAAACCAAACTAAATGGCTGGCTACTGTCAGGGATAAGGGACAAAATATATATTTTTTTGTTTTTTGGGCGTACAAACCCTTTAAAGTGTATGTCCTCGATAAATCTGAAACAGCTAATGAAAGTTTTTCTCATGTTGCTGCCAGTGAATTGCAACTGCACTTGGCTAACCTCACTTAGATTCAGATTCCCATTCTTATTACCATATCATCCGCTCTGCTGAGAAAGTGACTGGCTGCAATCTGCCGTCCCTCCAGCAGGACCTGCCCACCTCCAGGTGCCCTGAGGCGGGCGGGAAAGTTTGCGGCCGATCCCTCTCACCCTGGATACAAACTTTTTGAACCACTCCCCTCTGGCAGGAGGCTACGGTCCATCAGGACCGGGCCTGAAAGACTCTGACGGGCTCTTAACCCTCACCCTCATATCTTGAACTATTATCTTTTCCACATCTCCTGATGGATATTTTTCAAACCCTGTCCTGCACAAACCGTACAGCCCTCCTTCTTTCCCTTTCTATTAAAAATGTATATTATATAGTATAGTATAGTGTCTTTTTACAATCTTTTTATTGTAATACATATTCTGTATTTATGACTGTAGCAGTACTTTGCTTTATTGTTCAATACCTTTTAATATGTTTATTCTATGCATCAAATACATCTGGGCAAATTCCGTGCAGGGGAAATCTGACTTTGGCAATACATCAAATTCTGAATCTGATTCTGATTTAAATCAAGGTTTGGTCCAGCAGGCCGTTCCCCTCCAGTGCTCACTGAGCAGTAACACTCCTGAAAACTGCCTGAAAGCCCTCTGTCAGCCGCGTAGCCTGCAGTCAGCAGGAGAGCAGGAACCGAGGCAACCAAACGTCCATCATGTCGACAAATTGACTCAATCAGCCTCATCCAGGAGCATTAGGTCCTCGCCTCTTTGAAATTCAACACTGTTGACGGTTCACCGGAGTGTTTCTGGAGAGGGAAAGGAAAAAGTGGAGGAGAGGAGGAGGCCTCATCATCTCCGGCAGTGATAGAGTGAGAGGGGAGCAGCGGGAGGACTGTGTGATGTGTGAAGTACTGTGTGTGTATTTGTGAGTGTGTGTGTTTGTGGACTGCTGTCCTCGTGAAAAAACATTTGGCGTTTTACACTTTTTTTTAGTTAAAGATTTTTATGAAAGGTGAGGTGCAGAGAGTGTACTCTGGCCTAATTTTGGAGAGAAGCATTTGTGTGTGAGTGTGTGTGTGTGTGTGTGTGTGTGTGTGTGTGTGTGTGTGTGTGTGTGTGTGTGTGTGTGTGTGTCAGACAGTCACTTCACTGACACAAAAACAGGCTACTTTAGCTACAGGAGGGCTGGAAGTGGAGGCTATACAGAAGTGAAGCTGAGACTATTCATCAAACACTTCAGATAAAACACAAGAGAGAGGGAAAGAGAGTGAGAGAAAGAAGAGAAGAGAAGAGAAGAGAAGAGAAGAGAAGAGAAGAGAAGAGAAGAGAAGAGAAGAGAAGAGAAGAGAAAAACACACCTGGATGGTTGTATGAAATGTTCTAACAGTAGAGAGCAAGAACAGAATCTGTCCAAACTGTCAGTTAGATGGCTGCCAGGTTCTGTCCAAGGTTTCTGCCTATTATAAGGAAGATGATACATAATCATTTTGAACATGTTGCAAAGAGTATTCAAGCACATTTACTGTATAATAATGTAAACCGAAAACGGCCTCATCAAATTAGATAATGCTCCAATTTTTTGATAGATAATAACTACTTCAATGTCTTGAACGTGAACTGTGAAATCAGGGTGAAATTTGGCTTTTTGAAAGTCATGCTGATATAACTGGGTCATTCTGACTCGGCACATTCTCCTGTTTGGTCACGCTGACCTCTTGTGGCAGATCACAGGAACTGATTTCATTTTACGCGCTGACGCCGCACGCTGTTAGATATTCATCCATATCACTCTGATGTTTTTGATAATACACTCAGCTTATCTGAACCACTTTTTGCTTATCACAATGTTTATGTAAAACACAGATGCCAGTTCAGAAGCGATAGAACTACTGGATTATTATGATATCTTTCATAATAACCCGAACAGTGTGTACATACTGTACACTGCATTTTTAGGAACATTTGTGTCTTGTATTCTAAGTGTTTTGCTGTGTCTGCTCTTTGTTTGTGCAACGTTGTGGCTCTCTTCATACACATTTTTAACAGAAATGCAATAATAAACCACCATGAATCTTGAAAATACACACATACAGTACATGCTTGCATACACATGTGTATTATCACCAGGGCCAGCCCCAGACTTTTGGGGGTCCTAAACAGGATTTGGTTTTGGGGACCCTCCACATTGAAACACGTTGCCACTTCATATGGCAAAGTGAGTGTATTGTAAATATTAGTTTAAGCACACATACTGTCCAAATAAGCATGCAACTTAATGTTACTGTTATTTTCTGACATCAAACTTGGAGAGGAGAGAACACAAGTTTACCTGATTGCAGTTCCCCAATTTCACTCCAAAGTTTTGTTTTTTTGTTGTTGTTTTTTTTTTTTTTTTTTTTTTTTTTTTATTTGTTTTTCTTTTTATTTTTTTTTTTTTTTTTTTTTTTTTTTTTTTTACACACAAGGGGGATGCGGGGCCCTTGCATAATTTGCAGGGGTTTCCGCAACTTGCATAGTGCGCACATATGGGCCGGCTCTGTTTAAGCTCCTGTGGGACATTTCAAGCGCTCTTCGGGGCCCTCTGGTAGCCACAGGGGCCTAAGCAGCTACTTAGTTTGTTTTAAAGACAGCTCAACTAAAGTACACTACTACTACTATTACCACTATTACATTCTTATACTGTGTTACCAGGCACCGTCTTTGATAAAATATTGTTAAATTCCATAGACTGTATATAAAGAGGTCAATTTCTATCTATCTTCCTGAAAATTCTTCTTCTCAAACTTCTTGGAACTGTGAGAGCAATGGGAAACCACAGTCAAATAAAGGCCAATAAAGCTGATACTGCTGATCTTTGGTTTGTTGTTTATATTTTTGTTATTCTATTTCGTATCTACTTCTTTTTGAGTGTATGCTGTTTGTGTAGTGATTAGATTGACGTAACATGTGACTTAGCTACAATCAACTTAATATGTATGTATATACATACACATACAGATAATAAAATGAATATACGGTAAAGTAAGAAAAAAAAACTCTCTCCGCTCGTCTCTGGAAACATCCTCCCCGGTCTCCTCCTTCTGCATCGGGTTCATCTGCGTTGCCCTGAGCCATGTCCATATTCAGCGATGTCCCGCTGGCTCCTCCGGTAGCGGTTTTCAAACTAACTGCCGACTTCAGGGAGGATGGCAACCCGCAGAAGGTGAATCTGGGAGTTGGAGGTAAGAGATGGTCGCTGCTAATGCTAATGCTAGCTAAGTTAGCTTGCTGGGGGTGAGTCAGCCCAGCAAACTGCCGTGCTTGCTTGTTAGCCTCATTTAGCTATCTAGCCCTAACCCTAACTTTGAGTGTTCCGTTGACGCGGTGCTGATGTTGTCACGCTCTCAAGCGCTAGCAGCGCTTTGGTTTGACCTTAGCAGTGAAGCTAACGAGCTGGAGCACAAACTAGCCTCATGTTGACAGCTGTCAGCTCATTATAAATGCGACAGCGGTTACATATATGACTGATGATAGACTTTAGGGAAGCAGAACCTCGTCTTGTGACTGCTATTTTCACCGTTTACTCAAAATGCACTTCTGTTTCACCTCTGCCCCTGGACGCATCATTCTCCACTTCACCAGGGTCTCTGTCTAAAGGTCATTTTGAATCACTAGCAGGATCTTAAAGACTTCAAATCAGCCGGATTTTGAGAATCGCATCTCGCTAGTTCTGAAGCTGTCAGATTGTCGTGCACTTGTTCCGTTGTGTGACACACCGCGGGGACGACGATTGCAGGATACTTGAAAATCAGAAGACTGCATTGCTTTACTTTATTGCTAGAATACTTTATTGGCCCCTCTTCAGTTACAGTTGCTCACAGTCAATGTAAGGCATACATAAGAGTAAATCAATAAGTATATAAAGTAGCATAGCTTAAGTGCAGACATAAAAAGTTAAGTAAAAGTGAGTAAAATTAGGTTAAAAACATGTTGCTATACAATGTACAATATAGCGTCGTAGGTGAAAAACAACTATTAGTATTGTTGTTATGGTTATGACGGCTGGAGACACTGACCCTACGCCGGGCCCTACAGCGAAGCCTGACGTGCACATTTTGAAAAATGTAACTACACAACACAACTTTGTGTATACACGCCACTTTCCTAAAGCCAAATGGCGTGTTATCTGTACGCATTTTGAGCTATCTACGTGTATGTCTCCACTGTATGCAGCGGATGTAAACATACACACCACGTGGCGTTCTATCGTGAGAACAACGTCACACGTGGGTAAAAAAAACACAACTTAGGAAAACAATAAACGGTTTGGTTTAGGAAAGAAACATTGGGGAAGGCTTAAAAAAAAAAAAGGGATGCGATCCCGGCTCTCCTGGGTGAAAGTCCTGTGTTTTACTCATCCGCGGACTTAGGTCCTTTTCATACTACTCGCTACGGCGAAGATTCACACGTAATGTAGGTCAATGGCGGCCGAACGGCGTTGATAAACACGCTAAAAAGCAATTATGCGTCTTGATAACACGCCAAAACGGCATATTGAATTGGCGTGTCAGACACTTTGTTTCTCCCACTATGCCTCTAGAGGCGTTACTCCCTCCGAAGCTAATCGCCGTCTCTCTCACTCGCTCTACCACACCGCATCACACGCACACACACATGCCGGCCCTGCTGTTCTCTTAAAGAGATCAACGCACACACCGACGCACAAGTATGAACTTAAGGCCACTTATGTAGGCTACGCCCAAAGCTCTGCGTAGAGCCTCTGCAGGACCACAAATCAAGCTTTACTCTGTTACCTTTTTTAAAATGTAAATATATTACATATGGGACCTTTTTAATTATTTGTTTTGGTGCTTAACCCACCTTTTTGTCAGGTTAATTTAGCTAACTGTAAAGACAGCTAAACGCGAAGGGGGGAAAAATTTGGCAGGAACACCGGTAGCGCTAACAGAGACGTAGCTAACGTTATGGATGGCCGCTGTTGTGACTCTGGTGCCTATGGTCTGCTTCCCGACGCTTCATTAAACTGCCGTTAGCGTCGTTAGCACCCGGCATTGGAGTTAATTGCTAGCCGGGTACGGATTGCTGTAATGATAGTGGCTGGCTGCTAGCTTGCTGGGGGCTAACGGTAACTAGCTACATGTCCCGGGGCTGTTGTCAAATCACATCCCGAATGAAGTCTCTTTGCGCCGGGGGAGTGAGGCAGACAGACCGGGGTGTGCTAGCTGGCTAAATTAGCATTAGATTAGTTGTCTATCTATGCGGCTAACGTTAATGTTACTAGTGAAGTTATTCGTGGGTTGTAACCCTATAATGTTACCCACCAAGCATTAGCATTAACGTTAGCTACTTGTCAACCAGCACATTGTAGTAACGTTAAGCTGGATCGATATTGATTATGTATCAATAAATAAGGTCTCTGCTGTATTACTGTGTTGCAAAGTGACATGTAATTAATCACAAAATGATGCCTTGTGGCAGAAAAAGCAGTATTACAGTTGCAAGTATTTTTTTCTGTGACACTGTATGATTTACAATTCCTTCTGAATGTATCATCTGGGCGCCCATATTTTGACGGAAGTTACAAGTAAATAGAGGGTGAAAGGTTATATGACGCCACTGAAGGGCGACTAAAGCAAACGTCCCGTGTCAGAAATAAAATAACAAACTTCTCTGGGTTTGACATTTGGTGGAAACATTTGGGATAGTGTAAGTACACAACTCAAAAAATATATAACACAGGTATGGTCGTTTTTAGACGTTTTAATGCAGAAATGTTACATATTGTACCTTTTTTAATGCTTCAGTTTGTAGGTAGTATGATGAAGCACTGGGACTCCTGCATCTGTACTGTCTTAAAAATACCAAAACGGACAGAGTCTGTAATCACTAATTTCATTTATCTCTTACAGTTTTAATGACTTCAGAATACTGAGTAACTTAGCATAAAATTAAGCATTTAAGGCCAAGAAAAGACAACATGTGAGCTCGACATTATAATAACCACAATCCCTGAAGACATAGTAGTATCATATCTATGGTTGGGTACCGTTTGGATTTTTACGATTCCGATGCCGAACCGGTACTTTTAAAACGATTCCGATTCCTAAACCGATTGTTGAAAAACTGAAAAATGACATCAAAGAAAGGCTCTTTTTTATAGTTGTTTTTGAAATTGAAAAATATTTAAATTTAACACTATATTAACGTTTTAAAGTACTTAAATATATAATAAAAACCCTACACTACAGAAAAAGTGTGATATTTTTACCAAAATTTGCGTTCTAATCCGGTCCGATTCCTACCGGTTGCGTAGGAACCGGGTTTCTGTACCCAACCCTAATCATATCATGACATTAATATTGTAAAAGTAAACGTGTAAACACTACAAACATCTGGTTATCAGCACTTGTTGCTGTAGTGGCCTAACTACCCCGTACAGGGTTATTGAAGTTTACCAAGTTGTCCTCACAGACTTGGACCTGAGCCGCTCTGTTGCACAAAACATATCTGTGTGCACCAAACCAGTTTGGCCTGGAATTAATCAGCTGCGTGGAAAGCCTCACCGGTGTAATGTAGCCACTCGCCATGGCTGTGCGTTTTCTGTTTTAATGAGTAACTTATTGATTCATGGATTACTCTTTGCCGTTTTAGAGTCCAGCAAGCAGCTGCTACCAGCTGACGTGTTCAGTGTTTTCTGGAGTTTCTGGCCTTTTTTTATTTATTTATTTTTTTTAAATCCACCCAATTCACATTTCATACTCGCTGTCATTAGATGTGGTCGTCCGCAGTTTTGATCCACTGATCAACCAAATGATCGAAAACCAACAACCTACTTGTTTGACCTTAGCTGTGGCCAAGGCCTGATATGTGATACAGCTCTGCACTGGCCCCTGTACAGTATGAGGGAGCACGAGTTCTTAAGGAGTCAAACATGTAACACACACACACACACACACACACACACACACACACACACACACACACACACACACACACACACACACTAGTTTAGACAAGCTATTAATGTTGACCTTCAGAGAGTCTGTGACATTACATTGAATCAGATAGTTGAATGTTTTTTTCTCTCCTATACTCTGTGTACCTTTTAGCTGCATCATGCAGGACTGCAAGGTTATTGCTATTATTACATTCAGGCTGCACACTCTGAAATAAAAACATGTTGAGATACGACAGTGCCTTGAGAAATCACGGTGCGGTGTGGTTCAGCGATATGACGATCTAAGCTGTGAAAGGAGGATACCAACCAGAAGAGATAATAGAGAAAACCTACTATACCACCGGCCACTTCAACTGTTCAACCGCTCATTGACGAAAATGTGTAGTCGGCAAAAATCACGAAATATAGGCAGCAAATCAATGCATTTAGACATGGAGATACGGTGAAAACCATCTGCCGAAGTTCAAACCGATTTATCAGAAAGGGGAAGAAAGGTGGCGTGGTTGCCAGACTTGACTGGTTTGAGAATTTCAGAAACTGGTGATCTACGGGAAATTTCGCGCAAATTTTCGCGCCCCAACAACCATCTCCAGGGTTAACAGAGACTGGTCCAGAAAGAATAACTTGTATACTGTGAGTGACAGTTCTGGAGGCAAAAATTGGTGCAAGTACTTGAATAGGGCTGGGCGATATGGAGAAAATCAAATATCACGATATTTTTGACCAAATACCTCGATATCGATACCACAACGATGTTGTAGTGTTGACTATTAGTGCTTTCACAAAATATTTACACAATGAGATTTTTGATAAATAATCATCAGTAATGTGGATATAATGACTAAGTGGGTAAAGGCAAATAATAGAACAGTTACAACCGTCTGGTAAGTTCAGAAAATGACATCACTTTACTGTAATGTAGCCTTTAAAACCAGGAAAAGACAACACTTATGCCATATCACGATATCCAAAATCTAAGACGATAACTAGTCTCATATCACGATATCGATATAATATAATAATATATATTGATATAATATATATTATATATATAATATATATATAATATATTGCCCAGCTCTATCTGGAAACACTTTGTTTGGGTTGAGGATTTTGCACTGTAGTTTGCAGGGCACAACAGGGCATTGAATTGTGCGAAACTGTTGCTGAAAGCTTTTTGTCGTTGCATGTCATGCCCAGACTGAAATCCCACGGTGACCTATTTTCCGTATGTGTTAGAGCTGGAGCCAGAAGGCTTTGCGGCTCCTTGATAAAGCGCCGTGTTGCTTTGTGTCCCCTCCAGCGTACCGTACCGATGACTGCCAGCCCTGGGTGCTGCCGGTGGTGAAGAAGGTGGAGCGCATGATCGTGGAGGACGGCAGCCTGAACCACGAGTACCTGCCCATCCTCGGGCTGCCCGAGTTCCGCTCCGCCTCGGCCAAGGTTGCCCTGGGCGACGACAGCCCCGCCATCAAAGACAACAGGGTGAGACAAGAGCTGCGTCCCATGTCCCTTATCTGACAGCTCCTCGACTCCTCGGTCCTCGGCTGAACCGGAAGTTGTTCTGTCCCTGCTCGGTGAAGGCCGTCTCAAAGGCTACGTTCAGACTGCAGGCAAAAGTGGCCCAAATCAGATTTTTTTTTTTGGGGGGGGGGTCAAGTGACCAGGTCAGACTAATGTGAACACTCAAATCTTGCCCAGATCTGATTTTTTTCACATCAGATTCAGACCACTTCCATATGTGGTCCTGAATCAGGCCCAGATCTGATTATTATAATTTTTTTCAATGCGGCCGCGGCCCACCAAGGTGGATTTGATGCGACTTTTACCTCAATAACCCTTGCTGCGCTCTACCGGTCTGCTACCGGTGCAGCTGTTAACCGGGGCGGACTGTCCTCAGTGCGCCCCAACCGCGTCGCCAGGGCGGGAATTGGCTCACGTAAAAAAGGCGATGTCGGCAACCCCTCCCGACCCGTCTGTAAACACGGACCAAGGAGTTTAACACGCTCGCAAGTCAGAGGGTCGCCCCGTGGCGCGTGCCGGCTGAGGTGGGATCCCGGTCCCTCTGGGTCGGGCGCACCACCGGCCCGTCTCGCCCGCACCGCCAGGGAGGTGGAGCGTGAGCGCGTGCGAGAGCGAAGCCAGAGTGGTGGAGGCCCGTAGCGGTCCTGATGTGCAAATCGGTCGTCCGGTCACACAGACCTCTGCAGTGAATTTGTAGCTATAACCCCACAAAAGGCCTTGCGGTGTGAACGTAGCCAAAGCTCTTATTTCCGCCCCCGAGCAGCGAGCGTTGAGGAGGGATCATCGAGGAGCTAATAGGCGAGGATACACCAGAGCAGCTCCCCCCCCAGAAGCCTTGCGGCTGAAGGAGTTTCTAACTCCACCCCAAACAGTTGACCAAGTCATGTGACGCTTCAGAGGAAAGGACATCCCTCTAAAAAACACATTTGCTCGTTTCCTCTCTCCTCCGACGATTTCCTCTGCGGGAGGGACCAAGCGAGGAAAGGAGGCAAGCGGAGGAGTCGAGTAGGCAATTTAAGCGACAATGAGAAGCACCTAGACGCACGCTTTAAACACTTGGTCTGGCGCCAGCCCCCAGGAAGTGTGCAGATGTTACTAGAGTGTATTTTCAATGTTTGATTCCTGTTTCCTTGCTGCTTGTTTTCCTCTCTCAGGTGGGAGGGGTCCAGGCTCTCGGGGGGACAGGTGCTCTGAGGATCGGGGCAGAGTTCCTGCGGCGTTGGTACAATGGCGTCAACAACACGGCCACGCCTGTCTACGTCTCAGCGCCCACCTGGGGTCAGTAGGCAGCTGTAAAGCAAGTAACAAACTACTAGGGGTGGGGGGGGGGGGGTTAGGGGGAAAAGTACAAGACACAGATAACGTAATGCTTATATGTTTGGTTATCTGTGTCTTGTACTTGTCTTGTCCCCCCATCCCTTGCCTCTGCAGCAGTTTGAATTTCCCCATTGTGGGGGGGGGTTAATAAAGGTTTTTGATGTTCTTCTTCCCCCCAGAGAACCACAACAGTGTGTTTACTGACGCTGGCTTCAAAGACATCCGGCCATACCACTACTGGGACGCTGCTAACAGGGGCCTGGACCTCGCCGGGCTCCTGGATGACCTGGAGGTGAGGGGGGTGGGGGGGGGCCGACCCCCGTGATGGGTAGGGGGCCACCCCCGTGATGGGTGGGGGGCCGACCCCCGTGATGGGTGAAGGGCTGCTCGATGTCGGCATTTCCATGTTGCCATGACTCAAAAACAAATCATAACGTACCAGCTGCATGCTGATAGGCTCTTTTAACTTTAGATTTAGATTTACTCCTTAGGTATTGAAATCTGGTAATGAATGACAAGGCACTTTTAAATATAGTACATGCACCCCTAGGGGTACTCTGAAGGACTGCAGGGGGTACGTGACCAGACCATTGTACCTCTTTAGACTTTTTTTTTTTCTCTACCAAAATGTGACATTTTTTTGCCTTATTTGGACCTATTCTTGCCTTCCTTCCTTTTTTCTATTGGCTTTTTTTTTGTGTGTGGCCATTTTAGGCCTTTATTTCTTCAGGACAGATGAAGACATGAAAGGGGAGAGAGAGAGAGAGGGGGGGAATGACATGCAGCAAAGGGCCGCAGGTTGGAGTCGAACCCGCGGCCGCTGCATCGAGGAGTAAACCTCTATATATGGGCGCCTGCTCTACCAACTGAGCTAAGCCGGCCACAGTTTGCCTTTTTCTTTTTAAAGTTTTTGTTGCTTTTTGACATTTTTTGTCACTTTTTACGAACTTTTTTTTACTCCAAGTTTTTCCTCTTTAAAAAAATTAAAAATAAAATATAAATCTTTTTTTATTCCAGGTTTGTCTCCGTTTTTAAAAATTCTTTTGTCGCCCTAGTTTTGCCTTACTTCCTTCTTTCTAGTTAGTTTGTCTTCAAAGTTTTTGTTGCTTTGTTGAAGTTTTTGTCGCTTTTTTTTTTGTTGTTGACGTTTTTGTTACTATTTTCGACCTATTCTTTTTCCAAGGTTTTGTCGTTTAAAAAAAAAAAAAGATTTTTTCATCAGCATTTAAATGTATTTTTTCAGTTCCAAGGCTGTTTAGTAAACCTATCGCTGACATCGCTGTACTGTTCCTCTTTATGTAAACTTGGCTGGTACTCGGCTTCAAAAAAACAACTGAAAGGGGGAACGTTATTGAAAACAGTATACTATAGACTGGAGGCAATCGGGTCGTTGTCTAAAAAGTATGGAAGTTTGGTTCCCAGCCGTGCTTGGGTGTGGTTATTTGGCTACGATCTGACTCTTCCCTTGTCAACAGAAAGCTCCAGAACGCTCCATCTTCCTCCTCCACGCCTGCGCACACAACCCCACCGGCACCGACCCGACCCAGGACGAGTGGAAGAAGATCGCCGAGATCATGAAGGTAAGGCCACGCACATGGCCGCTGTCGTTTCTCTGATCACATACAAGTCACGGTGTCGCACTGTCACTGGTTCCAGGCTCTCCCATTAAGTGAAGCATGTGCAGCACTGGAGTCAAATCTGTCAGTTGTTGATATAATAACATTGATGTGAAGAAGTGCATTTCTTATTATTTTATTTAGATTTCTTTATTCAAAAGGGACAACTCACATTAATCAGCATGAGTACAGAGTCCAACATGGAAATGTGCCAGATTTAGCCATACAGGCTAATTTTCATCTGCAGTCCCCTAGCAGGTTGATGGCTTAAAAACAACAGATAGACTACAACAATACAACAATATAACAAATACACATAAACCAAGAAAGACATAGGCATAGACAAGTAAAATGACACAACCACTACTCCAGATCAGGACAACTGGCAGGGTGATGGCATGAGAAAAACACAACACAAGTATCATACACAGTAGACACAAGTAAAAGTGCATAGACACACATTAGGATGCATCAGCAACACATAAGCACACACAGAGACACTACTGTAGCATCTACATGCCAAACTGCATTGTCAAATTCTCATCTTCTCCATTATTCTTATTAATGTGATTCTTACTTTTTTAGAAAAAAAGGAAAAAATGTCATTCATTTTTGCTCAAAGGTGATTTTCAAAACTGTATTCTTGGGCTGTTTTCTCATCTTCCGCTGTTGTCCCTTTCTCTATCTTTTTATGTTTTGTTTTTTGTTTTTCTCTAGAGGAGGAACTTGTTTGCGTTCTTTGACTCGGCCTACCAGGGTTTCGCCTCCGGCAATCTGGAAAAAGATGCCTGGGCCATCCGCTACTTTGTCTCGGAGGGCTTTGAGCTCTTTATAGCTCAGTCCTACTCCAAAAACTTTGGCCTTTACAGTAAGCACACATGATACGCACGTACCAGGGCCACAACGGGGTCTTAAAAAGTCTAGGATTTCAAAACCAAAATGTTAGGCCTTAAAAAAGTATTGTGTTCAATGTCTTAAATCATTTTAAACGGGTCTTAATTGTCCTATGTCCATGTAACGCTACCTCTAATGCTCATTGAAATACTTTTTTATTCCATGGTGTTGTAGTTCTTTCTTTCGATAGTCCAAATATAATTTGCTGTATATGTACAGATTATTATTATTACTCCGTGTTGCTTTTATTCAATTTGAATACATTTATTTACATTGCAAGTACTTTTGTGACTCTGCATTTTGTTGTACTTTAATTAGGGATGCACAATAAATTGCAAATGTATCGAAATCGCAACATGGACTAGTGCAATATCCAAATGGCAGATGGGGCGCAATATTTGTTAAAGGCAAAATATTTGTCAAACCATTCTGAATTAAGTCTTGTGGTGCTGCAGAGACGTCCCGGCCTACAAATCCGAAACAGACTTAAGTCCTCGCAAAAATCACACTATAGTCAATTTCATTTTAATATTTTTCAATGAAAATGAGAATAATGATACAAAATTGATCATTCCCTCCAATATCGTGAATCCTATCGCAATCGCAACATCAGTCAAAAATAATCGTAATTAGATAGTTTCCTCATATCGTGCAGCCCTAACTTTAATGTGGTGATACAGGTCTTACATTTCATTCAAAGAGGTTGTAGAGGCTGAGCCCAAGCTTTAAGCCCCTGAGGTGCTTTTCCACGGGTAGAGTCATTGACGCACCTTTTACCTTTTTGGGTGAAAGTCCAAGTCATATTTGCAGTTAAAACCATTGGTCTCATTTATCTCCATCAAATATTCTTTGGGTTTCCAAAAACTACAGCTTGTATGTGTGCCTGTGTAGTGGTGTGTGAGTGGTCAAGGACACTTATTGGCTCTTACGAAGGTCTTAAAAAGGTCTTAATAGGTCTTAAAGGGTAACTACCGTTTTTTTCAACCTGATCCAGTATTAAGCGAGATCGCTGCAGTCGGCAGCGGCGAAACAAGCTCCAATGGGCAGTTGTCCAGCTTGTATTTACCTTCACGAAAGTGCTCGTTTTGCCGCTGACAGACTCGGGTTAATATTCAAAGTATTCTGACAACATTATGGAAAGGATCCCTTCAGAGATAGACCTTTAAAACCTCTTTGAGACCTTTCAGTTTAATCAGAAACAGCTCTGAAGTCGCTAGCGCTAAACCCACCAGACTCCATTTAAAAAAGCTATACTTATAGCGTGTATAGAGCCAACCTATTTTCACAAGTAAATTGGTAAACTGTGTTTATTTCAACCAAAACTAGAGTTGTGATGGTTGGAAAAGTGGAAAGACGACCCAAAACGGCTTTTCATAGTTTTATTTAGTTTCTGTCGACTTTGAATGAAGTGTAATTTACGACGCTAAAATTACTGTTTATTTACACGGAGTCTGGTGGGTTTAGCCAACGCAATTTCGCGGATGTTTTTATATTTAAAAAAAGGATCTTACTCTTCAACAGAAAGGTCGACCTCCTTAGAAATAATTTCCCTAATGTTGTCAGACACTTAGAATATTAATCTGAGTCTGTCAGTGGCAAAACGAGCACTTTTGTGAAGGTAAATACAAGCTGGACAACTGCCCTGTTAACTTACATTGGAGCTTGTTTCGCCGCTGCCGACTCCAGCGATCTCGCTTAATACTGGACCGATGTCAGAGACTGTTGTTTGACTGTCACTTAGACACAAAAACACAGGAACATAGGGTCCAGGTTGAACAAAGGGTAGTTACCCTTAAATTTGTGACTGGATAAAACCTGCAGAGACTCTAACATACACATAAAGACTTGCACACACACTTAAGCAGTCCTGGGTTTAGCACAAGGACTAGTACATTAGAGGAAATGCCAAATGCTTTTGTTAATTGAAATCTCACTCCTACCCATCGTATGTTCTAAAGTCGACCCTCTGTTCTCTGCTGCTGTCATCAGATGAGAGAGTTGGCAACCTGACCGTGGTCGCCCAGGACAGCGAGAACCTGAGCCGCACCCTGTCCCAGATGGAGAAGATTGTCAGGACGACTTGGTCCAACCCGCCGTCTCAGGGAGCACGCATCGTCAGCAAGACGCTCAACTGCCCCGAGCTCTTCGCCGAGTGGTACGCTCCAGGGAATCGACCGACGCCGGTTTCTCAAGGCCGTCACGATAACGATTATTAGTAGTTAGTAAAACCCATAACCGATATTTTGGAACCAATATTCATTTACAGTGAAAATGAAAATCTTTAAAGTGCTCATATTATGCTTTTTGGCTTTTTTCCCCCTTTCCTTTATTGTGTTATATATCTTTTTGTATGCACGTTATAGGTTTACAAAGTGAAAAAGCCCAAAGTCCCCCAAAGGGACTTACCATCTCCAACAGAAAACACTGTTCACCAACTGCTCCAAACAGCTCTGTTGTAGTCCAGCCTTTACTTCAGAGACAAGACACGTTATAATGCTCGCCTAGCTGCTAGCAGGGCACACCCTCATACTCTGCTTCTGACTGGCTAGTAGTCCTTACCTAGGTACTGTCAGGGCACGCCCTCATACTCTGCTTCTGACTGGCTAGTAGTCCTTATCTAGGAACTGTCAGGGCACGCCCTCATACTCTGCTTCTGACTGGCTAGTAGTCCTTACCTAGCTACTGTCAGGGCACGCCCTCATACTCTGCTTCTGACTGGCTAGTAGTCCTTACCTAGCTACTGTCAGGGCACGCCCTCATACTCTGCTTCTGACTGGCTAGTAGTCCTTACCTAGCTACTGAGCATGTGCGACTCCCAGCAAAGATGGAACAGAAGTGAGATGTCTCACTCTGTAGCTAAAACAGAGAGCTCAACACACAGGGTGAAAAGAGGAGCTGCAGCAATGTGCAGTACAACAAAAAAAGATGGTGTTTTCTGAAAATTAAACCATGTAACCCTATTCTGATATAACCTTTTTAAATACAATTATGAACCTGAAAATGAGCATGATATGAGCACTTTAAGTCAGATTTAGGATTTACATTACACGTTCACCGTGCACGATCACATAAGGCGGACATGCCGACAGTGTTGTCGTCATTACTTAGAATTCCTCCCGGGGGGGCGACAGAAACGACGCACTGTAGCTTTAAATCCATATTGCCATATAAAGTAAAGGCATTTACATTTTGTTCACCAACCCTGCAGTGTGCATTGGCTTGTTTTTGAAGGAGACTTGCATTTGTATTTTTTGAGACCAGATTCTACCAATGAAATGAGCCCTTCACTGGATGGAGTACCGACAGGTGCAGTGTTGCGTATTGGTAATTTACAATAATTTAATATCTAGTACACAAATATGCAAAGCGTTAACATTGTGTGTGAAAAGGAAGTGTACATGCTTATACCCCCAGTGAAGTACACACATATCGTTGACAAGTTACAGGCAACTGTTAGGGGCTTGGAGAACATCACAGTGAACTTCATTTATCTTCACTCTTAAGTTTTGTCCATGTTTTGTTAATATTATTTTTAATAATAATTTCTCTAATATCCTGTTACATTCCCCCCTTTTTTACTCCCACCTCTCCCCCCTCTCTGCTCACTGTGTAGGAAGGGTAATGTGAAGACCATGGCAGACCGTGTCCTATTGATGAGGGATCAGCTCAAGTCCAAGCTGCAGGATCTGGGCACCCCAGGGACCTGGGACCACATCACGCAGCAGATCGGCATGTTCAGCTTCACCGGCCTGAACCGTGAGTGGAAAACGCACAAATGCACGCAGTGGGCTCTGCCACAGGCCATCCAGATATCAACATAACAATCTGGGCTCGTTTAGAGCAGTGTTTCTCAAAATGGGTGGACATGTACCCCTAGGGGTACTCTGAAGGACTGCAGGGGGTACGTGACCAGACCATTGTACCTCTTTATTATTATTTTTTCTCTACCAAAAATGTGACGTTTTTTGTCACCTTCTTTGGGCCTATTCTTGCCTTCCTTACTTCTATTGTCTTTATTTTTTTTTTTTTTTGGAAGTTTTAGTCGCTTTTTGACATATGTTTTATTTTTTAAGATTATTTTTTTTGGCATTTTAGGCCTTTATTTCCTCAGGACAGATGAAGACATGAAAGGTGAGAGAGAGGGGGGGAATGACATGCAGCAAAGGGGCGCAGGTCGGAGTCGAACCCGCAGCCACTGCGTCGAGCAGTAAACCTCTATATATGTGCGCCTGCTCTACCAACTGAGCTAACCAGGCCACCTTTTTGACATTTTTTCCCCAACCTATTCTTGCCTTACTTTCTTCCCTTTTTCTACGGTTTGCCCTCTTTTCCAGGTTTGTCGCTGTTTCTTATTTTTTTGTCACTTTATTCGACCTATTGTTGCCTTCCTTCCTTCTTTCTAGTGTTTGTTTTTTTTCGAAGTTTTAGTTCCTTTTTTAAAAGTTTTGTTACTATTTTCGACCTATTCTTGCCTTCCTTCCTTCTTTCTACCGTCTTTTTTTCAAGGTTTGGTCATTTAAAAAATAATAGTTTTTGTCGCCTTTTTTCATTAGCATTTAAATGTTCAGTCTATACAAGGCTTAACAAGGCTGTCGTTTTGTTAAATCTATCGCTGACATCGCTGTATTGTTCCTCTTTTATATAAACTTTTTTTTCTACCAAAAATTGGCTTAAAAAAAACAATTCAAAGGGGGAACATTATTGAAAAAGGTTTTGAGAACCACTGGTTTAGACAATAAAAATAAAAAGAGGATAAAAACTAGTGAGGACCACTGCTGTACACTCTGGGTGACCGTCCCGGTGTTGTGATGTGTCTTCCAGCCAAACAGGTGGAGTACATGATCAAAGAGAAGCACGTGTACCTGATGGCCAGCGGCCGCATCAACATGTGCGGTCTGACCACCACCAACATCGACTATGTCGCCCAGTCCATCCACGACGCGGTCACCAAGGTCCAGTAAAGGCTGCTTCCCTCCGCCCACTTCCTGCCTCCTGCCTCCTGCACTGTACGCCACAGGAGGTTCTCACCATGTCTGTGCCCTTGTACCCCCTCCCCCCTGCTCATCCTGGCCTCTGATTGGTTGAACTGCAGCAGGGATTTAGCAGTTGAACCAATGGGAGGACGGATGATATATATATATTTTTTTTTCTTTCTGTTCTCACATGAAGGTATGAATCTAACGGAGGGGCGACGATTTTAGTAAGACGCACAAAAGCTAGGCATGCTTGTCAGCACAGCTCCATACCAGAATGGGTCAAAGTTGAGAACATTTTTTTTCTTTTTATTCAGGTCCCTGCATTTTTAGCCTGTTTTTGTGCAATTTCAATCACATCTGTTCACAGAAGACCACTTGAATATTTGCTTTCTCTGTCAGGGTGTCCCCCGCCCCCCGGAAAAGTGGTTTAGCCCGGTGGCAAATGTCTGTTCAATGACGAGGGCCCGGCTGGGGCCAGTCCCAGACTGATGGCAGCAGTAACGTAGAGCCCAATAGTTTGTGTGATACCAAATAATGGACTGAATTGTGAATTAAGAATTTTAAAAAGCTATAAGACGGACTCCATAGGGCCGTAAAAGCTAGATGGACATTTGAAAATAAGACCGAGCCCCCCCCACTGTAACTGTGGTTTAAAAAAAAAAAAAACTTTTGTCATGTTTAGCATTTCAAGGGATATGTCATGACATAGCTATAGAATTGACCAAAATGCCTGCTTGATGTAAATAGATGTAACAATCACTGTTAGAGGTCCTACTATTTCCTGCAGAAGCACTGAAGTCCTGCTTTACTTCAGCTCTGAGCCCATAACACATCTGTTTTCCTTTTTGTCAACCATCACAATTTACTATTTCAATATATGTATATTTAATGCATAATCAACTCATCCCAGGACATTTCCTATGCTGAAGTCTGAAGAAGGTCATTGTAAGCACAGCGGGTATGTTCCCGGTCACTTAAAGGTAAATGCATGTGCCTGGTGTTTTTAGGCTTTGCCTTGTCAGACCTGTGCAGCTACGTAGATCGTAATGTTAGTTGGAAGTTGTGCCATCCGTGAACAAAGTGGCCTCTCCTTCCTCTTTCTGGTGTCTTTCTCTCCACCCTGCAGTGCCCTTGTGGAGTTACAGAAAGCCTCTGTAAAGTCAGTTGTTGTGATGACACCTGTTCGCCACATAACCACACTCCCTTTATGTGGTGTTGTTTGTAATGTCACACTGCAGTATGTGTGCTCATATTGAAATAAATTATAAACCATAAGAACCCAAATCTTTGCTTTCTGCCTGTTTTGTTTTTCTCCCCAAAAAAACCCCTCCCTAGGCTGTATACTTTCTAAAATATCTATGTGTAGAAGGTTATGGTCACAAAACTCTTTAATGGGCGGAAAAAAACATCAAATCATGATTCAGTAACTTATTTATTGCGTCTTTGTTCCCTTAAATAGCCATTGTAACCTCATAGAGCTCCATAGATTCATTGATTAGTTGTCAACTATTGAAATAGTCAGCAACTATTTTCATAATCGAGTCATTTTTTTGTGAAAGTACAAATTTCTCTGGTTCCAGCTTCTTAAATGTGAATATTTTCTAGTTTTCTTCTCTCCTCTGTGACAGGAAACTGAATATCTTTGAGTTGTGGACAAAACAAGACATTTGAAGACGTCATCTTGGACATTGGGAAACACTGACCCCATTATTTATTTTTTTAGACCAAACAACTAATCAATTAATCAAATAGGAAAATAATTGGTAGTTGCAGCCGTATAACCTCGTTACATTATACGAATACTACACTACATGTAGGACAATGCAATGTGTGTAACATAGGAACAAGCTGCAGTGGAAAGCAGACCCGGGAGACACAAATAGTTGGTGGCTTATTCATATTCATATGTTTTTGATTGGGGTGGCCCACTGACTTATGGCATATAGCTTGTGCACACCTTTCTTGAGTACAATTAATTCACCATTTCTGTCTCCACTACTAATATCTACTTTAATTACTAACTTTACAGTCTCCAGTTTCTTATATCCCTGTGTTTATAGGGACTGTATTCGGCCTTAAAGCTGCAAACAGAAAAAAAAACATTAAAGTGCTCATATTCTGCTCATTTTCAGGTCCACAATTGTATTTAGAGGTTATATCAGAATAGGTTTACATGGTTTAATTTTCAAAAACCACATTTGTGTTGTACTGCACATTGCTGCAGCTCCTCTTTTCACCCTGTGTGTTGAGCTCTCTGTTTTAGCTACAGAGTGAGACATCTCACTTCTGTTCCATCTTTGTTGGGAGTCGCACATGCTCAGTAGCTAGGTAAGGACTACTAGCCAGTCAGAAGCAGAGTATGAGGGCGTGCCCTGACAGTAGCTAGGTAAGGACTACTAGCCAGTCAGAAGCAGAGTATGAGTGCGTGCTATGCTAGCAGCTAGGCGAGCATTATAACGTGTGTTCCAAAGTGACCACGTCTGTCTCTGAAGTAAAGGCTGGACTACAACAGAGCTGTTTGGAGCAGTTGGTGAACAGTGTTTTCTGTTGGAGATGGGAAGTCCCTTTGGGGGGGGACTTTTTCACTTTGTAAACCTATAATGTGCACAAAAAAGATATATAAGACAATAAAGCAAAGGGAAAACGCCAAAAAGCATAATATGAGCACTTTAAAATGAAATTGTACCTTCGAAAGAAGGCTACATACAAATCAATGCACATTCAGAAATAAAAGTCCCAGCATAAGAGTACCAACAAAAAAGAAACAAGCCAGACAATGAGGTTGCGCTGGCTGTGGCCAATCCGATTATTTCTGGAAAACTGGTGAATTTTCATCCACTTCAAGAGTCCTCAGCGGTGAAGAGGAAGGCATGGAGCTCCTCCTCGTTAGGAACGTTGTCCTCATCGCTGACTTTGACCTTCTGCCCCAGAGGGATGCACCTGGGCATGAGCCTTCTTCCAGTCTGAGAGATAAAAAGATGAGGTTTTAGCATCCGACGGGTTTATTTCTCTCACTGCTTTGAGTACACGTTTGAGTCAAGAACAATCGGATCAGAGAGCAGGTATTTGGCGAGTGAGCTAGGGCTGCGCCATATGAGCAAAATGTGCGATATGCGATAACGTTGTTGAATATCGCAATAACGATATTAGTAAGTAAGTAAAGTTTCTTTCTAGAGCACATTTAAACGCAGCTTAAGTTGACCAAAGTGCTTTACAAAGAAGCGCCAAGGTGCTGATAAAATCATACAAATGTTAAAATTAAAATAATAAAAAGAAATATGACTTGCCATAAATGAACAGATATTAAAAGTACAGTCAGATCCCCATTTATGTTGCTCTCTGCTAAAATACATTCAAATTCATTGTTGAATTTAAAAAAAACGCGCCGAAATTCAGGCTTTACTCTGGAAACGTACGTCCGTTGATCCTGACTACACACACTATTCAAATGAATGTGTTACTGATCTCTTAATAATATAATTTATTGTGTTGTGTGATTAGAAAACTTAATACAAAATTCACATAATGGTGTTGTTCATTTTGAAGTGAAAGACTCACTATTTTCTTGCTTTCGCCATGGGATTTTTTAAAGCACTTCTTCATCATCTCTATCTTTCTCTCCATCTCCAGCCTCAGCTGCTCTTCACGTTGCCTGGAACATGATGTAGCAAGAAGGAAGAGATAGAGCAAGAAGGAAGAGATAGAGCAAGAAGGAAGAGATAGAGCAAGAAGGAAGAGAAGTGGGTTTTCATGTAACAACAACGCTCTTTGGGGAAACATCTCTATCCAGAGCTCTTTCATTAGTTTGCAAGGTACACTGTCTTTCTATCATTGCGTTGAAGATAGAAAAGCCAGTCCTTTCTTATTCTGCTCACAAAGTCCTAATTCGATTCAAACATTAACGCCCCGCACTATTATTATTACACTCATACTGTACATGATATACACAATATATAGAGTAGTCCCCTCACCCCAGAAGCGCTTTGAGTGTCTATGATAAAGCGCTATATTATTATTATAATATTCAATAAATTCTTCAAATAACTGAGAGAACATTCAATGATAAAAAATACTATTTGCAGTTGCATGCTGTTGTTAAACCATTTAAAATAATACTTTTGAGTAGTCTCGCTTTGCCAGACCTTCCTCCAAGGCGCTGCGGAGGAGGGTCTGGCTAGACCACACAGCATTCCGGGATGGGAGAAAAAACGGGCTCTGGGTTATTGGCATTTCTTTAAACCAATCACAATCGTCATGGGCGGAGCTGCTGCAAAACGGAACTTGTTTTGGTGGAACATGTGTACGTTCAAAAGTAGTTTTAGTCGTGCGACAGAAAACTCCGATTGGACAGATAGTCTAGCTAGCTGTCTGGATTTACCCTGCAGAGATCTGAGGAGCAGTTAACCATAGTCCTCACAAATCCACCGGAGTTTAAAATTCCAACACAAAGAAAGAGGAAGGTGACGGACATCTGCAAAAAGACATGCATCCGGCGGAATTAAACTAGGCCTACAATAAAGTGTAGGGCTGCCTGAAGCCTTCATACATACCTTTTTAGTGCATAGAATACTAAGCTATTATAATAGCCTACTAATTGTTGGCATGATTTTATAAATCATGTTTTAAAGGTCCTATGACATGGTGCTCTTTGGATGCTTCTATATAGACCTTAGTGGTCCCCTAATACTGTATCTGAAGTCTCTTTTATATAGACCTTAGTGGTCCCCTAATACTGTATCTGAAGTCTCTTTTATATAGGCCTTAGTGGTCCCCTAATACTGTATCTGAAGTCTCTTTTATATAGACCTTAGTGGTCCCCTAATACTGTATCTGAAGTCTCTTTTATATAGACCTTAGTGGTCCCCTAATACTGTATCTGAAGTCTCTTTTATATAGGCCTTAGTGGTCCCCTAATACTGTATCTGAAGTCTCTTTTATATAGACCTTAGTGGTCCCCTAATACTGTATCTGAAGTCTCTTTTATATAGGCCTTAGTGGTCCCCTAATACTGTATCTGAAGTCTCTTTTATATAGGCCTTAGTGGTCCCCTAATACTGTATCTGAAGTCTCTTTCCCGAAATTTTGCCTTCGTGCAGAATTACAGCCACTAGAGCCAGTCCCACAATGAGCTTTCCTTAGCATGTGCCATTTCTGTGTCTGTAGCTATTGAGGAGGCCATAAGCAGGCTGGGGGAACGCATATTAATGTTAAAAAAACCTCATAAAGTGACATTGCCATGGGACCTTTAATGTTACACATACATGTGGCGCAGTGAATCCTTAGGATGAACTGTATCTGTGGATGGCCTTAGTGACTAGCTTACTTATAGGCCAGTAAGCCTATCACCAGTGTGGGTTTATATTTGGTAATAATATGTTGGATTCATGTTAGGACTTTTACTTTTTTTTTTAAATGTTCAAAAATTAACAATAATTTGAAGGCCCCCCTGCATTGACTCTGAGGACCCCCTGTTGAAGATCTCTGCTCTAAGCTACGTACAATATACAGTAATGAACAATATACCTATCGAAACCTGAATGACTTCAAGAGTACAGGCCTACTGTCCGGCCGCTCAGTGAGACTAACCTAGACTTCCTCTCGTTGTCTTTGATCATCCTCAGTGTCTCCAGCTCCTCCTCCGGGATGTTCTCGATGAGCTCCAGCACCACGGTCATACGGTACTCCACGCTGGACAGCTTCTCCAAGGTGCTGAGGTTGGTCAGGCGGCTGTCCACGCAGCGGCAGTGCACTTCTGTCACCTTGGCACCCAGAGCATCCAACAAAATGTCCTGTAGGCACGGAGAGGAGGTGGGACAGATAAAAAGGGGAGGAGGATACGGAATACAATGAATATGTAATGTAATGTAATCATAATATTGACTTTTATTTATAAAGCAGCTTTAAAAACAGAGATTACAAAATGCTTTGACAGACAAAGCAAGGCAGAAGAGGTAACTAAAACAACAGGCAGCTAAACAGTGGGGCCAAACATTAGCAAGACAAAATTGGGTCAAAAAACAAGGCAAAAGACAAAATAAGCATATGAATATAAGCAATCAAACAAAATTAAAAATCAATAGCAATAACGACATCACATGAAAGCAAGTTCATAAAAATGGGTTTTGAGAAGAGATTTAAACGAGTTCACTGATTCTGCGAGCCTCATCTCCTCGGGCAAAATCGTATGTAGTTTAATGATGCCGCTTTACAGTAGATCAGAGCTCTTCAACAGGCGGTCCGGGGCCCCTAGGGGGTCCTCGGAGTCACTGCAGGGGGGCCTCCAAATTATTGTCTTAACATGAATCCAACATATTATTAGCATATATACAGTGCCTTGCGAAAGTATTCGGCCCCCTTGAACGTTTCGACCTTTTGCCACATTTCAGGCCTCAAACATAAAGATATAAAACTGTAATTTTTTGTGAAGAATCAACAACAAGTGGGTCCCAATTATGAAGTGGAACGAAATTCATTGGCTATTTCAAACTTTTTTAACAAATAAAAAACTGAAAAAGTGGGCGTGCAAAATTATTCAGCCCCTTTACTTTCAGTGCAGCAAACTCTCTCCAGAAGTTCAGTGAGGATCTCTGAATGATCCAATGTTGACCTAAATGACTAATGATGATAAATAGAATCCAGCTGTGTGTAATCAAGTCTCCGTATAAATGCACCTGCTCTGTGATAGTCTCAGAGGTCCGTGTAAAGCGCAGAGAGCATCATGAAGAACAAGGAACACACCAGGCAGGTCCGAGATACTGTTGTGGAGAAGTTTAAAGCCGTATTTTGATACAAAAAGATTTCCCAAGCTTTAAACATCCCAAGGAGCACTGTGCAAGCGATAATATTGAAATGGAAGGAGTATCAGACCACTACAAATCTACGAAGACCCGGCCGTCCCTCTAAACTTTCAGCTCATACAATGAGAATACTGATCAGAGATGCAGCCAAGAGGCCCATGATCACTCTGGATGAACTGCAGAGATCTACAGCTGAGGTGGGAGACTCTGTCCATAGGACAACAATCAGTCGTATACTGCACAAATCTGGCCTTTATGGAAGAGTGGCAAGAAGAAAGCCATTTCTTAACGATATCCATAAAAAGTGTCATTTAAAGTTTGCCAAAAGCCACCTGGGAGACACACCAAACATGTGGAAGAAGGTGCTGTGGTCAGATGAAACCAAAATCGAACTTTTTCGCAACAATGCAAAACGTTATGTTTGGCGTAAAAGCAACACAGCTCATCACCCTGAACACACCATCCCCACTGTCAAACATGGTGGTGGCAGCATCATGGTTTGGGCCTGCTTTTCTTCAGCAGGGACAGGGAAGATGGTTAAAATTGATGGGAAGATGGATGGAGCCAAATACAGGACCATTCTGGAAGAAAACCTGATGGAGTCTGCAAAAGACCTGAGACTGGGACGGAGATTTGTCTTCCAACAAGACAATGATCCAAAACATAAAGCAAAATCTACAATGGAATGGTTCACAAATAAACATATCCAGGTGTTAGAATGGCCAAGTCAAAGTCCAGACCTGAATCCAATCGAGAATCTGTGGAAAGAACTGAAAACTGCTGTTCACAAACGCTCTCCATCCAACCTCACTGAGCTCGAGCTGTTTTGCAAGGAGGAATGGGCAAAAATGTCAGTCTCTCGATGTGCAAAACTGATAGAGACATACCCCAAGCCACTTACAGCTGTAATCGCAGCAAAAGGTGGCGCTACAAAGTATTAACTTAAGGGGCTGAATAATTTTGCACGCCCAATATTTCAGTTTTTTATTTGTTTAAAAGGTTTGAAATATCCAATAAATTTCGTTCCACTTCATGATTGTGTCCCACTTGTTGTTGATTCTTCACAAAAAATTACAGTTTTATATCTTTATGTTTGAGGCCTGAAATGTGGCAAAAGGTCGAAAAGTTCAAGGGGGCCGAATACTTTCGCAAGGCACTGTAAATCCCCACTGGCGATAGGCTTACTGGGCCATCCACAGATACAGTTCATCCTAAGGATTCACTCTGCCACATGTATGTTAAACATTAAAACATGATTTATAAAATCATGCCGACAAATATTTTAATAGTTTAGTATTCTATGCAAAAAAAATATGTATAAAGGCTTTAGGCCGCCCTATACATTATTTTAGGCCTAGTTTGATACGCAACTAAATGTTATACAGTATATTCAGTAGGGGGTCCCTGCTCCGTCTCTCTTTAAGTTAAGGGGTCCTTGGTTTAAAAAATGTTGAAGACCCCTGCAGTACATTATTTCTGGGTGTTTCTCCCCCAATGAATCCATTTTAAGTTGCCAAGTGCAGCTTTAAGATTTGAAAGAGGGGGATGTTGTTGCTTATGGAGCCTGTAAGGGGACATGACATGACTCTTTTTGGTGCGCATGCAAAAGAATCTTGTGCTCACAAGCTCACAAAAATGATGCTGACAAAGTACTGCTAACGTTTTGTGGCTAAAGTTAATATTTCAAATTCACAGCATGAAATTAGTTAACGGTTACCTTATCATCTTTAAGTTTGTTGATGGTACATTTCTTTGCATTTTCAGGCAGATGAATACCTCCATTCTGACTGCTACTCAGATTGGTTTCTCGTGCAAATTACAAAGTTTCTTGTGCGCATCAGAAAATAAATAAATCCCAACGTCCCTTTAGGGGCTCCGCAGTAACCAAACGTACAGTACATCCCGCTTCCTTACCTGGTCCTGTGTTTTCAGGGAGTCATGGAGCTGAACCTTCTTTTTGAGCAAAGTAGCTCTCTCCATTTCGTTTCTGATTCTCTCCTCCATGTCATTCACCTGCAACGTTAACCTCTCGTCATCCTTTTTCCTATATAGGCAGAGAGGAGTTGGCATCGGATGAGACCGTTGTTGTCACAAGTTTGGCCTTTTTTGGATGATATGATGCTTACATTTTCTTCCAGGTTGCATCGATGGTCTGCTTGAGCTCCTGCAGTGTCTCGTCCACCCGGGTAGAGTGCGGAATCAGGCACAGGTTCTGTTCCGTCAACTCGGCCATCAGATCCAGAAGCTGCTGGGGATCGGAGAAGTACAGCTCCAGCTTCTCCTGCAGGACAGACACTGTGAGGGCTGCAAATAAACACTCAAGATAAAAAAAAAACTATATATATATAAAATAAATAAATATATATATATATATATATATATATATATATATAGGTATTGCTGCAGGTAAACTGACCTCACATTTTGAGCTGTTGCAATCCGGTTGAGAATTTTGTGACCCCGCAATGCCAAAGAAAGAGAGATTAATGATATGTGTCTTACAGCTTTATGAAACGGCAGCAAGAAAAAGCATAATGATAAAACAAATCAAAAGGGAGAAATTAATACTTTTGTAATAATATATAATACTTTTCCCATTAAGTTTTTGAATTCTAGTCTAGTCTTTAGAGGGTACATTTATTTTAAAAGTATGTTTTTCTTTATACTGTGATGATTTTGCCTTGTACCGATAACTAAATGAAAGTCATAGTCTAGATCATTGACCTTATTATTTACTACTCCATCCGAGACAAATACTGGATGTGACTGGTCATGATGTGCGAGTGTGTTGGTGTTTCCTTACAGAGTGTCGTCGCGGGCAGAGGACAGCGTGGGCTCCCTGCTGGATGGCACAACTGGACCCGGACTGGACCCTGAACCTGTGTGCATGTTATAGCTCACATCACCATAGGCATAATGTATGCCCCCCACCCAATAATCAAAACTGTTTGTTTTTTCTAAGTTTTTGTCATTATTTTACATTTACATTTTTTGCAAGGAGGTATCACGTAATATCAGGTCTCGCGATGTAACCAATTGCTTCACGGCACTGCACACATACGCCCATTCAGGAACCGGCTAACAAGGTAGCGATGGAGTTTTTCCACACTATCGTCATGGCTATGTCATGTTTTGGGTGCTTATTTCAACGTTTTCTTCCGGTGTTTTTGACTTTTTTTCATTGTTTGTTGCTCTTCCCAACATTTTGTCGTTTGTTTTTTACATTTTTCGCGCTTATTTTGACGTCCCATATTTTCTGATATAAAAAAAAACCTTTTTTTCAACCAAAGTTGCTCGAGGGTAACATGAGGGTTAATACTGGGATCATTTCAAACATTGTTGTTCCCATCAGTCACTTAGACCCATAACATAACCAAAGTTAACATTGAAGAGGGGATTACCAAACGTCACCCTGGTAGTTATAATCTATGACATATTGATTCCCTGGGTTTCAACACTTACCCTGCTGCCATTCCGGAGGCGACAGCTTGAACAAAATGTTCTTGTACCTCTTATATTTATTCAGGATATCCTCAATCTTGGCGAGTTCACTATCAAGAAGAAAGACAGGGTATTTTATCCATGTTCACTGCAGATTAATACTTGCTCACTTTTTATTTATAGATCTTTTCCTAGCACATACAGTATTGGTAAATCACTTTATGCAGGGTTTTCCCTGTCATTATACGAGCCGTTTTGGGAACCACCTCAGCTGAATGATTGTCACTGAAAGACTTTTCTTAGATCTAATGATTGTAGTTGGACTTCTTAAGCTTTAAGTTTTGTCTTTAAGCTTTTTGAGTGTTATTTATTCATGCTCTGATCTAGCTTTTCCAACTTTTAGACACGGGTATGGTGAGAACGGTCCTAAATGATGATGATGATACCTTTTTAAGGTCCCTATGTCTTCAGTTAACTTCGCAGTTGTAGAATTTGCCTCTTTTCTCTTCTGGTTCTCTTTTTCAAAACTGACAACAGAGACAACATTACAATTATTATAATACAATTAAAAAATGTTTTTCAGTTTTAAGTCCCAATGACAAGGAATCCGCTACTGCTTACAGTGTTCTGGCATCCTCAGCTTTCTTCTCAATCCTCCTGAGGCACTGTTCAGAGATTTTGTTCTCTATCCCAAGGCTCTGCTCAAGCTGTTTCATATGTGCCGTCTTTGTGATAATGGTCTTCTTCAGCTTCTTAATTTCTTTCCTGCTCTTCATCAGAGATGCCTGAGGATGGAGAAAAGAAGGTAAGAGGAGTATTGCAGGAGGAGTATTGCAGATAAGTAAGGAGACGGAGGTTAAGCCAGAAATAAATTAGCAGTGGGAAAAAAAAGAAGACATTTGTTCAACATACTACGTCTTTGTCATCATGGAATTAATTGACAGTGCAGCAATATTAGGCTGATGTTGGCAGATTGTTATAACTAAAAAAATAATAAAATCTGTGCAGTGTTTCCCAGGTTTTTGTGAGACTATGAGGGGGGGGGACCTCCAAACCCCAACCCTCTAGAGGGGTCAGGGGGCATGCTCCCCCGGAAGACAATGTTGTATATTTAAAGTTAAATGCAAAAAATCTGGTGCCATTTGAGAGAAAAATTAAGAAGCTAGATCTATGAAGAACCTGTGCTTTTGTAAACAAAACAAAATATGTATTATGTAATACGTGTCTTTATGTTCAAGGATAGTTTGACACTTTGGGCAATATCCTTATTTTCTTTCTTGCCGAGAGTTGGATGAGAGGATTGATACAACTCTTATATGTGTCCGTTAGAGAGTGTCCTCCCCCCCCCCCCAAAAAAAAATACGCTCCCATAGGTTGTTTGTTCAAGCAGGAATTACGACTCATATTTCGTTTATAGTGGCCTTTTCCGTATTTACGGGAACAAAGCAGGAAGTACCCAGGAGACCGGGGTTCGTGTTCTGTTTGAAAATAAAAGTAAACAGGAGTTGTTTTTTACTTTATGGAACAAACAGAACACACAGGCGGACAGCTAGCCTGGCTCTGCACAGAGGTGATAAAATTCACCTAGCAGCACTGTCGCTACCCGATGTGAGTCGAGTGCAGATGTGAGTTGCGCATGCTCAGATTTATACGGCTTACGGCCTAACGCCAAGGGATCCGGATCCGGCAAGCGTTGTAGCTATCTATGACTGTTAGATTGCTAACGTTAGCTTAAAACGCCATTCAAGTGACAGCCTTTGTTGTGTTTGATTGCTAACTTGTAGCCAGCAGTGAACGAACTACGTTATGTAGGTCCATTTTTATTGTATTGACATTACAGAAGTCTCTCCTTAGCAGGTTCTTGTAGGCTACTTCAGCCTCTAATCTAGAACTGACATCAGGGATCGTGCCGTGAAAATGTGATGCCTTACGCTAAATAATAAATCACTGCTATGTAATGTACCTATCTCATTATTCTGTGGCTAACAGCAAAACAGATCTGCGTGAAGTCGCACGTGACACGCATGCGCAACTCACATCTGCACTCGACTCATATCGGGTAGTGACAGCACTTCTAAAAGCCCCATAACTAACATGCAGTGGTGGAATGTAACAGAGTATTTTTACAGTGTGTTTTAGGATCTGAATACTTCTTCCACCACTGCTAACATGACCTGACTCGGTAGGTTTGTGGTTGTGTAGGGGACATGAGAGTCACTGACATACTGATGCACAATTATGCCTTATTTGTCACTGCCAGTTACCACTGCATTAATGTTGCTGTGAAATTCAAATAAAAAGAGGTGGGGAAAAAAGGGCCCTCTTAGTCATTTACCTCCAGCTGTGCTCTCTTCCGTTCAATGTCACATTGCCTGTCTCTCTTCATCTCTATAGAAGACAGACACACGTTAACACTAAAGTAAGCAATCCTTGTAAGCCAAAAGTTGTACCTTTGCAACGTGCTTTGTGAGTCTCCGCTCTGTCTCCACCCACCTTCTTTCATCAGCGACATATTCTGGTCAGGACTGTCTTGCTTTTGTTTAGGGAGAGCCAAGTTATTTTTGGGTTCAGTCTCGTCTTCGACACACATAGCCAATAAAGTACGCAGCTCCTGACCATGGACGAGAACAGCACAGCAGTACAATCTCAAACACTATATACATATATATAGAGCATATATATTTTTTTTTTTACTTGTTACAGACACTGTGTAGCTCTACTAATATGCAGCAGACATAAAACAATGTATGATGTGTACATGCACAGTCAAGGGCGTTGGTTTAGTTTCAACATTGGAGGGGACACATAAATCTGTAAAATAACAGAAACAGTTCTGGTAGCTTATTACCTGGAGTTTGCTGTAATAAAAAAAAAAACATATTATGGGTGTAACTTAGCTACAGTAAAAATACACAACCTTTTCTGTTATTTAAAATATCCACTGCATCTCCCCTCCCTTAAACACACACCAACCTTTTTTCTGCGCTCTGTAGACCGGCTGTTACTGCCTGGCACTTTGACCTGGATCGTTCCTTTCTCCATTTCTCTCAAGTCTACTCAGAATCAATGAAGAAAATGTTTTTTTGTACAAAACAAACAGTCATTGATTGCACTAGTTGTCTATAGCTGTATAGTTTCCTCCCTGCTTTGTTTTCCAAATCATATCAGTTTATCAGTGGGATTTCTCAAAAACAAGACAGCCAGAAAAAAACACATCTGGTCCTCCTGTTGAAATTATAACGTTAATTGTTTATGAAGCATGCTGTGGTGATGAAATGTCTGAGATTGCTTGTGGCATCTGGTGCTGCTGGCTCTGTACAAGCTGCAGAAACAATTTAAACTTATTTGTGGTCGGCAAAGAACTAGTTGTACTGTTTCTCTACATTCTCTCTATATAGTGACCCGATTCTCATAAAACAGAGAAATGGACTGCCTTCAAAGGCTTACGTGCAGTTGAGTGTCCCAAATGATGAGGGTCTTTTTTGAGACAGGTTAAGGTTAGGGTTAGGGTAGCACAGGTGGTTTAGCAGGTTCATAATTAATTAAGGACATTGTATGGGGAATTTGGGACACTAAACTGCACATATACCGCCTTCAAAATCTCAACTAGAGATTTTCCGAGTTGACTGGCTAAAATCAGGGCAAAAGGGTCCTCTAGCGCTTCCCACATTAAGGTAGCTTCTCTAACATTATTATTAAAACACATGGCTGCATATTTCAAAACAGCTTAATGTTAAGTCTAACCAAATTAGCACAAACTATTGACAAAAAAAGATCGTTTCAGGTTAATAACGTTAACGTTAGCTAGCTAGCTCTGCGCTAACGTTTAACTGCTAGCTTCTGATGCAAGTAACGTTAGCTAAATTCACGTTAACGGTTGTTTTTATTTAATTTCAACATTCCTGCATCGTAATAGCTAGCTAGCGTTATAGGTTAGACTAAATTAAACAGTTTTCATGTAATATTGATAAAGAACTCAACCTACTTACTAACTCTCACAACCGGTCCGAGACAAAGTAGCTAGATTGGACCTGAAAGTGGGCTGTTTGCGTTTAATTTAGCTGCCGCTTGTTGACTGTAGTCATGGTAACTGCCTTAAAAAACAAGGGCACGTTCAATCTCAAAACGGTGTGCGGTTTCCTGGTTGAATGACTTGTTTTCCTAGGAACCGTTTTGTCCTGTTTTGTAAAGCATGTACAAAAATGTAGAATCACACTGACGTGACATAAACCGGGTTATATTCGATCAAACCTGGAGCAACATGTGAAACCATGTGTGAAACGCGTCTGCTCATTTAGACGGTGGGCCGAACGCTGCTATCTGCTTTAGTTTTGAAATGATCGATCCTCGGCGATAGAGTAGCTGCTTTTATCACACAAACTAAATCGTTTTTTTTGAACACTATCCTTTGTTGGAGTGTCAAGTCGATCATATTTAAAAAACTAAATTTACTTAAATAAACGGATTAGGCAAACGCGAGAGTACTATACATCTAACCAACAAAAAAAACATCATCACGTGACAACACAATAATATTCGTTCAAAATAAAGGTACCACCACGTAGCACATGCTTTCTAGCTCTAGCTAGCTACATCCATGCACATCCATAACAGGGACTATGGTGTATGGAAAACACACTTTCAAAAACACACACCACGAACCTATCCGAAGTGAAACAAACGGGTGTAATGGCCCGTAAATGCTGTTTATTACTGCTTATAACGTTAATTAGCTAGTGATACTCTGAACCGCTAACATATAACGTTATTCCTATTTGTATTTACAGTAAGTTGTTAAACAACAACGTGTTCATGTAAACTACTAATGTAATATGATATAATTAGCAGTTATGTTAAGTTAACGTAAACACAATCTACCTGTAGAGCGGGAAATAGAAAAATACTAGACGATAAAGTGAAAAAATTACATATAAGTTTACATATACTAGCTACACACCTAATGCTAGATGAAGAACAGCTATGAAGAAATGGGGATCCAAATAAAACAAACAAACAAATAGAGACAACATGTAACTTATTAGCTAGCTACATAAGATTACATCAACTACAGATAACTAACGTTACTAGCTAGGCATGGAAGAGATAATGTATTAATAGGTTTACATCAACACAGATATCTAATAGCTAGTCATGGGAGAGATACCATTGTTTAAATAGCATTACATTACAATAGTTATCCTTAATGTTATACATTTTATCATCAAACAACAACAAACAATTAAACTAAATTTATTTATTCTCTTTCCGCTTGCTAGAAAACTCCTACACTGATACCTAATTTGGATGTTCTACACACACAAAACACATGTCTGTACATGGGAGCTCATCAATTTGCATGTCATCTCCCTTTGACACATTGTGTTTTTTACAAAACAACTCAACAGGCTGGGGAGACACAACCCAAAAAGCCCCACCAACATGGGCCATTGTGGTAACATCAGGCTGACTCTTCAGGGACCTTCTGTATATGGCTGCCTGGTAATTCCCGCTGGGTGTGGTTATGCAAGGCATCCCTGTTTGGTGGTAGACTTCTGTCTGTGCACTTTCCACTCTTAACAGCTGAGACCTTGCATAATTGACATCCCTACAGTCTTTAAGGTCATAGAGTGCACAGGTAAAAGCTTCTGTAGCTTCATACAGCTCTGCTGGCAGTTGAAAAGCTGTTCCCAACCTACTCATTGTGGCACAATGGTCTTCGTTTGAAAGCAGTGTTTTAATTGCCTCTACCTAACCCATACAGAGCACTTACTGTATCACATCCAGTGAAACAGTGAAGTCCAATCAGAGCATCTGTTATTTTATCACCTAGGTGGCTCTGTATTTGCTGTACATGTATGGTGCGTTTGTTTTCTCCTTTACCTGTGTGAAAGTAGACGTTTGCTCCAATTTCCTTGCAGAAAGAAATGGCCAATACAAACACATCAGTGTCAACTGTTGATCACAATATTTGTACTGTACTGTGAGGATGACAGTGAAGCAACAGCCGAGTGTCGCCTCCTCCTTATTGTAGACAGCTGGAGTGTAACACCCACTGTGCACTTTATTCTGATTATGTGACACTCAGAGCCATGTCCAACTACCAATGTAATGTCCTCAATTTGATCTAGCCTAGACTTAGACCACGACTCAAAGAAAAACTGTTGCAGTTGCTCCTTGTTGTCACCACAAGACAAGAACTTGGACCATTGTTTGGTGTTTTCTGGTCAGCCAATATATTTTAGTCACCTGACATCCTTTTGTAGCTCGTCTGTCTCTCCGTTCTTTATGCTCATCTGTTTGTAGGTATCAGGGACAAAATGCACAACTTTTGATTTTTGCTTTGGCTGCATTGATCAGGTACATAAGTACATTGTTGGCAAATCTTCCAAATGTATTTTGGGGTTTCATGGTTGTACCAGTGCCATTGCATCACACACCCAGGTTGAGCCATCAGGGATTTCAACTGTGGCTGGTGGATTTACTGACCCTTCTAGAAAGTGCATTAATTGGCTTTGTCTGTTTTTACAATCGAGCCATCAATGTTTGCAATTGCTGCAGGCAAGGCCCCAGACTATAGACCAGCATTTCCCCTATGTCTATCTTCCTCACTGTTCACCACAATAAGCCTTTACGAAGAGATCTCTATCTGCTTTTAGGCTATCTCCGGCCTCTCACTTTGGTACACTTGAGGAGCTGTGTCCTTAAATGTCTTTAGTCATTTTCCAGTGGTGCATGAAATTAACCTCATCTGTGTTGAGACGTTGCTGAAAGAATTCAACAAATGCCTTCTCACCTATTTCTTTTGCATTCAGCAGATCTGCAGAGATGGCTTCTGATGCTACCTGCTGATGTAACATGGTAAAGATGCTCTTTTTCCAGTGTTTGATCAAAGGGTTCATCATGTGATGTATGGTTACAGAATGCTCGAACATCTTTTCATCCTGTTCCTTTCTTTTCTCATCCAATTCTGTTCTCTGTCTTGTTGAATTTCTGCCCAGCCATGTCCTTGACCTCCATTGTGATGGCTGCTCTCTTCGTGTCAGTGTCCACCTGTGGACTGCACCTTTGTTCAACGAAAACCTGTAAGCCCACCTTTGGTCTTTGAGTCCCTGTTTGCTGTCTGTTCTATTACCTGGTCACATGCAGTGCCTGTAAAGGCATATGTCTGTCCTCTGTGCCACAAAGTCACCTGATTGTACCTGTGTGTAGATTCTTGGATGAGTTTCCTTTAGAATGTTATCTCCTGCCAGTATGCTGATAGGTATCTACTGTAATTGATTCTGTGTAGGAAAAGAACCATGGAGCATGAACCGGATGCTGGAAGATGCAACCCCCCCCCAGATCCTCTACCATTCAATGTAGGAACCCAAAACTGGTATGTTTGTTTGTAATTTGTCAAGCCTCAAGTTGTGTTGAACACCTGTGAGTCACTAATTACTTGACCTATTTCTTCAGAAGCACTTTGGGGAGCAGCAACTTTAAAAGCTTCGGCAGTCTTAGAAGGGTTTCAAGGTAGGCTTGCCAAGCGTAACCTGTGTAGTGCCTCACACATCAACTTGTGGAATGCTGGTTATATTGGTGACCTGTAAACTCCTCACAACCAGAGCAATAACGTCAGCCTCAATCAGAATGTCTTGTAACCAGCATCTCAAAGCTTGCAATACAGGACAGGAAAGCCATACATGTGTGAACTCCCCATTCTAATTGTAAGTTTTTATGTCCTCTTCCATATCTCTGAGCTTTGGCATAGATGGCTTGGTCAAAGACTAGAACTATCCCTGAAGTTGGATCTGTCTGCAATTTCTGTTGACCTTTAAGGATGGTTTTACAGTTCCCAATTCTGTAGGACTTGCATCAATCACTGGAAGGTACCAATGTTGGTTGGTGGTGGAATGGATCTCCACGGATCACTGTATTAAAACCAGTCAGGAAGGAAGGACTTTGCCATGGACTGCAGTCTTCATCAGGAAGTAGGCACCATCTAATTTTTGTGCTGATTTCCTGGGAAGGATGTGGGTGTCTATTTAGTTCCACTTCTTTTCAAAATGTTCTGGGCCTGTTCTCTTCCCTCTGATGTATGCCTCAAGGTTAGTAGGGGCGGATCAAGAGACCTCTTTCTTGTTTTCTGTAAACACTGATGGTCAGGGGGCAGGTTCATTACATGGAATCATTTTTGAATTATTATGCCATTTGTATTGTGTGTAGTCCCTTACCAGATAACGTTTCTCCCAAAATCATTATTGTCCCAAACTAGAGTTGCTTGCAACTGTACTTGCATTTTTGGGGATGTAAGTCTCACCTCGTAGTATTTGTAGCTGTGCTAAAGCTGTGTCATGTTCAAGTACCTGTGAGTTAGAGGAACAGTGCCCAAGACCATTCAACAAGCCTATCAGCTGAGCTGATCCTGTCATGTGTCTGACAGCCATGGCTAATGCACAATGTTTGGGCATAAGCCATCTCCTCATTGTTAGCTTAATAACATCCTGGCCAATTGACACAATCTTCTCAGCCTCCTCTTCACTAACATTCACTCTTTCATTGTCAGTAGAGGGATCTGTTGTCATGGCTGTAGTCCATGCAATGAAATTGAATAGCTTATCTGGGACCAGATTTGATGCAGCTGACATCGTAAGTTGCTGTGCTGTTGGTGGCCATGTGAGTTTGGGTGTTGTCTTACACTTTTTAACTATGGCATCTTTCAGTGTCATAGCTGCATGGTACAAGAGGGGTTCTCATTTGTGTCATCTGTTTCAATTTTTCTTGTGTTGTCTTCATCCTGATGATGAGGATGAAGATAATCCAGCTGTGGCAACCTCATCTTGGACCATTTTGTGGTGTCAAATCCTCAACATAGACAAAGTCATGCCTTGATAGTTTTTGAAACTTTAGAAAAGGATAGGACTTTTTAGTCTCACTTTCAGGGAACCAGATTTGTAAGAGGAGATGTCAATTCCTTCTGTTTCATGGACACATTTCTTGAACAGTGCATTCAACTTTGATAGCTTAAGCACTTTCCGCTTTCTTAGCAAACCTCCTCCACCACTGTTGTACAGAAATGCTTGTATCCAGTCTGAAACTGGCTGTTTCCTGTGCAGTCATGTTCATCTGATTTGTACAAAAATACAGTGTAGTTTCTGTAGCATCTGAAATGATACATTGCTTCTGAGGCAACAAGGTCCATTCCACGTATTTGTAGTAGCAGATTTTCATCCCCTCGGACTCTGCTGCAAGAAGCAGCTTACCAGCTGTCAGTGTTTCACATTTTTGAAGATTCTCCTTTACCCTCTTCGGGTTATATTTTGGGGGAAAGTATTTATCACTTCTGCATATCAAGCACTGCCTTGGAAGGAGATGTGGTGTCTCTTTTAGATACCGGAACCTCTGTTGTGGTTGAGCGGAGAACTCTAACCTCTGTTGGCGTATTATCGTTTGTAATTGGGGTGTATGCCTCTTCATCTAATATATTGTAATGGAAAAGATAAGGGAAAAACAGAAAAATGTGATGACTGCATGGATTGTAGTAGTAGTAATGCTTCCAACTTTATAGTTTTTCAACACTTGAGATTGAAATAAAACAAACATAATTGTTTATTGAAATACATGTTTTCTTCTTTTAGTGTATTAATTACTCAGGACATAAATTGGCTAAAAATTTCAGCCTTATTTCAGTTTCAGCAACTACAAGCTGATACCAAATTGATAACCACTTCAAGTTACTGCTGAGCCCTAATGATATGCTTTTATTATTCATATTGACACAAGGTGTGATTACTGTATACATTTTAATCTGGGCTCATCTATTTACACTTTTATTTTATTTTTTTAGTAAGCACCTCATAAATGTAAATCCTCATTTATTAGACCGTGAACCAATAATTTTACTACACTGTTTACAACTCTGCTAATGTTTCCCAGGTAATCCCAGATCCTCAGCCCTGCTGTGAGATATCTTCTTGACCTGATCTGACTAAACCCTGACACATCTATTCTGCTGAAACAATGAAAATGCTCTTTTTTTTCACGGTTCATCATAAAAACCCTTTTAATGTTTTGCTCAACTGTTTGGTGGCGTGCATTTTCAGTCCTATATGTTGAAAAATTTGTCCACTAGATGTCGCTGTGTCTATAGTAGCCTTTTATAGTTTACCTTGACTAAAATGTCAATTAAGACACAGGGCTCTGTCTGGCCCTTCTCTTATTACATTCATGGTCTGGCCTGGCAAGGTTTACATGGGCAGGGTTTGTTTTTGTGTGCATAGTTTCGGATCTATATATTGTTAAAATGATATGTTAAATGTTCTACCATTTTATATACATATTACTGCCATATATTACTAATACTAAAGCCTTGCTTGATCAAATAGTTGAATTGTCATTTAGTTATAAAGGTAGTCATGCTAAGACAATACATATTCAACTTTTATAAGAATAAATATATATTTAACTTAATATGTTATTACATTATATAATTATATTCTATATTTTCACTGTTTCTGAGATGTAAATATCTGTAATTTATGTTTGGGGTTAAATGAATTCTAAGCATTTATACCATGATTTATCCAAACATATGAGGTCAAACAACTACACTTAACCACTATAAAGCTGCTTTACAAACCTTCAACTTCCTGTACTGTCTTTTTCTTCTTGCTGGCTCTCTCAATATTTCTTTTGTTAGCATACTGCATGTAGCATTCTCTATGGTAGCCAATATGAATTGGCATATTGGAATGTGGCTTCTGTGATTTCATATTTTCCACAGCTTTTGGGCGATTTGGCTTCTTTGTATAAATTCACCCACTCTAAAACTTTGTACAACTTATCACTTTTACTGATTGTGATGTACAGTAGTAACATGCACACAACACCATATCGAAGGTAAAGTGTCATAATATTTACGTTGGATGTATAAATATAGGCCTGCAATGTAACGTTACGGGACCGGCTTGATTACGGTTATTTACTGTTACCCCCCCTTTGGGGTCTAGTCTGGGTCTGCATTGGTTAGTATTTTTAATGACGTTAAACTACAATTGATTGGTCAGCTACTAGAGCTGTCCCATTTGCCTACAGATTGACAATCAAAATATACGTTTGTGAAAATATATGATCAAACCAGAGTTGCCAACAAATTTTATTTGACTACATATAATTACTTAATATCGTACATAAAAGAATCGTATACTCTATCGATGGAGATCGATAACAACACGAAAAACGCGTTCGGCCCACCGTCTAATTGTCTACTCGAATTATACACACTGAGCATGCGCAGCTTTCAAATAATGACGTGCATCGGCCGACAGAAAATCTCATATAAGTAATGCTTTTAACTTAAATCATGTATTATATTCGATGTGAATATTACAGGTGTGAAACGGTGTGCAACCATGGTTGTAACTGCTTTGAGATATGTTTTCACTCATGTTTTCACTGGTTTGGTGGGTGTCTCTCTAGTTTATTGGCTGTGTCACATGTGATAGGCTACCCAATCAGCAGAGACGTGTCTGTAAACTCGTGACAAGCAGAGCGCTTGCGCACACAACAGGATGTTTAACCACTTTAACCAAGGGGTAAGCTTCGCTTCAGAACTCGAGCCATCATGGCGCCATTTTATTGCTAACTGGCCATCACCTCCTGTTAGCATTCCGCTGACCGCCATTTTTTTTTACGTCCTGACTGAGAATAACTTTACATCCGGGGCGTTTAAAGACTCGATTTGTCCGTTGTTTAGTTCTAAAGAAACACAACAACGTATAAAAGGCTCCATTACCTTGTATCTCACGTTATGGCTCCGTAGCAGACGTTTTTGTAAAAATAGGCTAACGATTGTGTCATAACCAAGTGACTTACTGTTGCACAGTAGAGGAATTACCGTATAGTACAGGAGAAGCTCGCAGGCAGTTTCGACTTACATTAGCTGTTTAGGTTTAATTACTAATGTTAACTAGCATGTTAGTTAGCAATAATTAGCCTGTGCTTATGTTATCTCCTTACATATACCTACAGTCTCCGTCTCTGTAAGATTGGGAATGATTGAGATTTCTCTTGGCACAGCTACCAGAAGACTTACAACTTCTTCAGACACGTTGCTCACGCCACATTTACGCGCTCTCTCAGTTGAGGCTGCGCAGTAAAGCTGGCCATCACCGAAAAAGTGCTTCCAATAGCCTTCACTGGTCTCCCGTCCAGAGCAACGGGCTCTGTTGGTCCATTATATATATGTCAATGACTTTAACGCGCGCAATAGGTGTTGCTACGTTTTGTCGGGGATGACCGTGGCCCAGGTGCCAAGTAGAGGTATTCATGGATCTACCCGAACCCCGAGACCCAACGGCGTATATGGTCAACTGGGGTTGGGTCCATAGGCTGTAACGTTATATAAAACTGGTCGGGTCCCGTTCTAGGCCTATTACCGCGGTTTCCTAAGACTGTATGGCTGCAGCATGGAGCCTCCCGTGTCATGCCCCCCTGTCTCATGCCCTCCTGGAGGCAATGGACGGGAAGTCTCCGGGCAACCATACCCGACTCCGGTTTCCGGGTCTTTTCAGGGCTGTTTTAAGTGGCCACAAGGTGGTACCAAAGGACCTGCGTGAGCGAGTACCGCTGCTCAGGAGGGAAAGATAGAGAGCAGAGGTCAGGCAGCAAATTAGCGATGCTAACGTTGGCAACGAGCAATCGTTATTTTAGATTAAAATGGCCAACAGCCGAAGTTATCTTAAATCCTACAAAGGTTTGGTGGCCTATCAGATGGTGTGTGGATGGGTGAGGGAGACGCAGTACCAAGTCATCAACGACCGTTGTGTCGTGTTTTGAAGGCCAAATTAAGTAATGCAATTACGTCTTTAATCAGCCTAACCTTAACTGTATGATATCATTGCGATACTCAAGGTGTAGCCAAGTGACTCTCAATCGTTTCTTTTTCATTTCAAAGACCGAACAAGACCGATTTTTCCCTCGTAGATCCTGGTTGAGCTTTGCCAACCACACGCGGCTCCTTTCCTCTGATAACTTCTGGCATTCCTCTCCCTGGTTTTTAATAACTTTTGGAAGTCGATAATATTCCAAATGTTTTTCTCGGTCTGAACTATTGGTATAAACTAAAACACGGCAATAATCAACCATTTTCCTTGACGGCGTTCGGGATCTACTCCAGTGCCTGTGCTTTGTTGTTATGCGGAGTACCTCCACTATGGCGACTTCTGGTCTGATGACGCGTCGTGAAAACCCTCTATAATGAGTGGATTGTTTCAATCAGCAAAACAGAAAACCTGGATGTGTTTTACCAACTTTCTTGGCTAGGAGGATGGCTGATATCAACATGGTCAGGCACAGGGGAGAAGGCTACTAATGTTACTTCAGGTAAGACACAAAGTTTTGTTTTGACAAATTGTAAATTAATGTTAACTCCTTAATAGTAATAATCAGCTGTCAAATCGGTGCCGATCCAGTCTGTGTCTCGCAGGTTCGGTCCGGCTTGAGTCGGACATTTTTCGATTCCGCAAGGGTCCGGTTCGGTTCGGGATCGGGGAAGTACATTTTCGGTTGTTTTGGGTTCGGGCACAAATTTTTTGACCCGTGAAGACCTAGCTAATCAACTCAATAGACCATCGCAGTTTTAAACACTGTGTCCCAGTTTGTTAGCCTGACAAGCCAGACCCACATCCAGATGTTGGGTCTGGGAACTCACCATTGGCAGGGCTCAATCCGAGGGGCGGGATAAACTGTTGTCTTTCAAATTCCCTCTGCACTCATAGCGCTAGTTGATAGATTAAACTTTTGCCATATCCGGTGGGCAAAACTTTGAACACATCTTCCTTTTTTAAGAATGACTTCAGTGCTTAACTCCAAGTCTTAGCCGATTCCAAAGACTGCTGTTAGCCAGCAGCAGCAGCCATCTTCTTTGTTTTCAAGTAGCAGGGGATTCACGCGGAACCGTGCAACTCTGCCGTCCTTATGTTAAGCCCGCCCACCGACTCTATACACGATGTGATTGGCCTGACCAGAATTTGGTTTTTCCAGCTCGCAAGCCAACGGAGAGTTGCTAGACTGACCCTGGCTGTAAATGACCCCACAGTCACATTAGCTACAAGAGACAGAGACAAAGCGACAGGCTACCATTCATTTTCAATGGGAGTGGCCGTTTGCCAGCGACAAGCGATGAGCTCGCCACTGCCACGAGCAAGGTGGGGCCAAAATAGACAAGAAGTCTATTTCATGCAAATGTGGAGCGATGCGACAAAGCGACAGCCAATCGGAGTGAAGGGGCAGCGTGACGTAGGTCAGTGGCTCGAGTCGAAGAAAATAATTCAAGATGGCGGAAAACGCTTCAGGACATCGTATTTCTGTACATATCTGATATGTTTGGCATTTTATCTCATATATTTTGTTACTTTTATCGAGAAATAAATACTTTTAAATCCAAAAACATCGTTCTTGTGACTTAACAATACCTCTGAAGTAACTTTTAAGACATGCTTGAAGGTAGCACTGGAGAACATCCATGGGCACGCCCAGGAGCGCCCACAAGCGAGTGCATGTCGCTCTCTTTTGTAGCTAATGTGACTGTGGGGTTACAGTTGCTGCCGCTAGGGTGTGTCTAGATTTCTAGGCTACCAGTTTGTTTATTTCTGATTGAATCAGCTGACAGGAAGTAGCATGACCCAATCCGTTGCATAGTCCATTAATTAAATAAATTAATAAATATAAATGAGTCAATAGTTCAATAAACAAATGAAACAATATGAATACTGCTGCTTGCTCTGATGCCATTGCTATTGTCATATTGTTAGCCTATATGGTTTTATATTTATATTAGTACCTTCCTATACCGTTACTGCCAATCCTTCTGTGGCCACTGTGGAGTTATACAACAGTACAGTACATATGTACTGCAGCAGTTTGTCCTTCTCTCAGTTAGCGGCTGTAGCAATTTGAATTCAGTTTTTTTCCTGGGAATTGACAGTAAGAAAAATACAGAATCACAGAATATCACCAGACTTGTTTTCAAATGTGAACTGAAGACCAGAGACTGTTTATATGTTGTGGAGCTTTATATTTCTGTTGATTTTGATGCAAAATACCATCACATAGTTGCTTTCTACTTTACAACTTTCTGGTTGTCATACTGATTTTCCCAAAAACACTTCATCCATACATCTCTTCCACACAGGTCTTTCCATTACAAATCACTATAAAAACAGAGCTGCAAACAATACACATTTCTACCAAGCAGATTGTATTGTCCCCTAGCAGAAATGGTGTAAATACAAAACGGATCCCAGACTCTTTGAGAACACTCTCCTCATACCCAAAGCTCAAATGGATCTGCAGCAGGGAAACATAACCGTCAAACCTCCAATCTAATCAACAAAACCCTGCAGCAGAATGAGAATAGTGTCTGTCGTTGACCTTAAAGGATGATGCTGATTGGCTGTGGTCGGCGCTCCAATGCAGCAAAGTGACTCAGCAGGGTTGATACATTGCACCCAGGAGGTTACATTACATTAGCCAATGAACTGAGTTAGAAAGCTTCCCTCCTCCTTTTTAATCCTCCCCAGCATGCGATGGATCTATCTAGTGTTTGAAAGCCAGTACTACTGCTATCATAGCAATACCTTTTTGCCAATATTTAGGATCTTTAAAATTTGATTTGATTGTCCTTAAAATAAAAGAAAAAAAGAAATGCATTCCGACTGTTTCCCAAGGAACTATTCAGACATATTGTGACCTTTTTGAAACTCCAATAAAACAAACACTGATTTCAGGTGACCCGCCAAAATATTTTTTTTACAAGCAATGCAGCAAGTTATCTCGGGCAGGAACCCAAATTGTATTGATTATTCTAAATGTGTTTTCATTAAAAGACCAATTACAGCTCCTGTATCGGTCAGACCTGAGACTTCAGAGCTCTATCCGCTTTTCCCTTTTCTCCCATCCTTCCCAGCATTCACAGCACCCCCCCCTTTCCCTCCTCCTCTTCTGTGCTGCAGTGCCACAAATCTGATCCTGCGAACTCAGTCAGACGGAGCCACGCCCATCCGTCCTGTCCTGTCCCGTCCCCAAGCAGAGGAACACAAAAAAGTCCAAAGCACTGCAGGTTCAGAGACACAGTCAGAAAGCTATGCACAGACAGGGAGAGAACTGAAGGATTGTGGGTTGCAAGAAGCCAGTGCTCAGAGGTCTCATTTCATCAACATCCAGTAGGCCTAATCCAGCTGTAGCTGCAACCAGAACCTCCAAACTGTTAAAGGCTAACTACCGTTTTTTTCAACCTGGACCCTATTTTCCTATGTTTTTGTGTGTTAAAGTGTCCGTTAAGAACAACAATCTTTGACATTGGGCCAGTATTAAGCGTGTACGCTGTAACCGGCAGCCACAGACCAGGCTCCAATGTAACCCTATAGGGCAAATGTGCATCGTCATTTATTATTCTAAGTGTCTGACAACATTATGGAAATGATCCCTTCAGATATAGGGCTTTTAAAAACCTCTTTGAGACCTTTCTGTTTAACCAGAAACAGCTCTGAAGTCGCTAGCGCTAAACCCACCAGACTCCATTTAAAAAAGCAATACTTTTAGCGTGTATAGAGCCAACATATTTTCACATGTAAATCGTTAAACTATGTGTTTATTTCAACTAAAACTAGAGTTGTGATGGTTGGAAGAGTGGAAAGACGACCCAAAACGGCTTTTCATAGTTTTATTTTCTGTCGACTTTGAATGAAGTGTATTTTACGACGCTCAAATGACTTTAATTTAAATGGAGTCTGGTGGGTTTAGCGAATGCAATTTCTTGGATGTTTTTATGTTTAAACAAAGGATCTTACTCTTTAACAGAAAGGTCGACCTCCTTAGAAATCCTTTCCATAATGTTGTCAGACACTTAGAATAAAAACATAGGAACATAGGGTCCAGGTTGAAAAAAACGGTAGTTACCCTTTAATTGACTGGTTGACTAATGTTAAACAGGGACAAGAACTTGTTGTTTGAAGTTCACAGACAACATTAACATTATAGTAGCTAAACCTATCCATCCAAAAAATAATTTTTCAGCAGATATCTTAGTTACAACATGATTGAGCTAGCAAAGTGGTTTAGTGTTTATATGTGCGGTGTTTATTTAGCTTAAGTTGGCTTGCTGACCAAACAGGGAGGGACAAGAAATCCTCTGTTGCTTTTGGATTTTGAGAGCAAAATAAGTAAAAGTTATAATATGAATACATGATATTATAACTTTTATTATGTTGGTAACCGTTGTTATATAATTGCATCACTGTTGTGCCAATAATGACGTTAAATCAAACCCTCTGGAGGGACTTTATTTATCCTGTTCCTCTGTTGACACTGATTGATTTACATGAGACCTTTTTACGGCCATATCCACCCCCACAGTCCTTTATTTTCTCCCTCTAATTCCTTTCCCTCTTTCTCTCTGTCCTTGTTACTGTACCGTGTCCCAGGAGGCAGAGTATAAAATATTCAGTGTGCTGTATTTACAGTTTGTCTCCCTGCCATCTGTTCTCTGTATTCATTATATTTTCACAGTACATGTTTCAGCTGATCAGCCCTTATCCTGATCAGCTGGACAAAATCACTTTCAAATTCATCTAAATCTATTGCTCTCTGGTCAAGTGTTAAGTTTTGGACATGGGACCCTGCAGTGACACTTGATAAAGTGAATTTGCTGAGTTTAGCCTACTAGCTAGTCACGCATTGCCAGACCTTCCTCCACAGCGCTGCGGAGGAGGGTCTGGCTAGTCCACACAGCATTCTGGGATGGGAGAAAAACGTGCTATTAATCGGAGCCTGTCAGCGGCAAAACGAGCAATTTTGTGAAGGTAAATACAAGTCGGACAACTGCCCTATTAACTTACATTGTAGCTTGTTTCGCCGCGGCCAACTGCAGCGATCTCGCTTAATACTGGACCAATGTCAGGACTCCAGGTTTAAAAGAAACTGTAGTTACCCTTCAAGTTTGAATAAAGTTTTTGGGACAAGGAGCCTGAAATGATATGATCTGATCAGTGTGAAAAATGATAACACATAAATCACCAAGCTAACATCTTACAGGGATTACACTGTGCACGGTGCCAAATACATTTCTTTAGATTTTTCTCTACATTAATAGAATTTCAGCTCATGTAGACTGAGGCATTAAATCCACAAAGACTTGTATCAGCTCTTTAAAGTTGCCATCTCCATGCAGTAAATCCTGTAAGAATTTAGAAAGCAACACATTTATTATGTTAATAACATAACAGCCACTGATATAAAATAATTAATTAAGAATATACATTTATAATATAACGTATATGGATAACGTATCCGTATAAGTTAATCCATTTGGATACAATAGATAATACACACAGAAACATTACAACCAGTCTAAATATATATTGAGCTCGGTGTATCTCTGCCAGGAGAGTACGTTTCCTTTTTCCAACAGAAAATGAGAACTCTTCAGCCAAATGGAGCTTTTTCACAGCAGACATTTTGACTTGTCAAGTGTCCCAGTCACTCGGATTCTCCACTGGGCGCGTCTGTGCTGCGTTCCGGTTTTATTCCGTCCTCCGCCACGAGCCATACCACACGGGGAGCGTCTGGAATCGCAGATTATAGTCTCTACTTTGAATTGTCTTTTGGTAAATTGACTGGACGCTCTCGCTGTTTCACTTCCTGGCCGGCTGTCCGAACAGCTCATGTGAAAATAGACCGGGCGCTAGAGCTGGGCAATGTATCGATATTATATCCATATCGTGATATGAGACTAGATATCGTCTTAGATTTTTGATATTGTAATATCGCAATATGGCATAAGTTCTGTCTTTTCCTGGTTGTAAAGGCTGCATTACAGTAAAGTGATGTCATTTTCTGAACTTACCAGACTGTTGTAGCTGTTCTATTATTTGCCTTTACCCACTTAGTCATTATATTCACATTACGGATGATTATTTATCAAAAATCTAATTGTTTAAATATTTTGTGAAAGCACCAATAGTCAACACAACAATATTGTTGTGGTATCAATATGGAGGTATTTGGTCAAAAATATCGTGATAAAATGATTTTCTCCATATCGCCCAGCCCTACCGGGCGTGTATCTTTCGCGGAACGGATCGCCACTTTGTGGCTAGTAGAATATCAAGTAGGGGTGCACCGATCTGATATTAAGATCGCATATCAGTCCCGATATTGACAAAATAAACTGGATCTGGGATCGTAAAAATGAACAGATCCACGGGCCGATCCAGTTTTGTTAGTTTTTTTCCCCTCTGTCGCACGTGTGTCGCATGCTGGAAGGGTTGAGTGTACAAATAAATAAGAATTCGATACATTACATCAATGTTATTTTGTCTTAGTTAGGAAAGTCATGTTTAGTTAGGTGAAGGTGGAAGGTATACAGTGTATTATTAATTCAACAACGGTATCGGATCGGTATCGGATCGGTATCGGGTATCGACAGATACACAAAGCCCAGGCATCGGTATCGGGACTGAAAAAAGTTGGATCGGTGCATCCTTAATATGAAGCATTGACTTGAATGTCCGCGATTGCTTGCGGAGGTCGCGGCACCTCCAGAACACATGCGCAGACGCGCTCTGTGGGAGATAGGGGTAAGCCCTGACAGTGAGCCAGCATTCACCGTACCGACCCTGAAATCGAAGCAGCTGAATGGAATTCAGCCATCATTCATTTTATTTACACCTGTGCTCTTTTCTGCTGTGACACGTCAGAAATGTCTTCAGTGAAAATGACCCCCGTCTGATGCAGATTCAGTCAAACCAAAAACGACATTTCACCGAATTAGTGACATCAGTTGGTGTTTGTTTTTGGGTAATACAGTATAAAACATCCTGTCCATGGTTCGTCCTCTCAAGATCTACAGAGTCTTTTCACATCGATAACGTTGCGTTAAGCGTTTTCAGTATTGCCGTTACACAAAAAGTGGGTAGCAGTTAAGTGGGTAGCAGTTAAGTGTTGTAGCAAAAACTAAGTCCAGCTTGGTAAAAAAGCATTTAACCTAGGGCTGTGCAATTACTCAAAATGTTAGTCCCGATTACGATTTCGCCTTCTAATGATCTTAAAAACGGATTCATAAAAAAAGAAAATGATTATTTTGCACATAACGTTTTGCAAGTAACCTCTTATTTGGCTTATGTTCTGAATGGGGGGAAATAAATTCAAACAGCAAAAGTATGAAGGGAAATTTCACACTTCTAGGTGTTTTTACTGTTGATTTGTTTCACTGTTTTTTAAGATCAATAATTGCAACATCTTTCCAAAAGACAATGAGTAATCGTGTTAAATAATCGTGATTTCAATATTGATCAGATTATCGTGACTATGATTTTTTATTTTTTTTTCATAATCAAGCAGCCCTAATTTAACCCCAATTTAAAGCACTACCACTCTCTACAGGAATAATGTTAGCATCAAATCATGCTAGAGAAGGCTCAGCAGTTAAGGCTTAATTTGCATTCAAAATGTAAACCCATCAAATAACCCTTAAATTCACATTAAAATCCATGCATCAGGGAGGCAAAGCAAATATGTATTTGAAAGAACATTCAGTGCTTCTGGATACATTCTTCAATCTCAAATTCTACTGCAATTTTTTGCATAACGTTTCAGAAAACCCGTTTTTGTTGCCAACGTAGCGATAAAAAAGCTGAAATTAAAGCTTTAGTGCATAACTTTTGTATATTAATGAACCGTCCGTTACATTCAAGCCATTGCCAAATGAGTTGCTACAAAGCTAATTAAGACTATCAGCTCCACACAACTCTCTCTGGATTTCTCAGCGTGGCTATGTTCAGAAGATTGTGTCATCTGGTGACACCCGCGCAGAGTGAAGATAATGACCTCTTAAGAGTCCATCATGTTTTTTTAATCCTCCGTGACCTCCTTGGCTACTAGCAGCTGTGTGGAAGAGGGATGGGGGCACTTGCGCATCACTGAAGGCTTGTATTATGTGGACGCGCCGACAGTTTTGTTGTCTTAGGATTCCTCATGGGGATGAAAACACACAGCAAAGAGAGGAAATATTTCTGAAAAAAAAAAGATATAAATGCAAGTCAGTCCAGTGACATTTAAAGTGAAGATGAAAAGTCAAGTTGTGTCAAGCTAGTTATTAATATTTACATTAATGCTGATTGGTTGAGAAATGATTGGAGACGCCGATGAGTGAAGACGTACTGTACATCCGAGTCTGCAACAGAGCCTTATTGGAGGTATGTGTTTCCAGTGTAGATAATCTTCTAAACCCAATAACAGATGTAATCTTGGCATCCTATATGACACAAGGGGATACAACCATCATATGTTGTGGGGAACAACAGTAGTTTCAGCCACTTTGCAGACACTTTCATTTCCCCCTCCAATAAAGAAATGCTAGAGAAAACGAGATTCATTTATAATTGAAATGGATCTAATGAAAAGGGCTCAGCACGAGCAGAATATTTAAAGAGGTTCAGTGGTCACACATCGTGTCATGAATACAACTGAACTGAAATGAAAGACATTTAAAAAAAAAAATCTATATGCAGACAGGCGGCTCCAATCTGTCTTCTATCCATGTCTGAGCCACAGTCTAATAGCGCTCTAAGGTTCAGAAGAAGACTTTTTTTTTTATGAGCTATAAAAATGCGATTTGCGTCACATATCTTCAAAATGAAACTTTCGGCTCAGATAATGAAAAAGAAGAGCTCAAAACAAAAAAGGATGAGGGTCATTTCTGGATAAGCGGAGGCGTTATAGCGATGAGTTTCACCACGAAGCAGAATAAGCAACATAACAATTGAACAACCATACAAATCCAATCTGACTATTGTCAGATAACAAGGTGCACAATCAATCAGCTACTTCAGAGTCAGCCTGCTGTTTGAACATACAGCTGCGATGATGCAGAGCGGGCGTTTCAACCATTTGTGTTTTTACCACCTGACACTAACATACAAAAACTACTGATGCAAAGTTACATTTATGTCTAAAATTCATTGTATGCTGTTGCATTAAGACTTCCGTTCATTGTAAGTAGGCGGCCCAAACCAGAAAAACAGAGGCGTCCACATACTTTTGGCCACATTATGTACTTGCTTAAGGCCTTTACACACTGGGAGCGTTATGAATAAACAACACGAAAATGCGAAATCCTCACTTCGGAATATTTATAGGCTACCGGCAGGCAGGGTACAAAATAAAAACAAATTTCCACCAGCCAAATGGCTAGTTAATGTTAAAATTTGACCAGACACTCAATAAATTACCATTGTTTTTTTTGGCTGGTGAGTGACGCAAATCTACCAGCCACTTGCATATATTATCAGCGTTTGGCTGGTGGCTGGTGCTAACTGTGGACCCTGCCGACAGGTAAGCAGTTACGCCATCGAGGACTTTTATTGTGAAAGGTAATTAAAAGAAGTGGATATGATATGCGCTGCCTTAGTCAAGGTTGAAAGCAGTAAAAGTTTGTCGCCTCGGGTGGCTCTGTGTTCAGGCTATGTGAACCCATGTTGTTGTTGTTTTATGCAACAGGAGCTCAGAAAAATCAACATTGTTTGGAAAAAAAGATTAGGTGTCGCTTTGTCACTGCGTCATATTTGCGATCTTTGTGAAAGAACTCATGACAACAACAAAAAACAGTGGGAAAAAAAATATATTGATGTGCAAATTGATCGCAAGAAAAAAGAAGAAAAAAAAATGCCCCTGGTTTGTAAAGATCTTATTAGACGTGTGTGCCAATCTGCATTTTGGAAAAAGGGAGGGAAATGTTTTAAAAACGGACACAATCTGGATATAAAATGCTTGTCCGTACATAAATAGAAGACGAAAAGAATAATATTTGTTGTCGGTTCATGTTAGACTATAGATCTCATTAGCAGGTAAACAAGCAACATTAATCAAGAGACCTTTCAAACCAAAAGCCTGAGCACAAAGCGGCCAGTTTACTTCTGTTCTGTTGAGATGTCCCCATGCAATTCGGGGCAGTATAAAAACAGCAACGTCTTTGGTGTCTTCCATCCGATTCCTGTGTACTGTTATTCCCCTCAGCTCCATTGGAGAAGTGATCATATATATACTATATATAGTATAAAACTATTATTTTCTACAAACCTTTAACATTCACAGTCATTCCTTTACAAGCATCAGCATGAAAAAACCTGTGAAGTTCCAGTATAATGCATATTGCAAAGCTGCGACCCCCCCGTTTTTTTTATTTTTATAAACTGATGTCTTCCATCCATGAGTTCAGTACATATCTGTGGATGGGTCCACTTTATAAACTCCCACAGTGGGAGGGGGGGAGGGGGTGTGTTGTTTTCAGATAAAACTCTGATAGCTGTAGTTCACCAACCACATCGTCTTCACAAACAACTTAAAGAACCATCAGATGATTGAATGTCCGGGTCCGTCACACGCACGCGCGCGCACACATTCACGCACACACGCACGCTGCTAGGTTTTCACCAGCGGCTGTTCTGAAATGTCCTCTGGTGTTCTTTCTCCTTCGCGGGATTTTTTCCTCTTCTTGTGGCCTGTGGAGTCAACACATGTTGTCAGATAAGGAACAGTGAAATTCAAATTCTGTTATTTTTCAAATTGGGACTTAAAGGAACACGCCGACTTATTGGGACTTAAGCTTATTCACCGTAACTTCCAGAGTTAGATGAGTCCATACATACCCTTCTCATCTCCGTGCGTGTTGTAACTCTGTCTGACGCCCCTCTAGCGCTAGCCAAGCTTAGCACAGATCCTGGAGGTAACCGGTTCCATCTAGCCTACTGTTCCCAATAAGTGACAAAATAACGCCAACATGTTCCTATTTACATGTTGTGATTTGTATAGTTACAGCGTGTACAAATAACAAGGTCACATGAGACACAGACGTCTTCTAACCGTATACAAACTGGGAACTATATTCTCAGAAAGGCGACGCACTGCTACTTCTGCTACTTGGGCGGAGTGATTTGCTCGCAGCACCTGAAGAGTTCGTCTGGAGTTCGCTCAGACTTAAAGTAACAGAGTCAACAATTACTAGATAGTAAAAGCATAGTGACCTTGTTATTTGTACACCCTGTGACTATACAAATCACAACATGTGATGGGGATCCTTAATAAACTAAACTAAACTAAACATGTAAATAGGAACATGTTGGTGTTATTTTGTCACTTATTGGGAGCAGTAGGCTAGATGGAACCAGTTACCTCCAGGATCTGTGCTAGGCTTAGCTAGCGCTGGGAGCCGTCAGACAGAGTTACAACACGCACTGAGATGAGAAGGGTATGTATGGACTTATCTAACTCTGGGGGATACGGTGAATAAGCTAAAGTCCCAATAAGTCGGCGTGTTCCTTTAAAAGTGCTCTAAGCGATGTTGGGTGACGTCACTTCTTGTTGACGTTCAAAGTATTGCCAAACAAAACGGAGGCTAGCGCGCCAATCCCTCCTCCTCCTCCTCATCCCGTCCCCTCCCCCTCCCTTCCACGCACTAACGTTACCACCGCAAATCCTTCTTGTCGGCTGGAACACTGTTTGTTATGTTTGGTGGTGCAGGTTGGCACAGTTTGTTTTTGTTGCCGTTTGTGGAGCCCGGGCTGTCTACACAGACCGCGTTTTTTTTACAGTGTGTTCAGGGGTCAGGCAGCTAGCGGATAGTGAGGAGACATTTGCTGTATGTGACAAAAAATGTTGTAGCCTAAAAAACAAGTCACATCACTTAGAGCACCTTTAAAACAGAGATTAGTTCTACTGAAGCTAAAAACACTTAAAAAAACAAAACGCAGCAATGTAAATGTAGCCTTTGGCATGTGCAGATATATGCGGCTAGTTTGGTTTGCTGGCGAGAGTTAGCTACAATAGCTAATCCAGGGGGTTAATTTCTGTCTACTTTCGGATGTTGAACCTCTCGACTATCGGTCTGACGCCTGGTTAGTGTGTGACAACAAGGGCCAATATTTCAGGGGTCGTTGTTCCGAGTCCAATTACCAACTTGATACCCGAGGATGGAGTTGGAGTTAAGGTCGGGACACACCGGGCCGATAATCAGCCATTGGACAGTCTGGCGAGGTCAGTGACTCATATCTGTTCGGTGTGTCCCGTGCCGTCGTCCGTCTGGGGGGCTGTCGGCGTTCATTTTGGCCGACCTGACGTGTTCAGTCGGAGGCAGGGCAGTCGGGACTCACCTTGAAATGGCGAGCGGAATGAGCGTGACTAGAGTCTCTCAAAATCTGATGAAAATCTTTTAAACTGACCTTTGTTGAGCTGAAATGAAGACAGATTCAGCAACTGCACGGCCTATTTCTCGCTTAAAATGTTTTCAGAAACATGTTTCAGTGAACTATTTTAGTCCAATATGAGATCGTATTCTGAACGAGCCGCCGTGACAGTCTGGCTTTGAATTTCCGGAGAAAACAAACCCATGTGACGCGTTCGTCCAATCAGCTGCCGGTTTTCATTTCTTGGGCAACAATACAAGGTAGCGCCGCCTGCTGCTATGGAGATGTATTACAATTCTCAAGTTGGTGTCGCCTCAGTGTGTCCCGAGGCAGTTTTTTTTGTCCTCGGGGACCCGACTGATAATTTCGACTGGCTTTTCTGTCAACGTTCGGCCGTCTGGTGTGTGTGTCTCGGCTTTTAGAGAGACAACGTCTCTAAAAAGATATCTGCATCGTGTCTAGTTTTATCTCTGGAGTTTATCGCTTATAAGCTATACGAAAAAGAAATAGAGCCCTGTATGAAACTTCATGAGAATACAAAGTAGGCAAGTCCAAATCACCAATGTATGTTTAAGAAAGAGGCGTGTGTGTGTGTGTGTGTGTGTGTGTGTGTGTGTTCAAAATCAAAGCAGAGAGAGAGAGAGAGAGAGAGAGAGAGAGAGAGAGAAAAGAAAGGCATAGAAAAGGTTTTGTAAGACTGACTGAGTTTGAGCAGGAGTTTCTTGCCCAGTGTGTCCTCTGAGCCGCTGAGGGACAGGCTGCTGATGAAAGGGGACGTGTCCGTTTCTATGGGAACAGAGGCCATGTCTGAAAGAGGGAAGAGAGACGTAGTCATGCCTCTTTCAATGATGAATAGTTTTCGGTCTCTCTGTTTTCGGAGGAGGACACATTCAAAGTCCTGTGTGACTCTTCAGACAAGTTTGTGCAGTGTGAAACTGAGGACGACGTGTCAACTGACAGCTCTGGAAACTTTTAAAGCCAAGACAAGATTTTCGCACGGCAGTGAGCATGATCGGTCCACGTACTGTAAAGGGCAACAAGTCTGTGTTACCATATTTGACAGGAATCTAAGCATTTTCCTGTTATTTCTGACAATTTGATAAACAAAATATGTATATTATGCTTGAGTAAAGAAAACCCCAATTAACAAAACTGGTAAAAAAAATATTTATATATTTATTTATATATAAAAATAATATTAATAAATGTAAATAAATCCTCAATTGCTATTTTTATTCTCAATACTCATCATTTTTATTTTCCGGGCAAATTTGAGATTTTCTCTGCAAGTCAGTCCGACCAAGAGCCCATTCAAGCCCATTTCCAATTTCTCCAAATCGAGGCACCAATCACAACCGTTGAGGCGGGCTTTACACAAATCACAACAGTTGAGGCGGGCTTGACACGATGACGATAGCGCAGCGACGGCGAGCAGCTTTTTGTTTAAATTCAACATGACGGCTACTGTGAGTACCCGATCCGTTCCACCTGCACAATCTGTTCTGCTGTGGTACGAGGATTTACGACACTACCCAATCTGTTCCCACGCTAGCCTCCAGCTAACGTTAGTTTAGCTAATAGCTAATTCGGCGGACCGCTAGGTGATTATAGCGGTCTGCCGTTAGCCTCCACAGTTAAGCTAACGTTAGTTTAGCTAACGGCTAATTCGGCTAACCGCCAGCTGAGACATCATGTAAACTTTAAAAGACCCTCAAAATAAAACTTGAAAATAAACGTTAACATATATAACAGCTGTTATGTCAGTTCTACTTGTGCTCATTTAAAATACAATCACTCAATACTTGTCTTTATTGTTATTACTGTAAAGTCTTAATTTAGCTGAAGCCTGCTTTTCCCATTATGTTTGACTTAACGTTATTTTAGACTGAATCTAGCCGTCGGTTCTGCTTGCACGATCCGTTCTGCGCATGCGTTATTTTAGACTGAAGGCTGTCGGCTAGCGGTTAGCCGAATTAGCTGTTAGCTATTCCGGTGGAGGCTAGCGTGGAACAGATTGGGCAGGTCGTAAAACAGTATTATCATCTGCGCATACGCCATGGCATACGTGTCATCTTGCACATGCGCAGAACGGATTGTGCCGGTGGAACGGATCGGGTACTGACAGCTACCGAACCCGTTGATGCCGCTGTCGCTGCTACGTCACCCGGATCGGTGGTCTGATTGGTTGAAGGACTATCCAATTGCGCCCAGAGGCATTTGAGCGGCGTCCGTTGGTGACGTTCCCCTTCCTGAAAATGTGAGTAGAAAGAGTCTTTCCGACCAATCAGATTGCACGTCTAAACATAGTGGTTAACAGTAAGAGCTCATACCAGTGTGCGCGTCGGCCTCAGATCTGTCCTCCCTGATGTAAGGGATCTCATCCATCCTGAGAAACACTGAGTCGCTGGGGCTCTTCTGGCCGTCAGACTTGCTGCCTGCAGCAGATACACATAAACGCACGCACGCATCAAAATACACATGAGGCCTTTCCTGTGGTGTAGTCTTAATGTATTGTTGTGGGTATACTGTACGACTTTTTTTTTAATTTCCTGGCTCAGAATGGGCCTTTGAGGTGGGGGCATATCAAAGTGTGGGGTCTGGGTGTCCTCCCCCAGGGTTATTTTGAGCGTCAAAGACTAATTTCCTGCATTCTGATACACTTTTATGCACCGATTTATGGTGGGAATACCTTTATTTATCCTATGAGAAGGAAAACACAGATGACATTCACAATTATATCAAAAATATAATGGAATATAAAGCAGTAAGGGGGCTTTCACATCAGGGGCCTAAGCCTGGATCACAAAAGTTGAACCCAAAGCAACGAGGAAAAAATAAAATAGGCTACTTATATTTGTCTTAAATGTGCGGTAGGGCTTTGACTTTTGCCCAAAAATCATATTCGAAATTCATTTGTTTATCAATATTGGAATATATTGGAATATTTATTAATAATATTTTGACCATTAAATGCCTTCAGTAACACTTATATTGGTATCAAACTTAAGTTGTAAATGTTCTGTCCACCAGGGGGCAGTATATCAGTCAATGTCAATAGGCAGGCAATGATGTTTCCAGAAGAAAAACGCACTGTCATGACTGTGAGTGAGCGAGAGTTACATTTTGAAATGCGTGAAAAAGCCTCGGAATCTGAATTGAAAACGTTTACAAGCAAACACATTTACAAAAAATAATGCCCATAACAGGTTTGAATATTAAGGGCTGCCTAATATTCGTTCGAATGTCATTATTGTTTTTAAATATTCGAATTATATTCGAATAACAAAGTTCGGAGTCAAAGCCCTAATGTGCGGTGAAGGGAGGATGCTGGCGTTAGTGTAGGCGGAGCATTTGGGTCCGGTCGCTACGCACACACTACACACTGCGCTCAGAGAGGAGCGGGGCGATGAATGTTCAGCAGTGTTAGTTTACGTCGCTGTCACATTACTCGACCCCGTATTTGTGAATAGATGTGAAAGTTCTGTCTCAAAATCATGTTGTTGCGTATCATTGCAGAGATTGAGATTTCTTAGTGGGTATACTGCATATACCTGCGTATCACGTAGACTACACCTCTGGGCCTTTCCATTTCTGTAATTAAAAACCCAAGATGACAACAAATGTCTAACACTCCAATTGCTTCTCATAGGGATCCGCTAACGAGCACAAACAAAAAGACTGAGAATCTGCAGCCTCGTGTATTTTCTTTGTTTTCATGTTTTTATCTCATTTATATTAAGTAATTTCTCTGCCTGTCAGTCTGTTTATCTCTCCTCAGACTCTGCCTCTTTGCAATTTGGATGAGGTTATTAAACTCTATTCATTGTGAATATTCTTCCCTAATGAATTCAGAGAAAGTCATTGGAGGGAGCCATCATTGTTTGTCTGCCTCTGCTGGCTCACATCAGCTCTCATTTATTTCGGTCTGAACTGTGAACCTGCTCCAGGATTGTCATTTTCCTGTCTGTCTCAGGAGTGGAGGACACTTACGGACGATGCGGTTCTTCTCGTTCAGCAGCGAGGTGCTGTGCGGGACGCTGGACTGCTGTCCTCGGGTTCGGGCGGAGCTGGGCCGGCCGTGCTCCCTGGGTGGGGGCATGAGAGTGGTGGTGGTGGTGCTGCTGCTGCTGCTGTGCCCCGGGGGCATCAGCGTGGCGCCGTGCTCCGCGGCCGGGGCCTCTGGGGTTGGGCCGTTGCCTTCTGCCAGACGGCCGTCTGCATCCGGCGTCAGAGGAGAGCTGTCCATCCGGGTGGCTGTCACAGCGTTCTGGTAGTGGCTCCGGGTGATCTGACACACAGGAGCAGAGGATTATGGGTAGTGTTAAGGGTTGGAAGGATGCTATTTTACAGTGGCTCCGTGCAGAGCTTAGCGCCGCCCATGATGATTATGATTGGTTTAATTGGTTTAAGAATTACCAATAAACCAGAGCACATTTTTCTCCCATCCCGGAATGCTATGTGGACTAGCCAGCCCCTCCTCCGCTTTGCAGCGTGTGGATAGTAAAAGCGAGACTTATCCTAATACTAATCTGGCGCAAAATGAACCTAGGGGTTAATAACAAATGTGTACCGAGTCAACCGTTCTCTGGGATATGTTTTCATGCTAATTGAATGTGAACAGTTTTAGTGCAAACCGCTAATTAGCTTCTAACGCTAGTCGTCAGGGCATGCGAAAGTAAAAAGAAATCGTTATTTCTATACTAACAAGGCTAAAAATAGCACCACACTTCCACGGTAGCATAATGAGGGTCCCTACATGTAAACTGAAGCATTGAACAGACAGTTTATTAAAAAGATAGTTTAGAAAGTACTGTTCACGTACAGGCACCATCTTGGGAATGCTATGTTACTGTTTACTGGTTGCACGGCATTCGTGGTTCGACTGGTCGTGACTGTTTTCCCAAGATGGCGCCTGCCTGTATACGTGAACGGTATTGTCTTTATAAACTATCTTTTATTTATTTTTTAAGATTATTTTTGGGGCATTTTTAGGCCTTTTATTGACAGGACAGATGAAGACATGAAAGGGAAGAGAGAAGGGGAATGACATGCAGCAAAGGGCCACAGGTCGGAGCCGAAACCAGGCCCGCTGCGTCGAGGAGTAAACCTCTAAATATGGGCGCCCGCTCTACCAACTGAGCTATCCGGGCACACATAAACTATCTTTTTAATAAACTGTCTGTACACTTACAAAGTTCTCAATGCTTCAGTTTACATGTAGGGACATTTCATTATGCTACTGTGGAAGTGTGGTGCTATTTTGAGCCTTGTTAGTGGTATAGAAATAACGATTTATTTTTACTTTCGCATGCCCCGACGACTAGCGTTATAAGCTAATTAGCGGTTTGCGCTAAAACTGTTCACAATCAATTAGCATGAAAACATATCCCAGAGAACGGTCGACTCGGTAAACATTTGTTATTAACCGCTAGGTTCATTTTGCGCCAGATTAGTATTAGGATTAGTCTCGCTTTTACTATCCACACGCTGCAAAGCGGAGGAGGAGCTGGCTAGTCCACATAGCATTCCAGGTCAACTCGGTACCCATGTGTTATTAACCCCTAGGTTCATTTTGCGCCGGATTTGTCCTTTAAGTCTGATTCATGGTCCTGCGGAGGCTACACGCAGAGCTTTCGCCGTAGCCAACGTAAGTGGCCTGAAGCTTATACTTGTGCGTTGGTGTCTGTGTCGTAGCGTATCTCTTTAAGAGAATAGCATGGCCGGCGTGTGTGTGCGCGCTAGGGGAGTGTATACTGTATGATAAAAGGCCGTGTTCCCTGAGGTGGTGCGACATTCAGGTGTTACCTTGATGATCTGCAGATGTGTGAGCTGTCTGACAGAGTAGTCTGGCAGGTAGACGTTCCCCCCACCGTTTAGTTGGCTCATGCTGCCTCCGTACAGCATGGACTCAGAGCGGTCCAAACCACTGCTGCGAGAGGGGGATCTGTGGACTGCAGGAGATCAAGAAACCAATCAATCTTTCATGGAGCACTTTCACAGAAACGGATGAGACTCGATCAAATCACGAGCGAGCTCAGGGCTTCCTTTTTCATTTTCCCTTCTTGATATGAGGCGGGCTCAGCCATTGGAGCTGAAAGCTTCCATTCAGTCAGTCCCTTCGCTGCTGTGAATGCTGCATTTATATTCTGGCAGTTAAATGACTCGGACGTGTCGACATATTTCAAGCTGTTCAGAGAAATTTTAAATGGCGTGGCCAAAGATTTGTGGAGCGTTTGAGTGCTGCTGATCAGGTTTTTCACTCCAAGTAAAGTGCACAGTCACAAGCAGTCATTTAGTTTTGACAAAATGTAGATTCTTTCAGTTTTATGATTTTAAGATTGTTTCATTTCTTCTGTTTCCTTGGTAAATACATCTAGTGTGTATCTGCATATGTAGTCTATATATATATATATGAATACAGTACAAGAAACTATTCCAGATTTCAATCCTCACACTAAACTGAAAACAGTTTTTGAAGCAGTTTTTCTCATAAGAATATAAACACAACTGTGTGTGTGTGTTTGGGTGTGTGTAGGCTATTTTTACCTGCTGGCATGATGGAAGGAACCCCAAAGTAGGAAAACGCTCCATTCTCAAACTTCAGCGCCTCCTTACCAAACTCCACCTCAACTCGACCCTGAAGGAACACAGAAACACTGCGGTGAGCCGACCAGCTTCTGTCAGTCTACTTGCAGTGACTTCTTGCAGTATTAAAAGCTGGTGTACCTGCAGGACCAGGACAAAGTAGTCCACGGGTTTGTTGCGCTGGAACAGGAAGTGCTGCGACGCTCGCTTGTTCTTCTCGTCGAAGCTGAGTTCCTGAACCACGCTGGGGTGTTTGATCAGCCTCAGCAAGATCTTCTCTGAGATGTGAGCGGGTTTGAAGGGCTCCACCTCTGACAGAGGGAGGAGAGAAGAGATGACAACATTTTCTCATGGCCCAATCCGGAGGACTGGCCATCCCACTCAGGACTCTGGCTGGTATAAAAATGGGCATGACCAGGATCTAGGGTTGCCAACTTTGTCGCTGAATTAAGGGACAAAAGGTGTCCTGCCACAGCAGTGTGGGTACGGTTTTGTGTGAATGTACGGTGTATTGTTTTAAGCCATTTGTCTTAATGACAACGATCTCTTACTTTAATATTAATACCTAGACTTACTCATGCCTTGGCAACATACAGTGGATTTAATAATAGTTTGTTAATGCAGTGTTTCCGTTAGGATTTTTTTTAGCAGTGGGGGCAGGTCCGAACTTTAGTTACCATATATGCCAACTTTGATCTTGATTGATCTAAGCTAAGCATTCTGTAGCAAATAACAATAAACCCACTATTAATTACATAATCTTAATGCATTGTCACACCTTAAGTGTGTAAATAATGCACCTACAATACAAACGTTCTCCGACATGCACTCTAACAATGCAGCCCTATTTCCGATACCGTGGGGGTGCAGAAATGTTGCCGTGGGGGGGCCGCCACGGTCAAATCAACATAGAGGAAACACTGGTTAATGTGTGCATTTCTTTGGAAGCATGTTGGGTCAAGTCATTCTTATCTCCATGGTCAAATGAAAAAAAGTACAGAAGGCTTTCGTTGAGTCAACGCTTGAAGGGCTTTACCCACTTTTTTTTATTTTTTTTACTTCCCATGGTTTATTGTAGCTGCACAGCCTTTTCTTTTGAAACGGTCTCCCTGTCTCAACCTGAAATGCTGAATCCTTTTCTTTTTTTTTAAATTAAGACCCATGTTTAAAGCCCATCTTTTTCATTCACATAGTTTTTGCTTGTTTTCACGTAGAATCCCCAAGCAGCAAGAGATAGGATTTGTTTTTCAGGTCTTGTAGGATGTAAACTGAACCAGCTCAAGGTTTCCACGGGACCTGTGAGAATGCATCAGCCATGTGGGACCATCACTTTTCCCAACGCTCTTAAATCCCAATAAACTCAGCCCTTACGCTTTACCTTAACTTAAACTCAATCCTATTCCAAACCAAAGGCCCAACATTCTCTGTCCCTTTAAAGAACTGAGACTGGAGGAAGTATCCTGAGTTTGGATGCTATCCCTCGTCTCTCCTTCCCTGTGAGGAGTTTGCTTGTTCCACAGTGTAGAGATCCAAGAACACAGACACACAGCAGCGAGCTGATTGGCTGTTACCTGTGGACAGGAAGCGGTGTGTTGCCAGGAGAAGCTGAGGAGAGATGTTCACTTTCATCTCGTTCTCCGACAGTTTGAAGATGGAGAAGTCCTGCTGCTTCCGCTCGTGGTGAGAAACACGGCGCTTCGTACGATTGTCAGCTGATTGGGCAGACACACACCGACACACAGAATGAGGAAATCCCACAGCTCTTAATGCACACGTGTCAAACTTAAGGCCCGCGGGCCAAATCCGGCCCCCATATCAATTTAGGTTCACAATCAATTTTGGCTCGCCTATTCACTTTTTACAAAGTTTTTGGTGCCTTTTTCAACAATTTTGACTAATTTTTTCTGCGCTTTTTTCCGATGTTTTTGGCATTGTCTTTGACATTTTTGTCAACCAAACTGTAGGTGAGAAGACTATATGAGACATGCAATAATACAGTCAAAGATATTTGACTTTTTCGATGACATAAAAGAAAGAAACTCTACATGTCTGGCCCTTGATACGATTCTCCTTTTCCAGAGTTTGACACCCCTGTCTTAATACATGCGATACATTCATATTTTGCATTATGCATACATACTGTAGAGGTCCGTCTCGTCGAGGATCTCTGACTTGATGATTTCCTCGATGACGTCCTCCAGGGTGACGATGCCCATCACCTCATAGAAAGGGTCGCCCTCTCCCTCGTTGTTCACCCGCTGCACGATGGCCAGGTGGGACTTCCCTGGACGAAAAAGGTCGACTCAGTCATCACTTTTAACCCAGATTGTGTTTAGAAAATACTTTACAGGGCAAAGTATACAGTACTTATGCAGTATTTATGAGGAACGCATTACAAATGATTAGTGACCCCTCCCATCCATTACACAGCGAATTTGAACTTCTACTCTCAGGGAGGCGTTTCAGAGTACCAACAGCAAATAGAAACATCTTTAAGAAATCCTTCATCCCCAATGTTGTGAAGGTGCTAAATAACATTGCAGGTTTTTAAGCATTTTTAGTAGGCTATATTTATCTATTTATTTACTTATTTTACTTTTTGTAAACGTAACCTTTGTAAAGTCACTTTTTATGAAATGTATTGTCTGTTTTGTCCGTCTTGGCTATGTAGCCTACTGTTTGTAATGTCCTGTCTCTCTTGTATTCTTGGTGAAACCGAAGAAAATTCTGAGGACAATAAAGTTTTTCGTATTCGTATTCGCAAAACATTTGGACAAAGCAAAATGCAACTGCAGTGTTTTCTCGAGGTTTGTTGAAGACTTAGGTGCACATATTTTTCATCTTAAAAAAATGCAATTTCACAACGCACCTTTTTGAATTTCCATTTTTCAAAACCATTATTTGGTCTCTTTATATATTTAATAAATATAACACTCAAAGAGCTTAAAAACTAAACTTGCTAAAGACGTCCACAGGGGAGCGACTACAATCATTAGATCTGAGAACAGTCATTTAGTTACTTTTGATGCAATGATTTTACATTTATTGGGCTTAGATGCTGCCCAAAAGGGCTTGGGTGCTGCACCTAACCCTTATCAGTATCAAAACAAAGCTATGACACGGTGGGGGGGGATGTATTATGTGTCAGCATAACAAGAAACTAGCCAGATCTGATTATCATTAGTGGTGTCCCAAACTAAATTTCAATCTCAACTTTGAGTCCGGTGAGGGAACGTTGCTTTGCCTCCCAGTAAAGAGAAATTAAACCTTTTAATCCCGAACAAAGAAATCTGAGATTCCTGATTGGAAGGCCGACCAGCCTATGTTCGCTGTTATAAACATGATCATCACAGTGGGACAGCAAGCCACTTTAAAAAGTTGAACTGAAGTGTTTCAATTTGACTGACAAGGAGCACAAATATGTAAAATAGCTGCTGTAAAGTCTTTTGCTGAAGGTACTGATGTCTTGGCAGTAGTAAATGGTCAATTATCTCACCAATAAATCACTGAACAAGATGTGTTTCCTCTGATTCAGGAGACGAGATAATAACCAGGATGCAGATACTTGGTGCAATGTCTGCATATTGTCAAATAAATACGATTTTGGCTGGTTACAGACTGATCACATGAAGTGGGGTATGTATGACACACCAATTTGTATGCCATTTTGGCGTGTTATCAAGACGCATAATCGCTTTGTAGCGTGTTTATCAGCGCCGTTTGGCCTCCATTCACTTACATTACCTTGCGAAGATCGGGGGGGTGGTTGGGTCAAACAACACAGGACTTACACCCAGGAGAGCGGGGATCGTGTCCCGCGTGTCACGTTTTCCTAAACCCAACCGTCGCTTACTTCTTTTCCTAAACCCAACCCTGTTCTTCTTTTACTAAACCCAACCCTGTTCTTCTTTTCCTAAACCCAACCCTGTTCTTCTTTTCCTAAACCCAACCCTGTTCTTCTTTTACTAAACCCAACCCTGTTCTTCCTTTTCCTACCCAACCCTATTCTTCTTTTCCTAAACCCAACCCTGTTCTTCTTTTACTAAACCCAACCCTGTTCTTCTTTTCCCTAAACCCCAACCCCTTTTCTTCTTTTCCTAAAACCCTGTTCTTCTTTTCCTAAACCCAACCCTGTTCTTCTTTTCCTAAACCCAACCCTGTTCTTCCTTTTACTAAACCCAACCCTGTTCTTTTCCTTATACTAAACCCACACCCGTTCTTCTTTTCCTAAACCCAACCCTGTTCTTCTTTTACTAAACCCAACCCTCTTCTTCTTTTCCTAAACCCAACCCTGTTCTTCTTTTCCTTAAACCCAACCCTGTTCTTCTTTTCCTAAACCCAACCCTGTTCTTCTTTTCCTAAACCCAACCCTGTTCTTCTTTCTTAACCCTAACCCTGTTCTCTTTTCCTAAACCCAACCCTGTTCTTCTTTTACTAAACCCAACCCTGTTCTTCCTTTACTAAACCCAACCGTGTTCTTCTTTTCCTAAACCCAACCCTGTTCTTCTTTTACTAAACCCAACCCTGTTCTTCTTTTCCTAAACCCAACCCTGTTCTTCTTTTACTAAACCCAACCCTGTTCTTCTTTTACTAAACCCAACCGTGTTCTTCTTTTCCTAAACCCAACCCTGTTCTTCTTTTACTAAACCCAACCCTGTTCTTCTTTTACTAAACCCAACCGTGTTCTTCTTTTCCTAAACCCAACCCTGTTCTTCTTTTACTAAACCCAACCCTGTTCTTCTTTTCCTAAACCCAACCCTCTTCTTCTTTTACTAAACCCAACCCTGTTCTTCTTTTACTAAACCCAACCCTGTTCTTCTTTTACTAAACCCAACCCTGTTCTTCTTTTCCTAAACCCAACCGTGCCGTTGTTGTCCCGCGTCCCGTTATTATTTTCCTAAATCCAGCCGTCTCGTTGTTCTTTTCCTAAACCCAACCCGTCCGCTGTACATGCGGATAGCTCCAAATGCGTACAGATAACACGCGCCACTTGGCTTAAGAAAGTGGCGTGTATGTTTACGCGAAGTCATGATATCACATGGATGGGTCCGAAATTCCAAACTAACATGCTATTTACACTAAAACAGCATGTGAGAAGAGTCCCAAATCTTAGAATGTAACCAATAGTGCGCGAATTGCATGCTATTTCCAGTGAAATATTACATTATGCAAACACTGGACACTACACCAGCATAGGTATCCCACAATGCAATGCGGTAGCGACCAAGGAGCTCTGTAACGTCAAAAACGCTTTACTTTTGCCGTCTCTTCTCACGTGTTTGGCTCACACCGAGTGGGAGCTCTGCAGCCTGATGCTCAGTAAGTGGAGCAGCAGGAGCTGAATGCAGTGGGTGTAACAGCGAGGGAGGATTCAATACAAAACACAGGAACGCAATCCATCACATGGACACACTCTCCAGAGTCTGATGGGCCTCTGCTGTGTTTCCAGGAGGATGAGTGTGTGTGTGTGTGTGTGTGTGTGTGTGTGTGTGTGTGTGTGTGTGTGTGTGTGTGTATGTGTGTGTGTGTGTGTGTGTGTGTGTGTGTGTGTGTGTGTGTGTGTGTGTGTGTGTGTTTCTGGAGGTAAAATCTTGGGGCATTTCCAAAGACAAATGGAGTAATTAATAATCTGTGCACTGCTGGGGGGAAAAACTTGTTCTGCAGAAGGAAATAAAACATAAAAGGCAGGCAGGGTCTTAAATGGGATTCAATTTAATTAATTTAAACGAAGCGGAAAGAACAAGAAGAAAGGGTTGTGTGTGTGTGTGTGTGTGTGTGTGTGTGTGTGTGTGTGTGTGTGTGTGTGTGTGTGTGTGTGTGTGTGTGTGTAGCTAACGAGACACTGCACTGCAGACAGCAGCAGGTTGTGTGTTACGTCACTCATCCATCCCTCGTCTTCTACAAGTAAAAAAAAAAAAAAAAAAAAAAAAAAAAAAAAAAAAAAAAAAAAAAAAAAAAAAAAAAAAAAAAAAAAAATCACAGACAGACCCACAAAAAAAAAAAAAAAAAAAAAAAAAAACAAAAAAAAAAAAAAAAAAAAAAAAAAAAAAAAAAAAAAAAAAAAAAAAATCAACTTCCTCCTTCCACTCATGCCTGCCAAATACTACCAAACACACACACACACACACACACACACACACACACACACACACACACAATCAATTCTGGCAGAGCTGCATTCAGCTAAATAGGTCAGCCTTACATACAAAATAGCTTGGAAGAGGAGAGAGTATTTTCAGTCAGTCTTATATGTTCTTTCTCTCTGTGTTCTGCAGATTTTTCTTATTCGTTTCTCCATCAGTGTTTCTCTTAACACTTCTTTTTCCTTCTAGTATTTCTTTGACCTCCCAACCTCGTTTAATGCCCTTGATTTCCTCTTAAAGGGACAGTTCAGATGTTTTGTTGTTTTAAAGGGGTTAGTTCAGATTCACCAAAGTTGCACAATAACACTAACAAACACCGATTGAGGCAGCGGTAGACTAGCAACTCCCGTGTTCTGCGAGGTAAAATGACTGTTTTTGTCAAAGGAGTCTGGGGGCTTTGAAGATAGCATCGATGGAACGGTTTTGTTAATATTATTTAAAAATGGAGCTTTACAACAGCTTAGTCAGAGAGGCTAATTTATACAGAACTCCCTCTAAGGAATGCATCCTTTGTTCCTGTCCATTCATTCTGTGTCCCATGTGAGCAACCACCTCTTTCACATGGCAAGACCTGCAAATGTGTGGCCTCCAGAAGGCTAGTAGGTAGTCTATGTCCACCACATTCCACTTCTGGGATTGGTCCGATGCCGCAGGAAATTCCACCGGATGCCGCTCTTTTCGGCCAGATGTCCTTGACCTTCCTCTTTCTTTGTGTTGGAATTCTAAACTCCGGTGGATTTGTGAGGACTATGGTTAACTGCTCCTCAGATCTCTGCAGGGTAAATCCAGACAGCTAGCTAGACTATCTGTCCAATCTGAGTTTTCTAACGCACGACTAAAACAACCTTTGAACGTACACACGTTCCACCAAAACAACTTCCTTCCCGAGGCTATTTTGCAGAGGCACCGGGGCTCCGTTGGGAGCTTAGCGCCGCCCATGACGATTGTGATTGGTTTAAAGAAATGCCAATAAACCAGAGCACGTTTTTCTCCCATCCCAGAATGCTGTGTGGACTAGCCAGAGCCTCCTCCGCAGCGCTGTGGAGGAAGGTCTGGCAATGCGTGACTAGCTAGTTGGCTAAACTCAGCAAATTCACTTTATCAAGTGTCACTGCAGGGTCCCATGTCCAAAACTTAACACTTGATCAGAGAGCAATAGATTTAGATGAATTTGAAAGTGATTTTGTCCAGCTGATCAGGATAAGGGCTGATCAGCTGAAACATGTACTGTGAAAATATAATGAATACAGAGAACAGATGGCAAGGAGACAAACTGTAAATACAGCACACTGAATATTTTATACTCTGCCTCCTGGGACACGGTACAGTAACAAGGACAGAGAGAAAGAGGGAAAGGAATTAGAGGGAGAAAATAAAGGACTGTGGTTGGGTGGATATGGCCATAAAAGGTCTCATGTAAATCAATCAGTGTGAACAGAGGAACAGGATAAATAAAGTCCCTCCAGAGGGTTTGATTTAACGTCATTATTGGCACAACAGTGATGCAATTATATAACGGTTACCAACATAATAAAAGTTATAATATGATGTATTCATATTGTGGGTCATTTTGCTCTCAAAATCCAAAAGCAACAGAGGATTTCTTGTCCCTCCCTGTTTAGTCAGCAAGCCAACTTAAGCTAACGTTAGCTTTGAAGAGAACGTGGGATTTCCCAAACTGAATAAACACTGCACATATAAACACTAAACCGCTTTGCTAGCTCAATCATGTTGTAACTAAGATATCTGCTGCAAAAAAATATTTTTTGGATGGATAGGTTTAGCTACTATAATGTTAATGTTGTCTGTGAACTTCTAACAACAGAGACAAGTTCTTGTCCCTGTTTAACGTTTATTATTCTAAGTGTCTGACAACATTATGGAAAGGATTTCTAAGGAGGTCGACCTTTCTGTTAAAGAGTAAGATCCTTTTTTTCAACATAAAGACATCCGCGAAATTGCGTTCGCTAAAGCCACCAGGTAAATGAACATTTCATTCATTCATTCGTCATTTTAGCATTGTATAATACACTTCATTCAAAGTCGACAGAAACAAAATAAAACTAAGAACCACTTTTCCAACCATCACAACTCTAGTTTTGGTTGAAATAAACACAGTTTACCGATTTCCATATGTTGGCTCTATACACGCTAAAAGTATAGCTTTTTTAAATGGAGTTTAGCGCTAGCGACTTCAGAGCTGTTTCTGGTTAAACAGAAAGGTCTCAAAGAGGTTTTAAAGGTCTATCTCTGAAGGGATCCTTTCCATAATGTTGTCAGACACTTAGTTGTTATATTAATCTTTTTAGTCTGTTAGCAGAAAAACGAGCACTTTCGTGAAGGTAAATACAAGCTGGACAACTGCCCTATTAACTTACATTGTAGCTTGTCAAGATGGTGGGATTTCCCAAACTGAATAACCACACATATAAACTGCTTTGCTAGCTCAATCTTGTTGTAACTAGATATCTGCTGAAAAAAATATTTTTTCTATTGACCGATTTAGCTCCTGTACGTGCGCCAAATTTAGCTGTAGCAGCTATTCTTTCCATAGCGACGTGCCACCGGCACAGCTAGACTCTACTCTTTTTTCTTTTTTTTTTCGTTTAAACCAATGAAACATTTTTATATAAATATGTTGTTGAGTTTTTTGTGTGTCCCACTAATTTTCATTAATACAAGTCCTTCAAAAAAAATTTTTAATTCAACTCTGTAATGTTGACATGGAAATGGAGAAGTAATATTTAAAGTGATGAGCCTGGTGTGCTCTGGGCGTACTATCATTTTGATTTGAGCACGTTCCAAATGTCTAGTCGACCAATCAGATTGCCTGGTCGGACCTACTTGTTGTATAATACAACATCTCCCTTTTGTAAAAGGATAATAGTGAATCATAACTTGATTTTTTAAAATGAAAATATGTCACATATTTGTCATATTTTGTCAATATTTACCACAGCTGATATCTTGTTTAGACTCTGAGATGGAAACGTATTTGCTGGCTGTTCTTCTTCGGAAAACTTTCACCACAAATTAAAGTCAGAGCTCTTACTTGGCCACACCGAGTCTTTTCTTATCTACATTTTGAAGCTAATGTTGTTCTCGTGGTCTGTTTTGGCATCATCGTTGAAAAGACAAACTTCTCTGGTTTTCTGGCAGAGGGATGCAGACTCTCGTCCAGGATGTGTGTGTAAAATGTTCACCGTTCAGCCTTCCATCTGTCTAACCAAGCTTCCCCCGGCACTGGCAAGGCTTTTCGTACCTGCATTGTTCACAGCAGGAGGAGGTGTTACTTGGCTGGTTTCATTTGTGCCAGACACGCTGCTTAGCATTCAGGCCAAAAAAACAGACCGGCAGAGTCTCTGCTACACCTCTGCAGTGTCTTTAAATGTGTTGAAATGAGTGTATATTCTAACTCTTGGCAGGCAAAGGTGTGCCTTATTTTCCAGACACTGCTTCTTCCATGCAACTCTTCTAATATACTGCAGTTAATGAGCTCTCACTGCAAACATGGCATTGGTGGTGTTGCTTTTTAGATTTCTAGGGTAGAGTTACCATTGTTTCGACTTTATTTCATTTTGAAGTTATCTGCTTCACGCCGAAAAATACTAATGTTAATGCAGTTGAAACAATGGTTGTATGGTATAACAAAAGTTCTCTTTACCTTTTGTGTAGGACCATATTATTATAGCTGAAAACAGGGGATTCGTAGAGATTTGGACTTTGAAGCTTGCAAATATGAATATTAATGTGTTAATATTCTTTTTAGCCAGCTCAGCCACGACGACAGTGTGAAAAACTCCATCGCTACCTTGTTAGCCGGTTCCTGAATGGGCGTATGTGTGCAGTGCCGTGAAGCAATTCGTCACATCGCGAGACCTGATATCACGCCATACTTCCTGGCGCTGAGGCCGGGGGGTCGCCAGCCGAAAGTTGCAAGGGTGGTTCTTCCTCTCACAGGCCCTAGGGGGGAGCAAGACGACCACCATTCAACTTGAAAAAAAGTCATATAACCATTCCAATGACTCCGAAGCTGTTCAGTTAAGGTAAATTAAGCCAAAAAGAAAAACACTGCATAGTTCCCCTTTAACTTTCTATGCGTTCAAACTACAGCCAAGATAGTAGTTACCTTGTTTTAAACGTTTTCTTATTGTGACATATGAAAGGCCTTAAGCTCTGCCAGTCCTGTTATCTACTCCACAACACTCTGAACACTGAGCTGTGGCTTCACAAGTCGGCTCAGTCAACCTGAATAAAATCTTAAGTAGCCACCGGGCTCATTTAGCAAAGCACATGTATTACAATAGAGGTCTTCACCAGGCCTTTCAGTGACCAACTATTACGCTACCAATCCCAAACTGTAGGGTTTCCGTCTTCGTGGCCAACAAACGGTACAAATCTCCTTTTTAAATCTTTTTGTTGTTTTTAAATTGTGTTTCAAATGTTGAAAGCTGGAGACAAAATAAGAACATTCACAAGATTCAGACTTGATAACATGCTATCAATCCCCAACCCAGTCATAATTTACCAAAGCAAACCTGATAATTTTGCTTTTAAATGTTCTAAAATGTATTTGAAAGTAATGAATACTAAAAAGCATGTATTCTTTCAGATAGTGTTGCCAACTTGGCGACTTTCTCAGTAGACTTAGCAACTTTTCAGACCTTCTCAGCGGCTTTGTTTCTATAAAGCGACTAGCGACAGATTTGGCGACTTCAGACCATCAGGGAAAATGCGAGATATATTATATTGTAATTCATTTCCGTGCATGCTGCTCACAGTAATCACAGTCCACGGCTCTTCTGCCAACAGTACAGTGCCTCTCTCTCCATCTCCTCTAGCGCCGGGAGAAGCAGGCAGTCGGCCGCCACAGCCTCCAAGCTTTATGCAGATGATACCTGATGATGTCACCAATATGCTAATGAGCGTATGGCGTCACTTGTGCTAGCTCCTTTCATTGGAAAAACTGGCGCCAGACTGGGAAAGTCGCCCCAGACACCAGACATCATAAAGCTTGATTTAGGGTCTTGCAGAGGCTCCACGGAGAGCTTTCGCCGCAGCCTATAAGTGGCCAGAAGTTTATACTTGTGTGTTGGTGTGTGCGTCGATCTAATAGCAGGGCCGGCATTTGTGTGTGTGTGGTAGAGCGAGTGAGAGAGTGACGGCCATTAGCTTTTGGAGCAGTAGCGACTCTAGAGGCACAGTAGGAGAAACAAAGTGTCTCCCCTGTTCTTTCTGACCACAGTGGGAAATCTGGAGCAGGAAAAGTTACCCCTCTCCTTGATTTCATAATGTTGATGGAGAAGGCGAACCAGAAAATGAGGCGGGGGGGGGGGAATGCAACGCTAACAAGCCACGACCGAGCGACGTGCGTCCCCGCGACGTGCAGTTGCATTGTTTGAGAAGTACATGTCAGGCTACAGCGTAGGGTCCGTGTCTCCATGGACCTAGGTACGTTGCCACGGCGTAGATTTTACGCAGAAGCATAAATCACACTGAACTCTGGCATACTGAGAAATGCAGAGAGCTTTCCCTGGCGGTGAACGGCTTCATCGGCATCGTGTGAACTCGTTTGGCAAGGGCGTGAATGTAACGTACGTTTATTAAAGTTCCACACTAGCTTTTACTTGTCGGACTTGACATACAGCACTTAAAGCTGCACTATGAGTTCCTGCATGACGTCACTTCTGTTGACATTCCAAGTAAATACCAAACAAAACAGAGCAAGCTCGCCCGTCCCCTGACTAAAGCGTCTTATATACTATACTTATATACAACTGGCGCGTGCAAATGTGACGTCATGGGATCGCCGTGACTATTTATACCCGCGCTGGTGGTCGCGACACTAGTTGCAGTCTTCTCCAGAACAGCGGTGGCGCTAATGAGCAAATGCTACCGACGTTGCTCTTTCTACTGACTAGAAGAAGAAGAAAAAGGTAAACAACGGCAGAACTGGCAGCAGCATTGCCGTCACTGCTCCGATTTGATTGGATGACCTACTTGGTCGGATCAAGACTTTCATTCACCATAAAAGAACTCATCTTAACCCGGTAGGTTTACAAGACTCTGAGAGTCCTGGCAGCCGGTTGTCGGCGAACTCGTTCCGGCCTCCTGCCGGCAGGATATTACGTCATTTTGACGTCACAATGGCGCGCGCCATCTTGGATGCGTCTAGTATATAAGAGCCTTAACTGTCACTAATCCCCCACCCCCCTCCCCCAACCATCTTGTCGGTAATTGGCTGGAACGTGGTTTTTGTATTTTGGTGCACAGCCTGTGCCCCTAGTGTTTGTTTTTGACGTTTACGGCCCCTGTGTTGTCTCCGGAGACCGGGCTTTTTCACGGTGTATTCAGGGGACCAGGCCTACGATTTGAGACCAAAAAATGTAATCGCGCTGAAACCGTGCAGGAACTCATAGCGCACCTTTAAGATTTGAGACTCACAGTGCTTTTCCCTTGCAAAAACAACGACTTTGTCCCACTTTTGCCTTTTACCCTTTGGTAGCATGTTAAAGTAGACAAATGTGCGTTAGTAAGACAGAATTACAGTGAGCAGGCTGACCAGTATACACAGTATACATAAATCACATAGACTGTTAATATTATACAGTCTATGATAAATCATCAATCAGCTCTGAGTCAGAAACAGATCAGAGAATCAAAGCAGATGAACTGATCTTGAGAAACGTGGCCAGGAGCTGAGCGCCACCGGTCTCAACTGTGTATGATGCACTCATACCCACAGCAGTGATACACTAAAAAACAACAGGCTGCGCAATTGTGGGTGTGTTGCTATGGGGAACGGGTAGAAGAAGAAATACAAACTAGGGAGTTAGCAAAAACGCTAAGACGCTACGCAGATGTTTGAACGTAGATATAAAACATTGTTTTATTTCTATGTGTTTGCACTTATTTAATTTGTCCCAGAGCTCTCAGTGGCAGCATCCACTGCTGCAGGGGTCCCAAAATGAACGAGGGAACCTGCGTTTTTCTGCCGCAGTGCCTGAAGGTGTTGTTGCACACAGAAAAAAAAAAAAAAAAAAAAAAAAAAAAAAGAGAGAGACAGAGACAGAGAGAGAGAGAGATCCCACTGATCCCTCTGTGGAACAGTGACACAGAAAATCATGTTTGTGTTCGTCACAAAACTGATGGCATCTGGCTTTGTACAAAATACTCCACACACACACACACACACACACACACACACACACACACACACACACACACACACACACACACACACTGAGGTTTAAGTCACAGGGAAGACATTTCAATGTGTTTCCCAAATATGCATAGTAATCTTAAGCTCAAAACAAAAGCTCATCTTTAAAACATGACATTTACATGATGCCAGATTTCCCCTCAGTGCTTACAAAATAAGCATAAATGTAAATGTATGAGCTGTCACTTGTCTTCTGTAAACAGAGGCAGCTTTGGTCAAGGTGTCCTTCTCTGTTTACCTCCGTCTCTCTTCCCGTCCCCGGCACACACACCCCCAGCAGCAGAAAAGAGAACAGAAAACGCTGACCTTGCAGGTCCTACGAACACGCAGGAAAGGCAGAGAGGGCAGCGAGGCCTGTGATTGGCTGCTGAGCACCCCACCCATTTTATATACTCTACAATAAAGCAGCTGACTCAATACAGGAGAATTGGTGCCCTGCTGCAACAGCAGCTCTGCAAAGTGGGGTTCAACTCTCTCTCTCTCTTTTTTTTTTAATGCAGCCAGGGGAGGGCATTGCAGACTAAAGCTCTCAGATACACATTCACAATACTTAAAGGAGCAGTTACAGGGTAACGAAGGTTGCTCAAGGGCAGCTCAGCTGTCAGTTTGGACTTTTACGGCAAGTCCGGGGACTCAAACCTGCAACTTTTAGGTCACATCCTCCTATAATTTTCACAAGTTGCCTGCCAAAATGTAGGTCTGGTTTTCTGTAAACAGGGTACAAACACATGTTCAGTGTCTACACAACACGAAAATGTATTTCATGTTACTACAAGGTCTGATTATGAATGTTTTTTTTTTTATCTCAGGTCTCCTTTGAAAAACAGATATCGATGAGACTGCCTAATAAAATAAACAGTCCCTCCAGAAAAACGTGTTTTATTCAATGCATAATCAGCCAAAGTCCGCATATTTATGCGGGGGGGGGGCGCATTTTTTCAAATACGCCGCACTTTTGCCGCATAAATTGTCGATTTTCACGCAAAATATGCGGGGCTTGCATGATTTCATAATCCCCGCATTTTCGTTGCAAAAAAGTCACATACTGTATATCTTAGCAGCACGTTGAAAAATGTTGCGTTTACCTCACACAAGAGCAGCCATTTTCCCCTGTTGCCATGGGAACGTTATGAAGTGACGTTATGAAGTGACGTTATGAAGTGACGTGAACATCATCGAAAAGCAGATTGTTTGGGGGAATCACTTTTTTTCTCTTTTTCATCAAACCGCAGTTTTTGCAAGTTCCCGCAATTTCATCGCATAAAATTGCATAAATATGCCGCATATTCCATCGCATTTTTTTAAGAAAACGTGCCGCATAATCAAGGATTTCTGCCCGCAACGATCACAAAAAACTTTTGCGCATTTTTCTGGAAGGACTGACTAAAGTTCAGTGGATGATCCGTACATGTAAGTCAGTGTTTTCCCTAGGTTTGTGAAAGACGTAGCAGGAAGTATTTGGCGTGGGGTTTAGAGGTCCTTCCTCCAGAAAATTTTATGTTTTTCAATAATAAAAAAAATTTCACATCATTTTGCACCATATTGATTGCCATATCTGTGTCTTGAAAAGCTAGAGCAGATAATAAATAAATAACACTAAAAAAGCCTAAAGACTAAACTTGCTAAAGAAGTCCACTGGGGACCGACTACAATCATTAGATCTGAGAACAGTCATTTAGTTAGTTGTGATGCTCACAATGACTTCACATTCATTCTTTCGGCTTAGGTGGTGCCAAAACCGGCTTGTGTGCCTAAGCCTTACGATGGTAGGTAGGGAGAACCCTGAAAATAATTCTGAATTTCCTGAACTCTTGACTTTCTCTTAAATTTCACTGGACCGTGTGACACGCAGGGACTCTATAAGATCTAGAGGCCATAATCAAGCGGGCACAAAGACATCTCTTCATACAGTGTGTGTACGGCATGACTTGGGATTGGTTGGTTTTCTAATAATAATAATAATAATAATATGAATACTATCACAAATGAATAATCATATAAAATAACTAGCAGCTATATTAGTGTTTCTCTGATCAAATATATTTTCAACATGGCTGCAATTTCATACATTGTATTCTTCTGAGACTGCACTTCATTTGACCAATTCTTTTTATTTATTTTTTTGGCTTTTTTTTTTTTTTTTGACAAGACAGCTTAGTCATGAAAGAGGGGGGAGAGAGAGGGGGAATTACATGCATCACAGGGCCGCAGGTCGGAACCGAACCCACGGCCACTGCGTCGAGGACTAAGCCTCTGCATATGTTCACACACGCTCAACCAGGTGAGCGACCCAGGCGCCCGTTTGACCTCAATTCTCACTCACACACACAACACACACACACACACACACACACACACACACACACACACACACACACACACACACACACACACACAGGCGCGCGCACTCACACTCACCTTTCTTGAACTCTTCCAGCATGGCGTCCAGTTTGGTGTCGTTGAACACGAAGTGCAGCGGGTGTTTGTAGAACTGGGTGATGGTCTTCAGCGGGGTGCAGTCGTCCGGGTCCACGAACGCCAGGTCCTTGACGAACAGGATGTCCACGATGTTGGAGCGCTCGTTCTCGAACACCGGTATCCTCGTGTATCCGCTCTGCATCATGTCCGACATGGTGTTGAAGTCCAGCACCACGTCCGAGGCCAGCATGAAGCAGTCGCTCAGCGGCGTCAGCACGTCCTCCACGGTCTTGGTCCGCAGCTCCAGCGCTCCCTGGATGATGTTGAGCTCCTCTTTCACCAGGTCGTGGTACGGGTCGGACACGCGCAGCATCTCCAGGAGCTTCTCCCTGGTGTAGAAGTTCGAGATCTCCTGGTTGAGGATGAGGTCCAGCAGTTTGCTGATGGGGTAGGAGATGGGGAAGGAGATCACCATGAGCAGCCGCGTCACCCAGATGGTTTTGGAGGCGATGGCGAGGCCGTGGCGCGACGCCACCGAGTGCGGGAGAATCTCCCCGACGAAGAAGATGCCGAAGGCGCAGATGACCGTGGAGAGCCAGGTCATGCCCAGGATCTGGCACATCCACACGGCGAGCGAGGCGTTGATGATCGCGGTGCCCAGCAGCAGAGTGCAGAGCACGTAGTTGCCGTGCCGACGCACCGACTCGATTTTCCGCGCGTAGTTCTGCTCCTTGTCGGTGCCGCTGTTCTGGAGGACCTGCAGCTCCACCGGGTCCAGCGCCAGCAGGCTCAGGTTCAGCCCGCTGAACAGCGCCGAGAGCCCGAGCAGCAGCACGGACACCAGCACCTGCAGCCAGAGCTCCGGGACAGCCGAGCGCTCCACCACGGCCACCCAGAAATCCCGCGTCCGGTAGTGTTCCCATTTGGATCCGTCAAAGGCGCACATGGAGTAGTATTTCATCTTCTCCCCCCTCCGCAGGTCTTTGGCCAGCAGCTCCACCAGCACCGAGTTTTGACTGGAAGCGGACTTGAAAGAGCCCAAAACCTCGATGTCGGACGTCCTGGCGTTCTTGTCCATGCACATGTTCCGCTTCGGGTGAGCTTGTCCCTCTCGCCCGGGACTCGGCTCCTCGATGAAGGCGACCCAGGGCGCGGCGTTGTTGGCGCGAGTCGCCGCGGTGCGGTTCAGCCTCTGCGGGGAGGTGGAGTAATAAACCCGCAGCATGAAGCGGGTCCCCTCGGTGGCTTTCAGCACCCCGTCCGCCACGGACAGCTCCGCTCCGGTCTCCTCCGGCCGAAAGCCGAGCAAGCCGAGCGCCGGGGCGGGGAGCAGGGAGCCCGCGGCCAGGGAGAGCAGCAGCAGCAGGCGGGGAGGAGAGAGCGGAGCCCCGCGGGGGAGCAGGGCTCCGGTTCGGGACCGCGCGGCCGCATCCTCCGCAGCCATGATGCGGGTGTGAGAGAGGCTCGTTCAGTCCAGAGCTCCGCGGTCACGTGGCACTGCGTGGTTCCGGTCCATGCGGGAGAGGGAGGGAGGGACCGTGGAGCAGCTCAATAACCGCGGTGATAATGATGTTCTGTTGCACAGAGAGAGAGAGAGAGAGAGAGAGAGAGAGAGAGAGAGAGAGAGAGAGAGAGAGACGCGCTCCAGTGTGCAGTGACGTAACTTTCTAATAATAGCCTCGAGCTCACTGTGGTGAAAAAAATACTGTTTACATTTTTTTTATTGGGTTAAATCAGTGATTTGGGAATTTATTGTTTTATGATAGTTATGAAAACAATTGATCCTGACAATAATAACAATTATATTTCTAAGATTCTATCCTAATACTAAAGTGTATTGATGACGCTCCTTAAGCGTTAACTAATTGTGCTTTAAAGCATTTTTTCCATCTTTATTATTCCTCCCTATTCCTAAAGTAAAGGCTGTCAACATTGATTTTCTGACTGCCATAAGGCACACTTCTTTAAGGTGGTTATAAGTTGTGAGTAATGGTTTCGTCACTAATACATAAATTATGTATGCTTTATAGATCAGTTAGACTCAGTCAGTCAATAATAAAAAGACCTTCTGGTTTGCCATGTTGTTTATCGTCTTATTAGTCCTATTGCTTTTCAGACCAAAAGCCATTTACTAACAATTTATGTGCATTAACTGCTGACTTTGTTGAATATTAAAAGTAAACTTTGATTAATGACTTACTATAACTACACATTTGATGGTTTATTAAAGGAACACGCCGACTTATTGGGACTTTAGCTTATTCACCGTAACTTCCAGAGTTAGATAAGTCCATACATACCCTTCTCATCTCCATGCGTGTTGTAACTCTGTCTGACACACCCACCGCTAACCTAGCTTAGCACAGATCCTGGAGGTAACCGGCTCCATCTAGCCTAGCTTAGCACAGATCCTGGAGGTAACCAGCTCCATCTAGCCTAGCTTAGCACAGATCCTGGAGGAAACCGGCTCCATCTAGCCTAGCTTAGCACAGATCCTGGAGAAAACTGGCTCCATCTAGCCTAGCTTAGCACAGATCCTGGAGGAAACCGGCTCCATCTAGCCTAGCTTAGCACAGATCCTGGAGGTAACCGGCTCCATCTAGCCTAGCCTAGCCTAGCACAGATCCTGGAAGTAACCGGCTCCATCTAGCCTAGCCTAGCTTAGCACAGATGCTGGAGGTAACCGGCTCCATCTAGCCTAGCCTAGCCCAGATCCTGGAGGTAACCGGCTCCATCTAGCCTAGCCTAGCTTAGCACAGATCCTGGCGGTAACCGGCTCCATCTAGCCTAGCCTAGCCCAGATCCTGGAGGTAACCGGCTCCATCTAGCCTACTGCTCCCAATAAGTGACAAAATAACGCCAACATGTTCCTATTTACATGTTGTGATTTGTAGAGTCACAGCGTGTACAAATAACAAGGTCACATGAGACACAGCCGTCTTCTAACCGTATACAAACTGGGAACTATATTCTCAGAAGGGCGAAGCACTGCTACTTGGGTGGAGTGATTAGCGCAACACCTGAAAAGCACCGTTGTTACTCCCTGCTCCTCACCATGGGGCTTCTCAGGCGCTGTGAGCAAATCACTCCGCCCAAGTAGCAGAAGTAGCAGTGCTTCGCCTTTCTGAGAATATAGTTCCCAGTTTATATACAGTTAGAAGACGGCTGTGTCTCATGTGACCTTGTTATTTGTACACGCTGTAACTATACAAATCACAACATGTAAACAGAAGCATGTTGGCGTTATTTTGTCACTTATTGGTGGTGGGTGTGTCAGACAGAGTTACGACACGCACAGAGATGAGAAGGGTATGTATGGACTACGGCTAAAGTCCCAATAAGTCGGCGTGTTCCTTTAAACAAGCCCATGAGCATTTATTAATGGATCGCATATACTGCCAAACAGAAAAGCTTAACAGCTCAAATAACTTTTCACAGCCTGCATGGCAACCCACAAGTTTTTCTTTTTATTGGCTTGTAGCTGATCTATAAGACATTAATAAATGCTTTATTAACATGAGTTAAGCCGTTAGTTACAACAAGAAAGTGTTGCAGTTATTGTTTCTATGTTATTTTATGAACATTATTTTTCTGCGGGAAACTATCATTTTCGTGACTTGTATTGGCTGTAAAATATGTGTCTGTCATATAACAGTATAGGACAGTGGTTCCTAAACTTTTAGGCTTGTGACCCCTTCAAATAGTTTGTTTGTGAGCCCTTCTGTGGTCAAAGTGCGGAGTTGAATAGCAACCAAAGAATGATTCTTCTGTCTGAGATGGTTTCATGAGAAGGTTTTTAAGGTCCTTGGAGAGGTGCTCCAGTTTTCAGTATCTCACACGGAAAATCACACAAAGTAAACACAATCATTGCTCCTACATGAAGATTATGTGTTCTGTCTTTTTTTTTTTTAACTGAAAGCCTAAATGAGCACTGAGATGAGAAACATAGTTCCAAAACTTTGGCTATTAGCAGTAAGCTGTTGGAGCTTCCCATGTGTCTTCTTTAACCCTCCTGTTGTCCTCCGGTCAAATTTGAGCCATTTTTAAAAAGTTTCCATGTCAGAAATTTTTGAAAGTTTCTTTCAACCAAATAGTCAAAGAAACTTTACTCTTCACAGGTAAAATAAATGATCAGTTCACTACTTTTATTGAATTTGCGTGTTTATTTAATTTTTATAGCATTTTAATTTGTTTTTTTTTACAAAAGAGTGACAAAAATGTTGGAAAAAGCTTAAAAAATGCAGGAAAAAAAAATCAACAAAAAGATTTTTTTAAATTGCTGAAAAAAAATCAACAAAAACGTCAGAAATAGTGACAAAAAACCTAGGAAAAAAATCGACAAAAACATAAAAATAAAAAAATCGCTGAAAAAAATTGACAAAAACTTCGGAAGTAGTGACAAAAAACCTTGGAAAAAAAACGAACAAAAACATAAAAATTGCTGAAAAATTGCTGAAAAATTGCTGAAAAAAATCGACAAACATCCAAAAAACGACAAACATCAAAAAATCAACAAAAACTTAGGAAATAGTGACAAACAACCTGGAAAGAAATCGACAAAAACGTATATATATAAAAAAAAAAAAAAAAAAACGCTGAAAGAAATCGACAAAAAATTCGGAAATAGTGACAAACAACCTGGACAAAAATCGTGAAAAGTAACAAGTGTCGAAAAAGAACAACATAAGGTTGAAAAAAAAGTTTTCATTTAAAATTTTGACCCAGAAAAAACTAAGTGGTCGATGGGAAGACACAAGGCTCAATCTAAAGTTCAGATGTTATTATTGCTAAAACCCCTCAGGTCTGAGAACAGCTGCTCACCACATCCTGATGTTACTGTCTCTGTTACCTGAACACACAAAGTCTGACCTAAACACCAGAATGTGAAGAGAAGGATGAGCGGAAGAATGTAGTTCCTTCTCATCCTTTTACTGTTATTGTTATAAGTAGGATTGGGCATCGAGAACCGGCTCCAACTCAGAACCGTTTGGAAAATTTGGTTTCAAATCCGATCATCGGTTCCAAATTTAGCACGCACAAGGTTTGATTTCCGTACTTCCAGGCGCTCTAAAGTTTGGCTTTATTTGACATTGAAAAAGCCCGGTAAAACTGTAACTCACTATTGAATCCAAATAAAAGTTTCCTCTTATATGTGAAATAAGCATGTGACTCGTTTCAACTCCACCCCGTCAGAGAATCAGACTCAACAAACAGTACAAAGACATAACAACGTAACTACAGATTAGTGACAGGACGTGGCCGGGTTGGCTCAGTGGGTCGAGCAGGCGCGCATTAACTGAGAGGTTTATGCCTCGACGCAGAGGTCCAGGTTTGGAATCCGACCTGTGATCATTTCCTGCATGTCTTCCCCCTTTCTCTCTCGCTCCCCTTTCTCACCTAGCTGTCCTGTCAAAATAAAGGCGGAAAAGCCCCAAAAAATTATCTTAAAATAAAAATTGTGACAGGACAAACATAAGAAATACAAGGGTTGGAGGGGGTAGCTTTCTTCTCGCGATAACACGGTAAGTGGCGATAATACGCCAAGTGGCATGTATGTTTACGTCCACTGTATACGGCGTAGACATACACGCAGATAGCTCAAAATGCGTACAGATAACGCGCCACTTGGCTTAAAGGGCTACGCCACCGTTTGTGGAAATAGAGCTTATCACGGTCTCCCCTAGCTGTAGATAGGGGGGCCAACGCAGATTTTGTTCATGCATCGTTTTAGTCCGGTGCAACACCGGCAGCGCCGCCGCTAGTTAACTTAGCGTAGTGAATGGAATCCTATGTTGCCGGTTAGCATGTTGTGAGTAAAAATGAGCCAACAAAAGACAAAAAAAACAACCTAATTACTTACACTGAGACAAAAAATGCGTTGGCCCACCTTTCTACAGCCAGGGTAGACCGTGATAAGAACTATTTCAACAAACGGTGGCGTATTCCTTTAAGAAGGTGGGCGTGTATGTTTACACGAAGTCATGATGTCATGTTGAGCGTATTGAGTATTTCATGGCCGCGTTTCCATCTGACGCAAACTTGACCACGGGAACACATGCATGGAGGTGGTTTGACATCAATACACACAGACATTGTTCCGACGCAGACACATTCTTCTTCCTAAGTAGAATATTTCTTAAACATAAAGGGATATAATGATTTGTTATTTTGAAAATAGAAAAAGGGGGGCCTCCAACAAGCTGGAACAACACTGTTGTCTAAAATATCAGTTAGTTTGAACTTGGAACTAAGGGACCAAGCTAAAAACCATGAAAAACAGCTTCAGACAAATATAGTACACTACTTGCAGGGGTGTTCACATACATTTATGCCATTTATATGTGAAGTACTTCTAAGGACATAGATCTCATTCTCTCAGTCATCAGATATTAACCCAGTTAAGCACCTGTGGGAGATTTAGAAGTGATGCGTCAGACAGTATGTGTTTACCTTCTGGTATCTTTGTATTACATTTGCATCAATCAGAGCTTAATGGCACAAACTGCAGACCGCTGAGACTGTTCACTGATTTGTGCAATGTCAGTGCACTTAAACGATTCTCCACATGGTGGCGGTAGCATAAAGGCTAACAGAGGCTGCGGAGGCCATCACATCCACAAACTGTCCGTCACATTTATTAGACACTAACATGCCGGGTTTGTTTAGCTCAGAACTCAAACATGTAGCTCTCAGTAACATCATTATATTACGTTCTATGTCTTTGTGTTCCTCTTGTTCATTTTTTCTGTTCAGTGCAGTGTTCTGTGTTATTGATGTAACTTCTTTAAGAGCCAGAAAACCATAGTTTCATAATTCCCATGACTGCAGCATCTACTTTTAAGAGCTACCTCCTGAGAACCGAGGAAAATTTTGTTTTTCCTAATCATATTTTTTTGTGATTCCATACCTGTTTAAGGTTAAAAAAAACATCTTACAATTAAATTTTTTTAATTTTTATTTATTTACAGGATGTCCACTGTAGTGGACAACAGGATCATTTGATTACGAAAACAGACACATTTGGTAGATGTGGAGTCATTATTTACATGAAGATAGTCCTGATGTCCACTATAATTGACATTCATAAAATGGCAAATTTTTCAAAAGATACATAATGTAGTTGCTATCAGAACTCAATATATGATTCCTAACACCTTAATGAACAAGAAAATATATGATTATCATAGTAATAAAACCATAGACAAACAATATTTGACTCATCTCTTATCTTTCCATAAAATGTGCTTGTTATATGCTGTCCATTTTGGATTGAAAGATAGAGGCGGTTCCTGGCCTCCCAGCCAATCAAATAACACATCACTGAAAAGCCCAGGATGTCCTCTGTACAGTACAGCAGGAATTAAGAGACTTGCACAAAAGATTCCAAGGAGAGAAATGAACTTCAAACTCAAATTCAAACTCAAATGTCCACTACAGTGGACATAAGTCAATGGGCTGGGTCTCAGGAGGTTAAATGAGTTAGATTATTATAGACATGATGAATATCTGATAGCCATACGTGTAAATTTAATGTTTAAAAAAAAGTATCAAGTATCAACATTTCAGTCAGGGAAAATCAGCTGCATATCTGGAAAAAAACATTTGGAAACCATCCCAGTTTCTTAACCCGAAGGTTAAGGATGGGATAAAGATTAAAGATGGGATCCAGTCAAATTTTGATCAGGACCTTAAAAAAATGCTTGGGTGAAAATGGCTTCTGTAAAAAATGTATTTGGTCACTCAGTTGTTTGATTTATAATTCAATTCAATTTTATTTATAGTATCGAATCATAGCAAGAGTTATCTCAGGACACTTTACAGATAGAGTAGGTCTAGACCACACTCTATAATTTACAAAGACCCAACAATTCCAGTAATTTCCCCCAAGAGCAAGCATTCTGCGTGCGAGGAAAAGCTTCCTTTCAGGGAATCAGCTCGGACAGACCCAGGCTCTTGGTAGGCGGTGCGCGGTATAATGTTAATGTATAATGTTACTGAAAATGGGAATCCCACCTTGAAAAATCGTCATCTTAAATAGCCTATATGATAAAGGCTGGAGTTTTTACAAAGTCACATATTGAAAAAGGAGAAACCATTTTGTAAGTGGTGCAGTTTTGACAGCTATCACCTCAACTGTCTACATTTGTATATACTTATTGAATAAGTATATACAAATAGACAGGACCAAATATGATTATAAAATGAATAAGTCTTATTCATTGTATAATCATATTTGGTCCTGCAGCATGAATACCAGATACTTCATAAAGTGGTTACAGTGTGTGTGTGTGTGTATACATATACATATATATATATATATATATATATATATATATATATATATATATATATATATATATATATATATATATATACATACTACATACATATATCATATACATATATATATATATAATATATATATACATATATATATATACACATATATATATATATATATATATATATATACACATATACATATACATATATATATATATATACATATACTTATATATATATATATATACATATATATATATATATATATAAATATATACATATATACATACATATATATATATATATATACATATATATATATATATATATATATATATATATATATATACATATATATATATATATATATATATATAAAAATTATTTTTTCCAGAGTCCTGGGACAAGCTTGTGGTTGATGACCCCTTACTGCCCCTGGGCGGAGCTTTGGATCTGTTGCATTAGCCGGTTGCGTGGCTAACATTTCGTGCGGAAAATCGTTGTTTCTAACCGCCTGACAAACATGTCGAACGTGTGTCAGGTAACCGTGTGAAATTAATCAACAGAAAAGCCAGAATCTTAGCTACCTGCCACGGAGAGCAAAAAGTGGCCGATTAAAACCGCGCTTCATTCTGCGCGAACAGAGTCGTTTTTAAGAGTTGAGAGACACTTTCAAAGTTGTTAAGAAATCACAAATTCTGGTCAATATTTACAAAAGCGGGTTAGTCATTAACCGTCCTCGGTTGCAGCAGCTGCACAGAGTCCCACCTCGCACACAGTCAGCGAGCCGCTCGGCCACTCTGCCCGCTTTGCAATGCTTCGCGTACGGGCATGGAGAAGCTTGAGTCCCGTGTGCAGAGGAGTTCACCTGTCGGCATGGAAACGAACCCAGAGCCACACCGCAGCAGCTGCCAGGCTGGACCTCGGCGGTATTTATCCGCCCATTGCCACTCCGTTCACCGCCAAGGAGGACGTGGACTACCAGAAACTGGAGGGAAACCTGCAGAAATATGCCAAGATACCATTTAAAGGTCAGGCCTGGAGAAGGGAGCGCCGAATAAGAAACAAAACTCGCTTTTCTGGAAGGTTAGAAGAGTCTAGAAAGGTTTCCAAAGTAGTGTCTGAGGTGCAGGGCTCGCTGAGAAGGACCCGGATGGTCCACAGTATTAGACAATAAGAGTGTTGGCGTTTTTAAGTCACACTGTAGTGATGTACACATGAGAGCAGAGTTATGGAAGTAACCTTAGTTATTGAGTGGCTGGTAAAAATTTGAACATTCACTAGCCATTTGGCTGGTGGACAAAAAAGTTAATTTTGGACCTTGGTTGTACGCCTTCAGTATTTGCTTAGGGACCTGATAGAGAGGACAAAGTTCAGCACGGAGGAAAAAACGAGAAATCACCTGGAGGCCTGCATGTGTTTGTAGCCCTCTGGTGGATTTCTATTACTACTACAAATATGTTTTTTACAGCAGCCGCAGTCTACATGTACTACTTAATGGTGCTGATGCTACTATATAATACATGAAGCAGTAGTAGGCCTACTCTGAAATTATTATTTAGGACTGCAACTAACGTTTAATTTCATTGGCGATTAATCTGTCGATTTTATTTTCTCGATGAACTGATTAGTTGTTTGGTTTATATAAAAATGTCGATCAGTGTTTCCCAAAGCCTAAGAAGACGTCGTCAAATGTTTTGTTTTGTCCACAACTCAAAGATATATAATAGGATATAAGGATTTTAACACTACTGCTGCTACTATTATTACTTTTACCAGTGTTACTGTTAACATAATTGCTCCTTTTACCACGTCTGGTACTGCTATTATCGTTCCAATATTAAGAATTAATAAAAAGAGAAGAGAACAAAAAGAAGAGTGCTGGCTCTGCTTAGGCCTGATCTCTTCAGATTTCTCTTGTACAGTCGTTATTGTTGTGGGTAGATGACAGAATACTTTGAGTTAAAGAGGCACGGTTGGTTAGTCACTAGTCTCGCATTGCCAGACCTTCCTCCACAACGCTGCGGAGGAGGGTCTGGCTAGTCCACACAGCATTCCGGGATGGGAGAAAAACATGCTCTGGTTTATTGGCATTTCTTTAAACCAATCACAATCGTCTTGGGCGGCGGACGGGGCCTCTGCAAAACAGCCTCGGGAACTCCTACATTAGGCCAGTGAGGTGGGATCAGGGGAGAACTTGCTTGTTCTGCGTGCCGATAATCAATGTCCACAATCTGTCTGCATTTCGGTGCTGTGACCCATTTATTTTCCTTAAGGGCCCGCTCACCGTCGCACAAGCAATACAGTCCATTTCATTTCATTACCGGTTTAGTTCCGTTCATTTTCTTTTGCACACAAATCAAAGACACGCAAACCTGACACGACTGACACGGTGAAAAGCTGTCTGCTTTCACACCTGTGTACCTGTGGCTGATTACATACCTGCAAACAAGTCGCTTTTTGGCGAAAATCGCCGTTTTGAATGGGAAAATGTCATCCACGTAAATCGTGTAGATCCGAAGAGTTTTTATTTGGGGGGGGGGATCCGAGACCCGGTGCTAATATGGCACCGGTGCCTTAGCGACCGGTATCTACCAGACCGAAAGGGGAGAAGAGACGTGTCACCTTTTTCAGCCCTTCTGAGTTTGCAGGTATATGCGATGACCTTTTATGCCTTCCCAAAGGCAATGCTCCACCCAGGGCTCAAACATGAAAGTGCATATTAATTGGCATAACCAACATGGTAGCCTATAAACACAAAACAAAGTGGTGTGATGGCTCCAACAGAACTTGTTTTGGTGGAACTTTTAAAAGTTGTTTAAGGCGTGCGAGAGAAAACTCCCGATTGGACAGATAGTCTAGCTAGCTGTCTGGATTTACCCTGCAGAGATCTGAGGAGCAGTTAACCATAGTCCTCACAAATCCACCGGAGGTTAGAACGCCAACACCAAAAGATTAATTTCCAGCGGCACCTGAACAATCCCGGAAGTGGAACGTCGTCGCTATAGACTAGTTGGGCACAGACCGTCAGACAGATAAACATACATTGAGGTAACAAAAATAAAAAAATGAAAAGTTTTGTGTTGCAGGTCTGGTGGTTCAGGGCTCCAACGGGGAGTACCCGTACCTGACGGAGGAGGAACGGGTGGAGGTGGTGAAGACGGTCAGGAGATCACTGCCCACCGACAAACTGCTGATGGCCGGATCAGGCTGTGAATGTAGGTGTGTGTGTGTGTGTGTGTGTGTGTGTGTGTGTGTGTGTGTGTGTGTGTGTGTGTGTGTGTGTGTGTGTGTGTGTGTGTGTGTGTGTGTGTGTGTGAAAGGGCTGTGCAATTAATCGAAATTTAATCGTGATTATGATTACGGGTCCGTGTACTTTTTCGTTCATTCGATTTTCATTTCATAAACGGGTATTAAAAAACAAAAAACGAATGTTTTATTTTATTTTTTAAAAATCATTTTTTAAAAAAAAAAAAAAAAATATTTATTTTATTTATTATAGATTCTCACTGAAGGCATCAAAACTATGAATGAACACATGGAATTATGTACTTAACAAAAAAGTGTGAAATAACTGAAAACATTGATTCTTCAAAGTAGCCACCCTTTGCTTTTTTATTAATAAGGGAACAAATTCCACTAATTAACCCTGACAAAGGTAAAACCATTTCAGGTGACTACCTCATGAAGCTCATTGAGAGAACACCAAGGGTTTGCAGAGTTATCAAAAAAAGCAAAGGGTGGCTACTTTGAAGAATCAATGTTTTCAGTTATTTCACACTTTTTTGTTAAGTACATAATTCCATATGTGTTCATTCATAGTTTTGATGCCTTCAGTGAGAATCTACAATGTAAATAGTCATGAAAATAAAGAAACACATTGAATGAGAAGGTGTGTCCAAACTTTTGGCCTGTAGTGTATGTTTTACTTATATTTATTTCAGGGGACTTTTATTTATTCTGTCTGTTTATATGCACGTTATATTCAAAGGAGGTTTTGTTATCTCACAGACTTCGACTAAAAGCAACTAGCAAGCCTGCCTGGCATCAGTGCATCATATCACTATTTGCAAAGAAAAGAAAATATGAATAAATATTATATATATTATATTTTTTTCCATAATCGAGCAGCCCTAGTGTGTGAGTATTCTCTTTTACTACTATGACTATGAAAAGCTTTTTCATGCGCTCAAGGTTCAGGGATAAATAATGTTAAACAAATGGACAATAATTAGTTAGCTTCAAGACAGCAGTGGTGGTAATATACAGTATATTTGACATTTAAAAAATAATCATTCATCAAAAATTGACACTCGCTGACACTGAAATAAATGCTTATAAAGCTTCATTAAAATGACAGTGTGTGTGTGTGTGTGTGTGTGTGTGTGTGTGTGTGTGTGTGTGTGTGTGTGTGTGTGTGTGTGTGTGTGTGTGTGTGTGTGTGTGTGTGTGTGTGTGTGGGGAGCTGTAATTGCCTTCTACATGTGTTTTCCGATATAGATCTTGATTTGAAGCTCATTATGAGGCGGGTAGCGTCATTCATTCTTACAGGCTGATAATTGAAGTCAAATGGAGTCTAGCACTTTTATTGCCTGTTCCGTTCCATAATGAACATTCACACAGAGAGGAGCATTTACTCTTTTCTTCCTGCACGCACTGACGATGCGAAGACCTGCTGGGCTCTCACCTCAACCTTATGTTTATTCAATAAATATTCCAGCGACGTATTTGTTACGCAACCTTGGCCCTTAAACCCAGAAATGCTGCAGATACTGCTACCACTCATACTGTATTCAGGCTGCCCTCCTTCCTCCTCTCTTTATTGTGTCGACACTGTGTACGGAAATTGACACCTCGGTTTGTAAAAGAGACGAATATACAGGTGATGGGGTATGAATGGGGGCCTTGTATATGAGGGGCAACATAAACATGCATACATACGAGGCCTCCAATGCATTGAAGGCAATATAAATAAATACTATAGAGATACATTGAACAGCCATAGCCATACATTGAATAGCCACAGTGCCACAAGTGCAAAATGAGAAAGTATACAACCTTGCAGTATGAGATGAGTAGAAAGCAACACACACACACACAGACACACACACACAGCACTTGCTTTGTCTTCTTTGTGTTGTAAGGAATTAATATAGGCCGCTCGGTTCGGCCTTTGTGGGCTTCGAAGGCTGCGACCTCGGAATTGGGACATAGCTTGTGTGTATGAAACCTGTGATTTCCACCTACCGTCCTTTCACTCTCGTCGTGATGAAAAGGTTTTTTGAGGGACGTGTTGTGCACACAGACAGTATATATAATGGACCAATAGACCCCGTGTCTCTGGACGGAGACCAGTGAAGGATATTAGAAGCACTTTTCTGGTGATCTCTTGGTTTACTGAGCAGCCTCCAACTGAGAGAAAGTGTGAAGTCTTCTGGTAGCTGTGCCAAGAGAAATCTCAATCATTCCCAATCTTGTAGAGTCGGAGAGCGTAGGTATATGTAAGGAGATAACATAGGCACAGGCTAATTATTGATCACTAACATGCTAGTTAACATTAGTAATTAAACCTAAACAGCTAATGTAAGTCCAAACTGCCTGCGAGCTTCTCCTGTACTGTACGGTAATTCCTCTACTGTGTGACAGTAAGTCTCGTGGTTATGACAAAATCGTTTACCTATTTTTACAAAAACGTCTGCTACGGAGCCATAACGTGAGGTACAAGGTAATGGAGCCTTTTATACATTGTTGTGTTTCTTTAGAAATAAACAATGGACTAATAGAGTCTTTAAACGCTTCAGATGTAAAGTTATTCGCTGTCAAAGTGACGTCAAAATGAATGGCAGTCAATGGAATGCTAACGTTGGGTGATCTCTTGTAAGCATCAAAATGGCGCCATAGGAGCTACACATTCCAGACACTCGCTTACACCCTTGGTTGTGCAGTCGAAAAGGGCGCAGATCAAATCTGAACTGTAAAGTTCCCCTCCCCTTCTTTTCGTCTGTTCAGCCACGAGAGCCACAGTGCAGCTCACGGAGAAGATGGCGGCAGCCGGAGCCGACGTCGTCCTCGTGGTAACGCCGTGCTTCTATAAGGGCAAGATGGACGGCCGCGCTCTGATCCAGCACTTCACAAAGGTCACCTGACCGTCCAACACAAGTAGTACCGTTCTTGACTTAACCCTCTGTGTTGTCCTCGGGTCAGATTTGACCCGTTTTTCAACGTTTTCAATATCAGAAATCTGGGTTTCTTCAAAACAAATTGCCCAAATATAACATGGATGTACGTTGTATGGAACCCATACAACAGTTAAACAAAAATAATGATTATTTTTGGGTGTTTTATTCAATTTTATAGCATTTAAAATTAGCATTAACATTTTTTAATGGTTTCAAAACCGTATCCTGACATCCACCACAACATCCTCTGATCTTAACTAATAGTAAAAATAATTTGTCTGCTTTTTTTTAACTCAAAAATGTGATATAATGTCACGTAAGGTAGGTTTATTGACCATACATTTAAAAAAGTGTTTAAAAAGTGACAAAAACGTAAAAAAGCACCAAAAAAAATAGAAAAAAAGTGACAAAAATGTCGGGAAAAGCACCAAAAAATGTTTTTTTCAATTTTGACCCGCTAGGGACACAATAAGGGAGAGATTAAGGGAAGGAACGGGGAAGTCTGGGATTTGAACATGGTCGTGATTTCTCTGTGTGTCCCCCCTGCAGGTGGCGGACAGCAGCCCGGTGCCGGTGGTTCTGTACAGCGTACCGGCCAACACGGGGCTGGAGCTGCCGCTGGACGCTGTGGTGCAGCTGTCTCAGCACCCAAACATCCTGGGCCTTAAGGACAGCGGAGGAGATGTAAGAACCGCTTCCTCGACATCTTTTGATCGTGTAACGTGTGAGTCATGAAGAAATCCTGATCAGCCGTCGCTGCAGTGCAGGTGTCACCGTGCTGCAGGTAGAGAAACGTAATCTCCGATGCTTCGTCGCCCTTTACGGGGGCCGCGGAGTTCCGTGTAATGGATCAGGTTCGGATTTCCGTCAATTTGATTTTAGAAATGCCATATCTCAGATCGATGCAGATCCGATGAGAAAAAAGTTACACATTTCGTTTACAAAGGTCTTAAATGATGTTGTGTCCTTTCGAAGGATGAAATAATTACCGTGACATCCTAAATAAATGCTTTGTGTGTGACTTTACAATTTACTCCGTGTGACCGTAGACCGTATATAAGCGTGTGACTGGGATGTAATACGACTGTACAGGTACTATTTACGTCAGTGTTTTTCTTTACGCTCTTGACCGTGGAGTGTGCGTGGACCACGGCGCGGACGCGGGGTGCGCGACACATGGATGTAGCTAGGCTATAACAATAATAACGGCGTAACGTGGTGTTTTATCTTAAATCCGTGGACATGGTGAGAAAGCTCTGGCCCTAAACATCCAAGCTTGGGCGCAGATCAATCAGTTGTTAGGAAAAAATCCACACTGATTTTTTTCATTAGGCTGTGAAGTTGGCATTAAATTTCATCCTAGGTGGTATTATAAAGGTCTTAAAAAGTCTTACTTTTAAAGTGATGGTTTGGAGTAATTCACCCTAGGGTCCTTTGCACCATGACCTCGAGCCAAACACCCCCCCCAGAAGCTTTTTTCACCTGGGTCGAACATTGGGAGAGTTAGCTAGAGTAGCGTTATCAGCTGAATAGCTTAGCGCGGAATGGACCCACGTTTGTATCTTGTAAGTTACCCCACTAATAATGCCCGGAAATGATACAAACGTCTACAAGTAGTACAAATAAGTTATGCTGCTCAAAAACGATGGATTGGAAAGTTTGTAAGTACACCAGAAGTTTATGAACACTTCCCTGCTGGCTTCAGCTCTCTGTTGCTGCTGTTGCTGCTGCTGCTGCCTGCAGTTAGACGAGTGCTTAGGGACATCTACAAATTACTACACCGAAAAGAGTTACAACAAAAATATTTATTAATTCAATGATTAAATAAGGTAATGTCTCCAAACTTACCTCAATTATTACTTGTCTCCTGCTAGTTATACTACAGCACTTACTTAAAAAAAAAAGTCAAATTTAATAAATATTTTTGTTGCATCTCTTTTCGGTGTTGTAATTTGTAGACGGCCCTAAGCACTCGTCTCACAGCAGCAACAACAGCAGCAGAGAGCAGAAGCCAGCAGGCAAGTGTTATTTACATAAACTTCTGGTGTACTTACAAACTTTCCAATCCATCGTTTTATGAGAGCATAACCTATTTGTACTACTTGTAGACGTTTGGTATAATTTCGGGCATTATTAGTGGGGTAACTTACGAGATACAAACGTGGGTCCGTTAGCCCCTGCGCTAAGCTATTCAGCTGATAACGCTACTCTAGCTAACTCTCCCAATGTAAGACCCAGGTGAAAAAAGCTTCGGGGGGGTGTTTGGCTCGAGGTCATGGTGCAAAGGACCCTAGGGTGAATTACTCCGAACCATCACTTTAACTTGAAGAATGCTGGGGGGCCCTGTATAAACCGTACCGAATGCAATTTATTATCCAAGTTGGACGACATCCAATGAGACCAGTTTTTGCTGTGACATGACAAGTCTGAGAAATGCTGAGAATTGATCACATCTCCAATTTGTTCAGTGATTATTTATGAAGTAAAACAAAATGGAAAATCAGTTTGAATATCAGACTAAAGCTGAGTTTTTAATCCCAGCAAACACTAACCCGCATCTCATCACCAACTACACCTGTACCAGGAGGATTTTGAGGGATTTTTCATTTTATCTAGACATTATGGTTGACATGTTGTTTTTTTACCAACTTCATAAGCTGGTATCAAAAGTGAAAGGGCGTGAGAAAAGTAAAACGAAGCAAATCAGTTCTAATTTGGCAGCAATGAAATAGCAACGCTAGCACGTCGAAAGCTGCACAATCAGAAACAGCATTGTCTTCCTGTGTTGATTTGAGCGGCCCATTTCCAGTGAACCAGCTGCTGCAGAGAGGAGTGGTGATTGTTGAAGAACCGAAAACTGAAGTGTGTGTGTGTGTACTTTTCATCCTGCAGGGATGATTGCAGGGGTTAGTAGTTGGGGGGGGAGTGGAAGAACAGTTCGCTCTCGTCGAGCCCTTAATGCCTTTTCGTCTGTGTGGGAAGTGTTTGCAAGAAGTTGCAAATGGATTTCTGATTTGGGAAATAACATGTTTGTCCACTTGCTGGGAGACAGGAGTGTGGGTGGAGTTCAAGCAGGGAGCGGCCCCCGCTCAACAGTAGGCGTGAAGAGGGCCACACTCAGAAAACATGGGTTGATAGGTCAATTTGAGGAAGGCTGACAAGTTGCTGAAAGATTGTACAGAACATGAGTGGCACACAGATTTTCCCCACATCAGCCAGCTCCTGCTAGCTGACAGATTATTCCTTTAATCAAAATATGTTACACTTTATTAGGAAATATTAAAAAAAAAAAAACCCAAAAAAAAAAAAAAAAAAAAAAAAAAAAAAAAAAAAAAAAAAAAAAAAAAAAAAAAAAAAAAAAAAAAAACAACACTTTATTTTAAAGTATTTACATAATCTTTTTATTAACACATTTCTCTTTTTTTATACAACCACACATCATAAAAAAAACAAAAAAAAAACAACCCCTAACCCAAAAAAAAACAAAAACCTACTAAAGAAGCGTTATGTCATAAACCTTTATAACTTGTTTATGTTTATGACACGTTCATGACAGTGTCATGTCACTCTTATGTAGATACCTTCAAGTAAAGTGTAACCCATTTTTAGCTTCTTTTTTTTTAGCCAAAGTAAATTTGAACAGAAAATACTTTGCACACTTTATCAAAAATATGTCAAATTTTTTGCGTGGTTTAGCTCAAACTAAATCTGGTTATTTTTTAGCCAAATTAAATTTGAACAGAAGAATACTCTGCTATAACGTGACACAGGTGCGTCGGAGTGGGACGAGTATAGGCCAAAAGCTGCAGAAAAACTCCCGCAAATTGTCTTACTTGCTTACTTACTATAATGTAAAGGTCCCAAGGCATGAAAATGTTACTTTATGAGTTTTTTTTAACATTAATATGAGTTCCCCCAGCCTGCCTATGGTCCCCCAGTGGCTAGAAATGGTGATAGGTGTAAACCGAGCCCTGGGTATCCTGCTCTGCCTTTGAGAAAATGAAAGCTCAGATGGGCCAATCAGGAATCTTCTCCTTATGACGTCATTTGATTGGTCCGAACAGCTCTGGTTCGAGCATAGTTGCTCAACGGATCAATCCCAGACCGAACTTCCCGACCTCAAATGCTGTGGGCGGGGCTAAGTTCGGCTGGCATCCAGGCTAGTGCGGTCAGGCTTGTAGGCCAATTCTGGCTGTCTCACAGCAGCCTCTCACTGATCATCATGATTGATGTGAGATAGCATGTGATTGGTCGTGCTGTCATATGGAAAAGCTTCTGCTCTCTTGTGTTGTGTCCTGTCTGACCGCCATTTTCTTGATAAGAAAAGTACCACAAAATTGCACTGAAAGTACAATGCTTTAGCAAAATAGTTACTTTCCATTTGAGTTGGGTGTTGCATTTGAGTTTTTAGAGCTGATTACAGAGCTTGTTAGAGGATCAGATCACGGTTCCCAGATTCTCTCAGCTGCTGTCTTCTTTTGTCCACAACTCAAAGATATTCAGTTTACTGTCACAGAGGAGAGAAGAAACTAGAACACTATTCACATTTTAGTGGACAACTAATCTGTGCAACTTTTGTTGACCATTCGATAGAGAGAGACTGTCATTTGTGAATAAATGAATAGGACATACTGAGGGTGAAAACAAGGTTTGTCAGCTGGCAGGTTCAGTCATGGGTTAGGGTTCGAATCCTACTTAAGACTTGAGATTTTCCATCCACCAGTCTTTTCCTAAGTGGGCATTCACACCAAAAAAAGCAATCTGGCGATTTTCCGCAGGATTGTGCGGCGGCGTGGGGGGGGGTCAATAAAACGGCCCATTTGTGTGACGTCCTGTTACGTCCTTAGACCCCCCCCCCCCAATGTAGCACAAGCAGACTTTATATTTTACAATTACTGTTTTCCGGCCCGATCGTTTATAGATTTCAGCGTTTCCGACAGCACTTGAAGGCAGCTTTATTTCACAGGAGATAGAGAGAGAGAAAGAAAAGAGACGAGAGAGACACAGCGGGTGCTTTGTTGTTGCAGGAAACATTCAGCTGTTACACAAACTCCCAGGCAGTTCACTGCTTGTGTTTAGTTTTTTACCCTCATAAGGTTTTAAAGTGCTCATATTATGCTGTTTGGCTTTTCCCTTTCCTTTATTGTGTTATATATCTTTTTTGTGCATGTTATAAGTTTACAAAGTGAAAAAGCCCAAAGTCCCCCCCAAAGGGACTTACCATCTCCAACAGAAAACACTGTTCACCAACTGCTCCAAACAGCTCTATTGTAGTCCAGCCTTTACTTCAGAGACAGACGTGGTCACTTTGGAACACACGTTATAATGCTCGCCTAGCTGCTAGCATAGCACGCCCTCATACTCTGCTTCTAACTGGCTAGTAGTCCTTACCTAGGTACTGTCAGGGCACGCCCTCATACTCTGCTTCTGACTGGCTAGTAGTCCGTACTGTCAGGGCACGCTCTCATACTCTGCTTCTGACTGGCTAGTAGTCCTTACCGAGGTACTGTCAGGGCACACCCTCATACTCTGCTTCTGACTGGCTAGTAGTCCTTACCTAGCTACTGAGCATGTGCGACTCCCAACAAAGATGGAACAGAAGTGAGATGTCTCACTCTGTAAAACAGAGAGCTCAACACACAGGGTGAAAAGAGGAGCTGCAGCAATGTGCAGCACAAAAAGAAATTGTGTTTTTTTGAAAATTAAACCATGTAAACCTATTCTGGTACAACCTCTAAATACAATTATGAACTTAAAAAACTATCATAATATGAGCACTTTAAAGGCAGTGATGTTTCTCGTTTCCTGTACGGGATTCTCACACCGCCTCAAACCATAGCTCAAAACACACCGACAAGTCTGATCTCCGGTTACATGATTGGCCTCCACAGCGTGACGCAGGGTTGCGTTTCTCTCACCTTTTCGCCACAGGCCCGTCGCATGCCCGCTGCGTTTTTTGTCCCCCCCCCCCCCCCCTTGCAGCCTAAACGCACTACCCCCATTCAAAATGAATAGAAAGACTAATTGCCTCCAATTTGAACTCTCTAAAAGACCAAAAGAAAATGTTCTTGTCATGTAGTTAAGATATTTGCTGCTTTAACGATCCTCCCCCTCAGGGATCCTTCAAACTTTCATCTCCTCTAATCTGATTCCTCCTGCCCACGCTGTTGCCAACACATTTTGGGTTTTTTATTTCACGTCTGTGCGCCTCCTGCATGTGCCCGACGCCTGAATCGGAGATGAGCAAAGTGGTTCGCATATGGGTTCATTTCCTGAGGCTTCAGAGTGTAAAACAGGCAGATATATTACAGATGGTCTGTGTGATCTGTGATATACTACATCAGATGGTTTTTGACTGAAATTTGCACCAGTAAATACTTAGAAATAACGATGAAGAAAAAACTCAATTTCCACCTAATCTGCTTATATCAATTTGTAGTTTCTTTTGGTATAATATAATCAACATGACTGTATAATAAAGGGATTTCCTTGAGAGGAATGCGGCTATCAAACGTGTGTAAATCGATCCTTTTGTCATAATATAATAATAGCAAGAGGGGCTTCTAAAACTAGAAAGTGGCGGTGGTTTAACCGGGCAGAGGGCAGTGATGTTGGCCGTGGAGATCACGGATGGGTAATAAAACCGTGTCGATTCGAACCACTTCCTAAACCAGTCACATGGTACGGACGGGCAGCGAGTCTTCGGATGTCATCGACGACGTCATTTGTCTAAAACCACACAAGCCTCGATCCGCACTTCACGGAAGACATCCGGGATTTCTCGACTCACGCTTCGAAGCCTCGGCACAGAACGCATACCTGTCAAGTATCCCGTTTTGGCCGGGAAAGTCCCGTATTTTACCCTTCTTTCCCGCCGTCCTCCCGTATTAGTATTTTCCCGTAAATCTCCCGTATTTTAACCTGCGTTATTAAAAAATAATAATACCCCGGGCCCGAGTGGAGTAAAAAACAACAAAAACATTCCCAATCTGAGCTCTGTCACTAGCCTCGCGATAACAGCCACCTGCAGCAGCCTACTACAGGTACTGCAGGTGGCTGTTGTCGCGAGGTTAGTGTGTGAGGTCAGATGATGATGGACGCTACGACAGAGACGGTGCGCTGCCAAAACTTATGAAGGCTTTACTATGCATTCCCCATAGCAATGCAAGTTGAGAAAGGGTGTTTAGCATGGTACGAAAGATTGTTCCAGAGAATAGGAGGACGTTAGACAACAGAACTGTTTGCGCTCTACTCTCATGTAAAATTAACCGCTCTGGCCCCGCCCACTAATACACTCCTTCCACAACAGTCTTAAAGAATGCAAAGCCTGCAACACATTTGTACAATAACTCACTAAAAGAGCAAAGAAAAGTTATGTGAAATGAAAAGAAAAACTGTAAAAGAAAAGCAATATGAAATGAAAAGAATGTGTGGAATGAAAATAAAATGTAAAGACAAGCAATGTTATAAATTGTAAATGTTTTCAGCATTCTGCATCAAGTGGTGATTTTAGCTTTCTTGTGCACCTGTCTTAAAATGTAAGGGACACTGGAGCTTGGTTGGGGTGGTGGGACTGCTCGCGGTGGGCGCCGGAAAATTTCCCTTATTTTCAAATCCAAAACTTGACAGGTATGCAGAATGTAACATCACTAGATATAACATATGTCTGAAGGCTTACGGTACGCGCTCGTAGCGATCTTCTTTTCCACGCTTCCCATTCATTGTCTTTGTAAGCAGCCGTGCGATACATTCTCGTAGCCTTGCAGCGATTTTTCATTTCACTCATTTGCGTGAGGTTGTGGTCCGGGCTACTTAAAGCAAATGAGTGGCGTCCAGTTAGACTCTCCGCTTCTTTTTTTTAATATGAGAGCTAATCTCTGGCTGTACCGGACTGTCCCGGGGATTTTAACGGCAGTATTTAAATCTTAATATTTAAAGCAGTTTTGTTAATTGGGGTTTTGTGTACATAATATAAATTTGTGTTTATCAAATTGTCAGAAATAACCGCAAAATGCATAGATGACAGTGCTTACGGAGCGTGCGTGAACTCACACTCTGCAGGCTAATGACAATAATGAGACTTATGCTGCGTTCCAATAAATAAATAGACATAAATAGGCAACGTAAAGTAATTCCGCACACATTGTAATCAACTATGACAATGTGCGGAATTACATATAACAATAACTACAGGTTATGTTTATTAAATGAAGCCCAAAATATGTCGCCGACTTGAAATCGCTAGTATCAGCTAGCGCTGGCTAACATCAACGGTAGGTAGCCGCAAGCTAACGCTAACGCTAGCTAGAAGGTTTGTGGTGACTTTGCCTGGAACGCTACCAAGTTGTGAGTCGTGTTTTGAAGTCGTAACTTACGGGCTAAAAATTGTGTCTGGAACGCAGCATTAACCCATGTGTTGTCTTCCTGTCGACCATGCAATTTAGCTTTTCTGTGTAAAAATTTATACTTTTTTCAGTATTTTGGTCGTCTTTTTTTTTGACAATTTTGTCGCTTTTCCCAATGTTTTGGAAAAGTTTTGACGTTTTAGTCACTTTTTTTACCAAGTTTTTTTGTCACTTTTTCTGATGTTTTTGTCGTTTTTTTTCCCGGGCGTTTTTTCTGACATTCTTTTATCAATTAGTTTTCTCCAAATGCTATAAAATTGACTAAAACACCCAAATTCAATGAAAGTAGTGAGCTGATCATTTAATCTACTTGTGAAGAGCGTTGTACGGAACCATACGCGCTTTTTTCTTTTGACAATTTGGTTGAAAGAAACCCAAATTTCTGATATAGAAACTTTTTGAAAACGGGTCAAATTTGACCCGAGGACAACAGGAGGGTTAAAAAAAAAGAAAAGCTAATGAGTGTTAGTTTTTTTGTCTGTCACCGGGGCAGCCCGTTACTCTGGCTCTATGGATAATAGACGGAGTGCTGGAGCCTTCAGGAGCCCAGCGGGAGATTCCTCGAACCTGACTGACTGACTGATCAATTACAGTCCTGCGTGTTTGAAATGGCTGATACGGGGAAGCTGATTGACACCCCCGGCAGGTTATAAATAGACCCTCGGCGGTAATGGCGATGGAGACTTAAACCTGGAAGGATGCAGGTTTTCCCTGCGGACTTTTTTCAGTTTCATGTGCAGAGCAGCTCGCTCGCTTTGAACATTTCAGGTTTTATTTGGATTCTGCGCTTCATATCCGGATTGACAAAAGAGAATTAAAAGAGGCAAAACAAAATAGGGAGCTTATCAATTATTCATGAGCCTTTCCCCATCCTCCTCGTTTGAAGTTGATTCCCTTTTTTTTTTTTCTCTCACTTGGGACTTGTCTGTTTTTTTTGTTTTTTTTTCTCCTGGATCTGATACCATCCCCTCTTCCCCGAAACCTCCGCCGTGTTAAGAGTCGACGCTCGTCTCAATTTGAGCGATTTGTTTACCCTGTGAGATGTTGGATTTGTCGTTGTCTCTTGTGACAGCGTCTCCAGGGGATAAAAAAAAAAAACTATACCAGATATTAGTCCTGACAGCAGGGAGGAGGGCCAACGATGAAACAGTTCAGATTTTTTACCTTCCCCTCTCTCTCTCTCTCTCTCTCTCTCTCTCTCTCTCTCTCTCTCTCTCTCTCTCTCTCTCTCCCTCTCTCTCTGTCTTTTCGACTCATTCCTCAGATCTCCCGGATCGGCCTGATTGTTCACAAAACCAAAACGCAGGATTTCCAGGTGTTGGCGGGCTCAGCAGGGTTCCTCATGGCCGCCTATTGTGTTGGTAAGAAGCCTTAAAACGGGACTAACTGTAACTAACAGCGCTGTTGTTCCTCACAGGGAGCGGTCGGTAGCCTTCTTATCCCCCAGGCTGCCATCTCCCTTACTGTTTGTTTTCTTTCTTTCTTTTATCTCCAACCAAAAGGCAGAAGTTGTCTTTTTGTACTGTATCTCTTTCATTTCGGGTCCTCAATTACAAGCGTAAAGAAAACGACCACATTATTCAAAAATATCTAGTTTTTTTTTTGTGTGTGTGTGGGTGCTTTGATAAATGTGTCATCCACACAAAGCGGCTGGCTATCAGATGTCAACATCCACCCTCCGTCTAACCCATAAACCCTTGCGTTCCGGTGTCACTTCCTGTAGTTGTTTCAGATTTCGCTCCCACTGCAGACGAACGGAGCAGCTTCCTGAACGGATCGCGTGTCACCGTCTACTGAACGTGCTGATTTTTAGGGACATGATCCTGATATTGAGTTTCACAGGACACATGTCCTAAACATGTCCTCATTTTTAGATTGAGTTCCTACTGTAAGCAGCACGGACGGATTATGAGACGATGGGCCCCACCATCTTTCCTACATAGGAGCAACACACAGACTTTATGATGCTTTCGCCTCTTTTTCTGTGTTGTTTTGTGTCTCTTTGTGGTCATTTTGCGATTATCGCCCCTGGTCGATTATCGGGCCGTCTTTTGGCAGTTTGCAGATTATCTGTATCGGCGTTTTAGTTGCCTGATAACCGATAAAGTTAATTCAAAGGTGCGCTTCTTTGGCTTCTCTCTGCTTCGCTTTCACTCACCACTGAGTCTGACTTTATGACCTTATTTGATTAGCACGAAAATGGATGCCGAGGAGGTGAAGCGGAGGCTGGCCACTGGAGGACTTATTTGATTTCTTTGTTCCAACTTCCAAGTGGCCGATAGCCGACGTTAGTCATGAATAAATGATGTTAAAAAATGTAGAAATGACTCATTCTCAACAAAAGGCAAAAGAGCTGTGTGCGTGCGCGCATTGGAATAATGTCGGGCTGTAAACGGTTCGAGCTTTTAAAAAGCTGTCAATCTAAATGTACTTGTTGGGCTCAGGCCGAATTGTGTCGGGCTCGGGGCTCGTCGGGCCGAACTTTTGAGGCCCAATTACAGCTCTATTGTGCCCCGTAGGCCGTTCACTAATCCATCCGTGCCAAGCAGTTGTTAAGGCTTCATTTACTTTTACTATCAAAATCAATTAGCAAAGGCATGGAAATGACTTGAGAGAATGAATCCATCACAAAGATCATTGAGTCAACTCTAATGAACTTGCGTCTGCAGTTGAAAGCAGGAAACCGTTTGAAAATCTCTCCTACTTAATGAATGATGAATGACGATGCAAAGCTTGTACTTCATAAGCTATGGGTTTGGCAAACATAGCCATAGCCAAAATATATGAAACAAAAAAGTAGAGTTACACACGTCCTAGTAGTTAATGCACCATCAAAAGATGTTTCAAAACAGTCGTAGCTAGCAATTTTATTGCCATAACAAGAGAGAAATGTTCACAAAAACATAAAGGAGACGAATGTCTGATGTGCCCAGAGTTTGTGTGTGAGTGTCGGGATAGATTCACGCTCGTGCATGTCGGTGCACAACTATGCAAACACACTTCCAATAAAATGAAAGAAAGAAGTTCTTTGAAGTATTTTCCGGAAGCGGTTTTTAAAACCGTGAAAACAGAGTCTCAGAAGTTTCTATTTCTCAGAACTCGAGAGTCTGAATGTCACAACCATAATACTACTCACAGCCTGGAAACAGAAGGGACCCATTTACAGTTAGAATTCAAACCAGCAAACCCTTCTGAAGCAACCTTACTTTACATTATTACACGGCCTGGTTGAGTACTTGATCCTGTCAATTACAGCACTAGTCTGCTCTGTCTGTATAACCGTTCTCATCATAGACTCGGGCGGACCATGTTTAAATCAGTTAAGTCGTTTTCAAATCAATATTTGTGCTCATACGGAGCTCATACCGCCGATCAGCGGATCACAAAGGGAGGGAGGGAGGGAGAGCGAGAGGATGGAGGAAACAGGGATCGCTAACAGCGACTTAAAGTGATGGTTCGGAGTAATTCACCCTAGGGTCCTTTGCACCATGACCTCGAGCCAAACACCCCCCCAGAAGCTTTTTTAACCTGGGTCTAACATTGGGAGAGTTAGCTAGAGTAGCGTTATCAGCTGAATAGCTTAGCGCAGGGGCTAACGGACCCACGTTTGTATCTCGTAAGTTACCCCACTAATAATGCCCGAAATGATACCAAACGTCTACAAGTAGTACAAATAGGTTATGCTCTCATAAAACGATGGATTGGAAAGTTTGTAAGTTCACCAGAAGTTTATGAACACTTGCCTGCTCTCTTCAGCTCTCTGTTGCTGCTGCTGCAGGAGGATTATGAAATCATGTAAGCCCCACATATTTTGCGCGGAAATTGGCAATTTTTTTATTTGAAAAAATGCGGACTTTGGCTGATTATAGGGCTTTGACTTTTGCCCAAAAATCATATTCGAAGTTCGTTTGTATATTAATATTAATATTCGAATATATTCGAATATTTATTAATAATATTTTGACCATTAAATGCCTTCATTTAAAAAAAAAAATGAAGTCAGACCCTGGATTAAACACACAGTGTGCTTTCGACAGGAAGTTCGGAGCTTTCACCGTAGCCTACGTAAGTGGTCTGATGTTTGTACTCGTGTGCTGGTGTGTGCATCGAGCCAGTGTGTGTGTGTGTGTGTATGTGTGGGCGGTGTTGCCAATTAGCGACTTTTTTTCACAAAAGCGACTAATCTGGCGACTTTCTGTAGAAAAGACAGCGACTTTCTGTAAAATAAAAAAGAGTCGCCAGTATTTCTCTCCTGTGGCCGCCGAAACAGTCACCTTTCTCTTCTGTTGTGTGACTGAGTAGCAGCCCCGCCCCCCCCCCCCCCTCTGTGCTCTCTCCTCATGTGCAGCAGCACTGAGCAGGCAGGTAGGAAGGGGAGAAGGGACAGGGTGGGGGGGCCGGTGTAGGTAGGAGAGACAGCGGAACGCGACGGGAGAAAGACTCCGCTGAGCTGGTCTGGCCCTGGTCTGGCCCTGGTCTGGCCCTGGCCTGGCCTGGCCTGGCCTTGGGCGAGCCAGCTTTCTTTGAGAATTAGTGGGGAATGCACCGCTACCGAGCCACGGCCGAGAGACGTGCCTCGCCGCAACGTGTAGTTACATTTTGAAATGCGTGAAAAAGCCTCGGAATCTGAACTGAAAACAACGTTTACAAGCAAACGCATTTACAAAAAATAATGGCCATAACAGGTTCGAATATTAAGGGCTGGCTAATATTCGTTCGAATATCTTTTTTTTTTTTTTTATATTCGAATTATATTCGAATAACGAAGTTCGGAGTCAAAGCCCTAGCTGATTATGCGTTGAATTATGTGATCGCATAATCGCGTTTTTCTGGAGGGACTGGTAATACGTCTTCATAACAGCAGGCGGCGCTGATCTGTATTGTCGCCCAAAAAAAATTTAAACCGGAAATGACGGAACATCTCTCTAGATCTCGTAAACACAGAGCACGCTGCCGCCACTCGTTGTTTTCATCAGAGAGTGTTAGTGATAGTAGTCCAGAAGGATCATCATTACTCGCTGAACGGAAGAAAATACGATGGCTAGTAATAAGAAGATACTGGCGTTGTCTGCTCCGGTTTTCTCGTGCACTGATTCGCTAGTCAAGGCATAGCGCTCCACCAATCAGATTGGTCATTGGCCAAAATGAAGGTAAGACGGCTCCTCCGACTGACGACGGGCACGGAACACACCGAACAGACTCGACTCACCGACCTCGCCAGACTGTCCGACGGCCGATAATCAGGTTGGTGCGGCGGCGCCTTAACAGCAACAGTGCAAACAGAGCGTTAGTAAGCTCCACGGTTAGCGTACTCACCGGGGTGACCTGGCTTTCGCCAGAAAGCGGTGCTTTTCAGCGGTAAAGTTAACCGTCCCGACCGCGACGCAGGCAGGTAACCTCTGTATGAGTAGCCGTGTGATAAGCGGGATAATGTAGAGCGAGACCGCCATTACGCCTTACGTATTTAACTATTTGTATTTCACCTGTGCTCAAGAGAATTTCACATTAAAAGCCTTTTTCCTCCCATGTCCAATATGTCAACTTTTCAGAAATGAAGCATTGGCCTGTTTTTATCTGTACTGTCGTGTTTTTTAATCAGCCCAACAGCCAGTTTAGTCGGGTTTTCTCATCCTGCGGTGAGGCATGTCGTCTTTCATTTGAAGATGAGTAAATCATAAAACATCAGCAATCCTTCGCAGCAGCGTTATGAAACGATGTCTTGTACCTCGTCGGCATGGCGGCCACGTACGCTGAACTGTAAGCCTGGATTAGATAACACGTAAGGCATCGAGGAACCTAATGAGTCATCTTCTCCCACTGCCAGCCCTGCCTCTCACTCACACACACACACACACACACACACACGCACATTCTTCCACAGTTCTCTGATCTTTGCTCCCTGACATGTTCTCATCTCCATAAACTGAGTGTGTGTGTGTGTGTGTGTGTGTGTGTGTGTGTGTGTGTGTGTGTGTGTGTGTGTGTGTGTGTGTGTGTGTGTGTGTGTGTGTGTGTGTGTGTGTGTGTGTGTGTGTGTGTGTGTAGCAGAGAGGAAGAGAGCAAAAGGAGAGGAAACAGGAGAGGAAGTGAAAGAGGAGGAAACAAGCAGAGAGAGGAGAGGAAAAAGGAGACGAAGCAAGACGAGAGGTAACAGGAGAGGAAGCAAGAGGAAAGGAAAAAGGAGTGAGGGAAAAAAGCGACAAAAACAGCTGAAATCTTGCCTAAGGCTCCAAATTGTCTAGGGCCGTGTGTGTGTGTGTGTGTGTGTGTGTGTGTGTGTGTGTGTGTGTGTGTGTGTGTGAGTGTGGTGTGTGTGTGTGAGTGTGTGAGTGTGTGAGTGTGAGTGTGTGTGTGTGTGTGTGTGTGTGTGTGTGTGTGTGTGTGTGTGTGTGTGTGTGTGTGTGTGAGTGTGTGAGTGTGTGAGTGTGTGAGTGAGTGTGTGAGTGAGTGTGTGGGTGGGTTTGCTTCAGTCAGTTCTGACCTACAGACCTTGTTCCACTGTTCTTCCACTTCCCTGGACATCTTGAGTCCCATTTTGCCTCCCGTCTGTCTCAGTCCAGGCTCCCGTGTCTTTGTTGACGAGCTGTCAGTCAGCAGCGTGCGGTAAGCTGCTGTCAGCGGTGTGATCTGAGCGGCGGCGGGCCGCAGAAAACACAAATCAGACAGAAATTCTGTCCATCAGCAGCCGCCGGCTCGACTATCAACAACAACAAGGACTCCAAGGCCGCGGATGGTGGCCGACTCTCCACCGAGACAGAGATGTCACACTGAAAGGCCATGATATCTAGTTGCCTTGGAAAAACGTATATGTATCTAGCTCGGTCAATAATAAAAAAAAAAATACAAAAAAATACAAAAACGACATCCTATGAAGCCCTGCTGCCTATTGATCTGTCAGGGAAGGACAAAAACGCTGGACATCGAAAAACGATTCTCAAAAACGTTGTCAGTAAATCCTTTGTGTCTGTGCGTTGACAGCAGTGATGTCAAACCATGGCAGTGATGGAATGCCTTTATTTATTTAAGAGGAGTATATATGTTCAGCCTGAAGCCATGCAGAAAACATTCCCGACATTTCTTTCTGCTGTGTTTTATCTTCAGTTGTTTGAAAGGTGAATTCTGTCCACACCGTGTCATGTAAAAAACTCCTGCTGAAGGATTACACGCTTCTCTGAGGATTCGAGGAAATTCTCCCATCTCTTTGGCAACCCAAGTGCTTCTTGTACTTTGCTGCGATGCATGCTAACAGCGCACTGTGTATGATTGCTGGACGGGGGCGTTGAATATTCTAAACTTACTGTACAAAGTGCAGGCGAACTGATCAGGCCACCTGCCTCAACTTAACATGAATATGAAACCAAATTGTAACAATTTGTTGTGAATAAGAGTGCAACCCTTAAAGGCTTGACCAGGTTTGTATGCGGAAATAATAATAATAATTGTATTTGTAGAACGCCTTTAAAAACTGTCAAAAAGACAAAGCAAAAACAGGATACTAAGAGGACAATACAACAAAAGAAAGCCAAACGCTAAGACAAAAGACAAAAGACAAATCATCTTGACGGGGGCAAGAGAAGGATAACGTAATTTATGATAACAGTGATGATCGGAAAATCATTTTTTTTTTTTGCCCCAAAGGGCAAGTGGGTTCAGGGTCCAAATTTAACTCTTTTGTCCACCAGCCAAATGGCTAGTGAACGTTCACAATGTACCAGCCACCCAATAGATAGTCTCGCATTGCCAGACCTTCCTCCTCCACAGCGCTGCGGAGGAGGGTCTGGCTAGTCCACACAGCATTCTGGGATGGGTGAAAAACGTGCTCTGGTTTATTGTCATTTCTTTAAACCAATCACAATCGTCTTGGGCGGTGCTAAGCGCCGGACGGAGCCCCGGTGCCGCTGCAAAATAAATCAAATCAAATCAAATCTTTATTTGTCATTGCATGAATACAGTGTATTAACACAACAAAATTCAAGGTGCCACTCCAGATCAGTGCTTTAAAAAAAAATAAAAATACAGCACATTGTATTATGGGATACAGACAATTGACTGACACCCTCGGGAAGGAACTTTTGGTGGAACATGTGTATGTTTAAAAGTTGTTTTAGTCGTGCAACAGAAAACTCCGATTGGACAGATAGTCTAGCTAGCTGTCTGTATTTACCCTGCAGAGATCTGAGGAGCAGTTAACCGTAGTCCTCACAAATCCACCGGAGGTTAGAACGCCAACACAGAGACAGAGGAAGGTAACGGGACATCCAGCGATATTTCCGGCGGCACCAGAGCAATCCCGGAAGTGGAACGTCGTGGATATAGACTACTCAATAGATACCCATTGTTTTTTAGCTGGTGAGTGAAGCTAATCTACCTAGCCACTTGCATATTTTACCAGCATGTGGCTAGTAGATGGAGCTAATTTTGGACCCTGAGTGGGTTGTTACATTTACTTGCCCGACGTGGATTTTTACTTCCCCCGGGCCCTTATTGTTGAAGCCTGCTCACTAAGTTAAAGTGCCCATATTATGAAAAAAACACTTTTTCTGGTATTTGGGGTGTTATTTTGTGTCTCTGGTGCTTCCACACACATACAAACTTTGAAAAAAATCCATCCATGCTGTTCTGAGTGAGATACGGTTTCTGAATGTGTCCTGCTTTCAGTCTCCTGGTGAGCTGGTCAAAATCGGCCTCGGACTGTGACGTCACAATCCGAAATGAGCTGGCTAACCGCAACCGTTAGCTCGTAGCATTAGCGTTAGCATGCTAACGCTAATGCTAACACTAGCATGGTACCTCGTTCTCAATAGCAAAGCACTGCTACAACACACACAAGTTCACCATAATCTACAAAAGAACTACTTACATGTGCGCCCTCGTTTAGAAGTCTCCCAGCTAATCCTGCCTTGTAACTGACTGAAGTTGGAGAAACAACAAAGTCTTTTACTTCTATGGAGCTAGCTAGCTGACATGATCTACATCTGAGCTACTGAGCATGTGCGAGTGCAATCAAAGATAGTACAGAAGAAGAAGAAAAGAGGTCTCACTCTGTAGCTAAAACAGAAACCAGGTGAAAAGAGGATCTGCAGCAGTGAGAGAGAGCTGTGCAGTACAACAAAAATATGGTGTTTTTTGAAAATTAAACCATGTAAACCTATTCTGGTACAACCTTAAAATACAATTATGAACCTTAAAATTAGTATAATATGGGCGCTTTAAGGATGAGAAGTCTCTGCTGCAGCCCTCCTTTTGTGATTTAACTTGACTATACACATGCAAATCTTTTTCTATTAAATTTCTTTCGGGTCTCAATGACAGTCAGTAGTCTAAAGCACAGCTGCGCCTAAGTACAGCCTCACAGAGCTATGAGTCTCGTTTTCTTCTTTTTCTTCCTTTTTATCGAGACACATTTTTTTTACAAGGAAAGGATGGTTTGTGGATGGAAAGGTCAAGAACATATCTCATTGTATGAGGGGGAAAAAATGGAAAGAGTGGAAAAAAAACCCATCAACTCTTTCTTATATACTAATCCTTTACCTCTGGATTGTGATCTGTGTGTCTAGGTGCGGTTGGCGGAGTGTGTGCGCTGGCTAACGTTCTGGGCCAGGAGCTGTGCGAGTTGGAGCGTCTGTGCGTGTCCGGTCGCTGGGACGAAGCCAGAGTCCTGCAGCAGCGCCTCATCGAGCCCAACGCCGCCGTGAGTACCATCTGCCGCACCGGGGACGCTTTTATCCGCCGACACCACGGAGCAAACTCGCACAAACACTGCCAGCCTGGCGGGGTTAGTCACCGTCCTCAGAGGTAGAACTGATCGAGCCTGATTAAACCTGCGTGCGTGAAGACACACCACGGCTGTTTTCGGCACAACAAAAAAAAAAACTGCACTTTTGTAGAACTTGCAGGATTCGTTGCAAAGAAGAAACTCATGTATTTTATAGAGTCCAGTCTGCCCAGAAACAAGACGGCTTCCCATTTTTTCATAACGTGATCTAGAAAAAGTCACCTAGTGTGTGTGTGTAATTAAAACTCCAAATTAAAACCACTCTCATTAACGTAAATATGACGTAAAATAAGTACTTCTACCTTTACTTACATTGATTTTTATTTTATTCAAGTACCGTTGTAAAGGTAAGAACTACAAACAAAAAGACAAAATGAAAGGCCTCCCATTCAAGGCAATATAAAGAAAAACAAATTGTTTTTACGTTTTAAAGACCGGATCTTTTTCTCCATTTAGAGATGGTAAACCCAATCCATTTCTACAGTACATGAAACCGAAACAGGCACCAAATGAGACGGGGGCTGGCCTTTCACAATCGCAATCGCAATCAGAAAAAGGTTTATTGCCATTGCATTCAAACACATAAACATAAACAAACACATTTAAACATTAATAGGAAATGAAACAACAGCACACAGTTAAATAGGAGAGCTGTGTGTTGCTGTGTGTTCTGAGCCTGAGTGAGATGTGTGAGGAAACGGCACCTGAGAAACAGCAGTGCTTCTGGCCACTGACGGGTCCGTGAAGGTGGGTTAAATGTCGCTGCCCTGATGGCGTCAATCTGCCTCATCATGAAACTCCAGCTTCACTGTGACATCAGGTCACACGCGGCCCGCAGGGAGCTCCGCGGCCAAATATCGATCGCAAATATGTCTGATTTTCAAGCATCATTATCGATAAAGCTTTGAAACCACACTGCGGATCCTGTTTGGTGTGTGGGGGGTGTAACGAGACTGATTGGTGCTCTGTGTTGCCAGGGGCGGGTCTAGAGAAATATGATTGCCCCACTCCCCCAATCCATGATATAGTAGTAGTATAATAGAGTGCTGTCAATCTGACAAAAATCCTGGAATCGCCCCTGTGTGTTGCTAGGTGACCAGGAAGTTGGGAGTCCCCGCCCTCAAGCAGGCAATGGAGTGGTTTGGTTTCCACGGCGGCGCCTGTCGATCACCTCTTCAGCCGCTCACAGAGGCCGAGGCTCAGCAGCTGAGGCGGGACTTCTCCTCCAACGGCTGGCTGTGAGGTGACACGGGTGACGGGCAGAGTGTGAGTGTGAGTGTGAGTGTGAGTGTGTGTGTGTGTGTGTGTGTGTGTGTGTGTGTGTGTGTGTGTGTGTGTGTGTGTGTGTGCGTGCGTGCGTGCGTTTAGCAGGTCAGCCCTTACGGGCCATTGCATGCATGTATGCGGAGTGGATGTTCCAAAAATACGCTTCCACTATAATCAATGAAACTGTCAGTGGTGCGCCTGCTCCGCAGAGATCCGCTCTACAAGGGTAAAAATAGGACAGTCTTCCATCTGTATGTTTTACCCGAGGTGTGTGCGTCCCTTTCACACAGAAATGGATCATAAAGTGTCTATATATACCAATATACAGGAAACACCTTGATGACTGTCAATGAGCGTATTGGCAGTTTTATTTTGAGAGTTTCTGTTTTTTGATTTCTTGTTTCCTGCCACCTGCGTCCTCTGATAACAGCTGACAGTAGATTGACGTTTCACAGCGCTGTGCTGAAGAACCAACAACAATCCCAAAGCAGAGGCTCCCCCCTCTCGCCTGTGAGGTATGGCGTGCGTGCGCTGCTGGTGGAGCCAGTTAAAACATACATTCCGCGGCACATCTGCTCCACATACGGTACGCGTTCAAATTTAGCCAAAGCGTTCGACCTGTCAGTGTGATTTGGCAAGGAGGGGGAACACCTAGGATTGGGCATGGAGGTTCCATTTTTATTTTAATTCTTTTTTCAATTTTTATTGGAATCGAAAATTTGGTTTCGAAACCTATCATCGGTTCCAAATTTAACACACAAGTTTGGGTTTTCCGTAGCGGCGGCCGTACTTCCAGCCACGGAGCACAGTAAGCGGCACTCTAGCGTGGCTTTATTTTACGTTGTTAAAGCCTGTAAATCACCATTGAGTCAAAATAAAATAAAATGGTCCTCTTATCTGAGAAATAAGCATGTGACTCGTTTCAACTTCACCCATCAAAGAATCGGAATCGAGAATCGATAAGATCCCGAATCGAAAGGAAGAATCAGAATTGTTAAAATCAAAACGGTGCCCAACCCTAGGAACGCTGCACGAAAATAAATCCGTTGCTGCCCCCTCATAAAAATACCAAAAAATCAACTTAATTAGGTTCATATATATCTTTCCATATACGTCATATACTGGGGGTTTGTTTCTAAAAATTTCTTACGTCTTACGTTTTCTGTCATAAATAAAACCTCAGTCAAATCAAAGATTTCCCAAATGAATACAACTTAGATGTTTTTTTTAATAGGCTCTGCTCATGTTGCATTTTAAGTTACATTTTCTATTCATACTTCTTTTTATTTTACACTAAAATCACTGTCGTACGGTCAAGTTGCTTCTCTGCTGCCCCTCCCAATAGTGCAGATAGAAAAATTCTGTACATTGAAAAGTTAGAAAAATGTTGCATGTGCACTTGTTTTGACCAATAAAATTGCATTTCACTTCAATAACCTATGGTTTCCTTCTGTTTTTAACTGTAAAGACAAAAAGTGGGTTTGCTCTTCATGCAGACACATTTGAGTTAAACTGTTCACTGTGTGTATGATTAGGTCAACCTCCATGGGCTTTTCTTTAAAGGTGCCCTGCTACACGTATGTCATGACTTTGTGGTAATGTCTGAAGGTCTACCATGGACTCTGTAACATTTTTTGTGGAAAAAATGCCTTGGTTACCTTGTTTCAAGCCATTCTAGCGTGGTATAGAAAGCCTGCAGGAAGACTCTCGATTTCTGCCAGTTCTCATTAATATTCATCAAGCTAAGCTGCTTGACTCTGATTGGCTAACAGCTAGCCAATGAGAGCCTGGCTATCAGCATCTTTTACCCAGCGCTACTGGGCAAGCTCATGAATAGTAATGAGCTCAGGCAACAGGACATCAGACTGACCAGCTTTTGTGATTGGCCTGACTTCTCTGCTTATTTCTGTTCAGTGGCTAGAGCTGACAGAGGAGGTAGCAGATACACATTTACAACATAACACAAACACATATGGACCTAACATATTTAAAAAAAATACAAGTAAAAACTTTTTTGTGTGGCAGGGCCCCTTTAAGAGACCAGAGTTCGAACCCCGTTTTGAAAATAGAAGTAAACCTAATCCTGTGGATTGTATAAGAGGGGAGGAATCCGTCTTGTATAAAGTACTTGAAAGCTATACTTGAGTAAAAGTACAAGTATGTTACCAGAAACTGACTTTGGTAGAACGCAAGGCAAGGCAATTTTATTTACATAGCACATTTCAGCAACAGGGCAGTTCAAAGTGATTTACATAAAACATTAAGCATTAAAAAGCAAAAAAAAAACCGAATACATGTCACAAAAATTTTCAAACAGATAAAATACGAGAATAAAATTCACAGTTAGTTAAAGTATCTGATATTTACTGTACTTAAGTATCTAAAGTTCATTTCTGATATTAAACACACTTAATTATTACAAGTCAAAGTAAAAAGAATCTTTGATTCTGAACTTTATTGTGGCCTCCTTTATAGTAAAGCCGAATGTTCAGGGTTTCCACGCCTTCTGAAACCTCAAACTCAAAGTCTGACATCAACAAAGAGAAACAGAAACAGAATTTTTCAGAATCCTTCACGCCAACGTACAAAAACATTTCTTACAAATATGGCCACAGGAGTGTAACGTTATCTTCACCACTGTCTTCTGGAGGGGGGGGGTCATCGTCTGTTACGTTGGCGGCAGAGCCTGCAGCAGGGGGGCTTCCATCATTATGCTTCCTCTTCTTCTTCTTAAGTTTTGCCGCTTGGCAACAAACAGGCATTACGTCACCAACTGGAATGGAGCGTGAATCTAACAAATTTTTTTTCTGCTTTTATTTTGTAGTAACGAAGATGCTTAGGGAAAATACAGTGGAGGAAAAGTATACATTTTCCAGAAATATAATTAACAAAGTGAAGAACAAATGCGAGGAAATTCTACTTAAGCACAGTAACTCAAGTATTTGTACTTGGATAAATTTCAACACTGGTAGCAGTGTTTTCGGTTACACTTTACTTGAAGGTATCTACGTAAGAGTGACATGACTGTGTCATGAACACATGACACAGTCATGACACATGAACTCTAACTTGCCATGACAAAAACCGAATGACACTTACTAAAAGAAGCATTACGTCATAAACGTTTATAACTTTTATTATAATGTTTTATGACACGTTCATGACAGTGTCATGTCACTCTTACGTAGATGCCTTCAGGTAAAGTGTAACCTTGTTTTCCCTTGGGAGGTGGGGGTTGTAGCGTTTTTCAATTTAAAAAAAGAGGTAATTTCCCCATACATTTTGGGTCTCTCTTTGTGGGACTTTGTCTTTTTGTAGTCGTGCTGTTTCTCTTTTTGGTCATTTTTGTTTCCTTTGGCGTTGCTTTGGGTCTCTGCGGTCATTTGGCGTCTCTTTGTAGTCGGTTCGTGTCCCTTTTGTGCTATTTTTGCGTCTCTCACCACATCCGTGTCAGAAACGTAGTGTTTACAGTTTACACTTCTGACCCCAGATAACGGCAGAAAGTAAATAAAAGTGCAAATAAGGACGCTTCCACTTCCACAGAAGACCTGAAACCCCCTCTGTTGGTGTTTTTCTGGCTGCAGCGATTAGCACGTGTCCATCTGGTTGACAGGAAAGGTTGGAAGTTCATTCCAATGTTTCCACTGATCAGCCATAGTTAATAGGAGGCAGAACTGAAGGTCATCACATTCACAGTTTGCCGTAAATAAGCCGTCGGAGCACTCTGAGATGTGAAAAAGTTAAAATCCGCAATTACCACTTTAATTAAAGCCAAGTGTAGCAGGTAGCCATGGCAATGAGAGCCTTCCAGCTTTTTTTTTTTTTTTTACATCTTTGCTTTTATCTAACCATGACTCCAATTAGTACCCTTTTAGCAAAAAAATAAAACTCTGGATCAAGTACGCATGTTTGTGTGTGCAGGAGACTCCTGAGGGAAAGCTCTTTAAGTCTGTTGAGATCAGCAGCCACCCAGTTTTCAGTGAAGCGCTGCTTAGTTTTCTTAGTTTCCAGGCTCTAAATGATGTTGTGTGATGAATGTCTCTTACGTTTTCCACCCCTTTTTAAGTTTTAATTTGAGAACGGAAATTGGAGCAAGTCGTTATTTTTATTTTTAGTGGGGGGGGGTTATAATATGCATTGAGGTCCATAAAACACCAAGACTGAACCATATTGTAAATGTGGGGTGGCAGTAGCTCAGTCAGTAGGGAGTTGGGTTCCCATACGGACCAAAGTAGGGTGGTGGACTGATAGCTAGAGAGGTGCCAGTTCACCTCCTGGGCACTGCCAAGGTGCTCTTGAGCAAGGCACTGCTCAGGGCCCCTTTCCATAGGCAGCTCCCTCACTCTGACATCTCTCCATAATGCATGTAGAGGTACTGAGCATGTGTGTGTAATTCAGGCCTGTGTGTAATGTATGTAATAATAACATACATTGTAGAAAACATTGTAATTTCCCCATGCGGGATTAATAAAGTATATATTATTATTATTATTATTATTATTATTAAAAAACCCAAACTTGTATGAACCAAACAAGACAAAAAAGTTGAGCAGAGCTGCAGAGTGTGTGATGATTCTGTGTGCTCGTCACTACGAGCGAGCGTCGCCTTTCACTTGACACACACGTCAGTGAAACGTTGTAAAATACATAAAAATAGCAGGGCCACTTGTACATTTATTATAAGGGATTTATCAAAATTTATTTTATAATTTTTTAATTTTTTTTTTTTTTTTTTTTTTTTTCTAAATAAAAAGTTTTTTAAAAAAAAATAAAAAAATTTTTTTTATTTTTTTTTTTCTTTTATCTTATCATTTCTACCTGCACTTTAATGTTTTATGTAAAGCACTTTGAATTGCCCTGTTGCTGAAATGTGCTATACAAATAAAGCTGCCTTGCCTTGCCTAAAGATCAGGACAGCGGTATATGAGGCTCTGAACGTCCTCAGTTTGAAAGACATTCCACTCATGAGTTCATATTAATTGATTTATTTGGGAATGAACTCTGTGCACAAGTGAAAATGTGTCCAAGGATTTCTGATAGTATGAACTAATATTATTTTCATTCACTCTGGCGGTCAAGGGCGGTCACGGTGCTTTAGATTTTTGCCAAAGAACTAAATAAAGAAAACTCTTATATTTATTACTGGATTTCTCTTTGGCTGCAAAACTTTTCGTTCCTTTCAGGGACGGCAAAAGAAGAAGAGAAATCATTGACAGTCTTTGAAGTTTTCTTATTCATACTTTTTTTTTTCTTCATAGCTTGTATTAACTGTTGGCATTATTTGTAGAGCATGTCTGACCCTAAAGCCTTGAAGCTCAGTCAACGTAATTTCAACAATCCAAAGGTACAAAAGTATCCTGAATTCTTTCAAATATTTCGCAGTTAATTGCACAATACGATACAACTTTGTTTTTAAGTCAGAACTTATGTCTATTCAAATGATTAAACAGAAATGGCATTGACAAAATAATGAGATTTAATATTTAATATTTGGAAGCATAGCCTTTAGAGAAAATAACTGTGTGCAGTGCATCCTGTAGACTTCTTTGAATTTCCTGGCTGCCGCCTCTTTTGCAAACGGCTCCAATTTGTTTTCAGATATAAAGGGCGCCTTCTTCCAACGGCTGTTTTCAGATCTCGCCACGCGTGTTCAAAGTCAAAGTATCTTTATTAGTCTCCCCAAGGAGAAATCTGTTTTGGACACTGATATAAATTGCTGCAAGGGTTACAACAGAGACACACAACAAGCACAGGGTTAAAACAATTAAAAGACAAATGTACAGTAAACATTTGGGCTACTCAAAGAGCTACGCAAATTGCAAATTACAAATTACCATTTTCTATACTGTACTTAAAACTGTACTACATTCCTACATTCTTCTGTTCTCCTATACATGCTTTACAAACACGCATTCCTACTTCCATAAGCATCCAGCATTCATTCAGTCATAAAAAATAAATAAATAAATAAATAATAGGATTCAGATCCGGATGAACTCATTGCTGGTCCCAGACCCAAACAGAATCTGCGTACTTTCTTTACAGTTTTCAGTGTTGATCCAGAATGAAAATCTGCGGAATTAAGCGGACTGTTTTCTGCTAGGGGCGGAGATGTGTTAACATGGGTTTTAATTCTTTAAATTTTTTATGTCTACAATGTATACATTGTGTATATATACAGTTGAAATCAGATATTTACATACACTTAAAAAAAAACCACAAAAACATTTATTTCTTTACTGTCATACATTAAATCAGAGTAAACCTTTTCTGTTTTAGATCAATACATATTAACATATTTTTTGCATTTGTTAAATGTCAGAATCGAGCGAGGGAGAATTTTTATGTATTTTTTTTATCACTTTCATCAAAGTCAGAAGTATACATACACTTCCTTAGTATTTGGTAGAATTGCCCCAAAACTGTTTCACTTGGGCCAAACGTTTTGGGTATCCTTCCACAAGCTTTCTACAATAGTTTGCTAGAATTTTGGCCCACTCCTCTTGACAGAACTGGTGTAACTGGGTCAGGTTTGTAGGCCTTCTTGCTCGCACTCGCCTTTTCAGTGCCGCCCACAAATGTTCTATGGGATTGAGATCAGGGCTTTGTGATGGCCACTCCAATACCTTGACTTTGTTGTCCTTAAGCCATTTTGTAACTAATTTGGAGGTATGCTTGGGGTCATTGTCCATTTGGAAGACCCATTTGCGCCCAAGCTTTAACTTCCTGGCTGATGTCTTCAGATGTTGCTTCAATATATCAACAACATTTTCTTTTCTCATGATGCCATCTATTTTGTGAAGTGCACCAGTCCCTTCTGCAGCAAAGCAGCCCCACAACATTATACTACCACCCCCATACTTCACAGTTGGGATGGTGTTCTGAGGCTTCAAGGCTTCGCCCTTTTTCCTTCAAATATACCGTTTATCATTATGGCCGAACAGTTCAATTTTTGTTTCGTCAGACCACAGGACATGTCTCCAGAAATTAAGATTTTTGTCCCCATGTGCAGTTGCAAACTGTAGTCTGTCTTTTTTATGGTGGTTTTGAAGTAATGGCTTTCTTCTCCCAGAGTAACCTTTTAGCTCATGGTGGTACAGGACTCGTTAACTGTGGACAATGACACTGTCTTACCAGTTTCAGCTAGCATCTTAACAAGGTCTTTTGCTGTTGTCCTGGGATTGATTCGCACATTTCGCACCAAAAAACGTTCCTCTCTGGGACTCAGAATCCGTCTCCTTCCTGAGCGGTATGATGGTTGTACATTCCCATGTTTTTTATACTTGCGTATTATTGTCTGAACAGATGAACGTGGGACCTCCAGGCATCTGGAAATTGCACCTAAGGATGAGCCACACTTGTGGAGGTCCACAATTCTTTTCCTGATGTCTTGGTTGATTTCTCTTGATTTTCCCATGATGTCAAAGAAAGAGGCTCTGTGTTTGAGGTGTGCCTTTATATGCATCCACAGTTCTGTCAAGAGGAGTGGGCCAAAATTCTAGCAAACTATTGTAGAAAGCTTGGTGGAAGGATACCAAAACGTTTGGCCCAAGTGAAAGAAACAGTTTCGGGGCAATTCTACCAAATACTAAGGAAGTGTATGTATACTTCTGACTTTGATGAAAGTGATAAAAAAATACATAAAAATTCTCCCTCGCTCGATTCTGACATTTAACAAATGCAAAAATATGTTAATATGTATTGATCTAAAACAGAAAAAGTTTATCCTGATTTAATGTATATAATAGTAAATAAATAAATGTTTTTAATATCTGGTTTTAACTGTAGTATATGTGTGTGTGTGTGTGTGTGTGTGTGTGTGTGTGTGTGTGTGTGTGTGTGTGTGTGTGTGTGTGTGTGTGTGTGTGTGTGAAAAAAAAAAAAAAGTGTGTGTGTGTGTGTGTGTGGGGGGGGGGAAAACATAATAATTAAATGTGTATATGATGGATTAGTGGCATTAGAATGTGCCAGAGGCTGCCAAATTTGGGCTTATTACAGCCAAAAATTCTCTTGAGTGGGCATGCCCCCGGACTCGCCTACCCTACCCCCCCCCAAATGTTTGTGTTTCCTTCAATCATAAATGAAATGTCTGCGCAATAAGTACTGCTAAAGGTTTATATGTTATTCATCTGAATATTAGGAGTCTTCCATCTAAGATTGATCTTTTAAGAGTTTGGCTTGTTTATAATAAACCTAGTGTGATTACAATTTCAGAGACGTGGTTGAATAGCAATATTTCAGATAAATGAAACTTGATAATTATGTCTTGCACAGAGCTGATAGAGGCTCCAGAGGAGGAGGAGTGGCTATCTATGTTTCTTAAAATTTTACCTCTGAGCTTGTTATCCCTAATGAAAACCCAAAGTATTTTGAATGTCTCTTTATTAAAATAAGTTTTCATGAAAACAAACAATTGACTAGGTAATATTTATAGACCTCCAAATGTTTCTTCAGAATCTACAAAATGTATTCTGTCTACCATTAACTCTTTAGGTCGCCAGAATGAGCTTTTAATACTGGGCGACTTTTACAGTAATTGGCTAGATCGTTCTTCCCTTAATGACAGGAACCTAGTTGGTAGTATTAATTTGACTCAACTTATGAATGAGCCTACTGGATTTGATCGAAGTCCAAGTCTCTGCTAGACTGGATTCTTGTCACCCACCCACCCTGACAGAATCCTAAAATCAGGTTACCAGATTGTCTCAGTGACCAAAAAAAACTGTGAAAAAAACAAGGTACCTCGTCTTCCACCAAGATGCATTAGGGTAAGGCAGTATAAAAATTTGAATAGTGAGCGTTTTATTCAAGATTTAATTTCCATAAATTGGCACAGGTTTCAGTTGATACCCACTGTTGAAGATGCTTGGAACTTTTTTTATACTGAGCTAAATTATGTAATTAATAGACATGCTGCTTGGAAATCAATTAAGGTAAAGGCTAGACACTTACCATGGATTAATGGTGCTCTTATTAGTCTTTTTAGTCAGAGAGACAAGGCCTGGGAAATATATCACTTATCAAAGGACTCTGACGACTTGTTTTCATATAAACTCTTACGGAATACATGTACAACCAAAACTAGAAATGCTAAATCTAAGTACTATAAAGACTGTTTAAATAATGATTTTAATAACCCCAAACTGTTTTGGAATAAAATTAACCGTTTAAATAATAAACCCACTAAAAACTTATTTTCTCATATTAGGCTCAATAATGAAAATCTCACTGATTCCTTTACAATTGTCAATGCTTTTAGCCAGTACTTTTCTTCCATCAGCAGCTCAAAGCTCTCTGATTTTACCTATCCTGAAATCTTACCACATAAATATGTCATAGTTCCTTCTCCTTTAGCAGAATTCACCCGGCTGATGTCGAGCAGGTTATTTGTGGATTGAGTTCAGGTAGTGGGGCTGGCCCAGATGGTTTGGGATTTAAGTTTATTAAAATTGCCTCTCATGTTCTTGCTTATCCTATATCTGACTTGTTTAAACTTTCCTTATCCACATGCACAATTCCATCAATCTGGAAATGTGCCAAAGTTACCCCTTTGCATAAAGGTGGTGACCCTTCTGACCTCAATAATTACAGACCCATTTCCATCATTAATAGCATAGCATAGGTGTTTGAAAAGCTAATTTTTAATAAAATATCCCAATGTGTCAATGACTTTCATATCCTATCTCGACCACCAATCTGGATTCAGACCTAATTTTTCTACAACCACTGCTCTTCTGAATCTCACCAATAATATATTCTCTTATTTAGATAACATGCCTACTGGTGCAATTTTCATTGATCTGACAAAGGCTTTCGACATGGTTGATCACTATCTTCTCCTTGACAAACTTTTTGCTATTGGCTTCTCTAGACATTCTTTACTATGGTTTAACTCATACCTTCACAATATATGCCAGTATGTTTCTTGTAATGGTTGTCAGTCTAAATTTATAACTGTTGAAAAAGGTGTACCTCAAGGCTCATCTCTGGGGCCTTTGTTATTCTTAATTTAATTCTCTTCACCCAGTTAATAATTGTTGAATTCACTTCTTGGATAGAACAAAACTTGAGAAAGTGGAGGAATTTAAATATCTTGGTCTCTTGCTTGACTCTCAGCTTTCTTTTAAACCTCATATTGATTCAGCTGTTAAGAAAATAAATAGTCTGAGAACACTATCGTTCTATCAACTGTTTTACACTACAGGTTAGGAAAAGGATTATCTCACAGCTTCTATTAACATTGGATTATGCAGATGTTATTTATCAGAACACCTCTGAAACAAATCTTATCCCTCTCAATGTAGCCTATAACAGTCTCTGTCGATTTGTTCTGAAGTGTCCTTATAGAACCCATCATTGCCTGACGTATGAGCTTCATTGGTTAACACCTAAATCTAGAAGGCATTCTAACTGGCTACAGTCAATTTTCTTTAACTATCCTACTTATTTGAAACAACATTTAATCCCATACAGATCAACATACAGTCTGAGACATACTGAGTACCCCTTTTTCTTTGTTCCCAGAATCTCCAAAGAAATTATTTAGATGGTATTTAAAAATGAGTATTGAGAAAACCAATGATTTTTTTTTTCTTCTTCTTTTGGTTTTAGTTTAAAAAAACTAATGATACACGGATTGAGGTCGATAAACACCAAGACTGAACCATATTGTAAATATGCTGTAAAAAAAAAACCTAACTTACTGTATGAACCAAATGAGACAAAAAAGAGTGTGTGATGATTCTGTGTGCTCGTCACTACGAGCGAGCATCGCCTTTCACTTGACACACGCAGTCAGTGAAACGTTGTCAAATACATTAAAAAACCGCAGAGCCACTTGTACATTTAGCAAATTGAAAGGATGTATTCAAAAGATCAGTCAACATTTTCTAAAGATCAGGATAGCAGTATATGAGGCTCTGAACCTCCTCAGTTTGAAAGACATTCCACTCATGAGTTCATATTAATTGATTTATTTGTGAATGCCATAGAATACATTGAAGTACCATAGAAATGAATGAACTCTGTGCAACAGTGAAAATGTGTCCAATGATGTCTGATAGTATGAACTATATTATTTTCACTCCTCACACTTCCCAAGGGCGGTCACGGTGCTTTCGATTTTTGGATGAATAGCTCTGTTATTACTGTATTTCTCTTTGGCTGCTAAACTTTTCGTTCCTTTCCGAGACAGCAAAAGGAGAAGAGAAATCATTTTTGACATTCTTTTAAGTTTTCGTATTCATAATTTTGTGGGGGGGGGGGTTTCACAGTCAACTTAATTTCAACAATCTAAAGGTACAAAAGTATCCTGAATTCTTTATTTCACTGTTAATAGCACAGTAACTTTGTTTTTAAGTCATAACTTCTGTCTATTCAAATGATTAAACAGAAATGGCATTGACAAAATAATGAGATTTAATATGTAATATTTGGAAGCATAGCCTTTAGAGAAAATAACTGCCTTCAAGTGCATCCTGTAGACTTCAGTGAAATTCCTGGCCGTCTCCTCTTTTGCAAACGGCTCCAATTTGTTTTCAGATTTGAAGTTTTCAGATCTTGCCGTGCATGTCTCCTCAATTGGACTCAGATTCGGATGGACTCATTGCTGGTCCCAGACCCAAAGAGAATCTGCGTACTTTCTTTACAGTTTTCAGCGTTGATCCAGAATGAAAATCTGCGGAATTAAGCGGACTGTTTTGACAGTTTTGTTAGTTTAATTTGATTTCTGTGTCATGCCAAACATTTGGCCCATCCCACATGGGATTACAAGACACCACAAACTTATTGAGCAAACGTCCGGTGGACATATACAAATCATTCGGAGAAATTAATGAATACAAGTGTGTGTGTGTGTGTGTGTGTGTGTGTGTGTGTGTGTGTGTGTATATATATATATATATAGTACACACACTTGTACTAGCTGGAATCAGAGAATTTTTTCATAAAAAGTTTTGTAGTATACAACTAATCGATAAAACTTTGCAACTCTAGCTTCTTGTGTGGAATAAGAATTTTTTTCAGCTGCAAACCAAAGAAAGTCATAATGTGTGTAACAAAAAGATGTTTTAATTCCACAACTTTCTGGAATAAAATTGCGTGTTCTTTGAACAGAAATAAAAGGGCACTCACATTTTTGGACTGTTCTTGGCTTTGAACTTCCTTCATTCTCACTCTTGAGTTGCAGTTTGTTCCAGCGGCCACATGGCGGCACCGCGCCCCACCGCGCTGCCTGCTCTGCGGCAAGGGCGTCCCTTTGACCCACCCCCATCCCCGAGGCCTGTTATGCCAATGCTCCCCGTGGGCGCACAGTGGGGGGGAGGAGTGGGGGGGTTGGGAGCAAGTAGTGAGTCAGCAAAAGCTGCCCTGAGCGCTGCAGCGTCACAGGCCAGTGGTGGAGGAAGTATTCACATCCCTTACTTAAGTAAAAGTACTAATACCACACTGTAAAAAAAAATAAAATACCTGCATTGAAATTATTACTTATTACTAAGTCAAAGTCTGTAAGTATCATCAGGGAAATGTACTTAAAATATTCAAATGCAGAAAAATGCTCACATTTTAGAAACTGGAAACGATCCAAACAGTTCTGTCAATCAACTCAGCGTTTAATCGGCTAATCATTTTTAGCTGGCTAGCTACGTGTGTTTTGTGTGCAGAAATCTTAATGAGTAAAGTAACACGTAACTGAAGCTGTCAGATGGATGTAGTGGAGTAAAAGCAGCGGTCTCCTCCTCCTCTTCCGTCCATCATCTCTCCCTGCTCTCCCTTTCAGTTTCCTCTCTCTCTCTCTCTCTCTCTCTCTCTCTCTCTCTCTCTTGAGGGGGGGCTTATTGGCATGAATGTTTCAATAACAATGTTGCCAAAGCAACGTGCAATTTCCTACAAATATTCAGACCGAACACAATAAACAGTTAGATGAACATTACCACAATATTAGGATGGATATATGGATACATATAGAAATCAATATAGCAAATATGGAAACAAGATCTTAGGCAATATTAAACAAAAACCCAAAAAAATGTCATTCTAAAAAAATGTTAAGACAGAATTTGACATTAGATATACATATGTAAAGGTATTTAAAACACAATGTTCGCTCTCTCTCTCTTTCTCTCTCTCTCCCTCTCTCTCTTTCTCTCTCTCTCTCTCTCTCTTTAGCTCTCCCCCCCTCTCTCCACCCCCCCCTCCCCCCCCTTCACTCTTTCTGCATCCCAGCCCTCCTGGCGATATGGCGATGTGGTGACCTCTCTGTGTATTGTAGCATGTAATTCCCAGTCCCTCTCTCCCTCTCGGTCTTCTCTCTACTTTTCTGGCAGCGACCCAGATTAAAACCAAGCTTAAAAGATTCCCAGATCCCCCGCCCTTCTTTTTGCCTTCCCAGCTTTTCCCTCCTCCCTCAGCCTCTTCTCTTTTTTTCTTCTGTGTGGTTAGCTGCTGCTGCCTGACTCACACCGTGAGCGTTCTTTATCCGCGCTTAAAATGACTACTCACGCTACAAAAAATAGTTAAAAAAATGTGTAAAAGAGAACAGAGAGAGTGGATGAGATTTAGGGAGTGAACATAGAAAGAGAAAACAACAAAAACCCAACAGGAAACAGATAGCTGATGGACTGCATGAAGCATACCTGGGCCAGTTTAACTGTAGATAAACATTATGCGTTATACAGGCTTTTTATTTTTATATCTTTATTTAAAAGGGACCACTCACATTAATCAGCATGAGTGCCAGATTTAGCCATACAGGCTAATTTTCATCTGCAGTCCCCTAGCAGGTTGATGGCTTAAAAACAGTAGATAGGTACAAAAATACAACAATATAACAAATACACATAAACCAAGAAAGACATAGGCATAGACAAGTAAAAATGACACAACCACTACTCCAGATCAGGACAACTGGCAGGGTGATGGCATGAGAAACACACAACACAAGTATCATACACAGTAGACACAAGTAAAAGTGCATAGACACACATTAGGACGCATCAGCAACACATAAGCACACACAGAGACACTACTGTAGCGGTAAAGACAAACACATTATTCTGGATTATGGCAGCATATTTGATTTGTCCGTAACCGGTGTTTTATGGATTTGGAGAAGGGTTTTATAGATGTGATGTTGCTTAGTTGTGTGGGTACGGTATTCCATGTACGGGACTTTGGTTTCACAGTGAGACTTGAATCAGAGAGCTACAGGGGAGCAATGAGCAACGGCGTTAACGACAACCTGATTAACAGCTAGTTAAACTGGGCGTTCGCAGATCTAAAATTAAGCATAATTGAGCAGCTGCATGACCTATTATTATTTTTTTTTTTTGCCTCAAATGGAGACCGTCTTTAGCGGAGACACGGGACAAAAAATCAGCATTGATTGTTCAAACAACCTGTACCTTAGTTTTAGGTGAATGATTGCGGTCTGCTTTAAATAAGCAAAGACATGTTATAATGATGCAAATAAGGAGGGCAAATACCGTGGAAGCAAATAAGAGACATTAAGCATTTAATGTGAACAGCCACTGAATACTTCATGTTGAAATCTTTTACTTTGAAAACCATGTATCGGAGTTTATTTGTTCTGATAGTCACCCCTTTGAAATTAAAACGGGACATTTCTCGATTTAAAATCTCAAAAGTTGAATGTGAATTGGGAGTGTATTTAAGGATTTGTTAGCAAATTGAGGATTGTTAGCGGTCTAAATGAATGGTAGCTTGTTTCATCTGTTAGGCTGGGCTCTCTTGGCTTCTTTTTTTTTATATAATCCTTTCAAAAAAGTTGTGAGCTCGATTTAAAACGCCACCGACGACTTTTTTTATGCAGCTCTGGGCGTCTTTTTGAACTAGAAAAAGTTTTCTAAAAAAAAAAAAAAGAACGCCCTACGTCGAGCGCTTTTTTTGACAGCCAACCAATGACAAGAGGTGTAGCCAGGCTTGTCGTTTCCTCAAGAAAAGGTTACGTTTTGCAATAGAGAAAAATGCATTTTCACATCATTTTGCAAATGTACAAAGTAAACAATCAACGAGCAGTAAATGCTATCGAGCAGTATCCAAAGGTTGTTTCAAATGAGAGCGAGCAAGCATAACTTGTATTTCAAAAGAACCTTATAAGGACAAATTCTAAATACCACTGCATCCCAACCAAAGGAGTTAATGTATGGAACAGCTGCAGTGAAGACATGAAATCATGTACAACAATGAGCAGTTTCAAGAGACTATTTAAAATGAATATATTGAATGGATATGAAAAGGACTCAAGGTGATCGTATTGTATACTGACTGTTAGGTTCCTGGGGCCATATACTAAGTCTAGTTTGGATGTGTTATTATTTGATTCACTATAGATAGACGGAAAGGAAGAAGATAGATGGAAAAGAAAGAGAGGAAAAAATGTGTGTGTGTGTGTGTGTGTGTGTGTGTGTGTGTATGCATGGGTATATGTGAGCTGTAGGTAGATAGATATACGGTGTATGTGTATGTAAAGAAGAATTGTGTTGAATTGTTTTGTATTTAACTAAAGGATAAAAATAGAGAAAGGAGGTAGGATTGATTATGCGGCACGTTTTCTTAAAAAATGCGATGGACTGTGCTATATGATATTTATGCAATTTTATGCGATGAAATTGCGGGAACTTGCAAAAACTGCGTTTTGATGAAAAAGAGAAAAAAAAGTGATTCTGCCGCCAACACCCTGCTTTTCAATGATGTTCACGTCGCGTAATTACGTCACTTCATAACGTTCCCATGGCAACAGGGGAAAATGGCTGCTCTTGTGTGAAGTAAACGCAACATTTTTCAACTTTCTGCTAAGATAGGCTATATGTGACTTTTTTTGCAACCAAAATGCGGGGATTATGAAATCATGCAAGCCCCGCGTATTTTGCGCGGAAATTGGCAATTTATGCGACGAAAGTGCGGGGTATTTGAAAAAATGCGCACCCCCAGCCCAAGTCCTGCATAAATATGCGGACTTGGGCTGATTATGCATTGAATTATGCGATCGCATAATCGCGTTTTTCTGGAGGGACTGTAAAGAACTACAATCATTAGATCTGAGAAAAAGTAATTCAGTTAGTTTTTTTTTAAGATTATTTTTTGGGGCTTTTCTGACAGGACAGCTAGGTGAGAAAGAGGGGTGGTGGGGGGGGAAGACATGCAGGAAATTGTCATAGGTCAGATTCGAACCCTGGACCTCTGCGTTGGCAGAAACCTCTCAGTATATGTGCGCCTGCTCTACCCACTGAGCCAACCCGGCCACATAATTCAGTTAGTTTTGATGCTCACATTAATTGTGTCGAAAAAAACTGCTTGGGTGTTGTGCCTCAGTTTTATAATGGTCGGGAAAACCCTGGGAACAAAATGTCGTCCCTGGTTCCTCTGGTTGAACTGCAGGTCAAGTTCCAGTAAAGGATTAGGTAGTGGTTAGGGTTAGGGTTAGGGTTAGGTGCTCTTAAGTCGACGGTCGCAGCACTGCCTGGAAGGCGACGTTGGGGGCTTAAAACACCATTGAGCCTGTTGGACTTTGAATCCGAAGGTGCGGTTCTGCAGACCTTTGACTCTGCTGTCACCATCACCCTCTCCAGCCATACTGTAACCCTGAAGGCCCATTCTGAAGTTCAAACACCTTTTGAGCTGAAGAGCAAAGAAAAAAAAAGTCCAGCATGTCTCACAAAAACACGGTGCTGGGATCCGCTGAACGCTGCAGATGTCTGAGCATCAAAGTGAGGATTTTTTTCCTTGATGGGTCTTAAAATGTTGAATATGTAGATCATGTCTTCACGTCCCTCGGTACCTCCTCCTCCTCCTCCTCTCCTCAGGTCTTTGTGTTATTCCTCCTCTGCTACATTAACACATGCGACTCCATCCCTCTCGCCCTCCTTCAATCTGCTCACGCGCTACTTTTTTTTTTTTTTTTTTTTCTTCTAATTTCCTTCTGTGCCTGAAGCACCTGCAGCGAGAAGGCGGTGGCATGTTGAAATGTTAAAATATAACCATAAAATGAATGTGTTCTGCTCTTAAAATGAAGATGTGCTTTGATGACTTGCCTGAGGGAGAACTGTAAGAAAGAAATCTGACTGGTCTGAATTTTGTGGCTCTTTATAATCTTATTTTCAAAATCATGTGAATGCAAAATGACTCTTCAACCTAATATGTTTATTCCTACATCTTCTATACTATTGCTGGTTTAATGAGATTAAGGCTGTGTCTTAAACCTTTCACCCTTCAGATTACCCTACGTAAGGAATGCTGTGCACAATTCAAAGCACTTTTGGACATTCCTGTCATCGGTCAGTCATGGAAATATGCATATTTTTTCTCTGTAAGTGCAACTTATTATGGCATTTAGCTCTTAGTTACTGACCATCTTTTGAATGCATGCATTGTGGGATCATTTAATTTAGAATATAAAAATGATCAAATACCGGATACTACCAGATACTACAAAATGGCAAATGCGCTATTTAGTGGATGATAATGGTGAATAATGAAGAATATTTCACTTAATTTATACTTTTTATTAATCCCAAGTGGGGGAATTACAATCTTTTTATTAATCCCCAGTGGGGGGATTACAATTTGATATTTGATGTTTGGCGGTCTAAATGTTGTAAAACTGTTGTTTTTTTTTGGAAAATGTAGTTGTACTTAGGGGAACAACCAATGATTATTTTCACTACCAACTAATCATTTTTTCTACAAAATATCTAAAGTACTGTCTCAGTATATGTCTCATATATCTTGTTTTTGTCCATTTATTTAGAATTCTATTCAGTTTAAAATGAGAAAATAACCAAATCTTCCTGAGAATATCTGACAGCAGTGATTCTCAAAGTGTGGTCCATGAAAAGTTTTCAGATTCATTCAAATAAATTATCATAATATAAAGTTTTCTGTCTTTTGTTGTTGTTTTTTTTTCAAAAGTCTTCATAGTTCAATCAATAATATATATTTTTTAATCTATATGAATGAATGAATGAATTCATATATTTTTGTATTATTGTGTCATGCATACAATATAATGCTGCGTTCCAGACACAATTTTTAGCCCGTAAGTTACAACTTCAAGTCACGACTAATGACTTGGTAGCGTTCCAGGCAAAGTCACCACAAACCCTTCTAGCTAGCAGCTACCTAACGTTGATGTTAGCTAGTGGCTACCTACCTTTGATGTTAGCTAGCGCTAGCTGATACTAGCGATTTCTAGTCTGCGACATATTTTGGGCTTCATTTAACAAACAGAACCTGTAGTAGTACACAATCGTATGTGTATTGTTTTGATTACAATGTGCGGAATTACTTTACGTTGTCTATTTATTTCTATTTCTCACTGTTAATAAACGGCGTCTGTACAGCATCAACAGGGGGCGCCATTGTTGTTTATGTGTGTGTGAGATGTCAAAAACTGTAGATGGGAGTCATCTGGTACGAGTTCACGAGTTCCAGGCCACTTTCACGACTAGAAGGTTGTGAAAACACGAGCTACGGGTTGTCTTGAACGCAGCATAACAAGCCCAGCCCACACGGGCTTACATTTCACCATTACCCAGGACTAAGGACCAGATCCCAAAGTAACCACATACCCTAACCCAAATAAACCTTCTAGTCTTTTTTTTTTTTTTGCCAAGCTTCAGAAACAAAAGTAGCCAACTTATAAATATTAAATTTAAACAACCACTCCAGTCGGTCATCATCCGTGCACCAGAACATTTCAGGATTTTGGACCGACATTTCCGTGTAAAATCGGTGTTCTTAACAGCAGCTCAGAGTGGAAAAGTAAGAGCTGCTGAATTCCTTTCTAGCAGATGAATATTATATACCTCCCCCAATGCACTCATGCATGCATGTTGACACTCACACACACACCAACTCCCAAATGTGCCGTTGTGAGCGCTGGGAACCCAGAGCAATTAAAACCAGGCAAAAATCTGCACTGGGTGTGTGCCTCTTTTTTTTTTGTGATAATAGCAATTTTTTATTTGTTGCAGTTGCGTGTGCAGTGACAGTGGGTTTCCCTGCAGTGCCTTATATATGCCTTATCAGTATGCTGCGTGCACTTCCTCTCTAAACATGGCCAAAGCTTTTGGGAGCCGTGAAGCTCCGCTGATAAGATAACAGACAACGCCTTCTCTCTTTAAGGAAGGCATGAAATAGAAAATAAGAGCTCCTTCCCTGTGGAATCAGGTGGGAAGAATAGCAGGGGAAGAGACGATGTGAAATCATACATTGGAAAATGAGATTTTTCTTAAAAGGTGAGTCAGATATGAAGCACGGGGTTAGGGCAGTGAGGAATACACTTATTTTAGGCCGAGGAACCAAAGAAAACACAGCTGCCACTTGTGGTGTGTTAGGTAAAGATGATCTGCAGAGCATATTTAAATACTTTGCCATGGCAACAGGCTCTATGATTAGGGGCAAACGGGCAAAACTGCTGCAGCACTTGGAATTGAGATGATACAAATTAAGGGAACTGTGGACGGTTGCCAAGGAGACGGAATAGGCGGTGGGGTCAAAGTCCAACCTAAACACACCTTAAAGCTATTTTAGTGACAGCAGAGCAGAGAGTGGGTGGTGGGGGGGGGGGAGGGGAGGATGGAGCAGGGGGAGGGGTTGTTCTGACAGCCCAGCTCCACAAATAATCACTAGACCTGCCAAGATGTGTGATCAGAGTTCAAAATCCTTCCATACTGTGTGTGTGTGTGTGTGTGTGTGTGTGTGTGTGTGCATGCGTGCATGTGCGCGCAGACTTGTGGTTGTGTGTGTGTGTGTGTGTGTTTGCCTTTCATTGTTCTGCGGTTTCCCCCTCCCCCCCTCCCCTATAACATAAAAACTAAAAAAATGTTTCTCCAGAACTCCCCCAAACAAAAAAAAAATTTTTTTTTATTTAAAATTAATTTTTTTTTTTTTTTTTCGTTTAACTTCGTGTTTTCACGACCTTCTACTGGTGAAAGTATCCTGGAACGGCAGTCAAACCGTAACTTACTACTCGTCAACTCGTACCAGATGGTTGTACTCCCAGTTACAGTTTTTGACGTCACGCACACATAAACAACAATGGCGCCCCCTGTTGATGCTGTACAGACGCCTGTGATTAACGGTGAGAAATAGAAATAAATAGACATACATAGGCAACGTAAAGTAATTCCGCACACTGTAATCAAAACAGTACACATGAATGTGTACTACTACAGGTTATGTTTATTAAATGAAGCACAAAATATGTCGCCGACTAGAAATCGCTAGTATCACCTAACGCTAGCTAACGTCAACGTTAGGTAGCCGCTAGCTAACGTCAGCGTAGCCGCTAGCTAACGGTAACGTTAGGTAGCCTAACCTGAACCCTGGAACACTACCAAGTCGTGAGTCGTGACTTGAAGTCGTAACTTACGGGCTAAAAACTGTGTCTGGAACGCAGCATTATTCCCACCTTTTCCTTTATTTTCCCAAGATGCATTGGTATTAACAGTAAATAGTCCCGCCCCCTTCCGGTGGACCTCATGGGACCTTAACTCGGGAAAAAAATATGAACGGGAGAGGAAAATTATTTTTTGATCCCATTTGAATTGAGCCATGGAATACAAATATAATTTTCGTCAATTTAAAAGATAATTTTTCAACCGAAGAAAGTCTCAGTTAGCCATAGGTTTATCGTAGTGCCACTTAGTTTAGTGTGAAACCGCTCAGTGAACTACATCTCCCGTCTCACACAATCTACCTTACCTAGCTTGATGCTCGGCTTGCTCGCTAGCTAGCTAGCTAGCTTAGCTCTGTTAAACAACACATGTAACGTTATCTCACCTGATGTGTTTTATCTAGTCAAGTGTTTTCAGCAGATTATTTTCACAGTCTTATACTTCAACAGTTTAACAATAAACTGAGACTTTCTTCGGTTGAAAAATAATTTTTTAAATTGACAAACATCATATGTGTAATCCATGGCTCAATTCAAACGGGATCAAAAACTAATTATCTTCTCTCCATTTTCCGAATTAAGGTCCCATGGACCGGAAGTAGAAGGGCGGGACTTTGGCTCTCTATAACTGTAACTGTGTAACACTCGCAGATAGTGCTGTAATATTATGATTTTCTCCCACAATGCATTGCCATTTACAGTATGTAAACTGTAAGATACTGTGAGGTTTACAGTGCACCTCTGCTCGGGCAAAAACCACAAAATGGAGAACAAAAAAAAGCTCGTAATCCAGTTGAATTTCATGCATTTTTTTTTTCTTCTTTATTGTTCCTCTCTGGATTCATTTCCATTTTAGAAAAAAACAAACAAATACTGGTTCTTTTCACGTGACATCATCTTGCAACAAATTCATCAGAAAACGCCCAAAGTGATACTATGGCTTTGTGACAACAGGTTTCAGTGTTCAGATGCTCGTCGAGTGTTTTAAAGGTGCAGAAACGGGGCCGACGCCCCGTGGGAAACATACAACACGTGTGTCAGGGGGTTTGTTCGAAAGGTCCCACATTATCTAGATTTGATTTTGGAGAGATTGTTTCTGGTATCTGTAGTTTTTCAGTTCAGTTGCAACTGGAGGTGAACGATTACTTGTGTTTTTACTTATAACCTAAATCTACCCTTTCATAGTGCAATTAATCGAAATTTAATCGTGATTATGATTTCGGCTCCCGATGATCACAAAAACAGAATAATCGAGAAAAACAATTATTTAGCTCATTACGTTTTGCAAGTAAACTTTTTTCTCTTGTGTTCTGAATGAAAAAATAAAGTTTAAATAGGACAAGTATTGAGGCAAATTTCACAGTTGTATGTGTTTTTTTTTACTGTTGATTTATTTGACTTTTTCCACTGTTTTTTAAGTTCAATAATTGCAACATCTTTCCAGAAGTCAATGAATAAACGTGTTAAATTATCGTGATTTCAATATTGACTGAAATAATCGTGATTATATTTTTTTCCATAATCGAGCAGCCCTACCCTTTCAAGCCAAATTAGGCTTTTGGAAATAAAAAAATAATAAAACTCCTGACTGAACACGTAACTTTGATAAGAACTGTAAAATGTAGAACATGTAGGTCAGTTGTGACACCTGAGCCTGCTCCATTCGCTGAGTGAAGACTGTGAGATGCGTTTGAAAAACACATAAGTGGGTCTTAGATTGTCTTTACAATATTGGGAACTCACAATTGAAGGTGGCCTGTTTTTAGGAAATTAATTTCAGTTTGTGTAAAATAAGATAACGTAGATACCAACTGAGCAAGCGTCCCTAGGGCCAGAATGACACTCAATTACTTTGTTCCAACCAATTTCAAATAAAAAAAAAATTAAGATTTTCAAAAATGAATCCCTTCCGCACAGTAACTTTGGTAAATGTATCACCCGTGGACTTGGTCCTGATTGGGTCCCTTTGATCAACGATTACTGGAATCCATTTAACTAGAGAAACCTCCACACATGAGCGAGACTGCTCCCGTCAGCCAATCAGAGACCAGTAATGTACATTCTTTTAATAGCCTAACAAATACCCCCATTAAAGTTTAGTTTAGTATTGTACTTCTAGACGGTTGGAGGACTTCCAAGAGATAGTTTAAGGCCAGACACGGCAGACATGGGCGATTTTAGACATGGGCTCAAGCCCCCCTAAATTTAATCTCAGCCCCCCTAAAAAAAAAACACATTTTCAATCAATTTTGGTGCTTCAAGTGAGAGTTTGCGAACTTATCTGTTAGTGACAGAGGACAAACAATTACAGGTTCAAAGGGCTTGAAACAGGTTTAATATCCTGTGTCACTGTCTCCGATGCTATGCACCTGTAACCCAGTCAAGGAAAGGGTTAACAGAAACCTAGTGTTGGCCAATCAGAGGAGTTTATGGCGCCAGACTCCCGCCTTTTGGCTGAGTCTCTATCTGATCTGTCAGAGGGAGAGCAGGAGACGTTTGTGAAGTTTAACGTTGGTAGTCCCCAGAGAAGAAGTTGGTCATTTCATGGCGCAGATTAGAACCCAAATGGAAACGTAAGCAACTAAAATAGTTGAATGTTAGAACACTGTGTCAAATTGGTCGTTATTACGGTGATTTATAAAGTGTCAGGTTTACTTCCATCATAGTTTTAATTAGAGCTGCAATATATCGATATCGTGATATGAGACTAGATACCGTCTTTCGGATATCGTAATATCATAATATGTGTGTAAGTGTTGTCTTTTCCTGGTTTTAAAGGCTGCATTACAGTAAAGTGATGTCATTTTCTGAACTTACCAGACTGTTGTAACTGTTCTATTATTCACCTTTACCCACTTAGTCATTATATCCACATTACTGATGATTATTTATCAAAAATCTCATTATGTAAATATTTTGTGAAAGCACCAATAGTCAACACTACAGTATCGTTGCGGTATCGATATCGAGGTATTTGGTCAAAAATATCGTGATATTTGATTTTCTCCATATCGGCCAGCTGACGTTGTTCGTGGGGTTAACACTTTTGCAAGGCATTGTATCCGTGTCACATTCTCATTAGGGGCTGAGCCCCCCTCAAGGTCTCCCTGTTTGTTTGTTTTTCATGTGCTGGTCAGTTTTGAGATTTTGGGCTAATTTATTTGACTAAACGTTGTCTATATGTGTCTCTAGAACTGGAGAAGGTTTTCATGGTGATATCTGTTTTGCAATAATCCTATTCTTCTGTAGGCTTTATAAAGAATGGTTTAAAACTGAAGCAGCAGAGGCCGAGATATCCGGACTTTTAGTCTCCAGTGAGTTAGGTTTCATGCTCAGATCCTAATGGATTAGACCCTTCCAAACCCCATATCTTTGTATTTTTGTAGCACATACCTTATGTTACAAATGTTGAAGTATTCTAGCCCCAAACCCTGATGACATCACAATGACATCACCAGGTTTGGTGGAGTGCCCCCTTTAACTAAATCTGAAGTTTGGTGCATTTCAAAATAAAACCGTGGCAGCTAGATAATGTGGGACATGAACCATTTTATCCTTCTGTTGTTAAAAATCAAAATGTTTCCTGAATAATTTTAAAAGCTTTAATGCAGATGAAGGTACATCCAGCGTTTTACTTTCCGTCTTCCTGATATTTGAAATCAGCTGTTGTGCCTAAAACTGAGCCCAGTGCAGATGAAGGAAGGAAGGCAGTGAGTCGGTCGGTCGTGTCATCACTCATTGGGGAGTGCTCCTATAGGTCGTTTGTTCAAGCAGCAATTACGAATTATTTTTACCTTTTAATAGTGGTGCCTCCTTCATTATTACGGTAGCAAAGCAGGAAGTAAAGTGACAAAGTATAAGAGCGCCAAATTCCACGTGTGTGGGATCAAGCCCCGACAAACAGCGCTCAGCCTTTCCGCTGATTTTGTCCAGTTGCCGCTCGCGGTATTGCAACGAAAAATCCCTCTGCGACCCAGAAAGGATTTCCCCCATAGGCCACTATTGTAAAAAGAGACGCCTGTAAAACTGTTGACAGGACACATCGGCCTGCAAGCAAGGTGGAGTATCCCTCTCTCTATTCAGAATTTTTATTTCATGGACTTTTTATATTTGAAAAACTCCCCTCGAGCCGAGAAAAGTGATTTTAAAAACTTGTGACATTACCCCAATGTAAACACTACGATATTCAGTGGGCCGCATATCATGGAAGTAAACCCGGTAGCTTAGAAACGTTTTTTGGCGGATGCGTCACTGAGCAACTCTCATAGGAATGAACGGGGCTCCACCATTAACGTTGCATCCAGGTCTTATAATCCATCCATGGGAGGGATGGGTCAAACAAACACAGGACTTTCATAAGGAGACCGGGGTCCTTGTTCGTTTTTTTTTTTTTACTTCATGGAACAAACGGAGCTACGTCGCGTTCGGCATCACGTTATGCGTAACCCGGAAGTTAGTTAGTTAAGTTAGTTTTTTCCTTAACCTGGACCCTATTTTACTATGTTTTTGTGTGTAAGTGACTGATGGCAAAAACAATCTTTGACATTGGGCCAGTATTAAGCGTGAACGCTGTAACCAGTAGCCACAGACCGGGCTCCAATGTAACCCTATGGGGCAATTGTGCATCATCAATTTGGTCCTCTAAAAGTGTTTTTTTGTTGCCACTGAAAGACTCAGATTCATATTCTAAGTATCTGACAACATTATGGAAAGGATCCCTTCAGAGATAGACCTTTAAAACCTCTTTGAGACCTTTCTGTTTAACCAGAAACAGCTCTGAAGTCGCTAGCGCTAAACCCACCAGACTCCATTTAAAAAAGCAATACTTTTAGCGTGTATAGAGCCAACATATTTTCACAAGTAAATTGGTAAACTATGTGTTTATTTCAACCAAAACTAGAGTTGTGATGGTTGGAAAATTGTAAAGACGACCCAAAACGGCTTTTCATAGTTTTACTTGACTGACTTTGAATGAAGTGTATTTTACGATTACGATTACATGGAGTCTGGTGGGTTTAGCAAACGCAATTTCGCGGATATTTTTATGTTTAAAAAAAGGATCTTACTCTTTAATAGAAAGGTCGACCTCCTTAGAAATCCTTTCCATAATGTTGTCAGACACTTAGTTATTATTAATCTGAGCCTGTCAGCGGCAAAACGAGCACTTTTTGTGAAGGTAAATACAAGCTGGACAACTGCCCTATTAACTTACATTGTAGCTTGTTTTGCCGCTGCCGACTGCAGCGATCTCGCTTAATACTTAATACCGATGTCAGAGATTGTTGTTCCCATCAGTCACTTAGACACAAAAACATAGGAACATAGGGTCCAGGTTGAAAGAAACTGTAGTTAACCTTTAAGTAACGTCTTATTTTAACCCAAACCTTGACCTTTTTCTAATCATAACTACGTTTTTGTGCCGAAATGTAACCAAACTGCGACGGTTCACAGTGTTAAAGGTGCACTATGAGTTCCTGCATGACATCACTTCGGTAGACGTTACAAGTAAATACAAAACTAAACAGAGCAAGCTCGCCCCTCCCCCCATGTTTCCGTAACTGTCATGACTAACTGACTAACTGTCACTAATCCCCCACCCCCCTCCCCCAACCATCTTGTCGGTGATTGGCTGGAACGTGGTTTGTTGTATTTTGGTGCACAGCCTGTGCCCCTAGTGTTTGTTTGATGTTTATGACCCCTGTTTTGTCTCCCGAGACCGGGCTTTTTCACGGTGTGTTCAGGGGGCAGGCAGCTAGCGGATCAAGGAGAAGGTGCCTACAATTTGAGACAAAAATTAAATTGTGCTGAAACCATGCAGGAACTCATAGTGCACCTTTAACCACGTGTTTAAAACCACGACAGCGCTGGTTTATTAAACGCTCCTGTGGGTTGTATTAGGGTATAGGGACAAACAACCTATATATCGTCAAACGCTTCGGAGGACTTGTTGTCATCAGGCTATAAGTGTGATAACATTCTGATCAACCACTGTCCTCAATCCCGCCCCCCCCCCCACACTGCCTTTCTTACTTCATCTAGCAGAGAAAAGACAAATAGCTTTAAAAAAAAAAAAAAAAAAACACAAAAAGAACATTGACACTTAAGAAGAAAAAATTGTTAAAACAGTCAGGCAGTATTCAAAGTATCCAAAGCACAGTAGAAGGTTTTTTTGTTCAGGCACTTGTTAAACTCCCTCTGTGTCGTTCATGACTTTTGTTTCCGTTCACGTGTTAAACAACAATTACAGAGACATGGAATGCTCTTTCCTCATTTTCTCATTATAGTGGTGATTACGGTAATGGGTTTGGTTCCGTTTAGTGCCAGACATCAGGCCGGCACGGGCTGAAGTGTGAGTGTGTGAGAGGTGAACACTGTGGAACAAATGGAAATAACAACACTGATTACATCTCCCGCTCTTCATGTGTGTGTAGAATAGGTAAACATTTTCTCTTGGCCTCTTAAAAAAACACGGGAGAAAACACATGTAATGTTACATTCAACTTAAGATTGTTAAAGAAAGAAGAACAACAACAACAACAACAGAGTCCTGGTGTAAAATGGACAGTCATATAGCCTCACTGAAGATGAAAAATCAAGCCATGTTTTTGTTCAGATAACCTGTTTAAAAGGCATCAAGTCTCCTCCGATTGTTTGAAATCACTTCTAAAACAGAATAGTCACAGAAAGTTTCATTGTTGTTTTTAAATAGTTGTGTTTGATGATCAAAATAGGCTGGAACCACAGACTGTAAATATTATTATTCATATTAACAGTCTATGGTTGGAACCTACTGTATTTATAATATACACTACCTTAGTTTAAACTTGAAGGAACAGTCTGATGTTTTAGAAAGACACTTTAGTGTTGTCTTACCCAGAGTCAGATGAGAAGATTGGTACCAATTAATGATATACTCTAAGTTAGGGGTCGTCAGCGTTTTTTAAGGCCAAGGACCCCTTAACTTAAAGAGAGACGGAGCAGGGACCCCCTACTGCATATACTGTATAAAATGAAGTTGCATATTAAACTGGGGCTACAATAACGTGTAGGGCGGCCTAAAGCCTTTATACATACCATTTTTTGCATAAAATACTAAGCTATTAAAAAAATATTTTTTTCGGCATGATTTTATTAATCATGTTTTAATATTGAACATACATGCGGCAGAGTGAATCCTTAGGATGAACTGTATCTGTGGATGGTAGGGGTGTGACGGGACACTGGGTTCGCGAGAACGAGACGAGATTTTAACACTATTTTAGAGAAAACTTCAATTAAGATTAAGAATTAAGTAACCACGGTTACAATGTAACGAAGCGCTTCATTGCAGCAGTAAACAAGGAAGTAGGCTGCTCTTGTATTAATTTATGACCATTATGACCATACCACGCTGCAGTCCGTGTGTGTGTGTGTGTGTGTGTGTGTGTGTGTGTGTGTGTGTGTGTGTGTCGGGCACGAGTGTGAGAGAGAGAGAGAGAGTGGCCGTACCCTCTAACGCAGGGGTCGTCTAGAATACTAAGCTATTAAAATAGTCGGCATGATTTTATAAATCATCTTTTAATGTTTAACATAAATGTGGCAGAGTGAATCCTTAGGATGAACTGTATCTGTGGATGGCCTTAGTGACTACTTACCTATAGGCCAGTAAGCCTATCATCAGTGGGGATTTATATATGCTAATAATATGTTGGATTCATGTTAAGACATTTTAGTTTTTGAAAAAACGTTCAAAAAATTAACAATCATTAGGAAGGGGTCCCCGACCCCCTGTTGAAGAGCTCTGCTCTAAGTCCAAGAGGTGTTTAGCTTAGCTTAGCTTAGCCTAGCACAAAGCTTTAAAAACAGGATTAAAGGGCAAGCATTATGTAGCTCAGGCGAATGTTGAAAAAAATTTCACCTTTCCAACAAGATCAAATTGATATTCGGGTTTTCATCTGATGTTGGGTAAGACAACAAACAATGGGCTCATGAAACAAAATGGAGAAAAAACCAACAACAATTGATTGATTTAAGAGTTGGGAGAATTCCAGTCGACCAAGAGTTTCTTTGGTTGACTACAGCCCCCCTCCTACATGAGTGGTAACGCTAAGCGTGTTTCCCAAAAATTTGGAACTGTTCCTTTAAGCAAACAGTGGACGAGTTGAGGACTTTTATTTAGCAACAAACAAGTCATATGTTATTCCAATGATCTTTGATAATATCAGCGCAATTTGTTGTGTCCCCCCTCCTTAAAAAGACAGCCCCGGTCTGTCGTGTACCATTGCTGAGACACTTTGGATTATAAATTCATACGGTTCCTGGTTGATAAAGTGTCTCAGTGTTGAGCTTGGCGGCTCCGTTTTGACCAACTGTCTAGGAGGTGGACAGGAAACGAGTGAGTCCTTGTTTTAGGGTGGGTTTCATCACGGAGACTCATCACAGTGGAACATGAAATCAGACAGCGTGACTCATGACGGCGGCGGCGGCTGCGGTTGAGCGGAAAAAAACCTTTTAATGTTAATATCAAACGGCAACTTTTCAAGTTGAGATTTTAAGGTGTGTGTTTTAAAGGGTTTCGTGATCCCTACACTGAGGGAACACTCGGTCGTTGAGTTCAATAACAGAACGACATATTTAAAAAGAAAAAAAAAAACAATCACTATCACAGAGTCACAAGGCTTTTGCCTGGTAATAACACAGTGTCAAAGACTTACCGCAGGTCAAAAACCACCTCAGCTAAAGGCAACAGTCAGCTCCATTTAACAGTGTCATTGTTCCGATCTCCCAGAGCCAATTAAAAGGTGTGAGATGCCTCCATCGGTTCAGTTTTTTCTGATGTCGCTGTCAAATGGGTCAGCCCCCCCCCGAACCACATCCTAAATTAATCGCACTCGGAGATAATCACATAACAGACAATTAACTCCATTTCCCATGTAATACCCCGCCCACCCACCAACCCACAGCAGGACTTTATACACACACACACACACACAGACAGACAGACACACACAAAGACAGACGCACACACACACACACACACACACACACACACTAGTGTCTACACACCGGTCTTACTACACAGACAGACGCTGATCCCCAGCAGGCATTAAATATGTGTTAGTTGGAGCTTATCACAAGCTTTGTTAAGTTGAGTGAAGTTTACACCTTCTTTCTTTTTTTCTCCTCTGAGGTGGGTATTCGGGGTATTTTTGGTGATTTATACACAACACTAAACATTGAAAGTGACATCATTAATTAGGGTTGTGATGAGAAGGGGGGGAGGGGTGGGGGGGAAGCTGCATAAAGCATGCAAGGGCGTTTTTGTTTTTTTTCTTCTTCTTCTTTTTCCTCCCTGGCAAGAGTTTTAATTTCAAAACCACTGGAGAAAGCATCCGAAATAATGATAAGGTCTGTTTTGGTACATCCTGACATTAAGATAAAGCACACTGTGTACTCCTGATAACAAATTACAAATGGTTTTAGACTTTTTGCCTACAAGATGTCTATTTTACGTTTATAAAATAAAAAAATAAATAAAAAAAAAAAAGGTCCTTTGCATGTATTTCTGGAATTAAACCCTTCCAGTTCGGAGCCTCTCTTTGACCCCCAAAGCCTCTCTTGTAGACAAGGCAGCCAGCGTCTCATCTCCAGATAGTAAAATCCGCTGGAAGGGGGATCTTGCCTTAAAGGCAGAAATTGCACATTATTATTAGATTGCACCTCCAAAAAAAAGACAGAAATTGCACTCAGTAACTGCAGTCAGCGACGCCTCCATCACCCTCCACTGATTGTGGATCAGCTGCAGCCTGTTGGCACTGTGTGGTTGGCACTGAGGAGGATGTTCCCGCTGATTTGGGATCAGACTGAGCTGTAACGGCACTGAGTGAAAGAAAACAACAAAAAGATACCGCTCACGTTTACTTAAGCCGAGATCTACACCTTTCTGACATTTCACTAACTGACGACTAAAATTTAGATATTAGAGCAACAATAAGGTCAGATGTCAGAACGACAGGAAGGCGGGAAACCCAGTAAGCACTGATTTGGCATTTTACATTTTAAAGTCCGAGTTTAAAGTGGGCTGAATTTAGTCCCCACAACAAATCAAAAAAAGGTCCAGTGTGTAACGTGTGTAGTTGTATCAAAATCTGTGTTGCCCGTTCACCAACTCGTCCTTTTTCATGAATATTTACCTCCACCATCAATTCCAAGTATTCCTTTTGGCTTGAAATTTTACATTTGCGTTTGCATGACCTGGGGTAGACGCTCCATATTCACGCGCCATCTTGACATACGTTAGCCGGTAAGGGACATACAGGACATACTGCTCCGCCTTTCGCGTTTTCTCTGTCACATGATAAACTCACAGCTGCTGCTAATGCTGCTAACGGGTATCGTAGCTTCCCGGCCCCCGGCAAGTTTGAAGAAGGAAACACGGAGGACCACACGTATTCAAAATCCAAATTTCAGGAAGAGGAGTCTTCTTCTTCGCCCAGAAAAAGAAAGAGAATATTGAAAAGAGCAAGAGACCGGCTTTTTGAAGCGTGAAGGCTACCGTAGCTGGAATACGTATTTTGAACTGTGTGGCGCGAGAGAGTTGATTGCGATATACGATCTCAACGCTAGATGGGAGAAATTTCCACACATTGGACCTTTAACCTTAGTATTAATTCCCCTATTTATTTTTCTATTTTTTTCCATTTCTTTTTTTTCTTTAAACTTCTTTAAATTTATTAAATTTAAATTTATTTTTGCATTTATTAAAAAAAAAATGTATCAATGAATTAATGCCTACATGTATTTATTCATATTTTTGGTACTTTTAATGGCATATTCATTTATTTTTTATTATGGCCATTTTCCGTCCTCCATACTTTTAATGCAAATTATATCAGTTACTTTAAGCTTATTTACTTTATTGCAGGAAGTAGCTTGTTAATGTTAAGGTGTGCAGGAAACCCAGAACGCACTGATTTGGTCATTCAAAGGTTAACATAGGATTGATTGTCTGAGTTTGAAATGGGCTGAATTTAGTCTCTACAACAAATCTTTGTTTTTGTCTTTTATTTACCTTGTGTATTAATTCCCGTATCTATTTACTTAAATTTTCCCATTTATTTATTTATTTTTATTGACTTTTAAATGTATTTATTTTTTGCATTTTTTTTTATCAATTAATGAATGCCTACATGTATTTTTTTTTTTTTTACATTTCTGGTACATTTAATAACATATTAATTTATTCATCAAAGCATTTTTTTATTGTTTTATTTTGGCAGACTCTGTACTCTATCATTTTATGCGGGGTTATTATATCAGTGCTTTAAGCTTACGTTTTGAATTGGTGACCTCCACAAGCTACGTAAGCTACAGCTGTCAACATGTCAGACACTTTTAGTCTATTATAAATAATATTTTCTATGCTCATCTCATTTTCCGGTTGTACCTTCAGGTTGTAAACATTAATTACGCTGCCACAAATAGAAATCTTTCTTTCTCAGGCAACAAAAGATAATTACACGTCTGAATTAACTCTTGGAGTTGTAGTTATTTTTTTATTTTTATTTAAATTGCTTTAATGTTTGCGTGGGTCCAGACCTTTGAGTCCGCCCACTCCACCGAGCTGACCGATTGGTCTTGCATCGTGACATGACATCGCTGCAGTCTCGATAAGCCGTCTAAATATCGGCCAACGTCGTATCCTTTGTTTTTACTTCGCTCCGCTCCACTTTTAAACCCCAGCAAAACCAGCGAGTTGGCTTGGCTACGCATCGGTGTCGACATGAGATGACGTTAGATTCAGACGCATAGGATGGTCTCTAGTGATTGGTTAAGGAAAATCGAAATGTATTCTCATTTAACCCCCCAAAAAAACCACCAAATCAATGTTTACTGGAACTTCCATATGCACTTTTGAATCCAGAGTTGTGTTTTGTCAGATGAGCTGAGCCTGAGGCAGGGTTAGCACCATTGTGTTGACTGAGCAGTTAATCTGGGGTTGGCCTCAGCTGATCCTGAATCAGTGGCTTTCTAATTGGACGCGAAAAAAGGAGAATTGGAGAACTGAAACTGGAGCCATTGATTTCTACTCCAGATAATACTGGATGTTACAGGAAAGAGAAATAAAATATATGTAAAAGAGCTAAATCGTACTGACGTGAGAAGGAAAATAATATAACAAATCTCTCCATAAATAACATAATCAGCCCTTCTAACCGAGAGGAGGGGGGGATCCTGGAAGTGGGGCACTGTGGGTGATGTAGTCCGGGTCACATGGCCAGAGCTCGGGCCTTGGCGGCTGCTGCCTGCGCTCTCTGCACGGCCCCCTGGCTGTTCTCCCTCCTCATCAGCTGGTTGGTCTCAAACAGGCCCTCCTGGCCGCCGCCACCGCCCGAAAACGTCAGCACTCCTGGACCAGACAGATCTCTTGTGACATATTTCATCAAAGCAAACAGGACACAGCGAAGACTCTGACATAACAAAGGTTCAGGGTTTCTCCCAGAAAAGTTGGACGAAATCGCAAATTTTAAAATTTAAAAAAGCTGTAAGACAGATTCCATAGGGCCCTTACATTAAGTCAGTCCTAAAAGCTAACTGGACATTTGAAAATATGACCGAGCCATAAAAAAAAAAAACTGTAGTTTTTAAAAACATCTTAAAATACATTATAAAAATACAGTAATTCCCAGTGGCTTAGGCATGGTGGGGGATAGTCTCGCTTTGCACAAATCTTTGCATTTATTTTTCAGCTCCTACTACTACTCTCCTACTCTCTGTGCGTAACGTTTCTGCGTGTCTCTATGTCGTGTAACGTTAGACAGCCAATCACCAACATTATTAGATTTTGGTAGAAGCATGCTGCGTGCTTATTGGCTCACTGACGCTGATCAGATTTACTACTTAGGTATCGAAACTGGATATTGAATGCCGAGGCATTTTTCAATAATCGTTATTTTGTTTAGAGGCAATAAGAGCCTAAAAAGTACTGAATTTGATACCCAGCCCTACACCTGACTTCTTCCTTCTTTCAAATAATGGGTTATGGTTAACTGTTACCTGAACTTGGGTTAATGTTCGACTAAAAACTCCATAAAAACATTTAGGAATGAAGCCCTTCCTTTAAAAAAAAAAACACTGCTCGCCCCGCCTCCTGATTTCAGGTTGTTAGATCTCTCAACCCAAAGGAATCTTTATGTTCCATCTCTATTTTTACAAGCACGAAAATGAACTAGTTGTCATGGTGACATGAATAAAAACGTGTTGATTACCTCAGAGACTCAAAAGCCTAGACACACACACGGGGGACTCCAGTCCAGACAATTAACACGTTTCACTGTTTAGTATAATTAAAAAAGTATTTAAAACATTTGGTATCAGAACAAAGAAGGGAGAGAGAGAGAGAGAGAGAGACCAGATGTATAGCAACGTGTGAGATTAAAAATTAAATACATATTATTCCCTAAATGTGTGAGAAGTGACACAAACTTTTAATTATGAGAATCAGAAAAACTGAACAAAACATTAAAGTGAAGCAGTTAAAGGTGCCAAATTGAGATATTGAAATTAACCTTAAGAAACGTTCTTGTCTGATGCTTCATCCTCCTGTTACAGTATTAAATGTTTACTTTCGGTGACGATTATCTGCATCACTGCACTCAAACATTGGAAGAAGTACTCAGATAGGTTACTTAACTAAAGTGTAGAAATACTCCGACACAAGTTAAAATCCTGCATTTAGTAAAAAGTACAGTAAGTGCAAGTACATTTTACTTAAGTAAAAATACTAAAGTAGTAAGCATTAAAATGGAGTTAAAGTACCAACAGTAAAATGACTCATTATGCAGAATGGCCCATGGTCCATGGTGTTTTAAGCCCCCAACGTCTCCTTCCAGACAGCGCTGCGACCATTGACTTCAAGGCACCTAACCTTAACCTTAACCCTAACCCTACCCCCCTAACCCTAACCCTAACCCTAACCATTGCCTAATCCTAGTGCCTTCCAGGCAGCGCTGCCTGGATGGAGACGTTGGTGGCTTAAAACACTGATTAACATGGCCCATTTCAGAATAATATACTGTATATTATATTATTAGATTCTAATTATTGATGAATTCATATACTTTAAAAATTCGAACCCTCTTTATCAGCGGAAACATTATACCAGAGACAGTTTAGAACTGAGACGGCCCAACTCCTGTTTCTGTGTCAAGCTCCTGAGTGTCTCGATTCCAATAAGAGAAGTCAACGTGAACACAGATTATGAGCGATTCTTTCGCCCCATAGTCACCAAAATAAATACTTGGACCTATTCATTACAAGCCACATATGTCCTGTACACTGGTACATTAGAATAGCATTCTTCAGACGGATGAATCAGGAGAAAATTTAACAGTCGCGAACGCCACAGATGTATTCTTAATGCTAAATATGGCTTTCATCTGTGTAAGTATCAAATGTTAGCAACAGAAAATATAAATACACTATGCAAATATAACTTTTCATATGATGTGATACACTTTGAAACGAGGCCACGCCCACTTAGGAGATAGGAAGTGCGTACCGTTCGTAAATATACAGTAGCTCCCTATAGAGAATTTTTGATTATACTTAACTTTATATGCTGCTGGGTAGCTTGTGATTTCCCCCGGGATCAATAAAGTTGTATGTTAATCTATAATAGCACATCATAATTTATCTGATGATTGTAACTTGTATTTTTAAATAATGATCTGAATCTCCAAAGTAACTGAAGTTCTCAGATAAATGCAGTGCAATAAAAAGGAGAATATTTGCCTCTGAATTGTGAAGTAGAAGATTAAAGTGGCATAAAATGGAAATACGTAAGTAAAGCACAAGTACCTCAGAGTTGTGCTCAAAGTACACTACTTTAGTAAATGTACTATATTAACCCCTTTGTGAGGAGGAGTTGAGTAGTGTAGTCTTACCGTAGCCGTCCACGCATCCGCCTTTAAACTCGCCCTCAAACCTCATCCCGTCGAAGCGAGTGAAGACGCCGGCGCCTTGAAATTTGCCCTGCACAAATTCACCTTCATACCTAAAAAGAAAAATTCACATGAACACCCATTTTCACAAAGAAAAACAACTTAAATTCCAGTTATTTGGACTCATCTAAGGATGAAGGAAAAGAGCCGTGACAACGGCGAGGAAGGACATTTTTTAAAGGCAAAAGGAAGGTCTTTATAGTGACATGAGTGATAATTGAGGTTTTGGTCTCCATTGTAGCAATATTGGTCTTGAACGTTTGGAACTTTAGGTATGAGAGTGACAAATGGCAATGAAGTATTAGTCAACTAACAACACAACAGATGGCCCTGAACAGGCACGGACACTTGAACATCCTCAGCTGTACTTGAACATTGAACTAAACAAAGAATAAAAAACTCCAAAAGTAGCACAAATCTGAAGTGGGGAGGAATGTTTTTCAGGCGAGGTCACAGTGTAATGTAGTGAAAATGAATTGAAGAAAAGTATAGCTCTGAAATGATATTAGAGCAAGAGATAACTTCTTCAAAAAACGTTCAAAATTCAAAGGGCTTTACATAAAATGTTGAGAGATTATCAAACACTTCTGAGTTTTTTTTTTTATCCACATAATGTTTGAGTTTCTTACCTTCTGTTTTTTTTTTTTTTAACACTCAAAACTTTTCTGAAGCTGATAAACTAAGTTCTTCATATTCTGAACCAGTTTGTTTTATTATATATAGGTCTTGAGGCTGTAAGCAGTCCAAAAAAGTGCTGCCGCGAGGGACTAAACACTGGGACGTGAAAAAAACACCCAGGCCCAGTTCCAATGATTTCTTCTTCCACGCGTAAAATACGACTAGTACTGCAGTTACCGAACTTAAAGTTACTTTGTGATGCGAATAAGTGGGTGAGTGCGGTCAACAGAAAGTGTTCGCTCCCAGGCTCACCCCCCTCTCTCTCAAAGCCCAAAAACCTGGTGAAGCAAATACATATATCACTTCCGCCCTAGTCTACATCCACGACGTTCCACTTCCGGGATTGCTCCGGTGCCCCAGGAAATTCCACCGGATGTATGTGTTTTCGCCGATATCCATTTCCTTCCTCTTTCTTTGTTTTGGCGTTCTAAACTCCGGTGAATTCGTGAGGACTATGGTTAACTGCTCCTCAGATCTCTGCAGGGTAAATCCAGACAGCTAGCTAGACTATCTGTCCAATCAGAGTTTTCTCTCGCACGACTAAAACAACTTTTGAACGTATACACGTTCCACCAAAACAAGTTCCTTCCCGAGGCTGTTTTGCAGCTGCTCTGTGCGCCGCCCATGACGATTGTGATTGGTTTAAAGAAATGCCGATAAACCATGGCACGTTTCTTTCCAATCCCAGAACGCTGTGTGGACTCGCCAGACCCTCCTCCGCAGCGCTGTGGAGGAAGGTCTGGCAAAGCGAGACTACTTCCACTCAAACCCGTGACACGCAGCGAAAGGCCGCAGGTCGGAACCAAACCTGCGGCCACTGCGTCAAGGACTGAGCCTCAGTGTATGGGCGCGTACTCTACCAGGTGAGCTTCCCAGGCGCCCCATTTAGATGTTTTCAAACGCCTCAATTTTACAGACTGAACAATTCATTGATTAATCATGAAAAATATTCAATAGACTAACCGATAATTAAAATAGCTGCAGTTCTACACTACAACATCTTACTAAGTTTTTCAAACTAATGCTAAGTGCAAGAAGAGGGAGCCTTTTATGGAAAACTAACACACACTATGAGAGCTGAAACAATGAATCGATTAATTGATGAGATGATCGGCAGAAAAATCATCAAGGTCGGCAACTATTTTGATAAGCAGTTGATCGTTTCTGTAATTTTTTAAGGGGGGGCACCAAATAATTGTTAATTTTTTAAAGTTTTTTCTTAAAAACAAAAATGTTTTAACATGAATCCAATATATTATTAGCATATATATAAATCAGCCTATTTGTGAAAAACAAACACTAATGATAGACTAACTGGCCTATAGGTAGAGCTGGGCAATATATCGATATATCGATATCGTGATATGAGACTAGATATCGTCTTAGATTTTGGATATCGTAATATAACATAAGTGTCTTTTCCTGGTTTTAAAGGCTGCATTACAGTAAAGTGATGTCATTTTCTGAACTTACCAGACTGTTGTAACTGTTCTATTATTTGCCTTTACCCACTTAGTCATTATGTCCACATTACTGATGATTATTTATCAAAAATCTCATTGTGTAAATATTTTGTAAAAGCACAAATTGTCAACACTACAATATCGTTGCAGTATCGATATCGAGGTATTTGGGCAAAAATATCGTGATATTTGATTTTCTCTGTATCGCCCAGCCCTACCTAATAGGTAAGCTAGTCACTAAGGTAGCCAGCCACAGATACAAATTATCCTAAAAATTAACTCTGCCACATTTATGTTTAACATTAAAATATGATTCATAAAAACATGGCAACAATTATTTAATAGCTTAGTATTCTGTACACTAAAAAGGTAAGTATAAAGGCTTTAGGCCGCTCTATGTTATTGTAGGCCCAGTTTAATATGCAACTTAATTTTATAAAATATATGCAGTAGGGGGTCCCTGCTCCGTCTCTCTTTAAGTTAAGGGGTCCTTGGCTTAAAAAACGTTGAAGACCCCACCGACAAAACGATCCATTGATTCAACAAAAATAGATTAGAGCCTATATTAAATGATAATGAAAAAAATTCACAAAAATAGTATCCCCCCCCCTCCCCATGACTGCAGCAGACACCTGACAACAAGCAGAAGGTTAGCCAAAAAAATTAATTCATAAAAATTTTTGGGAAACTTTCTGGCTAAAAATTTGTTACGTTTAGGGAAATGGCGGACCCAGAAATGCAGAGACAGCAGGGCAGTGGTGAGCTTGAGGATTTAATAAAATAAAAAAAGCGATACAACAAAAGCAGTCCTGAAGACAGCAGGCAAAAATAGTTCCAAAACGTAGAGGAAGCCAAAAGAGCAGGAAGAACAACAAAAACTGGAACACCGAGACAAAGGGGGGTAGACTGACACACACTCACACACAATACAAGATCTGACAACAGAGGAAACAAGGGTGAAACAAGGGACAGGTGACACGAGGGCTCAGGAACAGGTGAAACACATCAGGGTGGGGCAGACGATCACAAAGGTGAGATAAAACAGGAAACTGAAGCATAAAACATACACAACCATGACAAAATTAAGGTAGAAAAAAAACAAACAGATGAAGCAGAAGAGGTATTGAATTGGCTACTGTAATATTAGTTTCGAGCTTGCAGATCATTTTTCTAAAAAGGCCAAGGGTGCGGTGAGCAGGAAGTGAAGCACAGACCTGGAGCTGTCGGGGAAGACCAGCACCCCGCAGCCGTTGAAGAGGCCGTTCTCAAACTGTCCGGTGTAGCACGTCCCGTCGCTGAAGGTTAGCTGTCCCAGGCCATGACGCAGACCTGCAACACCAAACACACACAGCTGAGCTCGCTCCTTCAAATCAACTCTTTATTTAAAACAATACAAATAAAAAAAGATTTGGCTTGAAGCTCCACAGGTGATATATGGAAGCCCCAAGAGGCTCATAAAAATCTCAAAATGTTGCCAGAAATATATAACAACCAGTAACAGGAAACCAAAACAACAAGGCACGATAAGAATGGGCAGAAAAACAAACTGGGCGTGACGATGATAATTACGACACTGTCAAAAAGTACTCAGGGTTTTGCCGAATTCAGCTCATTTGGCAACGGCTTGAATGTAACGGACGTTCATTAATATCAAAAAGTTACGCACAAAAGCTTTTATCTACTGTTAAGACGTTTTTTTTAAAGTACATTTAGCCTATAGAGGGCGGCTCAGTTGGAAACATACTTTTAAATCTCCAGTTAGCTTTTAGCGCTGGCTTAATGTAGGATAATGTATGGCATCTCTCTCATCGCTTTTTCAAATTCTTAATTTCGCGATTTCTTTTCTTTTCTTTGGATGATTATGTTATCACAGAAACTATTGGGCTCTACGTTACTGCTGCCATCAGTCTGGGACTGTCTTCAGCCGGGCCCTCGACGACGAAAAAGACACCTGCCATGGGGCCTAACAACTTTTCTGGAGGAAACCCTGGTACTAAACCAAAAGATAGAGTGGGCGATCGTCCTGTGTGAAGACATGATGCCCGTCATTAGATTTAAGGCAAATGTTTCAATGAAACTGACCGTAAATAAAAATATATTTATCACAGAAAAATACACAACTATTCTATTTAACCGGGAATGTATGCAGCTATAACTCAGCTGAATCTCACAGCATTACAGATTTTAACCCAGCAGTAAAGTCGGCATTGTAAATTGTTAGCTGCGACCAGCAGCTCTATGGCTCGCTCTGTCGGTTGGTCGGTCGATTTTTTTTTTTTCTGTATGTGTTTATGTATATTTAGGGTGTTTAATTAGCCACACATCGATCTCAGTGGTCATATTTTCCCCATGTGTGTTGAATGGAGCTCAGTGTAACCTCCAAGACGACAATAATCAGTCATGAAGTAAAATAACTGAATGATTCCAAATGGGGGAAAAAAACTAAACTTTGATTTCGCCTTCTAAGATCTTCCAATTTATTTATGAATAGATGACATTGAAAATATCCCGTTTCTATAGTACAGACAAAGCTTCAGACCATGTTTTATAAAGGACACGGGGCATATCCACCACAGCCATGTTTGAGTCCCACACTTAAACCAGAACAGACAATGAAACTGCAAACCAAAACCATCTCGTGAGAGGTCACAGTCTCATTTGGAATAAAATGTTTACGGAAATCCATCAATATTTCAAAAAGAACATTTGATTCTATGCTTGAACGTTTCTCGTGCCATCAGCTGTATCCCAAATGTGCTCATTTCATCTGGGCAATTATTTCTGAGCAAAAACTTGGCATGAATCTTTGTACAAACAAACCGTGTTGAAGCCAAAACATAACCGTGAACTTCTCCCAAAATTTCCCCCAAAACAAGGAGATACAGTTCTGCTGTGTGTTGATTAAAAGGATATGGGGTTTATTCGGCAGGACTTATGTCTGGTCATGAATGTCTTCTTACTTCCAAAATCTTTGTAGATAAAAACATTTACAAGTGGTCGGGATTGATACACACAGATTATGATGTTTTCAGTTCGGTTTCTTTGTCAGCAGGATTACGGAAAAACTCCTGACCCAATTTTCATGAAACTTGGTGGGAGGGTGTAGCATGGGCCAACGAAGAACCCGTTAAATTCAGGAGCGGATCCGAAAAACAAGGCGGATACACACGGAGTATTTTTCACTTTCACTAACATTGCGAGATGGGGCATTAGGCCTCGGCAGAGGTCTGTGCTCTCCGAGTGCCCTTCTAGTTATGGTTTGTGGTGACTTCTAGGCTATAGACAGGAAAATAGCAGATATACAATATTCAAGCACAGTCAGAACTTTTAAACACTTTTCATCATGTATCAAAAATTGTTTGTCCTAGCGCGGTACAAAGAAAGTAATCAGTCATGTGCTCAATGTTATTAGACGATGGAACGTGACATTAACTATTTTTGTGCACTCGTAAAACCACGTGCTTCCCAGCACAAATGTCATTTCAGTGGCTAACTACCCGACCGTGAAGCCTGAGATCTGCAGTGGGACTTACCCAGCGGATCCACTGGTTTTGGGCATTTCTTAACGGGACTGCCTGGAAAGTCCAATTAAAGCACAATCCTTATTCGCAAAGATTATTCACATGGGTAGGATCAAATCAGTGGTCTGTGCCCGTTTTCACGAATCAGATGTAGAATTATTTTTCAGTTTTAGAAACAAATTAGAGAAAAACATTAGTGAACGAGGCCAGAAAACATTTGTGAATGAGGCCAGATGTTTTGAGAAATCCAAAAGTGCATTACCCCCTTGTGTGTGTCTGATTTGACGTTTTTGATGCCTTTTTCTACATTTTTAATACTTTTATCCATGTTTTTGTTGCCTTTTTTTGACATTTTAGTTTCTTTTCTCGCCTTTTTCAACGTTATTGTCCCTTTTTAATACATTTCCCCCTAGTGCTTGTCTAAATAACAGCTGTACAGTCTGTAGTCCATCAATAAATGATGGGTTGGGACAAGTAAAAAGGCCTTTTGCAGTAATCAATGCACAGAGATAAAAGAATGTAGAATGGTCTCTGTGTCTCTTTAAGTAAGTAAAAAATAGATCATATTTTTGAAATACTTTTTGATGATAAAAAAAACCATAATTGAACAAGCTTTGTGGTATGATGCTCAAAGCTCAAATTGTGGTCAAACCAAACAATTATTAACTTCTTATGAACATAATGAAGCTAATAATGGGAGTGTAAATGCGGAAGCATGTCAGCTTGATTGACAGGTTTTCTCAGCCAATCCGAGTCAGCTTGTGGTGTTCAATGCTGGCTCAGCTTCAGCCTGCTGTACAAATGTTCTCCCTTGAGATGTTTTAACTAACAGTAAACCCAAACCACAAGTTTCAAAATGTCCCTTCAGAAATAATAATAATATAATAATACATTTTATTTGGAGGCGCCTTTCAAAACACCCGAGGTCACCTTACATTAGATAAATATATGGGTAATATCACACACGCTACGCCCGTGTTTTTCTACAGCTTGTCCCATACTTGGTTGGTGTGACGATACATAATGAGCACAAAAAAGCAAGTAAAAAATCCAGTAAGCTTCAGACAAGTAAAGGGTTTAATCTCAGCATGAATACCACATCAAAGAAGTTCAGACGCTTACTGAAAGGTGTGTGGAGATTTTCTGGGGAAAAACATTCGAGAAGGCAGGTACAGTATTATTCTAACGCAAATGTTTGAGCTAGCAGTTCAGGAGAATCCAAATTGGTGCTTAAAGCCTTCTCTCTTTCATTTTTTGCCTCTTCAAATGTTCCCACAGAGGTAAGACCTAATTTCCCCCCCTCTAATTCTGCGACTAAATTCCAGGAGGAGGAGGAGAAAGGGAAGGAAAGAAGTGAACATTTCTCCATGCCAACATCTATTAGCGGGCCCAGCGGGACATAGCGGGAGAAGAACTGGATGTGAGGCACGATTGGAAACGGGCGGAGGAGGTCCCGGGTTTCCTCGTAGCAGCCGCAGGCGAGGAAAAGGATTTACTGTGAGCTCGCCAAGTGGCATGAGGAGAGAAGGGAGAAAGAAAGATCTGGGGTGTGTGTGTGTCTGTGTGTGTGTGTGTGTGTGTGTGTGTGTGCGTATGTCTCTGCGCGCGTGTGTCTCTGTGTGTGTGTGTGTGTGTGTCTGTGTGTGTGTCTCTGTCTGTGTGTGTGTGTATCTCTGTCTGTGTGTGTGTGTGTGTTAGTGTGTGTGTGTGTGCATATGTGTCTGTGTGTGTCTCTGTGTGCGTGTGTCTCTGTGTGTGTGTGTGTCTCTGTCTTGTGTGTGTGTGTGTGTGTGTGTGTGTGAGAGTGTGTGTCTCTGTGTGTGTGTGTGTGTGTGTGTGTGTGTCTGTGTGTGTGTGTGTGTGTGTGTGTGTGTGTGTGTGTGTGTGTGTGTGTGTGTGTGTGTGTGTGTGTGTGTGTGAGAGTGTGTGTCTCTGTGTGTGTGTGTGTGTGTGTGTGTGTGTGTGTGTGTGTGTGTGTGTGTGTGTGTGTGTGTGTGTGTGTGTGTGTGTATGTGTGTGAATGTGGATCGGGATCCCTAAAGGCCCTGACACACCAAGCCGACGGTCGGCCGTCGTTCCTCGTTGGGGACCTAGTCTGTGGGGATCTAGTCTGTGGGGACCTAGTGTGTGGGGACCTAGTGTGTGGGGACCTAGTGTGTGGGGACCTAGTGTGTGCTGAACAGCCAATCAGGTGAATTGGCTGTTCAGCACACACTAGGTCCCCACACACTAGGTCCCCACACACTAGGAAACAAGAGTGAGGAAAACAAACAAACGATTGTGACAGGCAAACCCAACCCAAGGCTCCTTTAATTTCTTATCTCATCTAATCAATCCAATAAACATAGAGCGGTAAAAACTGGTCAAAAACTATGTTCACATGTTCCGTCTAAAAACACACAGGTTTTTATACTATTGGAATGACTTTTTTTTTCACATTCTGTCCATAAGATGGCAAACGTAACCTACAACGAGATTTACATAACTACTTGTTTAGGCATATTTATTCCAACAATAACATGTCTTTTAAAAGCTCTCTACATACCTACACAATACAAAATAAACTAACGTTAATAAACTAATATCCTACACCGTGATATTTAATATGAAGACCGTAATAGACCTCTCTCTGCGCCCTCTGCACCGCTAAACACTTAGCCCCCTAGCAAGCAAGCAAGCTAGCTTACCAGCCAGCCGGCCAGTCTCTAAATTAGTAAAATGTAAGAACTTAATGTTTAATTTACACACTCTTGTCAAATCTGAGGAAAGCACATTGTTATCGCCGGATGAGTGACATGTTTGTCTTGGCAAATTTTACGGTAACCAGTGTATGATGAAGGCATGTTGGGTGGAGGGAAATTAGCAAGCTAACGTTAGCTAAAAAGCCAGTGACGGGCCATTCGGTCGCTCCGCTCCCACCGTAGGGAGACTTCTTTGCCGAGAGATCGGCTGACAGCCCGGGAGAGGCATAGTTCAGTTAGCCATCGCCGCTGCTAGCGCAAACGCTGTCTGTTGTGGTCATCATAGCATAGGTATCCGGTTTCCCTTGTTAAATGATTACAGCCGCCTGCTGGCATCGGGAGGTATTTCCTTGCACGCATGCGCAAAACGTACGTGGTACTTGGCCGTCGGCTGTAGTCGGTGCGGTGTGCTCCAGTGAAAATGTTTGGCCCAGACGAAGGCGACGATGGCCGACGAGAGGCGACGCCACAGGTGGCGGCCGTTGGCCGCCGTCGTCGGCCTGGTGTGCCAGGGCCTTAACAGCGGATAGGGATTTACAGGAGGTGGGAGGCAGGGGGTGAGGCAAGGGTGAGCTTAGAGAGTGTTGTCCCTTGCTCCCAGCTAATGGCAAAGTAAATTAGGCAGTCCATCTGTCGGGGCTGCTTAATGTGCTGCTCTCTGCCTAATCTCAGCAGGGTTTTCACAGGAGATTTGGAGAAGGCAGAAGCTAAATCTGGAGCTCTGCATTCCATTTCCAGAGTCCTCTGAAACATCCTGCATCCATATGTGCAGATATGTGTACGTTTGTGTGTGTGTGTGTGTGTGTGTGTGTGTGTGTGTGTGTGTGTGTGTGTGTGGTGGTAGGTATATATGGGTAAAAAGGGGGCCAACAGGGACTTAAATCCAACTCCTGAGGCTTTGGGAGCCTTGACTAGGGACTAAGAGCCCGAGGCGGAAAATTTCACAGAATAACTGCTAAAATATGACTGATCTGTGGAGTGTCAAAGAGGCCGCAGCCGTCAAACACCAAGAGCAGTAGGGGTTGGGGGATGGGGGGGGGGGGAATCGATTCACGTTATGTATTGTGATTTTTTTTTTTTGCAACGATTTTTAAAATCAATCCGTTCCCTAGAATCAATTTCTTCTTTTTTTTTGCCAACGATTCGCCTAAATATTTTATGTATACGGCACCGCCCACGGCGACTACATCATATCCGTTTCCAGCGAAAAAGCAGAAAATGCAGAAAATCCATGTTATGCTCTTCTTCACAAATGAAATAAATGTCAGACCGACTGACGTGTGATTTATCATTGGGATTTAGAAGTCTCATGACATATTGTCTCTAGAAGTGTATTATTCAAGTTTTTGTTTTTGTAAAAGAAGGAAAAGAAAATCGCATCAACCAATACTGTCGAATCGCAATACTCCTAGAATCGCAATACAAATCCAATCGGCACCTGTGTATCGTGAAAGAATCCAATCGGGACCAAAGCATATCATCCCAGCCCTAAAGAGCAGCGTCTTCCATCAAGCATTAGAGGAGTATCAAAGTATGAATGCTGCTCTTTGAATATATATAATATATAATATATAGATATATAATCGAGTGGCAAAAGTGAAAGCGTTTCACATGCCGCTGTAACAGTTTACTCGTCACCGAAGGGACAGATTATCAGTGGACCGCTGCAGCAAGGAACATTCATTTCCTCTTCGGGTTTGATCCCTCCAGACAGACTCTAATCTGTCACTCAGCTCCTTCGTAACGCCCTCCCCTCAATCTCGTGTCGGGTCACGGTCTCCGGCTAATTACAGTTTAGCAGAATTTGTCCGGCTTTTATGTCAATCGATAGCGGTAATGCATAGATGTTAAATGACTGCATGGGTGAAGTACATGAGTAAATGGCTTCTGGCTGTACCCTGGCTGTTGTGCATGTACCCAGGCTACTTCCTGTAACCCGATAGCCTCTGGGCCTGTCTTCACCCATTGCTCCGCTGAATTATTCATGTGACACCCTAGACCTCTGTCCAACACACCACTACATGTTTGTGTGCAAACAATGACTTTGCGTGCATGGACGCAGAGACGCCACCACACACACACATCAATCTGTGCTCATGGCAACACCTCCCAAACACACACACACACACACACACACACACACACACACACACAGTTCCATATTACAGAGCAAAGTCAGCAGTGTTATTTGAGCTTGTAGTGTTAAAGTCAACACATTGTCTACACACACATTTTGAAAATGCCAGAAAACAATTGTGTTTTAGGAAAAGGTATGTTAAGTGCTACAAAATACATTCCCAGGAGTACTTTAGCTCTGTTTAGACATGGAATTATACAAGGTGTCTTAACTTACGAATCGGCCCATACCGATGCCAGTGCGTAAAAAGAAATATATAAGAAATAGCCTATTGTAAAACATGAACCTACATATACAGCCTATTGTAAAACATGAACAAATACATACAGAGAATGAATGCCACAGAACTTTCTTTCAGTTTGACAATTGGTCATAGTGGAAAAAGAACATAAAGAAACTACTTTAAAGTGGAGTTATTCAACAAAAACGACTTTACACTGCACCAGAAAAGAAAGGATAGGTTCCCCAAATCATATACGTGCAACACTGGATACTGACTGAAAAAATAAACTCAGAAATGGCAAAAAAAAGATATAAAACTATGCCTGGGCGTAGGCTTCAGAGGGTTAAAAGGTCCAGAACAGCAACTACACAAAGCTCTTGAGATTTTTTCCCTCGACTGCTGTTTCCAGTGTTAAAAAGGAACTTTCAACCTCAGCTTTTAATAATTATAATGTAAACTTTATTAATCCCTCAAGGGGAAATTCATTTTTTTCACTCTGTTATACATATATATATATATATATTCACACAAATGCACAAACAGGACCAATACACATGCAATATGCTTGTGTAGAGATGCAAAGGTGGGGTGCCTTACAGGGTGTTGCTCCAAGCAGTTGAGAGTTCAATGCCTTGCACCTAGACAGTGCACAGGAGGTGCCTGCACTCCGTACTTGATCTATGCGGGGACTTGAACCAGTGACCCTCCGGTTCCCAAGCCAAATTTCACCAGATGTCCCTCATTTTCCGCTTTCTCAGTGTTTACATTAAACTCCGGTTGGATCGAGCCACATTAACCGGAACCTCTGAGCAACGCTACACGCTGAAAATGGCCCGTTTTGAAGAAGAAAATTTGAATTGTGCAACATAGCAGGCCTGCTTGGTTCTTTCGGGCAATGATTGTAAAGATTTACAAAGAACATGTTTACAGCATTTCCTCTCTAACTGGGACGTTTTGGGACCGATTGGTGGGGATTGCTGTGGACGAAGTACACACGGCGATACACTGGTAATTTTTTTCACTCTGTTATATATATATATATATATATATATATATATATATATATATATATATTCACACACAAATGCACAAGTAGAGAAAAAATAATGGGACAAAAAGAAATCAAGGGACATTTAGAATAGATAAAAATGTGCGATTAATTGCGAGTTAACAATGACATTAATGCGATTAATCGTGATTCAATATTTGAATCGTTTGACAGCACTACTTTATACACTTGAACAGTATGTGGCGTTTTCTTTTGCTTCTTCATCTTGAATATGTAGTATGTTTTTCTTGAACTAAAAATAAAAAAGTCACACAATGGCAAGAAATCCTGGCAGTTCCAAACAGCCTACACAGATCTGCATCAGCTCTATTTGTGGACTCATTTCTCCAGTCGTAACTTAGAAACGTCTGTGCTAAAAAAAACAAAAACAAGAAAAAAACACTGAGCTGCACTCAAACCTGAGCATATCAGAGCATCAGAGTCAAACCTGTTTAGCAGTTTTTTTTTGCTAACAGTGCAGAGACCATATGCTTCTCCCCGCGTTTCACGCTCGCTTTGGTGCCAAACTTTTGTGCTTCATTATACCTCGCCCTAAAGCTTGTCGCAGTGTTTTTGTCAAACTGCAAATACTGGTTTAGATGTGATTTCCTATCTCAGAGGGCTCAATGACCAGATGCTCTGTGTGTGTACATTCTCCTATAGTTACTGACTTCAGTTTGATGCAATCTATGCGAGTGCAGGTACATTTAAAAGCCAACTAGTTCACCCGCGTAGCCACGGATGTGCCCGGATGTGCCTGTGCCATCTAAATCTCGAGCTGGCACACTCATCTTAATAATAATAATAATAAAAATGGCTATGAGTTAGCCGCAAATTTAAAAAAAGAAATCGTTATATTATTTCTTAGACGCCCGGTATCGTCCGTCCCGCCCGTGGATGTTTAATGGGATCGCCCATCACCAGCTCATTTGAACTCCTTGCCAAGTTTCCTGTCGCTGGTGGCGGCCCCTCCAACAACAAACTGCCCAGGATCAACACAAGCAACAGGCCAATTACGCTCACAGACCGACTCAACAGGTGATCTATTCTTTCATTTGAGAAGGAGCTGACAGACACTTTGGATTATGATGAAATGATTTCATTGTTCAAGGCTCCGCTGTCTTGCACTGTGATGCTGTGGTATGTAGCTTGCATTGCTCCTTCAGTTTGCTGTCATACTATCAAACTCAAACTGTGATTTTTATTGTTTTCTTGGCTGAGGGATTACGAATGTAATGAGAATCTCACAACTTTGCTATATTGATGGATACATGATGCTTACTTAAAAGGTACACTGTGTAGTGGTTTAAGTAGGCCTATTTTATTAGCTAAAATCAATGTCTTCATTCATAAATATGTCCTCATTGGTGTAAAATGACAATGATCTGACTTCTCCTCGTAAGTGAAGAATTTCTTATCTGTATTTACATTGGACGGGAAAGTCCAACTAGGCTTCCATGTCGTTCCGCCATTTTGAAAAACTATAATCGCTGAGAGGGACGCAAAATTACGAATCCGACTGTGTGGTTGATTGGTTGGGGTTAGGCATTTGACCTTGAGTAGTTAAGGTTAGGATAGCCGATTGGTCAGGGGATAGGACCTGAACAAATCAGGTTACGTTACCTTACGTAAGTATGGGTGCCTGGCCAATAGTAGCTATTGAAGGGCGGGTCTTGGCATGGCCATAGTGGGGAAAAAAATAGCGCGAGAGGGACATAAAGCACTAGCCTACCTGTCTAGCTAATCCACAAAGCGTTTTCGTTCAGAGCCAGCGTCACGTGACTGAAACCAGCTGAAACGGAGAAGGAGATCAGTGAGAGGGGCTTGTCACCGCCCCGGCAAATGTGAAAGCCTGCACTGCCCTTTAGTTCATAATGGAGGATCAGACTTATGCCGAGCCGCAAAAAAAGTGAAAATTGGAAGACACGTTGTCATAGCTTCTTGGTACGCATTTGAAAAAGCAAGGCACTATTTGTTTGAATGCAAAATACAATTTCACCGCTAGATGGGAGAAATTCCTACACAGTGTACCTTGTAAGCGATGTTAATCCAATATACTTTTGGTCAAATTCAGCGAATATCTCCTCACGGTCACCTAGCTCTCTATTTTCTGTGTGCGCTGAAAGAAATCTGGTGTTCCTACACAGCCCTGGCACTGTAAATTGAAAACAGACAGAAAGGTGATGGGGGCAGGGGGGTGAATGTGAATGTGCACTCCGGGCCAGGAGTAATCACCAAGAAGAGTTGGAAGAGAAACAGCAAAAGAGGAAAAGGACTGAAGAATAGAAAATAAAAAAGAAGTTGCATGACCGTGAAATGAGGAAGAGCCTTGTTAACATCGCTGAGGCATTTCAACGCTGCAGACACCTCCGTGATTTCAACGGAATGAAAACTGATGCGGGGCTCTCGTCGTTACAGATAAGTGGGTAATAACGTTAGCTTCGTTGTTTCACTGTTTGCGGTTTTCAATCGGTCAGTTTAACCTCATCCGTTTGCTATTGTTTGCGATGGCTGCTCCTCCCAACTGGCTGGTTTACAGCAGTAGCAACAGATTGCTAATCCACAAGCTAACATGAACTAATATCGACTCTGCCATATTTCATTTAGTCAGCAGTAGTCTATAGCCACGACGTTCCACTTCCGGGATAGCTCCGGTGCTGCAGGAAATTCAGGATGCATGTATTTTTGTCGATGTCCATTTCCTTCCACTTTCTTTGGGGTGTATTTGTTTGGCAGTTGAGTTCAAATATCAACAATCTTTGCACAGCCTCGCGTACTGCACCTTTAATTTACTGTATGTAAGTGGCACGCTTTCAGTTTGTTTTTGCCATTTAGTGGCATTGTGCAAATAGCTTACGGTTGTGTGGTTACCCTTGATATTCGAAAAATCTGATGTGATGTAGTTGCACGTAATGTTGTAACTGTTCAGTGAGTAGACCTTTGCGGTCGCAAGGTTTTACATTGCTTTCATGCAACCGCTGTGCTATAATGTTATTGGGGAAATCATTGCAGCATTAAATAAAGAAAAAATTGTATTGCAGCTCACCTCCGCCACCTTTATTTCTCTAGAACGCTGCTCAGCAACAGTAAACAAAACCAGCAGCCTGCTATCGATAAAATAGTAGGTAGGGATGTTACAATAAGAATTGACAATAATTTGACCGATGAGTACTATATCAGTTAAAAACAATATTAAAACAAAAATAAAAAAAGTTATTTAAAAACTTTTTGCATGATAAAATAAAAAATAGGCGATACAATCTATTTCCCTAACTGCTAGTTAACTAGTTTGGTGCAAACTTTGCACTAGCAAGTTGCGTTTTAAGCTGCTCTTTCTTTCCGCTCCTGGCTCTCTGCTGGACGGTGCTCACAGCGGAGAGCTGCGTGACATACGGCACGACATCAGTGAGGCCCGGCGGGCTAAATCGGCCGTCCTCCACACAGAGTACGCCAGACACTAACAGCTGACCACCTCGCAGGTGGGTGCGGCGGAGACAGACTATGACACACAAGCTATGGACCGCTGAGTACTTATTTCGGTCGATATTTGTCAGAAAAAAAACCTCTAAATTGGCATCCCTAGCAGTAAGCAAATATCTTAAATAATGGTTAAATGAGATCCCAAAATAAGTTATAACAGTAAGTATTTATTTTAGTTATTCAATGGATCCAAATGTGTTGAAATGGCCGTGCGACAGTGCTTGCACACACCAAAAACCTTTAAGATATCCATGCTTTGCAGCATTTGTCTCCATGGTCTTTATAATAGAAACAGTTTTATACTGACTTCCTTCCCCCCCCTCCGTCCGTACAGTGAGCCGAGCACATACTCAAAGAAACCTATGAGCGAGAAATGCCATTAAGCTGCAAACAGGTGGCAAACTAAGTCTAAGTACTCCATGTACTGTATGTTACTGTGATTATGCTCACTTCCCTCAAGAGCATCATTACATGAATCAAAGACAAGTGTGGTTATTTACACGGGCGCTGCTTTGCGTGCATTATCGTCTTGATCCCATTCAGGGGCGTAGCTGTAATTTCCAAAGTGGGGGGGACAAATTGTTCAGGAGGAGTACTCTACCATTTGTCTCACCAAATTGGGGATTCCAAGTCGCCTACATTTCATTTATGATTGAAGGAAACACAGACGTTTGTGGGTAGTGTAATTTTTGGCCGTAAAAGCCCAAATTTGGCGGCCTCTGGCACATTCTAATGCCACTAATCCATCATATACACTGATCTTACACTGAGTTTTCCTCCCTATATTTTTTGTATATATTTTTACAATACAGTATATTATTTTCTTATTGTCTATACTGTATCTATATGAGTCTATCAATCAACTGACGCAACCCGAGTACCGTGCACACTCGCCTACTTATGGTGCGTTCAAATCAACTAAGACGTGTTGTAAGTGTGGGGGACGGATGGCACCGACATTGAAAGAGCCGGGGACATGTGCCCCCAGTGATCCCCACGCCCCATAATCCTATCATAACAATACTTCTGCTGTGCATGCAAATGCAGCCAGTGATGGAGGATGGACGGGTGAGAGTGAACGGGTCGGCCTTGCCTTCTTTCCATTCGCCGTGGTACTCCTCGCCATTGGAGTAGCTGAAGGAACCTCGTGTCAGGGTCATGGGTCCTGCTGGCACACACGACAGCACACAAAAACATCATCAAGACATGGACCAAATAACCTGCAGCTCTGACATTCGGACACGCGCACGCACAGCTGAGAGTTCATCTAATGTGTCCACCTTTTAACCAACCGCGTATGGCGTCAGGATTACGTCATATCTCGCGAGTGCGATAAAACATGCTCACGAGCTAATTATATCATTTTACACAAGCAGATATCCCTCTTCAACAAAACATAGGGAGAGGGAAAGAATGGCACCTGCGCGTATAAAACTAAGCAGCACGCGCCCAGAGCAGCCGCCACGGAGCCCCCAGAGTAGGGCTGCACAATTAATCGAATTTTAATCACGATCACGATTTTGGCTTCCCACGATCAAATTTGCGTGATCGAGCGATATTTAAAATGCGTCATTCCGTTCATAGAACAGTTTTTGCAAAGCCAATCTAGCGCTCCATAAACCACTGTCTGATCACATGTCTCCATGAGCCAATCAGAGCTGTTCCCTGCCTGCACCGCGCAGCTTAGTTTCTAGATGTAGACAGTCACAGAGGACAGAGTAACGTGAGGAAAATTCCACAACAGGTAGCAGTCGGTCATCATAAGCCGGTCACAATGTTTACCAGTTTACCAGTAAACGCAACGTTTTGTCCCGGCTGTGTTGTTTTTCAGACAACAGCAGTGACCAGTGCTAGTTTGTGTCTTTTAGCTCATAGCTTTAGCAGCAGACTGTTGGACGTCCCGCTGTTGGAAACCTACAGTGAAATACAGATACACTACACTGTTTAGCAGTCAGCATTTTAGCCGTGTTTAATCCAGTTACTACTGTGGCTAACGGTAGGCTAACGTTAGCTGCTGTGTGACGTGTTATTAGTGTTTACTAGCGTGACATTCAGCGATGTTTATGTTGCCTCTAACGTGGGTTTCGGAGCATCAGAGCGCAACGCAGACATGTATGTGTCAGTGTAATGAGCCACAGAAATCCGTGTAGCTATTTCGTCTGGTAGATACCAGGCACCACATGCGCCGTTAACGTGAACAGAAAATTGCGTTGCCTGTATCTTTCACGGCAAACATGCATGTGTGGAAAGCGGTCGCACAACAGCTGAAATGGCATACTCCTTCACAGTATCCTTCAATAAAGGAGGAATGTAGCACAATATGGATGTATTAGTAGGAATGTAGCACAATATGGATGTTAAAGCAGTTATAATTATATAATTATGTGACAATAAAATTTTGTTTTGGCTAAAATCAACAAATAATCGTGATAATTAATCGTGATCTCAATATTGATCAAAATAATCGTGATTATCATTTTGGCCATAATCGTGCAGCCCTACCCCAGAGCGTCTGCTGTGCGAGTGCTGGAGGACATACAAGCTCTCGCAGGTAAACTCTGCTCGCGAAGTTGATTTCTGCTCGCCCGCATGAAACTGACTTTTGACATTTGGGGGGGCGGAAACCAAGGAGGCACTGGCCCTCCTATGGTTGGTCACTTTCACGGCGACATCAACCACGGACCTCCTTAGTTGACCTTGATTGACAGCTTTCATTCAAGAAGCTCGGAGTTGGTGTCCCGGGCCGAAGAACGTTTTTTCTGTCTTTGTTAACAATTTAGCGCAGGATAGCACCGTAAATAAAGGACTGTATGGGTCTCTCATCCGTTCTGATGTTGGTGCGCGAGGAGTGATATCTGCACGTGCGAAATGATATAATTTGCTCGTGGAGCATGATTTATCGCACTCATGAGATATGGTGCAGTGCTTTTTCTCTAGACGGCCGCATGCAGCAGCATACGCTCTCTTCATTGGTAACAATTAAAATAAAATAAAAGATGCTGGCGCTCAGAAAAAAAATCTATATTTACACTCCGCCTTAGTGAGGTCCAACATTGATGTTGGGCAAAAGGCCTGGCCGACATCTGAAGTTCCAAGTGGGACCGCAGAAGAGTAATCTCTCAATTGTTATTTTTTTCATTAATCAAATAATTGTTTAAGCCATAAAAAACATGCCCATCACAATTTCCTAGAGCCTAAAGTGACGTCTTCAAATGGCTTGTTTTGTTTGACCAAAAGTCCAAAACCCAAAGAGATTACATTTACTGTGATTACTAGAAAGTCCTCATATTTGAGAAGCTGGAAACAGCAAATGTATGAGATTTTGTTTTTTAATTTATGAAATGATTGAGTCTTAATTTTCTGCTGATTGATTTATCTGTTAATTGACTAATCGTTTCAGCATCAGTTCATCCCTAAGGTGTTGGATAGGGCTGGAGTCAGACTGAGGCTATTCTCGCATTGCCAGACCTTCCTCCACAGCGCCGCTGAGGAAGGTCTGGCTAGTCCACACAGCTCTGGTTTATTGGCATTTCTTTAAACCAATCGCAATCGTCTTGGGCGGCGCTAAGTGCCGGACGCAGCTAGGGCTGGGTGATATGGAGAAAATCAAATATCACGATATTTTTGACCAAATACCTCGATATCGATACCGCAACGATGTTGCAGTGTTGACTATTGGTGCTTTCACAAAATATTTACACAATGAGATTTTTGATAAATAATAATCAGTAATATGGATATAATGACTAAGTGGGTAAAGGCAAATAATAGAACAGCTACAACAGTCTGGTAAGTTCCGAAAATGACATCACTTTACTGTAATGCAGCCTTTAAAACCAGGAAAAGACTACACTTATGCCATATTACGATATCCAAAATCTAAGACGATATTTAGTCCCATATCACAATATTGATATAATATCAATATATTGCCCAGCTCCAGACGCAGCAACGGTGCCGCGGCAAAATAGCTCTGGGGAAGGATCTTGTTTTGGAGGAACATGTGCACGGTGGTAGGGCGAGCGCTGGAATTGAAATGGCAGTTGAGTGTGTGATGGGAATTTTACTCAAATGAAAAAGATGAACATAATTTGATTGTCGGTTCTAGCTCGGAGGATGTTTCCCAAATCGACCGGAGTTTAGAATGCCAACTCAAAGAAAGCGCAAAGTGAGGGATGTCCGGCCCAAAAATGAAGGACATCTGGCGGAAACCTCCAGCGACTAAATGAAAAGTCGTTGATATAGACTAGGCTGAGGCTGCCCAGCTCTCCTGCGCCCTGTGTGTCCACTTCCCTCTCTCTGCTCCATTTGGTCGAACCAATCCACTTGCTTTGAGTCTCTCCCAAATCCGAGAACAGGGACGTACAGGTGGCGGAGCAACATTTCTATCCCCATTGTTTGTTTGTTTTTGTTTTTTTTATTCAAGAGAAACTTACCATAAATTGGAGTTACAGCAGCATGAACCAGTCCAGATGCAAAAGCCTAATATACTATTAAAGTACTGCTTCACTTTGGGATCCCTCACCTGTTTGTGCCCCCTGGACATGTGCCCTACTATTAGCCTAGTAGCCTAGCCTACTCCAGCAGTGGCATGACAGCAACACACTGGCACAGCAGAGGTGTTTTTATTCATTTAGGCGTCTTATGTGTCTCCTGTCTGTGTTTTTTGGAGCTGTTTGACACTTTAAATATCCAGTTTTACTCAAATCCATTGTCGTTTGTCAGCCAGCTGTGTTTACTGTGGCTCCCTGAGGGGCTAACGTTATCTATCCGCTCCTCTCTCTATTGTCTCAAAATGATGTTTTAATAGACAAACTACCGCCGACAGGAGCATTAGAGAAACATTTAGGGTTCACAGTGAAGAAGAAAACACCTAAGGTCCGTTTATTAGGCTGAATAATTGCTCGAATGCCATCAGACACGATGTCCTATTAGACGGGAGGAGGAGGAAAGGTTCTATGGTGTATCCCTCCGTCTAATGTTGCCACAGTAACGGCGCCCTAATCCCTTTCATCCTGCCGGCATGACGCTGTCAGCCTCCGAAACAAACACACGCACACACGCTGGGCTGTCCTGCAGTAATTAAAAATAGACCGTTTACCTGTTTTATTAAAGAGCAACTCAGTCCTTTTTCTCTACATCACTGAAAACAACGCGGCAGTTGGAGGATTTCTGCTCCTCTCAGCGACAATTTCGCTTCTTTTTTTTTCTTCTCCCCACCGCTAGTTCCCTGGCAGCAGGAGCTGCCTCAGCGTCTCCGCAAGGTGCCGCGGTCTCATTGGCTGCCCTTCCTCAACCTCGATTCAAAGCGGCCTCCTATTGGCTTCTCTCCCCGCGGTCCAGCCCTCCGCGGGAGACATCTTTGTCGAGGGCAACGGGTTCAACGGCTTAATTAGCCGGAGTGCTCCTCCGTTAAAGCGTTTGCCCTTGCCTTTTTTTTTTTTTTTATGCGCTGCTCACCGTCTCTGTAGGATTATAAAACTGCCGCGAGGTTCCTCCTAATGATACTGTGTCATTTCATGTTTCAATTTGGTGATTAGACCTGCGTTTTGGCGGGTTTTATGTAACTTGATTTATTGTTCTCACAGGGCGCTGAACCAGCTGCACTAGGTGGCGAGGGGTTTGTTAAATGAGGTGATATGGATTCAAAGCCAATAAGGCTTTAATTCACTAAAAAGCTAAAGGGGGATGATGGGAATCAAGGTGACCCAAATGCAAAAAAAAAAACCTAATTTGGTTTCTCTGGGGAAAACTGGATTATTAAGCAATAGACTAACTAATAGCCTATAGGTCTAATTAACTATTTTTTAATTAATAAGACATGGCAAACATGTAGCTGTTGCTAGTTACCAGTGGTGGAATGTAACTAAGTACATTTAATCAAGTACAAATTTGAGCTACTTGTACTTTACCTGAGTCTTGTCTTTTCACGTGCACTTTCTACTTCTACTCCAATACATTTCAGAGAGAAATATTGTACTTTTTACTCCACTACATTGATCTGGCAGCTTTGGTTACTAGTTACTTATAAATAAGATGTTTGCACACAAAACACATGTAGTTTATGAAATGTGATGTTGTATTATAATTTAAACTATCCAACCATATAACGGCCTGCAAGTCCAGCTCCTACTGCTTCCTAGTCAAGCTTTTCAAGATGGTATAATGGTGTCATTAAAATTTGGGAGGAAGCCAATAAGATCTCAATCCGAAAAAAGGTGAATTGCCAAGTAAGTCCTTACAAGGAATTTGCCCTGGTGTTTGGTGCCAACATAAAAAAACAAACATATTGAACATGAATATGAAATAACTGCTGATCTTTGTTTGTTTCAGTTGGTTGGTTGATTTATAAAACGTATTTCAATAGATGCATAAAATACAAGGGATGCCAGGGATGGAACGATAAAGTCCTAGATTTCATTCCTATCATTTGTTTTCACAGTGCCACAACCTTTATTGAGATAGAGACAGTCATAAGAAAAGGCTATATTAAATACAGTCATGTGAAAAGATTAGGACACCCATGCTAAAGTTGACTAAAAAGAGGAATTAAAAAATCATCTTTTGGAAATTGATCTTAATGCCTTAATTAAAAAAATGAGGAAAATACAACCTTTAAGGACACCAATTTCCTTTGTGAATGAATAATGTATCGTAAATAAATAAATAAATAAATGTTCTAAAATACAGGGGGCATAAGTCAGTACACCCCTATGTTAAATTCCCATAGAGGCAGGCAGATTTTTATTTTTAAAGGATATTATTATTTCATGGATCCAGGATACTATGCATCCTGATAAAGTTCCCTTGGCCTTTGGAATTAAAATAGCCCCCCCACATCATCACATACCCTTCACCATACCCCCACATCATCACATACCCTTCACCATACCCCCCCCCCATCATCACATACCCTTCACCATACCCCCCATCATCACATACCCTTCACCATACCCCCATCATCACATACCCTTCACCACACCCCACATCATCACATACCCTTCACCACACACCCCCATCATCACATACCCTTCACCATACCCCCACATCATCACATACCCTTCACCATACCCCCATCATCACATACCCTTCACCATACCCCCACATCATCACATACCCTTCACCATACCCCCCATCATCACATACCCTTCACCATACCCCCACATCATCACATACCCTTCACCATACCCCCCCCATCATCACATACCCTTCACCATACCCCCACATCATCACATACCCTTCACCATACCCCCACATCATCACATACCCTTCACCATACCTAGAGATTGCCATGGTTTTATTTCAGTTAGCCTAATAGCTGGTTTGATTTGCATTGAGAGATGATTTTATGGAAAGTACCCCATGCCAATCTCTAGGTATGGTAAGCTCTTTTTTTTTTTTAAAGAAAGATTCTCATCACACACTCGACTGCTATTTCAATTCCAGAGCTCGCCTACCTACGTGCACATGGTCCTCCACTTTTGAGCAAAATTGAAATTTTGAGCATATCAAACACTTCATTTTCTGCATTCTGGTGTTTTTTCCTGCAACAATGTATGGTGCAAATGACTTTTTTTATGTAAAGGAATTATAATAGTTTTTTTGGGGTGGATTGCACCGGCCAGTTTGGATTATTGGGGAGGTTGTAAATTACGCCTATGCCTTGGGGAGTTTACAATATACATTTTTAGGGTGATTCCTTTACTGTTTTTTGACTTGGGCGAGGGTAGGCCTACTATATGATATGATATGATATTTTATTTACGTGTCATGCCACTATAAGCGACCCATGATCCCACACGAAATTACATGACACCAATACAAAAGTAATTTCAGCCACATCTTCGATCCAACAACATACTTTACTTACATTAAAAAAAACATATTACAGTAGCCACAACACAATGGTGTAACGCATAAATTGTCCAACTAGAACTAAACATCACTAGTGGTACTAGACTCATCACAGCAGTATTTCTAAAATCCTGGAAATAGAGTTTTGAAAAATGTCAGTTATGGAAAAATTTCATGTGGATGGCAGCCATGGAAAACACACTCGAGATGCAACGGATGGGTGGAAATAGCTGAATAGTTGAGCGTTTCGTTAATTTGATTAATACCACTTAGCAAGAAAATGTCACATAATCCCTTAAGAATTTATAGTAATCCTTTAATTAATTGGCTCGATGAGGATATTTGTTTACGTGAATATTAGTGATGTCACTGGTCGAATCGTCGGTTTCCTGGTCGATGCGAGCCTCGCAGGGTCATGAAGGGGATTTTTCGGACAGTGTGGTTTACAGTCACATCAAAGGGCTGCAGGCTCTTTTATTTTCATAAAATGATACTCGGGCCAATTTTTTTTAATTTTTTTTACAACAATACCTCTGTGTATACGCAGTCCACACACTCTAGGCTACAGTTTATTAACTACAGCGCCGAGAGGTGCACTGTAACATATCTGTGAATTTAAACAATGCAGTGTCTTTATGCGCATTCTAAATCCCCGGCACACCCGCGCCCTTTGACACATATAGCTTTAAGCCACGGCACATTTGGAGCACAGGCGCCATGTGCTCTGTGCCCTGCTACACAACATTAAAACAGACAAACATGTCTGTAAACGACCAATGACAGCACATCCTCGCGCAGAGATGCTGGGATTGGGGGGGTGGTGGGGGAAAGTAGAAGGAGGGAGGGCGCTTTTGGTGGGTGGGACAAAACGAGCGATATAGAAAAGGGGGATGCTGCAGCCCCGTCCCCCTCATATCTCACTCCACCCAGCCCTAGAATAAAAAACCACCGGTGACGTGCGCGCAGGGAAGCACCCAGCAGTATGTGCGCGCCCACGGGAGGGGCCGATAGAAAATGGCGAGTCTGTGCAAAAGGCAGCAATGCACGGTAGAGAGGCGCGGCTTTCGGCAGGAACTTGACTCTTGGAGGCACAAACTCATTCACTGTGTAGGTAAGCTCGCTTGGCATTGTGTGGGAGAGTGTGTGTGGCGCGGTCCGGGGCGGCCGGACGGTGCCGGTAACGGTTGTGTTTTGTTTTTCTTTTGAAGCAAGGGAGCCGCGGCTGTAAACGTCCACTGGAAAAAAAAAACCTATAGGCTCTACATGGAGCTGTCATTTCTTGTTACGCACGGCTGATGCCTGGCGCCGCCTGCCTCCCACCGGACATATCCCCCCCAAAAAAGATTCAGCTCTATAAGTTTTCGGGCTCATGTGTCCGAAACGTTGGCAGGTGTTCCACCTGCAGACTTTGTGTCTGTGAGCTGTTGCCGAGTGTTGTTTTATTCAGAGTCTCGGTGTTTTGGAGATTTTTATATTTTTTAAATACATTATTCCAGAGCTGTTTATTTATTGTAAAGCAGGGCAAAGTCACGTGTGCAGATGGAGCTGCGCCTCAGCCAATCGGCTTCCCCGCTATAGGCTTGCCTGTGCCCGCGTGCGCGCCGCCGGGGTTGAGATTTTGGTGGTGGTGGGGGGAGGGAGGGAGGGAAGGCGTTGCGCGCTCTCAATCTCAATCTCCAGACGTGACCCCCACCCCCCTCCTCCCTTCCACTTCCCTGGAAATCGGCTTTTGGGAGCGCGCATTGCTGCATTGGGGGAATAATTTTGTATTTTAGGCGGAAGGTATGGGGGGGGGGGGGTGTCGACAGGGAGAAATGCCTGAGCGCTCGTCTCTAAACCCGGATTGGTACTTGTTGAAACGGCCGGGGCTCCTGGTAGCTGTGGAGAACTCTGCGGTTGAGATTTGCCCGGCGCAGTTTGTATCAACACATATTTATGATTAAAAAATAATAATAAAAAAAATGTTTATGACAGTACAGCATCTTTTTGGCACTGCAGGGACAATTAACAGCAGCGGTCGTGGCATGTGTCAGGCTTTGTCTTGTTGAAAAAAAAAATAAAAAACTGATGGAAATCCAGTTCTTGACCTCTCCCTGCTTTTTCTCATTAGTTCATGTCGGCTTTTATTTTGGATTTTCTCATCCATACATCTCCCCCCTCCTCTCCTCCTCCTCCTCCTCCACCACCATCAATCCTCCGTTTCTGTTGTATTTCATTAGCTCCGTTTAATCCGGTTACATAGACCTATCCTGATGTTATGGCAAGATTATGATCCACTCTTAGCGTCGGATCTCTTAACCTCTCCTGGGTTTCCTCGGCTCTCTGCCCGGCTCTTAATCTGGCTTTTATCGGCGGCATGGAGGGTATTAGCACCACCGCAGTAGCACCAGAGTCAGGGGGTGTTGCGGCTGCACTTGTTTTTGGATGCACTTGGTGTGTCCAGATGTTGCGCGTTGAACTGTCACCCACTTATCCATCCGCGCGCTTTCTAATAACCCACATGGCCTGATTCCGACTATAGGCTAGCGGGGCTTTTTAGTAAGAATAACCTTTTAATGAGAGCACGTAGTGTCAAATGAAGAGGTTGGGTAATCTCTGACCTCCACCATAAAGCCATAAGGAATCACAGTAAGCAGCGTAAACAAAAAAGGCTTTCCCTTCCTCCACTTGTCTCACTCCAACAGTTTGGTCATTTCAAGTGAGATTATTACACAAGAATGTGTTTTTTTACTCAACAAAAGTAAGCTTTAGCCTATTTTCTAGCTTCACATAGGCCACTGCCTGCTTTGTGCCCTGCTTTTGCTTTCATTTGTAGTCTAATTAGTGCTGTTTTAAGGATTAAGTGGGTCACCGGGTGGTAGTTAAAAGCAGCAGATGATGATGATGATGTGTTGCTCCTTTTAAAAAAAAAAAAGGAAAAAAAAGTGTAACACATTTGAGGTGGCAGATGCCCTTTTAATAATGCTGCTCGGTTATGGAACAAAATCATAATCGCAATCATTACGGTCATCATTATTTAACACGGTAACTTATTGACTTTTGGAAAGACGTTGCATTTGTTGTTTATATAAAAACAGTCAAACCACCTTGAACCGTGACGTTTCCCTAAGTACTTTTCCCGTTGAACTTTTTGATTTCCCCCAAGACAAAATAAGAGTTTATTTGCAAAATTGAGTGTGCAAAAATGATCGTTTTTCTCGATCACTTTGTCATTGTGATTGTTGGAGTCGAGATTTGATTACTTGCACAGCATACCCTTTAATCAAAAAGAGCCGTATACCTGTAATAAACACCGTAAGGATGTTATTTACATATCTGAGTGAGACTTAAGTCCCAAGGAATACTATATAGATACTAACGAGATATCTATCATAAGCATGATAAACCTACTGTAAGATCACTATTGTGTGTGTGTGTGTGTGTGTGTGTGTGTGTGTGTGTGTGTTAGTTCGGCATATTTCTTCATATTTATGCTTGTTGACGTTGATTGGTTTGTTATGCGCGAGGACTTTTAGGGCCGAGTGCAGCAGCGGTTATCAGCAGTCAGATTGAAGTCTGCCATGTGTATTTGTTTGAAGGCTAATCGGCTCCGAAACCGTGAGAAACCGGAACATCATGAGACATGTTTGTCTTCTGACCAGCTGAAGAATTAGCTTTCAAAAGTGCTGTGTGAGTTTTGACATTGCTTGTAATCATTTTGGGCTATCTTCATGAGTTTTGGGCATTTATGTGAAATAACAGATATTCAGATGTTATTAGTGCTGCAAGTAGCAGTGATTCTCTCAATAGATCCATGAATCATTTGGACAAAAAATGCCACAATGTAGTGAAAAACAGTCCAGAACCCAAAAAATTAGAGTTGACTATCACTTAAGACAAAAAAAAGCAACATATCTTTATAATTGAGAAGCTGTAACCAGGGAATGTTTGGCATTTTTTGCTTGAAAAATGACTTAAAGGGTTATCAAAAATAGACTAATCCATTAATTGGCAAATAGTTGCAGCTTTTTGTCGATTGAAAAAAAAAGGCACAAAGTTTTTTTTTTTGAAACTCTTAATTTGAAAAGCCTTCAAACTCCAAAATAAGACTAAATTGTAAGAAAAAAAAAGGAATTTATGTTTTATTCGTACACAAAAATGTGTGTTTTTTTTGATTAAACAGTGTTATTAATAGTGATCCTTGTGTTTTAAGAAGGTCCGGTAACAAAGGTGGACATCTTCCAGTTCATTACAGTGTTTCGAAAGGATGAAGCTTGTCGACACCAGCGGCCTCATCACTTTACCCTGTGCTGTACTGATAATAAAGTAGGGCCTATATGCCATACAAAGGTTAACATTATTAGTTGGTAGCAATTATAGCCCAACTGCTGATTCCTTTTTGGCACACACTCTGGGTAGGAGAGTGCGGCTAATTTGATTGCCGAAAGGTTGTGGCCGTGCTGGAGACAGACAGACTGTGAGGAAGCGAGAGGTGTGAGTCTGAGTGGCAGATTGCTTTTTTTTTTACTTCCAACACTTCTCAGAGAGGAGAGCTTAATCCGAACACGGTAACGATGCCACCGGGTTGAGCTGAACGTCGGTTGGTTTTATGGTGTCTAAAGTTCCGGAAACGGTGGTTATCTGGTGATGTATTCCATCCGCTGGCAGGAGATTTGTAGGGTCCCTGTAGTGACCAGCAGTCCAAGGCTACATCTACACTACTACAGTAGGTTTTGGTTTAAAAAAAACAAACTAAACACGAATATCTTTTGCTTTGTTTACGCCTCGCGTCCACACTACTCTGGCGTTTCCGAGCCCCTAAAACGGAGACATTTGGAAACGCTGCTGCCCCTGTTTTGGTTTGAGCTGGAAGAGCACAAACGGAGACCTTTTGGGAACGGCGCTTTCATGGACTAGTAACGGGGTTCGCGGCCTTTTGTAATACGAAATACCATTTTAAAATGTTCTTGTAATTCAGCATGCCATATCTCCATTAAGCCTGCCATCATTTCCCGAGCCCGTTCAGGCAGTGTTATTTATATCCCTTTCGCGCCGCATTCTGTGAAGAAGGCAACGAGTACTAGCCAATCAGAGGTAGAGTAGGGCGGGTCTTTGCGGAATGCAGTTGGGGAGTCAATCGAACTATGGACACTAACCAATGGACACAACTTATTGCTAGTGCTCCAGTGCTTGAGCCTAAGGTTGCTGACCTCTGGACTAGCATGTTGTAGCATATATGCTAATAACTAGCTAGTTTGAACTTGGAAGCTCAGTAAGGCCGAATAGCTAACGGTGGCCTCGCTAGCTAGGTATGTTTCATGTTTTTTTTTTTTTTTGTCCATAAGCAAGCTTACTCTTTTATTATTCATCCGCACCGGCGACCGCCGTGGCATGAGGCATTACGTTTTTTCGGGTTGTTCGTCTGTACGTCCCGATATCTCAGGAAAATAAAAAAAAGCCTGGAGGGAATTTCTTAAAATTTGGCTCAAACTCAAGCATTTGATTAGCTTTTGGTGACACATTTTTGACCATAACTCAAGTGCAAGGCGCTAGTTCATTTGTATTAATCTTTATTTCACCAGGAAGTCTCTTGAGGTACATTAGAGAGACCTGGCCAAAATGGCAGTGCCATTAACTGAGGTTAAGCTGAAGTTTGACTCTGAGATTTAGTTTGCCTCCAAAGAAGCTGCCTCAGGAAAAAACGTCTCTACAAAATAAATCTGAAATCAGAAACACGCAACGACTCAAAACTAAAGTTGCCATCTTTTAACACGCCAAAAGTGGCCGTTGTTGTAAACGAAATGATGAGTTGCCTCGCCTTCAGTCACCACAGTGTATACAGGTCGACATGAAGGCTGCGTTGGTCCCTTGAGCTGTCTGTCTGACTGTCTGTCTGACTTTATCCCTTCATCGACCATTCCCCAATGTACTCAAAGTCAAATCCTCGTCTTATCAAGTCAACCGAATCCCTCCGTCCCCTTCCGCGACGCCTCCCTCTCAGAGCGAACGGCTTTTATTTCAGTAATGGACAGATGGACGCCCCGAGAGACCTGCCTGCCGCTTTCTCATCTTGCTAATTCTTTTCATGGGCTTTTTTTCAAAAGGAAAACAAAACATGGCACATTTATCTGGGAGCTGGTGGGCAGTCTGACTGGGTGCCAACGCTGTAAATCTCAGCGTACCCTCTTCATTACACATGCACCCCCCCACCCCCCCCCACATGCTTGCCAGTAATGTGTGTAAAAGTGTGTGTGTGTGTGCATGCAGCTATCTCGGGGGGCCGATCCATGCCAACCAAGAGCCCCGTGGGAGAGAGAGACTGCTCTCTTTGGGATGGGGAGGGGGGGTGGACGCAATCTGTGGAAAAGCAGAAAACACCACTGGCACTGAGCGAATGTCGACAGAAGGGGTGTGTGTGTGTGTGTGTGTGTGTGTGTGTGTGTGTGTGTGTGTGTGTGAGCTCTTTTCCAGCGACGTCCTGCCTTCCGTTCAAACACACGAACACACCTTTTATCTAAACTGCCAGAAAGATTCAAACTGCCGGCGTTCTGGTTACACACCTGGCTACTTTTCGTGCTCCGAGCCTGAATTTGTTTCTGAGGAGTACGCCCATTTTTTTTTTAAGATTTTTTTTGGGGGCATTTTGGCCTATAATTGATAAGACAGTTGTAGCGGGAAGGGGGGCGGGTCGGATTCGCACCCTGGGCCGCTGCGGTAAGGACTGAGCCTTGGTACAAGGCTGTTTATTCAAGCTGGTAAAGAAGCGGAGCGACAGCTTTAAAAGAACAAACTAGTTTAAAATCTCAGGAGAGGAGGGAGGCAGCTGACTTCTTAAAAAAAAAAAGGCCCTTTTTGTGGTTGTTGTTCGTTTTTTTTTTTTCATAATCTTTTATATAAAGCTTATTTAATGTTGCCAGTGTTATGCAGTTTTCCTCCCCAGGGACTTTTCTGGTGTATCTATGGGAAGCTTTTCATTATTGTTGTTAAGCGTTGGAGAATCTTTAAGGGAAATGTACGAGAGTCTTGAAACCAAGTTAAAGGCCGAAAAGTTTGTTGTTAAAGTTTAGATGAAAGTGGTGCCATTATCGGATTAATGACCGTGGTCAATAAACTGAAGTTTTTGACAAAGAAGCAACGCTTCAGCTTCCTGTCTGTCTGTCTGTCTGTCTGTCTGTCTGTCTGTCTGTCTGTCTGTCTCTCTCTCTCTCTCTCTGTTCTTTCCTTCAGTCTCACCAGGCAACACTCAAAAGTCCCTGACTAAACTTTGTACTCAGCTTCCCCGGCTCAAACCAAAATTTACGTAAGCATTCCATTGTGTGTGTGTGTGTGTGTGTGTGTGTGTGTGTGTGTGTGTGTGTGTGCGTGCGTGTGTGTCAGTTCCTTTTGTTATGTTTGTCATTGTATATACACAAACGCCACACCGTGCATGAGCCCGCATGGTGTTAGTGTCCAAAAAACTGTACCGAGGAGGTCAGGTAGCACACACACACACACACACACACACACACACACACACTCACTTAGAGCAGCTGGAATGTTTACTTGGTCCCGCCTTTTGTGAACTCCTTATTCTTCCATAATGGCTGCTTTTGTGTGGAAGGTCATATTTGAGAAATTTGCTTCCTCGAGTATTTGATCACGTGCATGGTGGAGCCTGTGTGTGTGTGTGTGTGTGTGTGTGTGTGTGTGTGTGTGTGTGTGTGTGTGTGTGTGTGTGTGTGTGTGTGCGTGGACACTTTTGGAAAGTGAGGAGACTTTGTTCAGCCTTCCCTTCTTCAAAGAGCTGTGTGAGACTCGTGGTTAGTCGTGCAGTTGTGACGATTAGGCTCAGGGAATGCCTTATTATTCTAATGAGGAAAGGCTCAAATCTCCCCGAGAGTTCAGTATTAATGGAATTAAAATAAAAGTGTGTGTCATTTCAGACCGCCGTTAACAACGCATTAATACTAAGTAGCACCTCGATATTCCTGAACAAGAGGAACCCCGGCTAATGAGATAATAATGGAGCCGAGCAGTCGGTTAAGCAGCGCTAAGCTGTCACGGTTCAGAGTTAAAGGGACAGTCTGTGGGCAAATGCAACCGTCTGCTCCCAATCATTTTCAGCATAGAAAAAACTGCCCAAAAAAAGGTCTGAAACAGTTGCAGAAAGGTTGAAAAAAGCATCTGCAAAAGTGACAAAAACTTAAACGGGCCAAACCTAAATTGATGTGCGGGCCGGATCAAAATCTGCGAGGGGCCGGGTTTGGCCCGCGGGCCTTGAGTTTGACACATGTGCTTCAGACAAAACAAGACGTTTTGAAGAGGTCCCCCTGGGGCTTGTGGTATTGTGATAGGCATTTCTTCTGATATTTTATAGACAATAAATAAGAAAATGATCGACACATTTAACAATAATGGAAATCATTTGCCAGTTGCAGCCCTATCACAGACACAACAATATAGTTAGTTTGGAATAATATTAAAAAGTAAAGAAAAAGAAGCCGCAGGCCACACATGTTCATGTCACTAAAATCAAGAAGGAGAAAAAATGCCAGGGGTCACATTAACTTTTAAGTTTAATCTAAAGGTATTAACTTTTCTGAAATTACTATGTTACATATAGTTTGTTGAGTTATGTATATCCCCTTTTCTGCCGGAAGCCAGTTCATAAATTGACTTTTTATCCATTTTTAAGCCACATTTTTACGATACACATTTGTAGATCTTGGCTGTTTTTAACTCTATATTTTAACCGGATGAAGAATTTTAGTCATTGGATGTCTGGAGTCAGTAGATAATTACATCACATATTGTTCCTTTTAAGGGTCTTTTGAAATGGGCTGGCACATATCTGCCAGGTATTAATAATAACTTTCCTTAGCTGATCTGGGATACACAAAATGGCCAATCCTGTCAAATATAAAGTTCATAAAGTAATACACGTTGTTCTCACGGTACAGTTAATGTCACATATGACTTAAATCAACAAAACTCTATGTGTAAAGTTCTTTCTCCGGGCACTGTTTAACATTTAGCTGAAATGCTGAAGTGCTTTAACAGTCTTTGTTTGTGTGTGTGAATCAATTGTTATGGCTGTTGAGCAGTGCTTTAAAGTTAAAGGTGTGTGTGTCTGTGTGTGTGTGTGTGTGTGTTTGTGTGTGTATGTATGTATGTGTATTCTTGTTTAACTATATTCGTGGGGTCCAAAAACCGGGAGTCCAGTATACTTGTGGGGTCCCGACAGCTTTGTGGGGCCAAAATGCTGGACCCCACAAGTTTAAAGGGCTGTTTAAGACTTGGTTTAAGGTTTATGGATAGAATTAGGTTATGGTTAGGGTGAGGGTAAGGGTTAAGGTTAGGGGGGTTAGGGGCTAGGGAATGCATTATGTCAATGACGGGTCCCCACAAAGATAGTGAGATGCACTATGTGTCTGTGTGTGTGTTTGTGTCGGGAAAGTGCCGCGGCCCACAGGTGCACCCTGGGAAACGTAGTTCTTCAAAAGAGGGAGACGGATTGGCGACTTAGAACGATAGAGAGAAACGGTGTGGCAGACAGAGGGTGAGAGGAGGGAGTGTTTAGGAAGGTATGTTGTTTTTATACATCAAGCCCTGCGAGGACACATGACGGATGAGCTTTGCACAACAAATGACACGGAAACAATGGGCAATTATTTGCAATTCAAAAGCCTGAATGGGATTTCATTAGGATTCGGCCTTGGACCTGAGATGGAGCACTGTGACGCAGGTAAACCCTCTGCTGCTGCTGCCTCTCAGACGGGAACACTGCTGTAGTTTATAGACACAACAATTAAAGCAACTGCTTTATTTTCAGTGGATGTACTTTCTGATATTGATTTTGGATCAGAAGAATTAAAGAAGGGGAAAAAAAAAAAGCTTTCGAGAAGTGACTTATTCCTCTTAACTCAAAATACAGATTTGTACTGGAAGGCTAGATGTTTTTCAACAACTACTATCTGATCAATTAGTATGTAAGTAAAGTTTATTTAAATGGCACTTTTCACAGATAAAAAAACAAAGTGCTTTACAATAAATTGGAATACGCTAAATTGAAGACATAAGAATACAACAGAAAACATAGGTTCATAAAGTCAGCCAGCCATAAAAGCCCTTGTCTAACTAAAAGCCTGTTTGAATAGCAAAGTCTTCAACTGCTTGTTATAGGAATCTACGAAGTTTGAACAATGTAAAGAGTGCGTGAGTAAAAAACGATTATTAATCGGACCAAACATTGGGTGCCTGCTTTCACAACTTGAACAATATTATATTAAATACTATGTGCTAAGTATGGATACAGCGGATCCAGGATTCGGATTCGGCCGAATATTGGGCTTTTTGACGAACCCTGGGAAAACCAACAAAAACACTGGAAAAAAACGTCCAAAACTTTGGAAAAAGTATCAAATACTTCACAAGAAAGCACCCAAGACATTGAAAAATGAATAAAAAGTGTCCAAAACTTTGAAAAAAGCGACCAAAACATCTTTCATGTTTGACAGGAAGACAACACAAGGGTTCATAACTTTAATCAAGATTTCATTTAAATCGCTTGAGTTTTTGACCTTTTTAAAAATGACTTACTAAAGAAACCCGAACAAACAGGCCTGGGAACTCCTCAGAGGAAGTAAATCTCGTATATATTAAACATATACAGCAAACGTTTTGCACCAGGGAACCTTCATCCACCTGTTTTAGACATCCCATAATCTGCTGGATGACCCTTTTTTAATTAACAACTCAGTCAGCAAACGTTGCCGTTAGAAGAATGTCTCCGGAGGGCTATTTCACAAAACCTAGATAGCGTATTAAGCCGGGATTTCCCAGTAATCCTGGCTCAATTTTAGCCTCGACTCGGCTTCCCAAAAGCAGAGGCACTTCAGTTACCATGGAGATTTCTTCTGTGCAGCTAGGCTGGTCCTGACCAGGCTAACAGCCAGGATTTATTCATCCTGGCTGCCTTTTCTGTTCACTCAGCGGTGCTTTTTATTCACTCATTATTATCAGCCCGCATTTAAAATACAACAGTTCATTTAAGCACTGTTAGTATTTAAAGTTGTGACCTTTTATGCAAAAATAATCATTTTTCATCGATTACGTTGTTTTTGTGATCGTTACGTGCCGAAATTGAAACCGCGATCCAAATTCGATTAATTGCACAGCCCTATCTCAAACTCCTCTGGGATCAGGAGGACATTAACTTTCAGTATATGCCCTGCGCCCCTTTATCTGCCTCCGTTAGCGTTTATCACTGCAAACGTGTTGTTATGGCGTGATTTGGTTGAACGCAGGGAGCAAAGGCCATAACAAATGATTCACACACACACACACACACACACACACACACACACACACACACACACACACACACACACACACACACACACACACACACACACACACAGACTTTCAAAGCACTTCAGCATTTCAGCTAACTGCTAAACAGTGGCCAGAGAAAGAACTGTAATATGTAAAATGTATTATTTTATAAATCTTTGTATTTGACAGGAAAGGCTATTTTGGGTATCCCAGATCCATAGGCGTAATGTACGCACGATATTGGGAAAATATCTCATTGCGATTATTTTGACTGATATTGCGATTGCGATGTGAGTCACGATATTGGAGGGAACGATCATTTTTGTATCACTCTCATTTTCATTGAAAAATATATTACAAAAAAAGTGTGATTTCTTTTTCTTTTCTTTTTTTTTTTTTTGTGATGATCTGTACCACACAAAGATGTTTTTCTTTAGTCTGTAGGATAGGATTTGTAGGTCGGGACGTCTCTGCAGCACCACAATACTTTATTTTAGAACGGTTTGACACACAGTATTTTGCCTTTAAACAAATATTGCGCCCCCCCTGCGATTTGTATATTGCACTAGTTCCTGTTGGGATTTCGATAAAATAGCGATTCATTGTGCAGCCCTAATGTATGGGGGGGATTTCATTGTCTGTTCATTTTATTTTTTTTGCCTCTTTCTCCGTCTGCGTAGTCTTCACTCTTTTCTCTCTGTGGTTAATTACCTTTCCAAATACACTTAACCAGGACGTTGTGAGCGAACCATTCGTCGTCGGAATGAGCTCGCTTTCAGAGCCGTCGCCGCCACATTCAACAGCCACAGAGAGGGGGGGGGGCGTCCTCAGCGATGTCAGCGCCGTTAAAAAAAAACAACCCACACAGCAGTCTTTGTCTGAGGAGCGGAACAGAGGATCGTCTCCTTCTGATGCTTCTCTGAAGCTGCGGGGCGAGTTGGGAGTCTGACTCACTCACACCGCCCGAAGAAGATTGACCTCCTTGTCATTCTTCCACACAGAACAACAGTGAGGGCAGAAGGCCCTCGTATACAGACCAACGTCTGTTTGGACCGAGACCTCTGGTGTCGTCAGGGAAATGGATGCAGCTTTCTCCAAGTTTGAGCAATATTTCCCTGCTGGCAACACAGTTTTAGATTAAGAAAACCAGCTGATGGCCCAGGAAATCTGGTGTATATGTTCATGGTTGTGACAGGATTATATCTTTATGATTGTCCCACAAGCCAGTGGTTCCCAAACTTTTTCACATCAAGGACTTCTTAACTGACACAAATTAGACCTGTACTCTTGTCTCTTTTATATAGTGGTCCCCTAATACTGTATCTGAAGTCTCTTTTATATAGACCTTAGTGGTCCCCTAATACTGTATCTGAAGTCTCTTTTATATAGGCCTTAGTGGTCCCCTAATACTGTATCTGAAGTCTCTTTTATATAGACCTTAGTGGTCCCCTAATACTGTATCTGAAGTCTCTTTTATATAGACCTTAGTGGTCCCCTAATACTGTATCTGAAGTCTCTTTTATATAGACCTTAGTGGTCCCCTAATACTGTATCTGAAGTCTTTTATATAGACCTTAGTGGTCCCCTAATACTGTATCTGAAGTCTTTTATATAGACCTTAGTGGTCCCCTAATACTGTATCTGAAGTCTCTTTTATATAGACCTTAGTGGTCCCCTAATACTGTATCTGAAGTCTTTTATATAGGCCTTAGTGGTCCCCTAATACTGTATCTGAAATCTCTTTTATATAGACCTTAGTGGTCCCCTAATACTGTATCTGAAGTCTCTTTCCCGAAATTCAGCCTTGGTGCAGAATTACAGCCACTAGAGCCAGTCCCACAATGAGCTTTCCTTAGGATGTGCTATTTCGGTGTCTGTAGTTACTGAGGACGAGAGAGGGGGGAGAGGGGGGAGGTGGAGGGGGGGGGGGGGGTGTGGTCTTGACCAACTGCCACTTTGCTCGTTTGAAAGCCATGATGTCTCTCTTTCTCATGGGTGGACCAAATTCTCTGGGCGGGCAAAGCAGAGAAAGGGAGGTAACCTTGCTCCTTATGACCTCATAAGGAGAAGATTCCTGATTGGCCCATCTGAGCTTTCATTTTCTCAAAGGCAGAGCAGGATACCCAGGGCTCGGTTTACACCTGTCACCATTTCTAGCCACTGGGGGACCATAGGCAGGCTGGGGGAACTCATGTTAAAAAAAATGTCATGCCATGGGACCTTTAAATTATTTCTTGGCCGACATATATCTGTGATAAGCTAAAACTTGTTTATGTATCAGCCAGGTTGTTCAAAGGAAATTTAAATTTAATGAACAAAAAGCAATGTAATTATTAATTTGAATGAATCCACAACTGTTACGAGAAACCTAACGTTTTAGCCCTGATGGACTCACTGTTAAAGATCTGAGGAAAGCGTTAGTATTTTGTTGTCTTGTAGCCTCAACAAGCAGCTAGTGGTGGATTTAGAGGTTTTTTCTTTTATGGTAATAAACCAGGAAAAGCATGAAACAGTAATAAAATATCAAGAATGAAAGAGTCACATGAAAGCTGACAGTTTGGTGGGGCAGCTTCAGGGCAAAAAGCCTTTTTAAAATTCATAAAACAACAAAGCAATTAAAAATAAACGGGCATAAATGCCCTTGACACTTAAAAAAAAGGGCTGTTTTGTTTTTCACCTTGCTCATATTTTATTAGTTGTGTCGACACACTTGAATGCAGCGATTGTCCCCAATGGGCCGCTGTAGGTGATTCATGGCAGCCAATGAGCGGTCGATTCTTTCTTGTGCCATTTGGGTTAAAAATAATAGAACAGCCTTTAATCAGAAAACCAACTTGTTTTACAGCCTGGAGGAGGAAACGACACCACGCAGCCAGAAGTAGACGAACAAACCAGAATAATGTAAATTATAAAATACTCAAAAGATGGAGGGGGTGTGAGATGTTTGACTTTTTGTACAAGAGGAGGAAGTTTCCAACTGTAGGACACTATAAATACTATAAATAAAATTGAATTGAAGTTAACTGGAGAATGCAATTTCTGAAGAAATTGCAGTTTGAATGCTGTATGTTGAAAGGCTGACGCTACACTGGATTGCTGGCTTGAATTGTGTAGGAAGAAGGTGAAGTAGTGAAAATAGTGGGAATGGGTTTAATTAGTATGCTAATACGGGATGGCCGGCTTTAATTTGGATGAACACACACACACACACACACACACACACACACACACACACACACACACACACACACACACACACACACACACACACACACACACACACACACACACACACACACACACACACACAGGACAGATGTTAAATATGTGTGCCCCAGATGGAGGAAAACAATTGAATTCAATATTTAAAGGTTAAGGCTGGTGTAATTCTATACTGTTATTTAGGGCCAATTTCCAATTCTAATTTGCCCTTAAAGGGATATGCCACCGTTTGTTGAAATAGGGCTTATCCCGGTCTCCCCTTGCTGTAGATAGGTGGGCCAACGCATTTTTTGTGCATGCATCGTTTTAGTCCGGTCAGCGCCGCCGCTAGTTAGCTTAGCGTAGTGAATGGAATCCTATGTTGCCGGTTAGCATGTTGTGAGTAAAAGTGAGCCAACAAAAGGCAAAAAAAACAACCTAATTACTTGCACTGAGACAAAAAATGCATTGGCCCACCTATCTACAGCCAGGGTAGACCGTGATAAACCCTATTTCAACAAACGGTGGCGTATCCCTTTAAATGACCAACACCAACAATGAGTTAAATATGCCCTAAATATTTCAAACAGCCCCAAGCCCAATGGTTCCTATATTAAATCTTTAAAAACCGATCACATATATAAACTTTTTCTTTATTTGAGGTTAGCCACAGTGATAGGGTTGGGTACCAAAACGAATGGGTTGTTCATGAAGGAACATGTCACCCAGTGCGACAGTGTGGCATTACAATAATGTAACACAATACTTGTTAGTAGATACATTCCCTGTTGTTGTTTTATGTGGGATTTGTTGATGAAAGAAATTAGAAAAATATCACCAGACTTATCCTTTAAAAGCAGAATTACCCCTTTGTGAAAAGTAGTAAAATGCATCTAAAATAAGAAATTAAGTTGAATGAAGCTGACAAAGACAGCTTTAGTTGAAAATGACATTAGATTCAGAAGTAAGCGACATCCTGTTGGCTTCAGTGTAGCCACGATGCAGATTTCTCTCCCAGACTTGAGACATTTCTTCAGCACCGCCTTCAGCCCACCTTAACTCCCACCTTACCAGCCATTTCTGTTTCTTTGTCTACAAAACCTGCATTCAAGTCTGTCATTCACCCGGTTTATTTTCTCCTGCAGACTGCCTGCTGTTCTCTTACTGTAGCTGCTCACATGTGTAGGTGTGCACAGTCACATACGTTTTGTGCCTCGTTTTGTTAGAGTTAGTGCTTCATTTGTTGCGTTCCATTTAGTTTTTGCGTTCGTACGTGGCTTTTTCTTTGTCTGCAAACGCAATCCGCAAAAGCAGCTGAGAAATGAAAGGAGTTTGGTGAAGTCGCGGAGAATGTTTTGCTGATCTTTTGTGTTGTCCAAGAGTTTTCACCTTGATGTAACGGAGAGACTGCAGCACACATAATGGCCCCCTTTCCTCACTTTGAGTGCTCCATTTGTGCATAAGATTAGACCTGTAGCATTTTCTCTGCTGGCTTAGTAGTGATCAATGTGTTCATGTTTAGTCCAACTACAAATATTCACATTTACAATGATATAAAATCGCGACAAACGGCAAATCCTCACATTTGAGAGGCTTGAACCGGAGAATGTTTCTGTCAATTGACTAATCGGAGAATCAACTGTAGGTGTTTCCCAAAAAGTTCAAGATGCTGTCCTCAAATGTCTCGTTTTGTCCCCAACTCAAATTAATTCAGTTTACTGTCCCAGAGGAGAGAATAAACTAGAAAACATTCCCATTTGAGAAGCTAGAATCAGAGAATTTTTTGTTAAAAAAAATGACTCGAAGCAATTAATCGATTGTCAAAGTTGTTGGCGATTAATTTATTGGTTGACAATAATATCGGTTAATCGATTGATTGTTGCAGCTCTAACCCAGTGGTTCCCAACCTGGGGTCCGGGCACCCCTCAGGGGGGGCGGCAAAGATCACAGGGGTCTTTATCTGGTTTGAGGTTGAGGTAAAAAAAATATATATATATGCACATGTTAAACAAATTATGATAATACACTAGAATATATAATTTATACAAAAGTCGGTATGAAAACTATATATTTTTGTTTTGGCTTAAAATTGTAGGCAGGCTGTTTAATAGGCCAAACCTGCGGGACCTCTTAACCTGGGACCCTTGCTGTCATCAGGTCAGCTGCTGGCTGTTAGCTGCTAACTGCTAACTGCTAGCTGCTAGCTGCTAGCTGCTGCTAGCTGTTAGCTGTAACTCCTCTGTATCAACAAAAAAGAAAGTAAGGCTCAGGGGGGGCCTCAGCTTTTCTTAGACATAAGTAGGGGGGGCGCCAAGGAAAAAAGGTTGGGAACCACTGCTCTAACCGGCTGATTGTTCCTAATTCGGATTTGATAAAACGATATTGAAGCCCAACCCTAACTACAAGTAAACCAAGCTACAATCCTGATGCTTCACACTTAACTACATCAAAGCTGTAACGCACCACGTCGGCCAGAAGCCTAAAGATGGCCGAAGATTTTCTTTTTTTCTTTTGTTTTTCATTTAACTCTATCCCCGAGCTCTGATTTATGTACGCTCAGAGTCGTTAGTATTGCACAAAACAAAGCTGGCATCCCTAGTGGATAATTTATGGTTTACATAGTGCAGTGGGACAGTAAAATAATTGAATGAATGCACCTTGACGCTCACAAGCTTCTGCGTCTGGCTTTTACTACCCAGCGCTGTACTGCACACACACACACACACACACACACACACACACACACACACACACACACACACACACACACACACACACACACACACACACACAGAGTTACTGTACAGGCAGTAGACTCAAGCAGGATAAGTAGAGGTGACAGGGCCAGCTGTGCTGTGTGAGGTCCGGGCTCGCTGCAGAGCTGGGGGCTCTCGGCTCTCCTCTGTGTGTGACCGTGTCACCCTCAGTTAGGTGTCAAGCCCACCAGGCTGCTACCCACACACACACACACACACACACACACACACACACACACACACACACACACACACACACACAGGGCAATAAAACTGAAGGTCAAGCAACAAACCTCGCTCTGCCGCCGCCGTCACTCCCCTCTCCGTCAGGAGAAATGTCACTTGTATTTGTATCTCCTCCTCTCTGCTGCATCCTTTCTCTCCTCTTTCTCCCTCCCCCTTTCCTTCTTCTCTTTCTTTTTTCGCTCTCTATTTTTATTTTAATTCACCTTCTCTTTTTCTGTATCTCTCTCCTCTCCCTTGTTCTTTTTTTCTCCTTCTCCTTAAACTCACACTTCTTTTCTGCCCACGTCTTCTTCTCTTATTAATCTTCTTCTCTTTTCTTCAGCCTTTCAATGTCCGCACTCATTTTTTTATTCTGGCAAAATTCTGCCTTTTTAACCCTCTGAGGTCCAAGGGCTTTTGTAGATATCTTCTTGAATTCCCCTTTTTAAGGGTTTTTGCATATATCATATCAAAATGTTGAGAACAAACTCAGCTTTCTGTATAGTGATGCCCAAAATTGTTCCAGAGCAATGTGTAAAGAGATAATTTGGCCCTAAAGCGGAGATATTTTTCAAATCTCTTGTGAAAACATACCTACGCTCAGTTGTTTTGGTGCTTGAAATGAGTTAACAAAAGTCTCGGGTACACCAAAGTATCCTAATACATGAATGAAATGTTAAATAGATGTCTAAAATGCATTTTGTAACATCGCTTTTTGAGTAGGAGTGTTGTCAAACATCGCTTAGATTCGCCGGCGTCTCTGGCCCGACTTTTTCGGAGGCAGAAATGAAGGATTCAGTCAACCACCCTGAGTCCGCTGCTCGCTGAAGTATCTCTTGAATTCTTTTTCATTTAATTTCTGCCAAGAGGCACTTATATTCAGACAGGTTTTTTTTTATATTCTGGTAGATTTTCCAGTGAGTGAGTGTATGTGTCTGTAGACACATACACTCACACAGGCAGAGTGTGTTTGGAGTGGCAGCTGTAGACATTTTCGTCTCCGACTTAATTGCGGCGTAGGCAGGTTGGGTTTTCTTTTCTTCCACATTTTCTCTCCTTTGATGTTTTTTTTTCTTCTTTTTCAAACGGTCCATTTTTATGATATACAGTAAAGTACATACTTTCCTTTCTTCTCACCAATATCCATACTTCTTACACACATAAGCAGATGTAATGCCACCGTGTTCAGATCATGTGAATGTCCTGATTTCGTTATTATAAATATACAGAGCCCTCGAACGGTTTGAGCAGCTACACGTGTGCACACACTTGAAACCCCACGTACAAGTAGGGGTGTAAGAAAAAAACTGATTCACTTGACTATGGCAATATTTTATTTAGCAATACTATATTGATTTTCAAAAACGTTGTTTATGTGCAAAAATCTTCATTTAAGACAGTGGTTCATGTTCATGTTGTGGTCAAACCCCCTACCGCTAGATGGCTATGCTGAGGCACATTTTCTGTGTACTGAATTGTTTACCTAAAGTAAACTTCTTTGACTTTTTTGCACATCATGTCTTTTTTGAAATATTAGTTTTTCTAAAATTGTGCTCTAAAAAAATCCCAATATATCGCCTCACGCACAGTATCGAAATATATTGCAATATATTGAATCGTGACCCATGTATTGTGATACGTATCGTATCGCCAGATTTTTGCCAATACACAGCCCTACGTACGAGCATGTGATTTCATTATTTAGGTGAGTAAAGCTGCAGAATACAGACACACACACAAAAACAAAAATCAAAGTGCAATCGCTGTGCATTAAATATTCCAACTGGGAGATGAATCGTAATCCGTGTGGAGCAAATGTTTTCAAAGTAATTGCTTTCTCAACGCTTCAATAAAAAGGTCCGGATGATGTTCAGGTTTTAGAATGTGTGGAAGATTTTTTTTTTTAATGTGACTCTAATTTGTAGTCATTTTGCATGCTTTGCTCAAAAAGCTGCATGAAACCCATTTCTCTCTGGTTAATTAATTAACGCGACAGGGCTCATGCATTTTTTTTTGGGAGATTTCAGAGGCAGGGGGGTTGCAGTTTTGACGATGAGACAATGAAAGCACTGTGGAGCCGAGACCCGTAGTAATGAATGTAAGGGGTCAAAACCAGAAGGACAAATTCCTTTTGAAATATCATGGAAGAGAGAAATGGTAGTAAAAGTGTGGAGACGGTGGGGGGAAGCATCAATAAGGCAGGGGGAAGAAGTGGGTGGAGTTATATTAAGCTGGAGGTAAAAGTCAGTGGAGGAGGTGACCGGCCCACTTGAGTTTGTCCAAAAACTGGAAGTGAAGCTCTCTCAGCAGAATCATCGTCATACATTGACACTTAGAAACTACGATGGAAATGTTCTGTTAATCAACACCCGAGGAAAGATGTGAACTACGACTCCCAAGGAAGAACTGCGGTGAGAAACATCCAATCACTGAGCTTGAAATTCTGTCAACTTAACTGTTCAGCTTCGAGAAAGTTGAGGCTGCAACTATAACTCGGCTCTTTTCGTTACCACTAATCTGACTATTATCTTTTCAATGAATCAATGAACTGTTTAGTTTAACCCTGGTGTTGTCTTCCCGTCGATCACGAAGCTGTTCTCCATTCCTTTTTTGGAGAGTTTTTTTTTCTCACTTTTTTTTAACTCATAGTCAACAACCCTAATCTATTAGCCTGACAAGCCAGACCCACATCCAGATGTTGGGTCTGGGAACTCACCATTGACAGGGCTCAATCCAAGGGGCGGGATAAACGGTTGTCTTTCAAATTCCCTCTGCACGTAATAGGATAGCGCTACAACCAGGCAGAGCAACGAAGAAGGTAGTGAAGCTAGTTGATAGATTAAACTTTTGTCGTATCCGGTCGGCAAAACTCCGAACACATCTTCCTTTTTTAAGAATGATTTCTGTGCCGTTCTTTGTTCTTTTCTCAAAAAAAAAGCTTAACTCCAAGTCTTCCAGAAGACCGGTGTTCCCAGCAGCAGCAGCCATAAGCCCGCCCACCGACTCTATACACGATGCGATTGGCCTGACTAGAGTTTGGTTTTTCCATCTCGCAAGCCAACGGAGAGTGCCTAGACCCCCCCTGGCTGCAAAATGAATTTGCTGCCACTAGGGTGCGTCTAGATTTCTAGGCTACTAATCTATATGACATCATAGCTCATTTTCTGAGTTTAAAAAAAGAACAGAAATTAGGAATTATTTTTGAGTTAAGATCAGAGGATGTTGAGTGGATCACACTTTATGTCAAAGTTTAGTCAGGATATACTGTTTAAAACCATTTACATTATTTTTCAAATGCTGTAACATTGAATAAAACCCAGAATTCAATGTACTGTAGGTAATCATCCCATGAATGCATCCAAGTTATTTTTGGGAAACCCATATTTGTGCTATAAAAAAAACCTGTGAAAACGGGTCAAATTTGACCCGAGGACAACACAAGGGTTAAGGGAAGGCAGAAACCACTCAGGGGAAATCTTAAAGTGCTTGTTTTGTAAAGGACCAGCACTCCGAAAGATATTACTTTTATTTAGATAGAAAACAGAAAAGCAGTAAATGCTGACATTTGAGAAACTAAAATCGAAGAATTGTTGACCTTTTTCTTAATAAATGACTTGAACGAATAATCAGTGAAACTATTTGCATCAATCTTTCTGAAAATCGACTAATCAATGTATTGAGAGTTATTTGTACTGTTGTGTTTTATTACTCAGGGGTTTTCCAGGCTCAGAATAGGTCTTTGGGGGGGGGGGGACTTTGCACAGCAGTAAGCATGATCGGTCCGCGTACAGTCAAGGCAAACTTGAGTAATCAGTAAATAAAACCCCAATTAACAGAACTGGTTAAAAAAAGTAATATTAATATTTAACCCTTGTCTTTCCTCGGGTCACATTTGACCCGTTTTCAAAGTTTTTTTTATATCAGAAATATGGGTTTCTTACAACCAAATTGCACAAACATAACTTGGATGCATGTACGTTGGATGGAACCTATACAACATTCTTTGCTGGTAAAATGAATGGTTGATTACTTCCATTGAATTATGGGTGTTTTATTTAATTTCATAGCAGTGTCCTGACTAAACTTTGACCTAAACCTGCCTGTAATTATCCATCAACATCCTCTGATCTTAACTATTAGACTAAATTATTTATCATTTCTGCTGTTTTTTTAAATTTATATTTTGTTACCTTTTTTAATTTTCCAGTTGCTGCTTTTTTAGTTTTTTTCTTTTGTCTGTTGTCTCTCCTGTGTTCAGACCCCGCTAGGAAGTGTCTTTTTAAGAGCAGATACAATAAAAAGGGGAGTATATATACATACAGTACAGTGTATATAGACAGTATATATCCGACTGCTTGAGTTTGTTGATGGAAAACCATGTGTAACATATGTAATATGTAAACCTGTAACATTTTCTCTGCTGGCTTAATAGTGATCAATGTGTTCATTTTTAGTCCAACTACAAATATTCACATTTACAATGATATAAAACCGAGAAAAACGGCAAATCCTCACATTTGAGAGGCTTGAACCGGAGAATGTTTCTGTCAATTGACTAATCGGAGAATCAACTGTAGGTGTTTCCCAAAAAGCCCAAGATGCTGTCCTCAAATGTCTCGTTTTGTCCCCAACTCAAATGAATTCAGTTTACTGTCCCAGAGGAGAGAATAAACTAGAAAACATTCACATTTGAGAAGCTAGAATCAGAGTATTTATCATAAAAAAATGACTCAAAGCGATTAATCAATTATCAAAGTTGTTGGCGATTAATTTACGCATCGTGATAGCGCATCGATTTGAATCGTTGACCGGATAATCGCAATCGAATTGTATCGTGAGACCAGTGAAGATTCCCACCCCTAGTGCCCATGGATGTTATTATTATACATCCATGGTCCTGCCCTGCCATTTTGATAAAGGCTACGCTAAGTTAGCTAGCCTGTCAGTTTGCGCATAGAGCAGCTTGGTTCAATGAATCGGGTTGTGGTGACAGATTGGTTGAAGTAGGGCTGGGCGATATGGAGAAAATCAAATGTCACAATATTTTTGACCAAATACCTCGATATCGATACCGCAATGATATTGTAGTGTTGACTATTGGTGCTTTCGCAAAATATTTACACAATGAGATTTTTGATAAATAATCATCAGTAATGTGGATATAATGACTAAGTGGGTAAAGGCAAATAATAGAACAGTTACAACAGTCTGGTTAGTTCAGAAAATGACATCACTTTACTGTAATGCAGCCTTTAAAACCAGGAAAAGACTACACTTATGCCATATAACGATATTACGATATCCAAAATCTAAGACGATATCTAGTCTCATATCACGATATCGATATATCGATATATCGATATATTGCCCAGCTCTAGGTTGAAGTTGTATGTAGTGTGTGGATTGTTTGTGTAGATTGTGTTTCATAGACGATCTGGCAACTTGGGTGATGTCAGACAAACATACAAAACGTATGGTTTTTGTTTGTGATGAATATTCATTATGAAGTTTTGAGGATCATGCAAATTACGGGGTTTTCAACAGAAAAACCTGAGGGGCGCCGGGAAATGCAAAATACTGGGAGGGGCGGGGGGGGGGGGGGGTGTCAAGTGCAGAGAGATCACATTTATTAAGGACTTGATTTTCCTCCTCGCCTTTTTGTAAAACAGAACATGAAACGTCAAAAATACATAAACGACATATCTAAATCTATTAGAGACTGTGGCCGGATGCGACTGTGGGGCAGACAAACATTATTAGACACTCATGAGGTCAACAACAGATTATGGTTGTATGATATAAGCAGCAAAGACATCACTGCTAAAGTGGATTTACTGCAGTATAGAGCATTATGTTTATGTATACCAGCTTTTTAAGTCAACCCCTCAAAATGCACCCGGCTAATGGAAGCCGAGAGACGCCGCTGGAGTTCAGAAGAGAGAAAATCACACTTTTGCATACTGCGTTTTAAACTTTGCATTGTATTTACGTATTTTTTTTTGCATGTTTTTTGGGGTTTGTGTGCTTTTTTTTACTTTGCCTCGTTTTTGTATTTGCAGCACGTTTCTGCTAATAGAAATGGGAAGTGTACGGGGCTGTTGTAGCGCGTTTGCTCTGGTTGGCCACCGTATGAAAAACACTGTTGTCTAAAGTACCGTTTTATGATCTAGATGTTTTGCTGTAGATTAGGATTTCCTTTTCATTGGAACTAAGAGGTGTGTAAACATTTTGGCCACATGATGTGCTTCCACAGCCAGTGGCTCGGCCTGGTTTCTTCTTCTTCAATATTGCAACTCGGGTATTAATGGGTCATCCGTGTGGAGCCAGTGGTTTCAAAGTAATTGTAATTTGACGTGTAAAAAAAGATTAGGGTTTTGACCGTGTGAATCAAATGGAAGATTTCTTCTGATGTGGGACGTTAACTTGAAGCTATTCAAAAGCTGCATGAAACACATTCTCTCCGGCTAATTATCACTGCGGGCTTTTGCAATTTGGACGTATTATCTGCCGGTAGTTCAGTGAGAAGGACTGAGGACTGAGGAGCCTAAGCTTGTATAAATCGGTGTAAGAGATCAGATACACAGGGACAAACTCATGTGAGTTATATTATTATAGAGAATACTAGAAGAATACTAGAAATGCATTATTAGAGGGGTCATATGTGTCCATCTGTCACTGTAAATTGACTTGTAACACACGTAGATCTGATTATAGCACGGTCACATGTTTCAGGAAAACCTCAAACATAGTTTTGGTAAACACATTAATCACTCTTTGAAATAATTTGCAGAACTGTAATGTTATGGCCGTACACTGTAAAACTTTTCACCGTAAATTTACTGTGATATACTGGCAGCAGCTTCACCAGTGACCTACTGTTCATTTACAGTAAGCATGCTTTTTTTAAACTTTAAGTTATTTTACTCTAAATAGACTACGGAAGAGGATTAGGGCCATATGTGAAAAAAATTATTTGAGTTCTGAGTTTAAAGTCAGAATTCTGAGAAAAAAATCAGAATTCAGACCTTTTTTTTTTTTAAGTCCTACAAAAAAAATTGTTTAAGACTTTTTTTAAAGTCGATTTGAAAAAAAGAAGTTTTAGTGCAACGTAGGAAAGCTTTTTGCACACCTCTTTTGTCAGGCAGGTGCGTAGGATGTGACCAAAGGTAGGTTTTTTTAAGTTAAAAAAAAGGTCAGAATTCTGAGATTAAAGTTTTCATTTTGGCCCTAATCCTCTTCCGTAATAGACATACAGTTTCTTACTGTATTATTTGAATTTACAGTAAAACACTGGCTGCAGTGGAGTTCCCGCCTTTTCCCTTATTTTCCCAAGATGCATTGCTATTAATAGTAAATACCTGTAAATCTGTAACGTTCGCAGATAGTGCTGTAATATTATGATTTTCTCCCAGAATGCATTGCCATTTAGAGTATGCTCCTGTATAGCATTAAAACAGTACGATACTGTGAGATTGTAGCTGTAAATAAACAACAAAGTTTTACAGTGTAGCCAGAGGGTAACGTCTTGGACGTAATGCAAAATAATTAAAATACTGTCCATATTTTTCCGTTTTTATTTCATTTTATATATGTTGTTGGACGGAATTCAGGGAACATTTGATGCAGTGGTTGATTCAGTTTTGTGAGACACTGCTCCATTATGATCGTTATGCAAGATTCTCAATATGTTTTTAGTGGCATGTGAATGCCGTACTAAACCAGGTTATGCATGCATTGCATTTGTGAATTAGCCAATAAAACTGCAGCATTACAGTTACACTTTATTAAACTTTTGTGCAAAACAGTTTCATGTTGCCAGCAAAATATATAAGGAAAACAGCAGAGTTCAGAATTCTATTTCAGTCATGACTCATGAGTGTAACTACACACAACAGCACAGAGCCGTTTTCTCCTTTCCATTCTTTATGCTAAGCTAAGCTAACCGGCTGATAGCTGTAGCTGCATTTTTATCGTACAGACATGTGAGTGGTGTCAATCCCCTCATCGAACTCTTGGCAAGATAATGAAAAAGCTTATTTCCATTATCTACGCCAAGGAGGTTAGGTTTTTTAGGATTTTTAGGAAACTTGGTGGAAGGGTGAAGCATGGGCCAAAGAAGAACCCATTCAACTTTGAAAGGTATCCGAATCAAGGGGCCGATACACAAATTATTTGTCACATTCGTTAACATTGCTAGATAGGGCGTTTTGTGCTGCATTCATCTTGCTTTTTAGTAATCTGAAAAGTGAGTTTCTGATTGAAAATTCACACTGCATTAGCGTTATGACAAAGGCATGGCCTGGCGGAGGTCTGCGCTCTCAGAGTGCCCTTCTTGTTTAACTGTTGTATTCATTGTTACCTAACCTACCTAACCTTATAAAACAAAACGCATGGCAGGCAGGAATTTTCTGCTTTTGGGTTTTCAAATCTGTGACTTTTGTTCTTAAACCAGGAAGTATTTGAGACTGTTTTTTCTGGTAATTTTTCAGTTCATGCAGCATGTTTTCACACTGTTGTCCCATTGTTTTGCAGCGTGTCAGTTTTGGATGTGGTTAATGAGTCGTGAACATTTTGTGAACTAAGGTGTGTCTGCAGCCTATCAGCGGCTCTTTGGACCGTCCACCTTTGGACTGTGAAGACAAATTGGGCAGGAGGTTCTTTAGGGAACAGTTCAAGGATACATAAAGATATTAACACAATCTGTGTGTGTGTGTTGTAGGCGGAGCTAACTAAGAGAACATTCCTCCATATTGGTGATAATAGCATCTAATATTAATGCAAGGAGGCTCCTTTGCTGCTGTGTCAATATTGAACTCCCGAGCTGCTCTTCCTGCCTCCCTCTCTCTCTCTAACACACACACACACACACACACACACACACACACACACACACACACACACACACACACACACACACACACACACACACACACACACACATACACACTCTCTCTCTCTCTCTCTCTCTCTCTCAGAGAGTACACCAGACCTTTTGATTTGCAAAAAGGGAAATATTTATGACCAGTTGTTAAAGCTCTCTTGGGTACAGTGCTACCCGGGTATGGAAGTATATTAATGACAATAGGTTAGAGGGAGCACAACACATTCTGAGCTGCAAGTCAACCTTTTGAGAGCGCACGTTTTCACAATCAGATTTGAGTGTGCAATCCTGATTGTGCGAGCGCTCGTAACTGAATCTGCTTTCTCGGTTTTCTCCGGCGGTTTGGCCTTCTGCCGAACTTGAGATTGCAAGAGGTCGCTTGCCAACCATTTTTGATCTGCAAGCAAGAATACATGCCCACATGGGGACGTGGGAGTCTTTTTAAAAGTCCACACAAGGAAAACAGTCGGTATATTGGCAACCACATGACTATTTAGGACAACTTGTTTTATGCCTATATGGCTTAACTTTTAGCCTGTTTAATTATTGTGGGCGCGTGTATCTAGCACTGTAACTTGAAGTTTAGCCAAATTCTGGTGACCCAACCCTCTCACTGCCGCTTTATATATTCATTTAATCTGTATAAAAAAAAAAAATGGTAAAGTAAATTGTTATTGTAACTGATGCACTTGATGTTTAAGACTCTTTGACTGCAGTCATCATCTTTTTGTCTTTTTGAAATACTACAAAAGAAAGTTGACTTATATCAAGTTGCAACTTTTATGTTAGTAATTTGACGAAACATTCTTAACATACCGGTTGTCTCTACCTACACATCGTTGCTGTCAGGCAGAAACCTCATACCTCCATGTTTCGTCATTTTAATTCATTTTTTTCATAAATCAATACTATACTCTCTTTTTACGTCTGTCTGTGGGTTTTTACAAATATTTAAACGGTGACGATGTGATTTCGTCTGACTTGGTCTTAGCTCAATAAAATGTATGAATCAGCCTCTTTTTTTTCCTGAAAAACTGTGATTTTGGAAATACAAGGTTTTCACCTGACAGCAAAGATATCCATCCAGCTGTTGAAAAATGCTAAATATTTCCTTTAACTTAGTTTAACCCTTGTGTTGTCTTCCCGTCGACCATGCAACTTCTTTTCTGGGTTGAAATTTCAACATTTTGTTGTTCTTTTTCTACATTTTTCTTGACGTTTTTGTCAATTTTATTCAATTTTTTTTAAATTATGTTTTTGTTAATTTAAAAAAAAAAGAATTTCACTTTTTTTTACATTTTTTTGTCACTTTTTTTAAAACAAGTTTTTGTTACCTTTGACAATGTTTTTGTTGGGGTTTTGTTTGTCACTTTTTTTTTTCTTTCTATTTTTTTCAGCATTTGAAAAAAACATTTTGTAGATTTTTTTATTTATTTTTTTCTGCGTTTTTGTAGCTTTTTCCAACATTTGTCTTTTTTTTCCAGCGTTCTTATGTCATAGTTCTGATACAGAAAGTTTTTTTAAACGGGTCAAATTTGACCTGAGGACAACAGGAGGGTTGAGTAACTCATAATGTAGCCCTTAACAAAATGTTTATTGAGAAGCATAAGGAATATGTAACTAATGACTTTTATTTGGTAGTTTCCATGTCGGTGGAGCAGACTGATGGCGAGCCGACTGATTTCGTTCTGCCTGCAGTTGTTGACGTTGCAGTTGATCATGTAACACGCAGAGACACAAAAATACAATTTCAGGTCCCAGGTTTAACCCATGACAACAGTCAAACACACAGTCCCAGTTTTCAACTCATTGTCTCGTATTTGGGATGCGTTATGACTCAGGATTTTGTCCAGCCTGCTGCGAGAGAGCCAGTGAGCCACTGGCTCACTGGGGGTAACCCATCCCAAAGACGAGACAATGAGTGGACGGACATTGCGGACAATATCTTTGAGTTGTGGACAAAACAAGACATTCATCTTGGGCTTTGGGAAACACCGATCGACATTTTTCACAATTTTCTGACATTTTACAGATCAAAAACACTAATCTAATAGTGATGGTTGAGCCCGTAGTAATCACTTAAGGATCTTCGCACCCATACACTTCCTCCCCAGAGCTTTTCACCTGGGTCTAACATTGGGAGAGCGTAGAGTAGCCGTTAGCCTCGAATAGCTTAGCGCAGAGGCTAATGGATTCGGTGTCTCTTAATAATTACCACTATTATCGCCGAAATGATACCAAAGGTCTACACTAGTATATAGTTATGTCATAAAACGATGGATTGTAAAGTTTGTAAGTATACAGAAGTTTATGTAAATAACACTTGCTGGCTTCTGCTTTCTGCTGTTGTTGTTGTATTACTGGGAGTGCTTGAGGACATCTACAAATTACAACACCGAAAAGAGATGCAACAAAAATATTTTTAATTTAACTTATTTTTTAAAGTAAGTGCTGTAGTATAACTAACAGGAGACAAGTAATAATTGAGGTAAGTTTGGAGACATTACCTTATTTAATCATTAAATTAATAAATATTTTTGTTGCATCTCTTTTCGGTGTTGTAATTTGTAGATGTCCCTAAGCACTCGTCTTACAGCAGCAACAACAACAGCAGAGAGCAGAAGCCAGCAGGCAAGTGTTATTTACATAAACTTCTGGTGTACTTACAAACTTTACAATCCATCGTTTTATGAGTGCATAACCTATTTGTACTACTGTAGACGTTTGGTATCATTTCGGGCATTATTAGTGGGGTAATGTTAAGAGACACTTCTGCGCTAAGCTATTCAGCTGATAACGCTACGCTATGCTACGCTAACGCTCCCAATGTTTGACCCAGGTGATAAAAGCTTCTGGGGGGGTGTTTGGCTCGAGATCATGGTGCAAAGGACCCTAGGGTGAAATTACTCCGAACCATCACTTTAAGCGCGAAAATAATCGTTTGCCCTACAAAAAACAATAATGTCTTTAATCTAACTGAAAATTACGCATTTACTCAAACAGTCATGGGCCGGTATACGATAAGATATGATAACCGTAGGAAAAATTTCACGGTATTGCGGTACTGCAATTACAGATTTATAATGTTTTTTTTTTTTTTATGTCTTGGTAAAAAAAAAATAGTTTTCCTCCATTGAACACAATGTTTTTTTTATTATGAAACACACTGGCAAGGAGTTGGATTACTAAACTGCACTTTCTGTCCTTCACCACTCATAAGAAACAGCTCATACCTTAGGAACGGTATGACCTCGACTCTTTCAAACCACGCGATACCTTGAAACCGGTAATCGGCCCATGCCTATACTCAAAGCTAAAGGTGCAGGTCGGTGAACGCATCGGCCAGCTCCTAATCATAACAGTAGACAATCATCCCTGTGTGTGTTTTAGGGGGATTTCTGTTATTTAAAACATACATCCTTTCCTAATGTGCCGTGCTGTCTGTGAATCGCTTCCTTTGTCCGTCAAAATGTAGCAGCGCAACTTCATGTGAAAATCATATGATAAGAAGAACCTCACACATTTAACACACAAACACACATGACGAAGTCCAAAAATATGTCTTTGTCCTGTCGGCCCTGGGCCTCCTGACCTCGTTAACTCACCCAGATTTCAACCAATCCTCACATCTGTCGGATGCTGTTCAGGCTAAAAGATGTTATAGAAAGATGTGTGTGTGTGCGTGTGCGTGTGCGTGTGCGTGTGCGTGTGCGTGTGTGTGTGTGTGTGTGTATTTACATAAGCAAACAGACGCTCTCTACTAAAACGCTTAAGAATGCATAATAACATATATATATATATATATATATATATATATATATATATATATATATATGTAGGTATGTATGTGATCACTGTGGAAGTTAGCAAGATCAGAAAATAAAATAAAGTATTCAATGCCAGCTTTTGACAGTTTCTGAACGCATTTCAGTCAGTACACAAATATATACAGTACTAAAAACTCAACTTCTTTGAGATGCAGGGTGTTCACCTGACAGCTAGCTTATGAATTTCCTGAGGTGGAACATTTTGCTCAGTTACCTTTTTTTGCTGAAGTTTTTTAAGTTACACTATGCCCATTATGTGCCGATGTTTGTGATAAATGTACACTGCAAACTGCTGGTCAAAACCAGGGGAGGCCTATTATATTGCCCCCCTTCTAGCCGCACCCCTGTCACTGACAGCAGCAATTTAGCTATAAATGTCTATGAGTTTTAGGGTCAAGTGTAGCGTTTCCATAAAATTGGCTTATTGCCGAGCATGGACGGCCTTTTGTTTTAATTTTCCTCAGTGATGTTGGGCAGTTTTAAAAAAAAAAATAAATAAATAAAAATATGTGTGTGTGTGTGTATATATATATATATATATATATATATATACAACACACACACACACACACACACACACACACACACACACACACACACACACGTGCATACATAAATATAGTCAATCAGGCAGTTAGCATGAGGCCTCAGTAAAAGGCTACACCATGCATTTATGGAGAGAGGGGGAGGAGACGTATGGAGCTTTCACAGCGGGGGCAGTTTCTCTCTCGTGGACGATCGCCGCTCCATCACATCCTTTGTGTCTTAGTAAAGAAAGAAGACGTCCCTCTCTTCCTTCTCCAAAGCTGATATAATGCAACTGTGTGTCTTAACTCAAAGTGAATCATCATGCGCGCCAACTCCCAAATAATGACAAAGGCTGTGTGATAGGAGCTAATGAATGACTGTATATGTCACAATAAGAGGTTCCAGCGTCAGTAACGCTACAGTGTTGGTATTTTAGCAGCGCGAGTCTCCAACAACTCTACATTCAGCTGTTGTGTTCGAATTCAACGGTGGTTCCACATACAGAAAGTAATGTGACGTTTGTGTAGTGTGAGTACTTTTAACTTGGGGTCACATCCCATCTCATAATTAAAAAACATCAGCATTTCAATGATTTAAAATCATAACCACAATTCTGCTCCAGCCTTAAATAACATATTCATTGTCTAATCCTCTTCATACTGTAACGGAGATTTAAAGTAATTGTGTGTGTGTGTGTGTGTGTGTGTGTGTGTGTGTGGCCTTTGTGTGAGCCATCTAAGCAGGTTTATTGTCGGAGCGTCTCGTCTCTCGAGGCAGCGATGGTGCAGCTGTAACAATGGACGGGGGAAAAAAATTTATATTGAAAAAAAAAAAAAAAAAAAAAAAAAAAAAAAAAAGAAAAAAGAGAGCAAAATAAAGAGGAAATAAAAAGTGTGATATGGTTCAATGAGGGAATAAAATAATAGAAAATGAAAAATAAATATTCACCAAACGTGGGAAGGGAAAGGAGTAGTTTGGATAGAAAAGAAACTGGAGAGGGTGGAGATAAGGAGTGAAAGAGCAATAATAGGAAATGAATGAATTAAAGGAAATAAATAGAATAAAAAGGGTGTTATTGAGAGGGGGAGGGGGAGAAGAAATGGTAGAAAAGGTATAAAGAGAGTGTGTGTAATGTGTCTCTAGCTGAAGGTCCATCCTCCCTCTGTATGTCCGTGCTCTTTAACCCTCACACATACTATATGTATATATAGCACTAAAACGATCACATAAGCCCTCCATGAGCCAGTATATGTATGTGTGCCGAGCCCTCTTTTGTCTCATCCAACATTTAAATCTCACAAGGAATTTTACCCACGTGCCCCCGGCAGGGTCAAGGGTGGAGAGGAGAGCCGGGGGACGGCCAAAGGGGTTTAGTCCCGCCATCAACCTTCAAACCCAACACTCGGCGGGACATAAAACACCCAAAACAACGTGACAGTTTTCAAAAAATCAATAATGAAGAAATGTCAGCGGCTTGTCCTTCAGCTTTGTAGGCAATAACAAAACAATAGTCAATAGAGGAGAGGAGAGAGAGGGAAAAGTGTAGAAAACATAAACAGAAAGGTGCACTATAAGACAAGGAGACGTAATGCTGTAGTTTTTTTTGTCCTGTGGGCGTAGTGGTGCTCGTACAGAACAATGAGGGTCGGGGGGATCACACATTAGGATTCAGCGCTCGGTCAGGTTGTGAAGGATGTGGATACCCTGCTGTGTCACCAAAACAAACTGCAGGGCGGATTTTGTGCCACCACGTCTTTTCCTCTTCACACTTCGTCCACATAAAGCTGTTGACACTCCTTTAAAAATGGGGATTTGTGAAAATGGTCTTGAGTGTGGATGAATCTGAAAAGGCCAGTCAGGTGGTTTTAGTGTGACAAGTAAAAAATAAGATTTTTGGGGAACATACTGTAACACACACATATATATATATATATATATATATATATATACTGTATATATGTTTGGGTTCTTTTTTTTCAGGTTTGACCTGCTGAGATCAGCTGTAATAACTGAGCTGTCTGTAAAAAAACCAAAAGGTGCATCCTTTAAATCCCACTTCTAATTAGATCACTCAGTACTTTTGTTCTCCGTCATTTGAAGGCGTTCAAATTGACATAGTCTCGCTTTGCCAGACCCTCCTCCACAGCGCTGCGGAGGAGGGTCTTGCTAGTCCACACAGCTCAAAAACGTGCTCTGTTTTTTATTTTATTTTTTTTGGCATTTCTTTAAACCAAATCGAAATCGTCACGGGCGGCGCTGAGCTCCGCACGGAGCTCCGCACGGAGCCGCTGCTAAATAGCCTCGGGAAAAGGAACTTGTTTTGGTGGAACGTGTGTACGTTTAAAAGTTGTTTTTAGTCGTGTTAGAGAAAACTCCCGATTGGACAGATAGTCTAGCTAGCTGTCTGGATTTACCCTGCAGAGATCTGAGGAGCAGTTAACCATAGTCCTCACAAATCCACCGGAGGTTAAAATTCCTGAGAAAGCGGAAGATAACGGACATCGGCGAAAATACATGCATCTGGCGGAATTTCCCGCGTCACCGGAGCAATCCCGGAAGATGAGACGTTGAGGATATAGAATAAAATTGACACAATATTAACAAGCGACTGTTGTGTCTTACTCTAATTCTTCAGTTTGTGGATTACCCACAACACTTCGAACCCACTTTAACACGTTTGGGAATTCCTACGTACCTGAAGAGATACAGACGTGAAGACATCTGAAGACGAGAACAGCTGCAGGCAGCAGGAGCCTTTTTTTGTTCTGTAGAGACTCCGAGATAAATTATAAGTTCTGTGAAGGGAACACGGCAGTATTTAGAGACCTTATCAGCAGGTTTTTATTGTGCTCTCGCGTATCTCTGACTACAAAATTGCTGCAAAGAAAATACAAATCGTGAGACATCTAGATTTAAAAAATGCCACCGTTATTGGTCACGCTCAGAGTCCCTCCATTCCAGGAGTTTTTTTTGTTAGAGCTCAACAAACATCTGGTGCAGCAAGATCAGCCCGAAAGTCATGTTGTGTCTTCAGGAACCATGACAACGAAGAGGCCTTGGTTTAATTTGTTTCATCCTCACTTTTGTCCATCTCCCCTCAAGGTGAAAATTAGAGAAAAGCTGAAATGCCACGTAAGATTCATTAAAAATGTGAGTGCACCAGAATAAGATGCAGACAGTGGAGATTAAACATCATCACATCTGTTCCGGACGGCCGATGCCCCACATCTGTCTGCTCAGCTCCGCTCTGCCGTAAAAAAAAAAAAAAAAAACATTTATTCTGCGCTTAGCGGAGAACCTCAAACCTCGCCTCTGGCTTTAATCACTGGCATTAAAAGCTTAAAAAAAAACACACACACACCATCCCACCCCTCTGCTACTGGGTTTGGACCGGAGGGTGGAAGAGGGGGAGGTGTTGCCCCTCCGACCATGCCTTTGGTGGCCGAGGTCCTGCCTGAACAAATTGGATTTTCTGCTGTCCAGTAGCTCACATGTTCGCTGAGCATGATGTCCCCGTCTCTACGTGTCTCTTTGGTCAGAGCCAGGTTTTTTAATTCAAGTGAAATGTAGGTCGAGCGGGAAACAGAAGAGAGAGGATAGGATCCGAAAGGAGCAGTAACTAGCTGCCTTATGCTTCTGCTGCCCCAAAACAAATAGTTTTTTTAATGCTGTGTGTGTGAAGTGAGTCATTGAATCCCATTAGAGACGTGTGTACGTGTGTGTGTTTTAGGTGCAGTAACGCTGCCTTATGCTTCTGCTGCCCCAAAACAAATGTTTTTTGAATGCTGTGGGTGTGAAGTGAGTCATTGAATCCCATTAGATATGTGTGTGTGTTACGGTTACAGCTCAGTGTCCACGGAGTCCTTCAGACCGATCACCTTAACTTGTCGAAGTCTAAAGGTTTAAGCTTTTAAATGTTGTGGGATTATTTTGGGATCGGTAGTTTATTCTGCTCCTGGACAGCATCTGCCGTAAAGGACACTTCCCAGCGTTTTTTTTTTATGCCCAATACCTACATTTTTTTTTTTTACATTATCATTTAACGTTTTCTATTTTTTTTATACTATTCTGAAATGAAAGACTTTGTTTCAGTATGCTATAGATAGTTAGTTACATTAACAATAGAGCTCATTCATGTTGTTTTTTTTCATTTTCAGAACAATCTGGACATTCTTGATATTTATTTGTACATTAAAAAAAGATGTAAATATTCTTAAAAAAACATAAAGATAAGTGTGATTATTGTCTGTTAGTGTGTGTGTTGGCTCATCTGTAGCATATTCAGCATTATATATGTATATACATTTTCTCCCCATTTTCTGTTTACTTTCTACAAGTGGAAGCATGTTAGGAGCTGTTTTCACCACAGAAGGCTTTTTGTTGACTATAAACTGTGCTGAAGGACTTTCTTTTGCCGGCAGGAAACAACGTTTTGATGCATGGAAACATAAAAAAAAAAGTGTGAAATCAGTCCAAACATCCTGGACTTTATTATGCAGTGAGAATGAATATCCTTGTTCAGTTCTGGGTCATTGATTCATTTTAGGGGATGTTATCCCAAGTTTAGATTGTGGTAAACATTTAACGACTTTGTAGCATTCTTCCTGGAAGTGCTGGGTCAGTGTGAGAGACATCAACATGCAAAATGAGGATTTCAAGCGTCATTTGACTTGTGACCAGAACGTTGCTGATTTGAATCTCTAGGGGGGAAAAAATCTGAGTTTGGAGAGACAAAATCATGAATCCACCAGAGTTTAAAATTCCAACACAAAGAAAGAAATAGGTAAACGGACATCCGGCCGAAAAGAAGGATATCCGGCTGAATTTCCGTTGGCACCAGAGCAGTCCCTGAAGTGGAACGTCGTGGACGTAGACTAATGCAAACTCAACACTTCCTGTAGATTCTTCACAATAAAAGCCTCCCTTCACTCTCGGCCACCACTGTTACCTTTTGATGTGAGTCAGGAAAAGCTCCGGCAGCCGATCATACCGATTAGAAACAGAATGATTTCTGACCACTGTGACAAACTCTACACTGCAATGTCATTTTAATATCGATGGCGTCAAGACCAGACTCAGGTTAGTGCTTAAAATAACCCATCCTGATGAAGCCTGGATTATTCTCGTACACGTACAGCTGCGGACACCGTGGATGCCTCGTAATTCTGGTTATCACTCCAAAATTCGATTAGATCTTTTTTGGCCCATGCTACACCCTTTCACCAAGTGTTATGAAAATCAGGCCGGCAGTCTTTCCGTAATCCTGCTGAGAAACAAACCGAACACGGATGCCCGCACAGAGCCTACCCATACACCCTCTGATGACCAAATTAACGCCACATGGACCCCTCGCACACTCGTGTATGCAGAAAATATAATCCAGACCTAAGAAAGGGCTCCTGATTGGCCACATACTGATGGTGAAGTTGTGAATGCTGCAGCACACATCGTCGACTTCAGCTCAACTAACAAGATTACTGTAGATGTCCGGCTTGTTTGCTTCCCATCTGAGTCTGGATGTTTCTCATTTGATCGTAGAATGCCTCATTTGTGCAGTGGATTAAATATTATATATATATATATATATATATTTTGTTGCACAGTGGAGCCATTGAGCTTTACTTGGTCAGATCCCCACCTCCCTTCGCAAAGAACTTGATAGTAATTGCCAGTGGAAGATTGGGCTCAGAGGCTCCGCGTTAGGAGATAATGAAGCGGACAAAGGCTTCGGCTTCACAGTTCTTTGATGCTAACGAGGAGATTCCGCATGTGATTGTTGACTTGTGTGCCAACGCCACATAACTTTCCTACAGTGTTGCTCGCGATGCCGAAACTTTGGCACGCGCCAGAACAAGCAGCCTTTACTCAAAGGTCTCGGCTTTGGCGATGAACCAGGATCAACAGTCTGCAGGGCCCCGAAACAATCCTCCGCTCTGTGAGGATCCGCTCAGACAGCCTTTGTAAAAAAATAAATAAATAAAAAAAACGTGTGTGAAACTTATGCTCATTAGACATGCTTTCTAACAGATAATAAAAGTGCAGCTATAACATCATAAGACTTTAAAACAAAGCGTTTTTAAAGTCAGTTCATCCAAACTTAACACAAAACACATTTCTCACTTACCTCAAATGGAATCATAGTAGATTTGGTTTTAATCGGCCAAGGTTTGATACATATGAGATTTCTAACGCTATATACAATGGCTTTTCATTGGTTGTGTTATCTACTTCGAACAGCTGCTGATGAAAGCCCGAAAAGACTTTTCACAAATTCAAAATGTCGGACCTAATTCGAAACAAACCTGGGGAAAACCTATCCAAACCGTACACGCATTAATGAATTCCGAAAACACAAGAGATCTGATTTGAAAGGACCAGAGGACATTCGGATCCTATCTAATAGACCAATGTGATCCAAATGTCGACAGTGCTTCAGGCTGTTGCATTTATAAAGGCCGTTTGCACGACGTGAGTGAATGTGTTGTTTTTTTAACAATTGGGAAGAACTTAGCCTTTAGCTCAGACTTCAGGAAATTATCCCGAGTGCTTGAAAGAATGAAGACTTTATCTCATCTTTCCCTTTCACTGGGCTGTGCTGCCCCCCTGAAACAGTTGTTTCCCCAATACTGAGCATTAATAATTAAAGCAAATTACACATAATTGTTTTTCATTGTTCAGTTTTATCAAGTCCATTGAGGCTCGTCTTACCTGGCCTGCTTCTCTCCTGCTCTTAAAGCACATGTGATGGAAATAACCCTAACCCACAAGGCTTGTTCTCTTTCTGTGGACGCTTCCATTTTGGAAGCTGAGCAGGTGGATCTAGCTTAAACCTGCAGCTGTGTCAAGAATGTTTTTTTTGTTGTTGGGGGGTCCGTTAGGAAGGGTGACAATGTCAGCCAGAAACAGGAAAAAAAAAACATAGAAGAATTCAAGGGCGGAAGGACGGCCTTGTGTCGCCCTCTTCAATCTGAAAGGGTTCTGTTTCCAGTGAATTGCAAATTGCTGCCCTTTAGAAATGATAAAATCTTGAGTGCTTGTTTGGAGCCCTTGGTGCATTGAAGCGAGATGGTCTTTAAAAGGCAAGGTCTCTGCGTCCGTAACAGTTTTAACCCCTTTCTCTTTCGTTTACATCTTTCTTCCCCGCAGCTGCCAGCCAATATTTGAGATTCTTTTAATTCCTGCGGTGAATAATTTCTTCCTCTGACTGAAAAGGATTTAAGACAAGGTCGATGAGCAAGAAAAACGTTACCCAGGTCTCCAGGCATTACAAAACTGCCTGCATTCCATTTCTTGTCTTATTGTTGGCTCTCTATGACATTCATTTTATGTTATTTTTCACTCTTTATTGCAACCTTGTAGCATAATGAAAGACCTATACAGTAGTGTGGAGAGGAACACGTAATTGGCCAAAGAATTTAGAGATTTTCTTCTCTTTAATGGTTGCAGAGTTGGGTCAAAGGTCCCAGGGTACTTCAAGAACTAATAGAATGACTTTCTTTAAAGAAAGCAGAAAAAAAAGCAGAAACATCCGGCAGAGTGCAGAGTAGGTTTTTGGCATGTTGACACAGTTCATGTGTCAGTGAGACTTGTGTAGAAGTCCTACAGGAGGCCAAGGTAAACAGAGACGAAACATTGACCCATTTTACACCGACTATCTAGTCAAGTCAATGACATTTAATTATTTAGTGCTTTGATGCACAAAGTACTTCACACAGCAAGGACAAGAACACACATTAAGCAGTGTGTACAATCACAATAAAGATAAGGGAATTATGACTAGAAATAATTGTAGTAGTTCATGATCTGCCATAGTTGTTTTTTTTTTTACAAAACTTGGTGCTATTGGATGAATTGATAAGGGGCCATCTTGATCTTGATGATTTTAATGCCTCTGAGCCTTGAGTAATATTGACTGTGGAGTTGATTTGCTTGCATTTCCTTGTTCTCCTTCGATCCCTCTGACCTGGAAGTTGTTTTCATCCAAAGGATCTCCAATCATTTTTCTTTGCACCATTGCTAACCATCACATGTGTGATGGTTTAAAGCTCATGTCAACACTCTTGACTTTTCTTGTAAAACTTCATCTTGGCACCATGGAAATAATCTGCATTAAATCAGCATTAAAGCAGCAACGATTAGTTGACTCAGAAAATTAAGAAAAGTAATTTGTCTTGACAAAATGGAGTAAAATATGGTTTCCTTCTCTTTTTTTGGTTTTATATCATATAAAACTGAATAGCTTTGGGATTTGGACTGAAGAAACAAGACATTTTAACACATCATCTAGAACTAGGATGCACATATTTTACTGTTTTATTTTTTAAATTTTATTGACCAGATGATTAATCGAGAAAATAATCAGCAGATTAATTGATAATGAAAATAGTCGTTACCCTAACCGTGTTCTCGAAGCTCAGAGCCAGATGGTTCAGAACCGGATCTGTGTTTCAGAAGCAATTAGAAGTATTGGGCTAGAAAACAGCCAAATCATCTAACGGGAGAGAGAGAGAGAGAGAGAGAGAGAGAGAGAGAGAGAGAGAGAGAGAGAGAGAGAAAGAGAGATGCATGTTTGTGTTGGAGCTCAAATAAATAAAGAAGAGGAAGCAAGTAGCAATAAAATCTGCGCATGAAAACCAGAATCCACAGCAGAGGTCCTGTGCCGAAAGGTAATACTTTGAAATATTTCCAGGTGTCGTCACCGGGAACGGAGCACAGAGGGCGAAAGGAAACACAGAGACCGTCCTCATCCTGCTCTCCACCACATAATGAAATAATTAGATAATTAGATGAGTAATTGGACTGATTCTTATTTCTCTTTCCTCCCGCTGTGACATCTGCTTGGCTGCAGAGATGAGCAGAGCGAACAGAAAAAAAAGGAGCGCAGATTTAGAGCAGCACCACACCCGAGTCCAAGCCTGCCCCAGTGCATTATGGGGAAACGGGGACCCCAAATTTGCCTTGACCAATTGTTTGTATTTGGTGTGTGTGTGTGTGTGTGTGTGTGTGTGTGTGTGTGTGTGTGTGTGTGTGTGTGTGTGTGGAGTGATTCGTTGCACACATGCAGTCATCCAATGCGCTGCTGCTGTTTGATGTTAGGGGGTGATTCGTCAACCAATCAGAGAGCTTGGCCTATTTATTTTTTTTCCATCTCCTTCCCTTCTCTTCCCTTCCCCAAGCCATGACCATGTTAAAATGTTGAAAGTGTGACGCCATGGCAACATAATGTCAAACCTCCAAATCCACAGATTGGTATGCATTGTGATGGTGGTACTCTTCGGCTGATTCACCTTCTTGAGAGGCACCGCCCAGTTTTGATTGCTTTTACAGGGTCTCTGCCTCAATAACAAGCATTTGCATGTGTGTGTGTGTGTACATGTGTGTGCGATGGTCGTGTGTTAGTCACAGAAATAGCTGCCAGCGCACATCAGCCTCCTTTGAGCTCATCACCGGATACTTCAGAGAGTGAAAGAGAGAGATAGAGAGAGAGAGAGAGAGAGAGAGAGAGATGAGATGAGATTAGGGATTTGGTTTGCCGAGAAGCCGTCAGATTGAATCGACACACTGCGTTTAGGCTGTGTATTTCAATTTTATGTGTATGCATGTTTCCTGTAGTTTGCTTGAGTCTCTGTGTTTTACCACGCCTTTGGCCAATCACACACATATTTGCTTTATTCATTTTCTCCCTCATTCCCCCGAACACACATCCACACGTAGACATAAATGCATACATACGTATACACACTGCTCACAATATGCCAAAGGTGGTTGTGACTCTTGGTAAACAAGCTTTCATATCTGTATTTGTTCTCACACAGACAAAAAAAAAATGGTTCAACAGATGAACTGAAGTTTGTTACCTGTAGATAAAAAAAAAAGCATTTGGTTGATCTCTCCTCTGCCGAGATGTTTGAGAATCACTACTCTTTCCCTCTGCTCTGTGAATCTCGGCACTCAAACATTTCACTTAACAATAATTTAGAGTTGGTTAACAAAACGCATCCAAATAAAGAGCATTGCTTTTATACAATAGGCTACTATTTCTTTTAACCATTGGTTTATGGTCTAAAATAAAGTCAATCAAGCTTCACTGAGATTCATTATTGATTGTGCTGCTTCCATTCTTTCAGGCAGGAGATACTAATTAAATTAAAAGCGGCAACACTTTTAAGATTTTTTAATTGACAGAAACCTTTTATTAACACATGACACAAACCATGGATCACTCAGAGTGCAAACCTTCTAAATGTGTTGTTTTAATAACAGACCATTTTAATCTGCACACAGATCACTATTTTCTTGGTCCAACAACGTTTAATCCTATGTTAACAAAAAAATTTTTTTTATTGCAAAATGTCACCCAAAAGGCTGCAATCAAACATACTAGAACAGTTTGTGTACGCAATGCATGTGATGATGGCAGTGATATAAAGCTATATTGCTGGTTGTGTGTCTTCTTCAGCCTTGAAATCAGACCCTTTAATCTCCACCGAGGCACCAAGGTCAAACTGAATTTAATTTCTTTCCAGCAGTCAGTCAAACATCACCAAGTCAGTCGAAACCAGAAAGCCAGGTCCTTGGGGCGACATCTGAGAACATTGTCACGAACCTCGCACGAAAACAAAGAGCCGCCCAAAGAATAAAGAAGAGCTTTCAGGAACCGATTCACTGTAGCTACGGAGGCATTTTTTTTATAAAATAAATGACCAAAGAGAGAAAACACACCAATGGAAAGTATTGTAACAAGGTACATACTAAATATATACGACAATTACCAAATTAGAGTGGAAGATAGCTTGCTTACTAGTGAGTTAGCTGTTCACTAGCTACTTAGCTACATTCCATTGGCCAGCTACGGACTATGGCTCGTGTTAGCCTAGCTAATATTAGACTGCAAGTAGCCACATAATAACAATGCTGTATGCTACATTTGCCTTTTCCTTCTGTTTCTTGGTACATGAAGTGATTTTTTTTTTTACCACTAGGAAACAAAAACTCCAAACAAAAGTCACCAAAATGTCAAGCTGTAGCATGTTAGCTAACAACGGGCTACACATTTAGCAGAAAGAGCGTTTAGTCTTTCTCCTCTGTTTTCATGTTTAATTCTACTGTTAAGCCTGTTACTTCATCCTTAATTCCTCTCATTTGTGTATCTGTCTAGCATATTTCATTGTTTTTATCCTACGCTGTGTTAGCTCCTGGTTTAGCTTGTTTATACAGCAGCATTTCTAATGATGTTGGTAGCCTACAGATAAAGCGTAAAAGCAAATGATACATTTCTAAATCTTCACATTTTTATCATGTGCAGAGGGTGACAGAGTGGATTTTTTAATCTTGTCCCATCACACAAATAAAATCCAGACCCATCCCAAATCCTGGATGAATGACTCCCTTCACATCCCAGTCCCTTGCAACAAGCCACCAGAGCAGACAAGAATTCAAAAAAAATACATGACTAGAAGTTTGTTTAAAATAAAGAAAACGTTTATTCATATTAGAACTGCAGTTTGACGTAAAAACGGACTTTAGTTGTTTTGATTTCAGTCCCAATCACTCTCGCTCACTTTTTTTCTCTGTCTCGTACCAATCGCTTGATGAATATTGAAAATGACAACCATATCCCGTGACCCACAGGATTCCCGAAAAAAATGTCAGCCTCTAAGCAGAAGATGGCAATCTTCTTCATGCTCCTTTTGGTGGTGTGTCAAAATGGCTGTCCTAATAATAAAGACCATGCAAAGTCTAACATGCTCAGACATAAAAAAGATCAACTATGACGTATCATTTAACAGTCCAGTGTACTTAACGCCGAATTAAGCAAACATGTAGTCACTTTGAGTTGAATCCAAATCACAGTAAATATGGAACATGTGTGGAAAAAATAGATTAGTCTGCCAGTAAATTTCTGTTGTAGTGTTTCTGGTTGCTGACTTGTCATGTGATGTCCTCGTGTCATTCCAAATCCTGACTCCCCCTGCCGTGTCCCTCACTCTCACCAGTTATAATCAGGGTCAAAGTGCAAAGAATTACACATAAAAAATGTTATTCTTACCTCTTTCTTTTTTTTAAGTAGCCTCTGTGGAAATGGCTGCAGCTAATTGGAGTGCAAATATCAAAGAGGTTTGTTGCACCATTGATCTTTAGGGCTTAATCCATGATGAATAAAACAATCATCACTACAACTTTATAGTTCACAATCTCGGTAAGATACATACAACATAGAATTGATTCATTTTTTTTTTTTTTTTGTGCCTATTTTAACTTTAGGTCATAGCCATGGAGTTCAAAAGTGCTCCATTGGAATGCACCTATAAAGCAGATTTCTCATATTAACTCTGGAAAATGTCCGGACCTGATTAGTCTGATGCCCTTTCACACATGTAGCACACAACAGGAGATTGTCTGTGTAAAATGCATTCTCACTTAGAAATACTCCGTTTGGTTTAGTCGAGGGATGCGTGCCTGGTCAGAGCGTGCAGGAGGCAGGACATGAAGGGGATTACACCGCGGATAGGTAGCTGGTTTGTAATTGGGTTATAAACAACCAAGTCTTTTGCCATTCCTTGAATTTGTCCGACGATTTTGCCGTTGGCCCTTATCGACAGAACTTCCAGAATCCTGTCGTCTCTTCAGATAAACAGTTCCGTTGCTGTCATCCTGTCGTCTCTTCAGATAAACATTTCCGTTGCCTTCATCCTGTCGTCTCTTCAGATAAACCGTCTTCACGTAAATGGCCCTTCTTCTTCCACCTCGGATGCTTTTTTTTTTTCTTCCGGTTTCACGCCAACGGCATGATAGAAACAGCATCAGCCCGCCCTCGCGTTCTGTGAATTCTCAGTGAGCTGCTCTGTTCACATATGGGTACAATCAGACTTTACACATACTTTGTAGATGGCAGCTGGCAGGGTAAATGCTGTTTAATGTCCGGTCCCACTGATTTGGACATTTGCGTTCTCACATACTGCTACCCCAGGGTAATGTAATGTCTAGATAAGTTCAAGGTTGCAGTGAGTGTGTAAACAAGGGGCTTAAGTGTACAAGCATGTCTCAGGCCTTTGGCTGCAGAAAGCACAGGGCCAGCTCAACCTCATTTCAAGTGTATTTATTAACCTTTAAAAATCAAAGGCTTGTTTTAACTTCTTCAATATGCTTACTGCACACAAACAGACCGAGATCAGGCATAGTTCAAGTTGTGCTCGCATCAGCTGGCTGGATATCCACTATTTAATTCGTGCTTCGCCGTCAGTGGCTTGTACATCAGCTGATTGGTCTAGCTGATTAGCAGCCTCCAATCCACAGGGCAGTCTTTATAACCTGCCAATTATTATTTAATTGGGCTTGTTGAATTCCACTGCTTCTAATCATAATGTTTTTGGAAGTCACCTTGAAAAGAAATTAATAAGTCTCGCCAGGTTTTCAGGAGTAAAGACTTGAATGCAATCACCACCAACTGTGTCAGGTCTGAGGTGAACTTTACTTGGCTTGTTGTTTCTCTCCCCAGCATGTTGTCTCACTTCCTCTTCTTTTAAGCCCAGGCCCCTGTTAGGGTTAATTAGGTATTGATTTGTTTAGGGCCAGGCAAGGGGCCCTGCTCTAATAGCTTTGGTCATGCTAAATTATTAATGCTCATGCAGCACTATATATAGCTTAGGTCCAATGGTCACAAGTAAGCCGAACGCAGGTCCCTTTTCCCGTGCGTTCCCTTTTCCCGTGCGTTCCCTTTTCCCGTGCGTTCCCTTTTCCCGTGCGTTCCCTTTTCCCGTGCGTTCCCTCTCTGCCTCCCTGTTTATTCACGGATAGATCGCATTGCTTCCTTCGGTGTTGAGTTCCTTTTCCAAGGCATTTGGAAGTGTGTATGTGTGTGTGTGTGTGTGTTCTTGTTTAACTATATTCGTGGGGTCCAAAAACCGGGAATGCAGTATACTTGTGGGGTCCGGACAGCTTTGTGGGTCCAAAATGCTGGACCCCACAAGTTTAAAGGGCTGTTTGAGGGTTAAGATGTGGTTTTAGGATTAGGGATAGAATTAGGTTATGGTTAGGGTGAGGCTAAGGGTTAAGGTTAGGCATTTAGTTGTGATGGCCAAGGTTAGGGTAAGGGGCTAGGGAATGCATTATGTCAATTACGGGTCCCCACAAAGATAGTGAAACGCATTATGTGTGTGTGTGTGTGTGTTCTCACACTTTGATTTGACACATTTTAAGCAGCTCAGTTGCTCTCAACAGCACTGGGGATGTTTCTATTTATTTCTTTTCTTCCATGTTTCAATGTAGTACTTGCTGGGTTGGACTGTTGCCATGTCCATAACGAGGCAGATAAATATAGCCTTTTCTTGGTCGTTTATGAAATTTTCTCCATTCAAAAATGAAATTGCTTGCTGTTCGAAAAGCATGGGGGGCAATTTAGGGTTCAGTGTCTTGCCCAAGGACGCTTGACATGAACATGTTTGACTCCAGGGGCCAGGGATCAAACCACCAACCGTCCATTAAGTAGCGACCGCTCTAGCACCTGACCCACAGCCACCCATGAAATCTAAACGATATTTTAGCTTTAAATCAAGCAGTTACAAGAGGAATCATGTGCTTGAATACTACATTTGAAAAGTGTGTGTGTTTACATAATCCACCTCTGTGTTATTATTGAAATAATATTCCTGCAGCAGATCCTCAATCAACAAGGTTTTATAATCACATATTTTAAGTTTTTAGTTTTGTCCTTTCCTGGTGCAGATGTGGATTAGCTCAACATCATGTGATTTCCTCCAAGCGTGTATTCGTGTGCATTTTTGTGTGTGTTTTGTGCATGTGTGAGTATTTAAGTTTGTGCAAAGCTGCTCCTGGCTGCGCTGCAGAACTCTGTGAAGTGAAAGGAAGTGACACAATGGAGGTTTTTTAGAGATTGGGGACATTTCTGTGTGTGTGTGTGTGTGTGTGTGTGTGTGTGTGTGTGTCTGTGTGTGTGTGTGTATATATATATATATATATATATATATATATACATATACATTCACGTGCATTTTTGCACAAAACACTGACAGAATCCCAGATGTGTGTGTGTGTGTATGCATGGTCTCTACCATGTCATGTGTGAATGCTTTTGGGCCCAGAATGCGTTCACTAACTGACCTACTTTTCTGGAGCTTTTAGCCCATGGCTCAGAAGACTTTGTCGCCGTTATCTCATCTAGCCAATCACATCCCTTAATCTCATTTGTCCAATCACATCCTCGATCTCATCCGTCCAATCGCAGCCTCGGCCTCGCGGGGGAGTCATCCCCTACTTGGATATGCATTTGTGACTGACTGTCACTTTAAATATGAAAACGCTCTACATCTCGTGGCACAAATAGCACGGGGCCCGTGTAACTTTGACTTCCAGCGTTGATTTCTCACGCTGCAGCGTTGCAACCCTAATTATCCCCCCCCGCCCCCCACTCTCCTGACTTGAAAAGAAAGCTGTATCTCTGTGCACATTGGCAACTGAAGAGAAGGGAAGAATTGAAGCTTTTGAAAATTCTTTGAAGCTTCCGTTTTTTTTTGTTATCAAATCTGCCTTTGTAGGCCGCATGAATTTTGCATGTGCAGATTTAAGGGTACTTTGTGATGTGTGTGTGTGTGTGTGTGTGTGTGTGTGTGTGTGTTGTGTTGTGTTGTGTTGGGGGGATCCACCATTTGCAATACTGTACTAATTAAGAAAACGAGAAGAGCAGAAGGAAGAAGAAGAACGTTGGTTGCCCGTCAGAGGAGGTTTGGGCAATAGGATGAATGTTGGTGTAGGGTTGAATTGTCCTGGATAGTACGTGAGGCGCTCAGCGTCATGCAAATAACTTGAAATCTGAAAGCCCAATTTGTGCATAACCCATACTAGTTCCAAATGAGACCCGACATGATATGATTAAAGGATTTGTAATCCAGCGATACTGAACAAAATTCTTTCTTTGGGTGATTTTGTTCCTGTCTCATGTGGTCAATCCTTTTAACATGTTTAGAGAATGGGGGAGAGGGGATATCTATATTATTTAAAGTAAAATAAAAAAAATAAAATCAACTTTAGCAGCAGTTTGTAAGTGGTGTGCCCACTGCCAAGTTCAGGCCCTGTGTGTGTGTGTGTGTGTGTGTGTGTGTGTGTGTGTGTGTGTGTGTGTGTGTGTGTGTGTGTGTGTGTGTGTGTGTGTGTGTGTGTGTGTGTGTGTTTGTTTCATACCATTACTACATGATAGGTCTTGCTGGAATTTTAAGTTTAACACAACTTGTGTTTCAGGCTTCGGGCCAACACAAGCTGAAAAGACTAAAGGATTGGTAATTAGGATTTCCCCACCACCACACCCAACACAAAAAAAAAAAACACACACACAAAACAAAAAAAAAAAAAAAAAAAAAAAAAAAAAAATACATTTCTGCATGTCTAAGTCCATAATCAGGAATGTGCTTACGATTTGTAGAAATTGGTATGGTTGGGAATTGGCAGTGATGCTGTGATTTTGTAATATTGCAATTGATTATATATTAATAACACAGGTTTGTGTCCAGATTTAGCTGGCAGGGGAAACAACGAGCTGCATCTTTTCTTCCTCCTCAGTGTGTGTGTTGATGTCAATATTGTGCTGAGTGAGAAATGACAACACGATTATTGTATTACTGCAGCATGTGTTTAACCTGGACCAGAGCTCCATCTTTGTACTACAGTATAAAAGTCCTCCATGCCTGTTTTGACTATCTCCCTTGTAGGTTATTTAACGTCCACAGGATGTGAATGTCTTTTTGCAGCCGCGTACTTTCACCATCCCCCTGACCAACTTTGAACACAGTTTGAAGCTCCCAGCTGAAGCTCCTATAACTCTGTTTGGAAACAGGAACAAACTAATTATTGAGAAGATAAGCATTTTGACTCGGTGGATTTCAATTTCTAAAACCGTAATTCCCGCCCTTCTTTTGATTCCCAGCCCTGTCACTCCTTAATGTTACACAGCCTCTCTACGCTAACGTTAGCTCCGTGCCCTAAGATCTCACAATGTCTTGGGGGTTGAAAGGCCCCTTCCCTTCCTATCATTTTTAAAATCAGTTTTTTTTATGTGAGCTATTTTTTTGTTTGTTTGTTGTTGTAACAAACTAATGTCTAATGTATCATGTGTGTGTGTGTGTGTGTGTGTGTGTGTGTGTGTGTGTGTGGACTGAAAAAGGTGGTACATGATCTTGGAAAGCTCGTTAGGATACCAGCAGACAAGCTAAATTAGTGCATTAGTAGTCACCAAAATGAAGTATTTAAACCTCATATTTTAAATGCAACATGAGGGAAAAACTGCCACAAGGTCTGATTTCCGAAGACGAAAACCACACTTCCACTACGCTGGCTGGGGGGGCCTGAGACGTGACGTGACAAAAGCATTTCGTTTTCACATGAATAAGCCGAGGCGAAAACGGCGAGATTCACTGACGTCCAACAAGGAATAAACATTCAAACAGTAATTTCAGCATTCGATTAGTATTGAATTGTGACTTTCGGAATTTGTTCCAACAGCCCTGATTCCTACACGGTTCATCTCTTGCATTTTAATCGCATTCAGTCAGTTTAGGTTTAATTCCAAAATGCTGGAGTACAGAGCTAACACATTGAAAAGCAACATTTTAAAAGACAGTACAGTGTATTTCCCAAAGTCAGGAAGTCAGTCACATAAAACATGAGGGTTTGTGATTGACTTGATCTTTTCCATCACTAGTTATTGGGCTAAAACCTATAAAAACAGCCCTACAGTCCGTGAATCTTGAATCTCCCACTCCGGTGCTGCAGGTGCTGTGTTGCTGCAGTCAGAGGTCAGCCGTGATGATTTTATAACTAGGAAATTAATTTCTATATGCAGGCTGTGGCTATCAAGCTAGTTTATTCCTGCAGTGTTAAGTATGTGGCCTGATAAGTGGCTACACTTGAACTATGTATATGTGTATGTGTGCTCCGGTAACCTTTCCTTTCCATGCTAAAAAAATGACACACACACACGCGGGCGCACACACACACACACACACACACACACACACACACACACACACACACACACACACACACACACACACACACGTACGTGTCTTTGTCTCTGTTTCTCTGCATCTGCCTCCATTTCCATTTATTGGAGGAGGTGGAGGGTGGAGGAGGTGGGAGAGGGGGAAGGGGAGGTCAGGTTGAAAATTGCAATATGTATTTATCTTTCTCTGTGGCGGTTGCCAGGCAACAGCAGTATGGGGTATTCACAGTTAATAAAAAGTGAGTGACATTAGCTTGGTGTATTAAAAGTACGGCACTAATTTGCTTAAAGAGCTGAGAAGAAAGGCGTTTGTGTGTGTGTGTGTGTGTGTGTGTGCGTGTGTGTGTGTGTCTATTGTCTGTGTATGCATAGTAGGCGCTCACCCAGCCTTGTGGTTGTAGATATTTCCTGTTTCTGTTTGTGGCCAAAAAGCTTTTGCATAAACTTGGGGAAACGGGGACCCCAAATTTGCCTTGACCAATTGTTTGTATTTTTTAAGTGTGTGTCTGTGTGTGTGTAAAAAGAGCTTCCATGCCATTGTGTGAGTGATTATAATTTTTTTTTTTGTCAGTTTCCAATACTGACATACATGTTTATTTACACCCTCCAAATTCACCACACGATTTCAGATTACAAACTGCTGTGTGCTGCTATTTTTTTTGTTTTGTTGTTGCCGCTTTGTTTTTGTTGCTGCTAGGGGAGAGTAGTGGAGGCTGTGCATCAGCAAAATATACCCTACGGGATATGTTATTTGTCATTTCTGTTCTTAAGCCTTCAAAAGATGAAATAACGGCTTCAAAAATGTGTGTTTTTTTCCCCTTACGGTTTGTGTCTACATAGCATTTTAGCCGCTGTCATTTGTCGTTTTGATGGTAAACATGTCAGCTTGCATTAACATCACATCTCTTTTCTTTTTCATAGGCTTTGAAAGCATTTTGGAAGGCTTGTTTGGGCCCGGACTAGTCAAAGATATCACCCTTTTCCAAGGTAAACAACAACACAAACACATACACTTTTTGCAAATCCAACTTTATACAGATCGAGAGCAACCTTAGTCGCAATGCAAATGACAAATATATGTTAAATAAATGAAACGGCAATGACTAGAAACTGTGAACGTGAACAAAATCTGTAAAATGGAAAATAATATTGATGTTCTGATGCCAATAGTGGACTGAAATTATTCAGATGTTGTTGTTCTGTGGAACGCCTTTTACATTTTTGCATGCACTTTGTTAAAAGTCGTTATTCTGCATGCGCTAAGCTTAGAGTTTTTTTCAGCGTGAGAGACGATTTGGACGCTCAATGAATACCACAAAAAGACTGTAAGCATCATCGGCCTTTCTATCTATTGAGCTATCATGCAGACATTTATTTATTGACCATACTGCCAGAACTGCTCAGACAGTGTGATTAATTCATACAACAGCCATGTGTAATTTATGCCAAACTCATGCTGGAAAAACCTGCCAGATGTCACTAAACAGAGCTGGAGAAAAGAAAAAAAATATAAATGGGAAGCTGGTTTCTAATCGTATCTCTGACTGAACTGAGAAGAGACGTTCGTATTCTTGCAAAGACGCAAAAAAACGCATCAAAGCGCTGCCGAGAGCATGCCTCAGGGCGTCTTTTTGTGACAAACTTAAGCAAACTGCTTTTGTTTCGCCATGAGCAGAAAGAAGGCTTCTGTTCATCTGTGCAACGCGAGGGCCGTCGGTGGAATAAAAGCGGCTGCACGCAATCTGCCCGTTTGCAAAATGCTCTGCCACTCGAAAAAAATCTGACTCATCATCATCATCATCATCAACGACATCGTCGTCATATGGTAAACAGTAAAGCATGAAAACAGGAATCGTTTCATTTGTATTGGTTGTGCAGTCAGATAACTGAAACCGTATTCTTTGACCGCTATTCACCGGATGATCCAGCTAAAAAAAGGAAGCCTTCTGATTGGGTGCTCGTGGCTGGTGTACACATTTTAAAAGACATTTAAAAATAAGCATCATTAAGTATTAGTTATGTACAAAGTAGACTTCTGGATGCTAAGAGCTGTCCTGGGTTTGATATGTTTGTCATTTATTTATGTGTGGGTCATGTTGCAATGCACAGTGTTTAGCCACATGTATGTAAAAACTGTCCTAAACCCCCAGCTCTCTCTCTCTCTCTCTCTCTCTCTCTCTCTCTCTCTCTTGTCTTGTCAAGGATAAATGAGGTCAACATGGTGTCCTGGAGTCATGTGACCCCTCCCCCACCAACTTATGACATATTTAGAATATTTCTGGGCTTGTCTACGTCATTTTCACACACACACACACACACACACACACACACACACACACACACACACACACACACACACACACACACACACACACACACACACACACACACACACACAAACGGTTGTTTCACTATGTTTCTGGGGACCCGTCATTGACATAATGCATTCCCTAGCCCCTTACCCTCACCTTAACTATCACAACTAAATGCCTAACCTTAACCCTTACCCTAACCTTAACCATCACAACTAAATACCTAACCAAAACCCTTACCCTAACCTTAACCATCACAACTAAATACCTTACCTAAACCCTTACCCTCACCCTAACCATAACCTAATTCTATCCCTAATCCTAAAACCAAGTCTTAACCCTCAAACAGCCCTTTAAACTTGTGCAAAGCCTGTGCAGACCCCACAAGTATACTGTATTCCCTGTTTTTTGGAACCCACGAATATAGTAAAACAAGTCCACACACACACACACACACACACACACACACACACACACACACACACACACCACACACACACACACACACACACTTTTTCTCTCTCTTAGTAAAGCCGGCACTTGCTTACATACGGCGCTACAGACTGTGAAACCTGTGCATGTCAAGTTTAAACTCGCACACAGACACACGCCAACATCTAGATCTCTATCTCTACTAGAACATGTTTACATGATTTAATGTTCAATAAACCACTTCCACATACTGTCTATCTGAACATACCTGTATCCACTCTCTGTCTGAAACGTTCCGTTTTTAGCGTCTTGTCTCTTTAAGCCCCGCTTTTGACGGCTCATTTAAAGGCACAGTTTCTGAATACGGCCATTGTGCATTTCTCTGTGGATTGAGCTTCTTTTTTACTTTCACAGTATTTATACAGCACCTCGACCTGCTGTATAATATAAAAAAAGACATGGAAATCTCATATACATAATACAATATGGGACCTTTAACGTTAAATGTTGTGACATGTTGTGTATCAAATTACTTCCCCTCAAAGAGCACTTCTCCTCTTTTACATGAGTGATTAGTGATTTTGACATTTAAAGAAGGCATGGTTAAAGAAGGGCCACATGGCATGTTGCCTTGGCTGCAGTCACTCCTCGTCAAGTGTGAAAAATGTCATGTGACCAGATTTATATATTTACAGTGACCCTGGTATGTTGTTTGTTAGTTGAACATCACTTGTCCAGCTTTTCAAAACCTTCGGACCGGCCACACACACACCTCTCTAATTAAAGGTGGAAGTATTTACCTGGAAAGTTAGCCGAACAGCCAGTGTGTTCAAAAGATCGGCGAGTATTTGCGATTACAACCCATCATATAACGCTTCTGTATTACTTTCTGGTCTGTTTCTTTCTGTGGGTGTAGAAATCGGTTTTTCTTTTTCTTTTTTTTGGGTCATTTTCAGCCTTTATTTTGACAGGACAGCTGAAAACATGAAAGGGGAGAGAGAGGGGGGAATGACATGCAGCAAAGGGCCGGAGGGCGGAGTCGATCCCGGAGTCGATCCCGGACCCGCTGCGTCGATATGGGCGCCCGCTCTACCGACTGGGCTATCCGGGCGCCCTGAGTCTGATTTCTGATAGTTGAAAGTGTTAAACGATGAAAATTGCAGTTTAACCGACAAGTCTTCGCTCTATGATTCTGAGAAACTGACACTAAATCCTCATGTTTGAAATAGACATTGATGTCAAACTCCAAAAAACTGCAGTTTGAAATCATTTCTCGTTGGCCAGCGATCCACAATCGGAAAATAAATACATTAAACAACAAAATGGAGCCAGAAATGTGTGGCTGATGTTTTTAAACTACATATTATTTCTGTTTAACCACACAGACTGTTAAACACACACAAACACACATAGTGCTGAGTTGAGGAGGTGTCTCCAAACAAAGACATGAAGAGGATTCTTTTTTTCCCTGTCTCGGTCTTGACTATCTTTTACATGGTCTCGGTCTTGTCTTGGACTTGAACCTCTTTGGATTTGGTCTTGACTCGGTCTCTGGTCCTGGTCCTGGACTTGTCTTGGACTCGACAAAGGTGGACTTGACTACAGCCCTGGTAAACACACTGACTGTTGAGTGGTAACTTAGAGATTCATGTTAACAGTCAACATCTTTCTCAAGCTCACAAACTTGCGCTCGCGCACACACACACACACACACACACACACACACACACACACACACACACACACACACACACAGAAACTTGACTACTGTGAGGGTGTGAGGTCACGTTAGCAGTGGGACTCGAGATAATTGGCGCCTTCCCAGGGATGTTGTAAGTGGCACAACCACAGGGCTCAAGCGCAGCTCACCTTTGACCTTTTCATTACAGCGATAGAAAGAGGAAGAGGGGGAAAGAGTAATAGACTGGCTTTTTATCTGTTGCACGTCTGACAGCAGTGTAAGAGGAGAGTGGACTG